>NC_081380.1:30215950-30965950 GCF_030684315.1 Stegostoma tigrinum
GTAGAGAGTAATGGTGGAGGGTTGCTTTTCGGACTGGAGGCCTGTGACCAGTGTATTCCACAGAGATTGGTTCTGGGTCCTGTTTTGTTTGTCGTTTATATAATGATTTGGATGTGAATATAGAAGGCATGGTTAGTAAGTTTGCGGATGACACCAAAATTGGTGGCATTGTAGTTTGTGAAGAAAGTTTTCTAAGATTACAAACAGATCTTTGAGTCAATGGGCTGAAAAATGGCAAATGGAGCTCAAACTGGATAGATGTGATGTATTGCATTTTCGTACAACAAACAAGGTTAGGGCTTGTACAATTAATGGTAGGGTCTTCTGAAGTGTTGCAGAACAGAAGGACCTAGGGGTGCAGGTACATAATTCTTTGAAGTTTCCATCACATATAGACATAAAAAGGCTTTTGGCATGTTTGCCTTCATTGTTCCGTCATTTGTGTATAGGAGTTGGGAAGTCATGTTGAGGCCGCACAGGACGTTAGTGAGGCCTCTTTTGGAATACTGTGTCCAGTTCTCTTCACCCAGTTATAGGAAGGATATGATTAAGCTGGAGAGGGCAGAGAAGAGATTTACCAGGATTTGCTGGGTTCGGAAAGTTTGAGTTATAAATAAAGGCTGAATAATCTGGGACTTTTTTCACTGGAGTGAGGGAGGTTGAGAAGCGACCTGATAGAAGTTTATAAAATAATGAGAGGTACAGATAGAGATAATGGTAGTTGTCTTTTCCCTAGAATGGGGGATTTCAAGGTTGGGGGCATATTTTTAAGTTGAGAGGAGAGAGATTTAAAAAAGAGAGAAGAGGCGAATTTTTAACACACAGCATGGCTCACATGTGGAATAAACTTCCAGAGGAAGTGGGGATGTGGGCACAATTACAACGTTTGAAAGACATTTGGATAGATACATGAAAAGGAAAGGATTGGAGGGCCAAGGGCGGGCAGGTGGAACTAGTTTAGTTTGGGATTATGTTTGGCATGGACTAGTTGGACCAAAAGGTCTGTTTCCATTGCTGCATGACTCTGTGATTCCAAATGAGCAGTTCAAGTCCAAACTGGCCCAGGTGGAAGCATTCCCCTGGTCTTGAGTCAGTTGCCATTGCAAGCAATGTCACCCAGTAGCAAATTATTACAGCCCAGCAGCCTGTCTTCTGGAGCATGAAGCCAACAACAAAGCCACACAGGGAGACAGACAACCACAGTAGGCAAAATAGGAGTACACAAACACAGCTAAACTCCAAATGATAACCTTCTTTTGTCAGTATCCAGGAATAAGATAACTAGCTGAAATTTTACTCTCTCATTTTGGCTAATGGTGGTCATGCATATTAGAAAATGGTATTGAAAATGACCTGATCATGAATTTTCTGTATTGGTCCTGGCTTAGTGACTCACTATCTTGTCTTTGAACCAGGAGGTCAGTGAGTTCCAGTCGAACTCTAGAGACTTTTTCATGCAATGCAGATACCTCGATGCAGTTTGTAGTCAAACACAGGAGCCAATGTGCCGACAGAAAGGCATTGCACCAAGCAATGTAACGATTGTCTGAAGGGCTGCATTGTCAGAAATATTGTGTTTGGGTGACCTTTCAAATACAGGCATTAGCTGCTTGCTTGGGTGGACGTACAAGATTCCAGAGCACTACTCAAAGAATCACATGGGAGGTGACCTATTACCTCAAGTAACCCCATTAAAAAGAAATCTTCTGACCAATTGCCACATTGCTTGGTGCAATGCCTTGCTGTCGGCATATTGGCTCCTGTGTTTGACTACAAACCGACAATAGTAAAATGTTGAGATTACTTAATTATTTTTCAGAGCCAAAATGGCACAGTAGGGTGCTATTTAGTGCATCCAAGAGCTTTAGACATCTCACCATTACAAAACCTGTTACATCTTTATTTCACTCCCATACCATTAAACGTAGAATAGGTGGTTATCTCATTTTTTGTTTGCAACAACTTGTTGTGTATAAATTGAATTCTGCGTTTCCCTCTGTTAAAAGAGTGAATACACTCCAAAAGTACTTAATTAGATGTAAAGAAATTGTTGGCCTTGTGATGAAAGCTCTTTCTTGTTGTCTTTTTAGTTCAGTTTGTAATGTTTGGATGATCATGGGCTGAAATTAGGGAATTTTGGAAATTCCGTAAAGTCTTTCTATCTCTTTATCATATTGTATTTATATTTAAATCTCTTAAAAATTCTCCTACGCTGTGCTCATCACTCAGTGAGTTTTATTAAGGGATAACATATTAACATGGATAGAAGATTAGCTGGCTCGCAGATAACAGAGAGAGTACACAAATGCGTCTTTTTCTGATTGGCAGGAGTCCTGCAGGGATCTGTCCTGGTTATTTGGCTTTTTGCAATTTATATCAAAGACTTAAATGAAGGGAGCAAAGATGCAGTAGCTAATTTTATAGATGATGCAAAACTAGGTAGAAAAGTAAACATGTCGTGAAAAAAAGCGCACAAGATGCAGATGAAAGTAGATAAGTTGAGTGAGTGGGCAAAGATCTGTCCAATGGAATACAACTTGAGGAAATATGAAGTTGTTCACTTTGGCAGGAAGAATAAAAAAAGTGTTGATTATTTAAATGGAGAACAACTGCAGAATTCTGAGATACAGAGGGATCCAGATATTCTAGTGGATGAGTCACAAAAAGTTAGTATGCAGATACTGCAAGTAATTAAAAAGGCCAATGAAATGCTGTCTTTCATTATTGAAACAAATTAAATGTAAAAGTAAGGATGTTTATGTTTCAGACATACAGATCATTGGAGAAACCTAATTTTAAAAACTTTATGTAGTTTTGCTCTTATTTAAGGAAGGAGATAAATGCACTGAAAGGGGTTTACTAGGCTGCTAGAGAGAAATGTTTTAGTCTCTGTCAAGATGATGCATTGTCCAGTGCTTATAATAATATTATTGGATAATTGTAAGTGGTAGGGACTGTATTAGCAACGCAGAGACAGTAATAAGTCACAAAATTGATTTCAACAAATCTGGTAATTTGAGGTTTGGCACCAGAGAAGATGACCATGATGGTTACTGGATCGCCATAAAAAACAAATTGATTCGTTAATGTCCTTCTGGGAAGGCAGCCAACCACCCTTCCCCAGCCTGGCCCACAGAAGTCTACAATCCACAAGATGTGGCATACTCATAACATCCTCAGAAGAACTTGACACGGGTAAGAGATATTGCCTTGTCAGCATTGCTTACAACATAAGAACAAAAAAGGGAATAATGGTAAGAATTGCCTGTGTTCATCATAACACTTAGACATGGGTGCCTACTTAGTAGGACCCTCCTCATCATATAAAGGTCAGCTCCAGTCATTTCTTGGATCTTGGTTTTTGGTATAGAACATAGAACTGAGAACTGTGCAGCACACAAATGGGCCTTTTGGCCCACTATGTTGTACTGTACATGACACCACATTAAATGAATGCCTTCTGCCTGCCCATGGTCCATAGCCTTCCATTCATTGCTTATTCATGTGTTTGTCTTAAAGTCCCTTAAACATCCCTATCATATCTGCCTCCTCCACCACCCCTGGTCACATGTTCTAGACACCTACTACTCTCAGTGTAAAAAGAATTTGTCCCTCACATCTCCTTTGAACTTCCCGTCTCTCACCTTAAATGAATGCCCCTTAGTTTCAGACATTTCAGATCTGGGAAAAAGATTCTGACTGTAAACCCTATCTATGCATCTTATAATTTCCTCCACTTCTATCATGTCTCCTCTCAGCCTGTGCTGCTCCAGAGAAAATAACCCGAGTTTTTCTAGCCTCTTCTTATAGCTTATATCTTTTAATCCAGGCAGCATTCCGATATCTTCTGCAACCTCTCCAAAGTCTCCGCATCCTCCAGTAATGCGGTAACCAGAATTGAATGCAATACTCTCTGTGTGGCCTAAACAAAATCTTATAAACATGACACCCTGACTCATGTACTCAACTCCCTGACCAATAAAGGCAAGCATGCCATACGCCTTCTTTAACCCTCTATTTATTTGCATGGCCACTTTCAGGGAGCTATGGACTTGAACTGCAAGATCTCTCTGTACATCAGTGCTTTCCAGGATTCTGCCATTAACTGTATACTTTTCCTTAACATTTGATTTCCTCACACTTTCCCAGATTAAACTCCATATACCTTTCTCCGCCCATATCTGCAACTGATCTATGTCCTGCTGTATCCTCTGACAACCTTTGACATGATACACAACTCCATTAATCTTTGTATCATCTGCAAACTTACTAACCCACCCATCTACATTTACATGTAGTGATGTATGAGTGATGTTCCTAATAAAGAGAGGGACGTAACTGTACTTTTCCAAAAGTTAGAATCTTTTATCAATATTATTACTATCACAATTAAATGATTGGTATTTATATTCATCTATACCAGAGCTGTTTGCTGCATCTCCTTTCTTCCAATCACGAGGTGGCACAATGACTCACTGGTTAACACTGCTGCCTCACAGCACCAGGGACCTGGGTTCAATTTCACCCTCGGGTGACTGTCTGTGTGGCGTTTGCATGTTCTCCCCATGTCTGCTTGCATTTCGTCTGGCTGCTCCACTCTCCTCCCAAAGTCCAAAGCTGTGCAGGCTAAGTGGATTGGTCATACTAAATTGCCCGTAGTGTTAAGGGATGTGTAGATTAGGTGGGTTATAGGAGGATGGGTCTCAGTGGGATATTCTGAGGGTCAGTGTCGACTTGTTGGGGCAAAGGGCCTGCTTCCACACTGTAGGGATTCTATTAAAAAAGAATCAATTCTAAAAAGATTTGAGGTGTAGGAATTGGTTCCCATTTCTCAAATTACCTTTTATTGAGGGAAATGTGATTTTGAAGCTTAGTGCTCTGAGGAATGAATGCTCAAGAGCTATTATAATACCCAAATATGTTACAGCATGTAAAGCTTTATATGGAAGAATTATGGTCCTAGAACCGAAGTTAATAACTGTTTTTATTTAAAGTGATTCATCCCATGTTAGGTTCGCAATGGAGATTTACCCCATTCCACATTCATTTTTATTTAGTTCATCATGTCACAATCCTGATTTTAAAGAAAATTGCAGCAGCAGCTTTGTATAGCAAATCTATATAACCAAATGTGTAAAAGATTTAGTTCCTGGGTAGCTGTTTGGTTTTCCTGTGTATGAAACCCTTCATTGTGATTTTTCATTTTGTGTTTAATAGTAGCTATCCTTTAAGAACAAAACACCCTCACTAAAATAGCATCCCAAACAGCTGATGGAAATATGGCCCAAGAATTATTGTCCCCCTGTGTTACTTGGAAATGCATAATAACGCATGGTGGCGATTAATCTGTGCTTTAATTAAATGGGATTTGTCCATTTGTGTTCAATATAATTATAAAAAGACATGCATATTGACTTGGCAAACAAACAAGGTGCTATTATTTATTGTAGATACCAAGGTGTAGAGCTGGATGAACACAACAGGCAAAGCAGCATCAGAGAAGCAGGAAAGCTGATGTTTTGGGCCTGGACCCTTATTCAGACCCCTCTTCACTACCATTTATTACTTGTGTATAACCATGTCAATTCTCCAGATTCCCAATTTAAAGGATATTATAATTCGTTGACTGTATCCCCGGTTTTATCAGAAACCGTTACCTATCTCCAGGGACGAAGTGACCTTCAGATTCACACAATGTCAGACAATTAGGATTATAGAGAGCAGATAATTGAAATGATCTCATAAGAACAGAAGAACTAGGAGCAGGAGTTAGGTAGTCCAGCCGTTTGAGTTTGTTCTTCTTTTTGATCGGATTCAGATTGATCTCATCTCAGCCTCAACTTCACTTTCCTGTTTGCTCCCCATAATCTATCAACCTATTACTAAATAAAAATCTGCCTATCTCCTCCTTAAATTTGCCCCAGCATACACTCTTATTGATTAACTCACTGTTCAACAGGCATTATAATGGAGCATCAGTTATCTTGGATTTCATTGTAGAACTATATCACCAAGTGAAAGAAGGAACTTGCATTTTCATAGCACCTTTCACAATCTCTGGGACATGAAATTTACATCCAAAAAACTACATTGAAGTTTTGAGCACTGCTGGTAAGGCTGACCACTGCCCAGTTAAAATGGGTGGATTGTGTATATTGAGTGGTTGCCCAGTTAGACTTACAGACATGTACTTTACAGTAGGCCAAACAGCCATTGTGTCTGTGCCACTCAACAAGACTCTGACTATATTAGTCCCATTTCCAGCTTTTGACCCATAGCCCAAGAGACTATGGCAATGCAAGTGGATAGCTAAATGCTAGAAAATTCTGAGACTCATTTGACTAAATCATCCTTTTCAGCAGTACATCCCAGACTTTCTCCTCAACTGCCCCTGTTTATTGACCCCTGTACAAGTGGATGTTTACCTGATCACCAGATCTCTGCTTTGGTTTCTTCTCAACACAACCTTTTCAATCTGTCCTTGTAGCTCACTCTCTTCAGTACAAGCAGCACGCTGGAAAATCTTGCATGCGCTCTTGTGCACTCACATCTTTCCCATAATATGGTGACCAAAACTACATGGAAGTACTCCAGTGTTTTGTAGAGTTCTAGCATAACCTTCTTGTCCTTGAATTCTGTGCCTTTAACTAATAAAGACAACTATCCCAGATGCCTCTTTTAACCCCCTTATCTGTCTACCCTGTTTACTTTTTTACCATTTGTACATGCAAGTTGCAAATCACTTCTAGTGTTGATATGGGAATATCGTTTTCAGAAGCTTTGATGGTGTTTACCGCTCAAAGCAGTTGTTCAGGGGCTTGCCATCCAGGGGGTGCAACAAGGACTCTGACTCAATAATTTTCAATGTCTGTCTACCTCAGGAATGGGCAGCTAATGTTTGGATGATTATTGTCTCCCAAACCCCATGTTCCAACGGATATTGGTTTCCTGTAATGTAAACTTTAATGCCTAGGTCATATTGTTTATAGACTTCTGAACATATCAATTCAACAACAAAACTAGTAGTGGAATAAAATAGCCTTTTAGGTTTAAAAATCTTAAAACAAATCTATGAAAAGTCAGCTGACATTCATATCCAAAATTGGTCCACACTGTGGATTAAATCAGTATTATCTTTAGGCCTATAGTCAAGGAAGGATGTTTTTCTGCTTCTTTATGTGGTTAGAGGTATTTTCCCATTCACCATGTTCAGACACATTGTTGCACACTTCTGGAGCAGGTGGGACTTGAATCCAGGCCTCTTGGCTCAGTGATAGGGACAATACTACATTGCACTACAAGGGCCCCGTCTTGTTCTGGATATAATCGAGAATGAGTAATCTGAGGACATTAGTTAGAATAATGCTGACCCATTATTGGCCATTATTGGGCACAGCATTGGCAATTTTGCTCAATGAGGAGATAAGGAGGGTTGGTACTGAAGATGGAAGGTGGTGTGGTATTCTGAAATGTGGATTCAAACTGGTGGCAACGGGACAAGAGGGCTTTATTCTTCAAATGAATCTGTTTGCCACAGATTGGTACTACATTAGTAACAAAAATAATGTTTCAGTCATTAATCTTTATGATTATGGTCTGACATTGTCAGACCCACTCAGTTTGAAATTGTAATTTATTGACAGTGATTAACCACCTAACAGAACATCGCACTCAGCTTCAATTCTTACTTATTATGCCATGACATTGGATTTTCATTTCTGGAGTCATGACCTGTGACGTAGTAGATGGGAAAGTCTTTGGATGTGTCGAAGAGAGATAAGTTATTTTATCTGTGTGTTGCCAGCATTAGTGCCACGACGGTTGTTAAATAATGAGTGTCATGATTGGGGTGACTAAATATGGAAGGACATGAAAAGTTTTTGAAACACTAAGTGTACAGTGATATGACCAACTCATTAATGATGTATTGATATCCAATTACAGTTATCCAGACAGCTGAGTCTGTATTCTCTAGAACAACAGAGACTTTGAGGGAAATTTGGTGATGGTGTAGACAATATGAAGGGAATAGTTTACATATTTGTGGATATATGGATTGAAGTAATTGGGCAAATCTTGGTCCATTGTGTTATGACCAGTCCTCAGAAGAGGTTTCTGTATTTCTTATGGTTGTAGAGGGGATACCTCAAATCATTGAATTCCCAGCTGAGAAGGAATGAACTGGTTCCTATTCTTTATTTACCCAACCCCACATGTGCCACAACAATGCTAATAATAATTCCACATGCATAGAAGCAGATAACGAAAATGAAGTGAGTACAAAAAGATGATGAAAGCAATTTTCTGAGTAATGTTGTGGACGTTACTTTGAATGATGCCAGTAGTACTGACATTTGTAGTTGAGTAGATGATTTTGAAATTCTTGGCTTTGTTGAAATTCTTTTGACCTGGCTCCTTTTGATAGTGGCTGACTGCTGATAGTTGAGGATGAAATTGTCCTTACCTTATTTACCTGCAGTGCAGGAGTGTTTATTCTCAAGCTATGCCCTTCACAGCGTGTCGGTCCACAAGCTAGCATGTCAGGCCACCAATGTATAGACCAAGGGTTGTATTTTTAACCCCTATTTTGGTACATCTTCAAAAGGGGATCACAAACATATGTGCGAAAGATCGCTCCCTGCTGAGAGGGTCAGGGCAATCAGACTCTCATTATCTCTGCCTTTTGGATCTTTCCTTTTGACGTTCCCCTGATGTGCCTTGCCATAGGTCTGCAGAGGATTTACATCTGCAATAAACTGTAGCATTCCTCTTGCTTAAAAATAAATGCATGTTGGAATTAAATGTTTAATATGTCCTTTGGCAATTACTGATGCATCATCATTTGTTTATTGTAATAATGTAGAGATCTCTAGCTGTAAGGTTTTGATCAGCTTCTTTTCTTTTATTTCCAGGTGTGGGTGGATGCTGCTGCACAGATTTTCTTTTCTCTTGGCCCAGGATTTGGTGTGCTCTTGGCATTCGCCAGCTACAACAAATTTAATAACAACTGTTACAAGTCAGTCTGTTAAACAATGTATGGATTTCTTTGCAGCGAGTTACCTTGTTTAGGCTTGCCCTTATCATTGCAATTATTGACATTTGGCCCCCAGTAAGATCGAGTGTGCCAATGCAGAAAAATGAAAAAAAAATCCACTTTTAGTTCCTAGTATTCAGATCAAAGTAAATTAGAATAATGGCTGGGCAGAGGATCAAACGCTGCCTCAATAATATTTTCTACCCTTAAAGGTGCACTGGCTAGTACTGCACCAGTTTTGTGCTAAATTGAGTGTGTTTTCAATCATTAGATAATTAATCAAATGAGACTTTAGAAACAGGACCATTCTTGCAACAGAGTAAATCGAGATTTTCATTCCATCTGTTTGGGCATATGATGGGATGAAGCTAACTCACAGCAGTAATGAATCGGGAACATCTTTAGGGTTTGGATAGAAAATGTATCAGAGCAGTAAAACTAACAATGATAAAACATCCAGCTGAGTTACACGTTTGAGTATATAAAATGAAATATTGCAAATGCTGGAACTCTTAAGTAAAACCAGAAATTTCTGGAAATGCTCAGCATGATGGGCAGCATAGTGGAGAGAAAAACGGAGTTAAATGATTCAGATTGTTGACCTTATATAAATGACCTGAGTCATACTGTGTCCACAGGTGCTGTCTGAGCTGCTGCTTCCTGCATTTTCTGTTCTTATTTTTCGATGATGATTTACCAAAAAACGAAGTAATTCTTATCATGTAACATTCTCTTCTGATTAATTGCTCGTTTTTAGGATTATAAAATCAACATATTTTGTTAAAACATGAGAGAGGGGAGTCAACAGAATTGAAAGAGTTGATCTGCAGAGTGACAAATGATGGCTACCGAGGAACTGCACCGGCTGCACACATTGTAGAAGAGCCATTCCCATTTAGAAATCAGGAGTAGGCCAGTCGGCCCTTTAATCCTGCTCCACCATCCAATATGATCATAGCTGATGTTCTACCTCAATGCTATATTTCTGCTTTCTCAGAGTACTCTTGTTGCCTTTAATATCTAAAGAATTATCATCTCTTTGATTAAGAGCTGATTGTGTAATGCGGCCTAATGTCTGCTTTGCATTTTCCCAGTTGCATTTTATCTTGTACAAAAACAAATTTGCTGAGGAGACAACAGAATTAACGTTTCAGGTCTGGTGACCTTTCCTCAGAACTGGACCCGAAACATTAACTCAGTTTTCTCCTCCACAGATGCTGCCAGACCTGCTGAGCTTTTCCAGCAACTTTGTTTTTGTTCCTGATTTACAGCACCCACAGTTCTTTTGGTTTTTATTTATCATTTTATCTTATGAGGCTTTGAATAGAGCTCAGACACCCATTTTAATGTGCAAACTGTATAGCATCAAAGCTTAATTAATAGGGGGTGTGAATGCATTAACCTCATGCAGTGAGTATTCTATGTAAAGATGAGGTGATCTTACAACAAAATTCAGAAAGTTTGCTCAACAATAATTTGTGAGAAATTAAAATGTGACCTAAATTGAATTCAGGCAATGGACTATTTCTTGTTTACTTGCTTTAGGGATGCATTGGTCATCAGCACTGTGAACTGCTTGACCAGTTTCATGTCTGGTTGTGTTATATTTACTGTCCTTGGCTACATGGCAGAAAAGAGGAATGAAGATGTGGCAGATGTGGCCAAAGACACCGGTAGGATGACATTACAATAATAATGTGCAAAATTCCAACAGTTCTAAAAGTTGATAACCAGTGACACTGGTGTGTTTCCCAAAATGTACAGTTTGAATCACTGTGTACCATTTTTTTTATTTAAAAGAGTCGTTTTTAATAGATTGAGGGCTCTGGTGAGAAAATAGTTTGTTAAGGAATGGGATACTTGAAACTTGCTTTCCTACCATTAAAAACTTGTGGTCTTTAAGCAATAGCATAAAGATATTAGACTATAAGATGCATGAGCAGGCATTGGCCATTCAGCCAATTGAGTTTGCTCCACAACTTAATGTTATTGTCTGATTTAATAATCCTTAACTCCACCTTCTTGCTCTATTCCAATTACTTTATTGATTAAAAGCCTATCTTAGCCTTTATTCGCCAAATGATCCAGCCTTAACAGCCCTATGCAGTAAAGAATGCCGCAGATTCAGTACTGTCGAAGGTAAGTTCTCCTCATTCTGTTTCAAATGGACAAGACTATGCCCTCTGGTGTTAGATTCTCCCAAAAGAGGATTCACTCCTTTCTCCATCTACTCTGTCAAGTGCCCTAAGAATCTTACATTTCAATAAGGTCCCCTGTCATTTTTCAAAATTCCAACGAGTATACGAGCTCAATATACTCAAGAAAGTCCTTCTATACTCGAAATCAACTTAGCTCTCCCTCCAATTTCAATCTCTCTTTCCTTAGATAAGGATCCAAAACTGTTTATAATATTCCAGGTCTGGTCTGACTAGTGTCATGTATAGTTTTAGCTACACCTTCCTACTTTTACACTCCATTGCCTTTGAAATAAAAGTCATCAGTCAAATAAATTTATCTATTACCTGCTGAACTTGCACGTTAGTTTTGTGTGACCTATGCACATGGACATACAAATTCTTTTGTGCTGCAGCTTTCTGCAGTCATTCCCCATTTAATTAATATTCAGCCTATCGATCTTCCTGCCAAAGTACACCACCTCACATTTCCCTACATTATATTCCATCATCTAACCTGCCTGTCATTGTAGACTCTTAGCATCACTCTAATAAATTCATCAGGCATAATAACCTTGTAACTGTTGGAAAATAGCAGGGATGGAGGCTCCAAGAAAGCTATCCCTTTGGACCCCATACCTGCCTTGCTATTCTGAGAAAGATCAACCCCTAGACTCTTCACA
This sequence comes from Stegostoma tigrinum, assembly GCF_030684315.1. NCBI lineage: Eukaryota > Metazoa > Chordata > Chondrichthyes > Orectolobiformes > Stegostomatidae > Stegostoma > Stegostoma tigrinum. Next base: position 30,227,842 of record NC_081380.1, read on the forward strand.
AACTGAAACCCAAAAGTGGTTCGGACAGAAGGTTGTTTCGAGGAGTTGTAATTCCTGGGCCCTAAACACGCTTACATTTGACAGCCATATATAGAAAATAATATTTTTATTTACAGTGTGCTCAGCTACCAATGAACAACTTTGCCAACTATGGTTCTGCTTTACTGAAAGTACTGTCACAAAACTAATTAAAAATCTATTGAGATAATGTATTTTAATATTTTTCAGCTAGATAGAAATCACATCTATAATATACCAGCATATGCATTATACGAAACAGCTAATTTTCACTGATGTAATTGCTAAGAGGAGCATAAAGGCAAATAAACCATTCCCATGAACCATGAGCTTTCAGTGTATTTACCTGAAAGAATTGCTGACTATAACAATATGGTAACTGAAAATTAAGAAAGAGGTTTCAAAATGTGAATGAAGCCATAGAATTTAGGGAAGGTGATGGCCTAGTGGTATTATCACTGGTCTGTTAATCCAGTGACGCAGATAATGTTCTGGGGACCCAGGTTCAAATCCTGCCACAGCTGATGGTGGAATTTGAATTCAGTTAAATATCTGGAATTAAGAAGTTATAGAATCATGGATAGTTATGATTATTTCCTTTAATATCTGATATTAAATAAACAATTACTGGGAATGATTGTCAGAAGGATAATTTAATCAATATATATATGGGTGGCACGGCGGCTCAGTGGTTAGCACTGCAGCCTCACAGCGCCAGGGACCCGGGTTCGATACCAGCCTCGGGTAACTGTCTGTGTGGAGTTTGCACATTCTCCCCGTGTCTGTGTGGGTTTCCTCCGGGTGCTCCGGTTTCCTCCCACGGTCCAAAGATGTGCAGGCTAGGTGGATTGGCCATGCTAAATTGCTTGTAGTGTTCAGGGGTGTGTGGGTTATAGGGGGAGGGGTCTGGGTGGGATGCTCCAAGGGGCGGTGTGGACTTGTTGGGCCGAAGGGCCTGTTTCCACACTGTAGGGAATCTTACATCTATATTACACAACAAGTCACTAACAAACAAGTTAAAATGATTGACTTTGGTTTGTTGCCAATATCAGAATTTATTTCAACTCATTCATAGGATGAGATCATGGCTGGCAAGCTAAGCATTTTGAGCTTGTTTCTAATTGCCCTTGTAATGGTAATGGCCAGCTGACTCTTTGAACAGCAGTGGTTCATGTGGTTCCGGAGTTCCTCACAAAGTTTGTTCAATGGTCAAGGTAGATAAACTGACAAACAATCCCAGGGTTTAATCAGACTCTAAAAATAAGTGAGCTGATGGTTACTCAGTTCGAAGAATTACAGTAACCCAGAAGCATTCTATGACTCTGTGACTGCCATGACAGTTGTAGGAATTATTTTTAAGTCAAGATCCTGAGACCAACACCCATTCATTAGAGGAAGAAGAGAGAAGTGATATTGGGCTAGAATGTAATATCCCAAGCACAGACGCTCCTAAAAACCATTGCATACAACACGCTATAATTTCTTCAGACCCAAACAGAAAAGTTGAAAAATTGATTCTAATAGCAATGCCCCCAAGAAAATCAACAACAAGATTGGAATTGTAGAATTAAAGCTGCAGTAAATGCCACAGTCACTTATATCATTGCAGAATGCCACTGGTGAGCTCAAAATCTGTGCAGTCAATCAATATTGAGAAATAATCGTGTTACTCTCATTGGGTGCATTTTGATATTTATTGTGGCAGTTTTGTGAATGCCAAGTCAGCCGAAATGATATTTCCTTGGTTGAAGTTGGTTGACTTAGCCTTAACCTACCATCCAAATGTGACTCTCTTATGTAAAACAGATTGTTAATCTTGCGGCATGTGGCTGTTAGTGCCTGTTTACACCTTTAGTAGCAAATCACAAGCATTGCAAATTATTTGAGCAACTGGAAATCTAAAGTCTCTAGTTTCCTTGTTATTTGCACAGCATCAACAGGAAATTGGTGGGAGTTGGGATGGGGGAGAGATATCAATCGAAGGGGTCACTGTTCCACCCAGTGAATTAAACAGACATGAGGCAGTGCATGAGGTAAATCATGTTACCACATTTTCAATTTGTGTAAGTGTCTGCCCATCTGCATAATCACTAAACGTCTGTTTTCAGTAAATCTGGAGCCAGGCAGTATCACGTCTCATTGGTTTTATTCAGTGGCCATTGGCCATGCTGCTCCCAATTTTCCACCTATTTATCTGTGGTGTATTCAAATTGTTGAGGTGCAACTTAACCATGCAGTATCAGACAGCACAATTACCTAATTATGGCATTTGTTGCTAATATCATGGGTCCACGGAATTCCAGGAGTTTATTTCAAATTGTGAGAGTACATATTATGCCAAGCCAACAGTGGAAGTTCAGCAGGATAAAACGTCTTACTAACAACTTTGACAATAAGATCTGAAGCTTTTGTTAAAATATTTACAGTATTTAAAAAGGATTTCTAATATATAACTCCTCTAAATTCAAAAGTGTAAAAATCTAATTTTATCACAATGTACATTATGGGATTCACCTTAAGTATTATAAATCTAAGGGTCTAAATAAATAGTTTGACAGTTTTATTATAAACCGTTTATCATCTCAGCAATGTCTGATTTAAATGCACCAACCAAACGCATGCACAGAATTTGGTGGACTCCAGCATTAACTGAGGGAATGCTATTCAAAGTATTTTCGGACTATCAGTCCAATCTTCAAGCCTCACTTACTAATTTGTGTATAAAACTAAGAACAATGAAAGTATGTAGTCTACTTACATGAGTTTGGTACCTTAGAAAGATGGAGTATATGCAAGAAGCTAGGATGTAAAGGGTTAAAGGAAGAAAATATTGACAGTATGTTATAATACCTGATGTTACCTTTCTCCTCCTAGGCCCCAGTCTACTTTTCATTACTTATGCAGAAGCAATCACCAATATGCCTGCATCCACATTTTTCGCTATAATATTTTTCCTAATGTTGATCACATTGGGCTTGGACAGTACGGTAAGCAAAAGATCATAGATCCTCTATTCTGATCACCTGCTGAAATTCTTTTCACCTCAACAATATTGAGTTGTTTCATATTTCAACACTCCAAACGGCGTCATGTTTGATAGAACTGCAAGTAGTAACATTTGTTGATAAATGTTTTCCACTCAGTCTGTTCACATTATGAGACACCTCTGGAGGAGGTGGGACTTGAAAACAAGGCCTCCTGGCTCAGAGGTAGGGACATTACCACTTCACCACATGGGGCCTAAACATTTGCCTGTATACTTGGATTTGCTCTGTGGGTTTATCTGTTATTAAATAAATACATATTCTGGTTTGAAAGAAAGGATGAAGTTTTACTGGCCTTGGATGGCAGATCTAGAGACCAGGGAAATTGGTCAAACACTGGACTCTTCATTTAGACAGCATCCTGATACAATCCCCTGGGAAGGGAAATTTCTCACAGATGGGAATGGCTGGATGCTAAACTGAGGAGGGCAGTCAATTTGAATGATCATTGGCACAATAAAGAGCGCTTTTGGTCTGGTCATTTGTACCTAACAGTGGCCAGTCAGCTTTTTGCCAGTGCAGAGACCCATTGCCCCCCACCAGCTGTCAGGAGCTGGCCCTCTGAGCAGCTTTCTGGCTTGGCCGTTTGAGATCAAGACTCTATGGTTCAGGAAGGGAGCTACTGGCCACAAACGATGCCACCCTCACCTTCACCCTGGCACACTGCTGGCACTGGAAGAGCTTCAGTTTCACCCGACATACCCTGCCGGCTTCACCCACATCAAAAGTTCACATCTCAGAAGATACCTGTAAGGTGGAAGTACTCTCACATTGTTTACACTGCCTTAGTGATGATCAGCTCTCTCAGTGGAGCTGGTATGGCTCAAGAGTAGCTGGTCAGTGATTGGGATGGTAATGTGGAAGGGCCATTGAGGTTCCTGATTGGCCACCTCCCCTATCTGCTGGCCTTTATCACCCCTCCTCCCCTCCCCCCATCCCCAGCAATATCAAGGACTAAGATTCAACCCACTGTGCTACCTACTCCAAAACCACCATGAGCTAAAGCCATTTAAAAATGCATACTCTTCCTTCTACACCATATTAAAGTTCTTTCAGAGCTAGTAGGAACTGCAGATGCTGGAGAATCTGAGATAACAAGGTGTAGAGCTGGATGAACACAGCAGGCCAAGCAGCATCAGAGGAGCAGGAAAGCTGATGTTTCGGGCCTCGATCCTTCTTCAGAATTGGGGAGGGGAAGGGGGCTCTGAAATAAACAGAGAGAGAGAGAGGGTGACATGGATAGAAGATGGATAAAGGAGAAGATAGGTGGAGAGGAGACAGACAGGTCAAAGAGGCAGTGTTGGAGTAAAGGTGAGTGTAGATGGGGAGGTAGGGAGGAGATAGTCAGTCCAGGGAGGATGGACAGGTCAACGGGCTAGGATGAGGTTAGTAGGTAGGAGATCAGAGTGGGCCTTGAGGTGGAAGGAGGGGATAGGTGGGAGAAAGGACAGGTTAGGGAGGCAGGGACGAGCTGGGCTGGTTTTGGGATGCAGACGGGGAAGGGGAGATTTTGAAGCTTATGAAGTCCACATTGATACCATTGGGCTGCAGGGTTCCCAAGTGGAATATGAGTTGCTGTTCCTGCAACCTTCGGGTGGCATCATTGTGGCACTGCAGGAGGCCCATGATGGACATGTTGTCTGTGGAATGGGAGGGGGAGTTAAAATGGTTTGCTATTGGGAGGTGCAGTTGTCTATTGCGAACCGAGCGTTGGTGTTCTACCACGCGGTCCCCAAGCTTCCGCTTTGTTTCTCCGATGTAGAGAAGGCCACATCGGGAACAGCGGATTCAGTATACCACATTGGCGGATGCGCAGGTGAACATCCGCTTGATGTGGAAAGTCTTCTTGAGGCCTGGGATGGGGGTGAGGGGGGAGGTGTAGGGGCAGGCGTAGCACTTCCTGCGGTTGTGGGGAAAAGTGCTGGGTGTGGTGGGGCAGAAGGAGAGTGCGAAGCGGACATGGGAGTCCCGGAGAGAGTGGTCCCTCCGGAAAGCAGATAAGGGTGGGGAGGGAAAAGGTTCTCACCATTTTTAATGAACTACATATCATCATCTTTCATTTGCAACAATATATGCAGGATTAATAGCAATAAAAACAGTGACAGTAAATTAATGGTTTCCATGTGAGTTTGAAAATTCATTGCGATATGAATATTCCTGTGAAATAGGAAGATTTTTGGTCAGATCCTCTGATTTTGTTCCTCAGTTTGCAGGCCTGGAAGGAGTGATAACAGCAGTACTAGATGAATATTCAGAGCTACTTCGAAAACGTCGTGAATGGTTTGTGCTGGGCCTGGTCATAGTCTGTTATTTGGGAGCTCTGAGCACCCTGACATATGTAAGTGCAAAGGTTTAACCTCAATCATTGTAAATTACATTTGGTTTCTGTCTCTCTCTTCTCATTACATTACAGCCTCCTTAATATGTGTTAATTTTAATCTCACTCTAATATTGGAATATATTTACTTTGGTGCTTTATGTTTTAATAAATTTGAGATGTGTAAACATAGTTTGTACTTTGCCTCTTTGCAGTTTACCTTTTGCAAAGTTACTAATAGTGGTACACACGAGGTGTTTCACCTGGTCCTTATCTAATAGCAAGTTAGTGTTTCATATCTTTGTTTCAGTGTCGCTAATTTTGTGACCACTTTTAACTAAATTAGCAGGGAAAGGGCCTGGGGGCAGGATCTAGGTAAGTTGATGTGGCCACAAGCCAGCACTGATATGATGTGCTGAATGACTTCTGTGCTGTTAATCCTTCTTTTGTTGCTCACATTTTTCAAAAGAAAAGCTGAAAACGAATAAAATTCATCCCTTACACAAACAAATATTTGAAGCAGAAGCAGCAAAGAGAGAAGGGGACAGCTTTGAAGTGCTAAAGCAGAGTGTCAACAGAGATGCAGTAGGCTGAATGGCCACCTGCACTGTAAATTTCTATTAAATAGAAATATTGCTTCAAAAAATCTTTTCTTGCTCTTATGTTAATTGAAAATTGGTGAAGTCAGCAGCTGTGAATTTATAATACAAAATGTGTTTGCCAGGCTGTGAGCCAATTTCCCTTCCACAATGGTTGAAAATGCCCTCGACCGCATCTCTTGCATTTCCCGCACCTCTGCCCTCACACCACCTCTCCACAATAACAACAAAGACAGAATTCCCCTTGTCCTCACGTATCGCCCCATCAACCTTCGGATTCAATACATCATTCTCCGCCACTTCCGCCACCTGCAATCTGACCCCACTACCAAGGATATATTTCCCTCCCCACCCCTATCTGCCTCCCAGATGGATCACTCTCTCCGCAACTCCCTCGGCCACTCCACACTCCCCACTAGCTCCACCACACCCAGCACTTCTCCCTGCAGCAGCACCTACCCCTACACCTCCCCCGTCACCCCCATCCCAGGCCTCAAGAAAACCTTCCATATTAAACAGATGTTCACCTGCACATCTGCTAATGTGGTATATTGTATCTGCACATCAGTGCTGGCTTGTTGCCACATCAACTTACCTAGATCCTGCCCCCAGGCCCTTTCCCTGCTAATTTAGTTAAAAGTGGTCACAAAATTAGCGACACTGAAACAAAGATATGAAACACTAACTTGCTATTAGATAAGGACCAGGTGAAACACCTCGTGTGTACCACTATTAGTAACTTAGCAAAAGGTAAACTGCAAAGAGGCAAAGTACAAGCTTTGTTTACACATCTCAAATTTATTAAAATTATATTGTGGCCTCCTCTACATCAGGGAAACCAAGCGGAGGCTTGGGGACCACTTTGTGAAACACCCACGCTTGGTTCATGACAAGCGACTACACCTCCCAGTTGCAAACCACTTCAACTCCTCCTCCCACTCATTGGACGACATGTCCATCCTGGGCAACGATGCCACCTCAAGGCTGGAGGATCAGCATCTCATATTCTGCCTGTATAAAGGTGGAACTTTAAAAGGACTTTACAAGCTTCAAAATCTCCTCACCCCCAACCTCATCGCAAGACCAGCTCAGCTCGTCCCCACCTCCTAAACCTGTCGTTTTTTTCTCCCACTTACCAGCCCCTCTCTTCTCAATGACCAACCCCCATCCCAATTCCATGCGTGCACTCACCTTTACTGGCTCCATCCCCCCCTCCTTGACCTGTCTGTCTTCTCTCTGTCTATCTCTTCTCCTGTCCAACTTCTATCTTCGCCTCCCTCTCTCTCTATTTATTTCAGAGCCCCCTTCCCCCCCCACCGCATTTCTGAAGAAGGATCTAGGCCTGAAACGTCAGCTTTCCTGTTCCTTTGATGCTGCTTGGCCTGCTGTGTTCATCCAGCTCCACACCTTGTTATCTCTGGAAGTTTGGGTGCACAGATTGTGTGCTAATTACCAAGGAAGTTTACAATTTCAATGGGCAAAGATCCAGTGTCTGGAACTCTCTGACAAAGCCCCAGCTCTGAATTAGAATTCGAAAATCAGAGGGGTTCTTAGTTACTTTAATAGATAGTCACACAATATGGTTGATGAATTTGAGTATTGCCGGAAAAAGAGGCACTTTGAAATCTGTCATGGTGCACATCAGGAAAATTTGCAAGAATACCAATCTGAGAGCGGAAACCAACACTAATGCTGCAGGAGAGGAGAGTGTTGATTGGTCGCCTACGCTTTGTCAAGTCATTGTTTATTCCGTCACCCGCTCATCAACCCGATTGTCAACCCTACTCCCTCACCCACGCTACCTCCATCTCAGTTGTATTCGAAGTGGCTTTGGGAGCCGTGAACAGTATTTCCTTACTGAAACATGGCAGTTATTGCCATGCAGCTTCTAGAAAGATCCGTTCCTTTGCTGCCTGTGTGATTTGCTTACTGTCACTATTGGGATTGTACTTGCATCAAAGTTGGGTCTGAAAATCCTGGAAAGATAAATAGGTAGCATTTTGTCTGATCTTAGTCTTAGAAGCGGGTTCTGAAGACTTGGGCTATTGGGAAAATAGAACGGAAACTTTGCATTCACAATAACAAGTGTCCGAAAGTTATTTTTTAAATATAATTTTGCTTTGTTTCACTGATGTAGGTTAATTCAAGCAGATTCTTTTAAACATGTAGCTACATTGTGCATCCCAGTTAAGTTAAACTTGCCAAAGCTCCATGCTATTTTCCTTGTTCAGAGGAATAAGATAGTTTAATCTGTAGACGGCTTTGACTCAACTACTCCCATTATAAGCAGATAATTTTAACTTGTAATGTTTGGGCAAAACCCAAGATTTAAATCCTTCCCAATTTTCTTCATCTCCACCCCATCCATTAAGTAGGTTACACAACTGCTTTTATTGAACAACATAATGTGAAGCAAACACTTTATTATTTAACTAGACTTGTTATAATGTTAATTCCATTTGTTGAACTAAATGATACTTGCTTATCTTTCTGACTCATTGTTTCTTGGCATGAGCAGAGAACTAAAGAAGGTTGTTCCTATATTTTAACTGGGCTAAAACTATTGACCTCCATCTATGTATACAATATAATCCAAATATTTTTTGGCATGGTAGGATTATCCTGGTTTTAGATATCAGAATCACAATTGTGCAAACAGAAAGAACCTTCCCAGATTTGTTGTACAGTGTAGCTCTACAAAGCTGCATTTTAATTCCTGGTGGTCCACTGATCAAATAAAATGATGAATTGAAAATGAACTTCTGTTCTCTATAACCTGAGATCTTGTCCACTCATTCGTGCTCTGTCTGGACAACCCTGAGAATTCATACACAATGTATTCATATTATTCTTTTTATTAATACCTCTGTCAGGCAAACCTTCTTCTCTGATCACTGTATGTAAATGTATGTATCTCTACATCTAACAAGTTTCAAGCACCTGTTTTTAATAATTCTGTACATTGGATTCTGCACTTTGTATGTGAGGGATCTGATGACCCTGCAAGTATTCTAGCCAATATTTATCCCATCACCAATATCATCCAAACAAATGATCTATTCATTACTTCCTTATGGTATTTTCCTGTACACAAATTAGCTGCCATGCTTATGCACTTGAAAAGTTTTTAATTGTCTGTAAAGCACATTGGGGTGCCTTCATGTTATGATAATGCTATGGGAATAAATGATTTATTTACATAATTTATTGTTAAAGTGTCTTGTACATTTATTTAAGAACATTTTGTGAGAAATTTAGGGAGTCAGGCTTTCTTCTAGCAAAAGAAAATTGATGCAATGATTTTTGATGCACTGTTGATTTTCTTGTATTGCTAAGCTGAATATGAGACAGTTCGTCAAGACTCCATATTGTGAATTCACATTTAGAGAATAATGGCAGTCTTGTGCCATTATCACTAGATTAAGTAACCAAGCTCAGGTTAATACTGTGTGGGCACGGTTTCAAATCTCGATGAAATTTAATTCAATTAATAAAATCTGGAATTGAAAGCTAGTCTCAGCAAAGGGTAACAATGACAGCTACAATCAGTTGCTGTTAAAATTGTATTCAGCTTTCATTCGGGGAAGGAAACCTGCCATTCTAACCCCATTTGTGACTCACCACAATGGCTCTTAACAGCCGTCTGAAATGGCAGAGTAAGTGATTCTGTTCAAGGGTATCTGGGGATGGGCAACAGTTGCTGGACTTACCAATGATGCTCACACCGCGTAATATATATATATTTTTAAATGACCATTCATTGTCATATGCTTCTGCTATTTCAGGGTGGAGCATTTGTGGTGAAGTTTTTTGAAGAATATGCTACTGGAGCTGCTATCATCGCTGTTGTTTTTCTAGAATCAATAGCAGTGTCTTGGTTTTATGGTAAGTGAATTTACACAGCAGAATCATATGCAACATTGTGGGAATTTGAATACAAGTTCGGTAAAAATAGATTGCTGAACATATTTCAGATCATTGTCCATTTGAGGAGTACACAATGTTCAAAACCTAAACAACTTTAATGGATTGTCCTTTTTAAAAACACATCATTTGATCATGTTACTCCTGGTGAGATTTTACAATATGTTGATCAGATTATTGCTTAAAATGATCCACTCCCACGATAAAAGATCTGAAAGAAAAACCTATTAAGAATGATCCCAAGTATAAAATTGATGTGATAGGGAAGAAACATGACTGAAGGCTCAGTACAGATCTTACCATTTATGGAGAAGCCCAAACTGGGAAGCACATATATGATATTTATTAAGGAGTCCAAAAAGGGCTCAACTTACACTTTCTTAACCAGACAGAATTAAGAATGTAATATTTGTAACCATATTTGCTCCAATTTTATTGGAGCTTGGTTAGAGTATGTGAGTAGTATTAGAGGTAGTATTGGAATATGGGAGCAGTTTTAGTTCTCCTTTATCTGACAAATGGTGTAATTGCCTTAGGTGAACTGCAATATATGTTCATCTGGCTTGTTCCTGGGATGGCAAGACTGTCCTATGAAGAGAGATTGGACAAACTTGGCATGTATTCTTCAGAATTTTGAAGAATGAGAGGTAATCTGATTGAAACCTACAAAATACTTAATTGGCTAGACAGGGTAGACACAGGGAAGACATTTCTGCCAAACCTGAACAATGTAAAAGTAAGGGGGATGCCACTTAGGTCTGAGGTGGGAAGGACTGTGAATCTTTGGAATTCTCTACCCCGATGGGCCATGGAATCTCTGTCTCTGAGTGTGTTTAAGATAGAGATCAATAGATTTCTGATTACCAATGGCATTCAGGAAGGATTATGACAAATAAGCAAGGGGTTATGCATTGAAAATGTTTGAGTATCCACTATGCTAATAGGATGGGTTGAATGGCTCACTTCTGTCCCTATCTTTCTATCTCGCAGTTGAGGCAAAAAGTATAAACGCATCAAGAGGAACCGAGTTCAGGGAAAAAGTATAAAGCAGGATATGTCAGCAGGGCTGGTTGGTGTGGAGTGGGAGGAGATTTTTTTGTGTAGTATATATACTGGAATGGACCAGTTGGGTCAAATGTCCACTTTCTGATATGTAAATTGTATATTAACTTGAGCTTTGCAGCTTTGAAAGAAGAGGTGGTGGGATCGCTGAAGTAGAAAAAATAATTACAGATTATTTGAAATAAATGTAAATTGGTGACAAACATATGGGAAGTCACCCCTGCCAACATTGACTGCATCAGTGTCTTTCTTATTTAGTGCCACCTTTGTTGAATTAGGAGCTTTTTGGGTGCTGGAATGATACAGGAAGTTCTGATAATTAATTATGAAGATTAATGTACAAAGCCATATATGTTCAGTGACCAAATTACATTCACACAACTCCTGAGTGCTCCATCCTGTAATTTCCACCTGAAAATTTTACTTAGTTTTGACCCCCTTGGAGGAAATGAACTAGTTATTAGAAGATCTTGTGATAAAAATTCAGTTGTTGTGCTCTCACATAGAATTACCAAGAGGGACTGTGTAAGTAAAGAGCTGCTGTATGTAGAGCTTCCATTTGTTTGAATTGATTCATACTCATTTTCTGTACTATTCTTACTACTTTAGGAATGAAACGTTTCTGCAGGGATGTTAAAGAAATGCTTGGCTTTAGCCCCGGCTGGTTCTGGCAGATATGCTGGTTTGCGATTAGCCCAATATTCCTACTGGTAAGATTAACCACGATGGCAATACTCCTTCAACTTATTACTGCTTTGATTGTATGATATCTAGTACTTTGGGTATGCATTTCAAGGCACAGGAAACTTACAACACGGTTGTAACAGCAATCAGATTAACATTTCCCCAGCATTGAAACAATAACACTAATCCTCAGCTTCAATAATGTAGCCTGCACTTGATCAGGGTGATCTTTCTGTTTCTGCACACTTTTGTCATATTGAACAAACACTCTGGTTAGTGGCAAATGTAAAACCAGATGTCTGCTATGTGTCCAATAGAATCAAAATGGGCTATTTAACATAAGATATAAAGGCTCTTTCATCTCCTTTGGATGGACCAAGGTGGAATATCAGTGTTAGAATGTGCTTCAGTACACAATCCCTGGAATTGACTGACCTTTAAAATCAAACAACCTTGGGGTCTTAGACACTCAAAATAGAACTCTTTGATAGCTGGCTTTTAGTATTTTCTCAATGTTTCTTGCTGCAAAATCACAGAATTGTTAGGGTGCAGAATGAAGCCATTCAGCCCTTTGTGTCTGCACTAACATTCCAGTCAGCATTCTGACTGAACACCGCCTTTTCCCCATTCCCTTGCACAATATTTCAATTGAAACAAACGTCCAATACCCTCTTGAATGCCTCAATTGAACTTGCCTGTCCCATATTTTCAGACAGTGCGTTCCAGACTGGGACCACTTGTGTGAAAATGCATTTAAATTGCACTTAGACTTCATTCATTTCTCAATCAATTTTCTGTTAACTTTATTTGTATGTTAAAATCAGACCACAAGACCATAAGATATAGGAGCAGAATTAGGCCATTTGGCCCAATAAGCTGGCTCCACTATTCAGTTATGGCTGATACATTGCTCAGTCCCATTCTCCTGCCATCTCCCCATAACCCTTCACCCCGTTACTGATTAAGAACTCAGCTATGACGGTCCTGAATACACTCAATGACTTGGCCTCCACAGCCTCGTGTGGCAGTGAGTTCCTCAAACTTCCCACTCTCTGGCTCAAGAAATTCCTCCTCATCTCACTCCTAAAGAATCATCCCTTCACTCTGAGGCTGTGCCCTCAGGTCCTTGTCTCTCCTCCTCATGGAAACATCTTCTCTGTCCTCACCTCTCAGTATTCTATAAGTTTCAATCAGATCCCCCCTCATCCTTCCAACCTCCATTGAGGAGACCCAGAGTCCTCAACCACACCTCATCTAACAGCCTCCATGATCGGGGTCATTCTTATAGACTTCCTCTGGAGCCTCTCCAAGGCCAGCACATCCTTCATTTGGTACGGGACCCAAAATTGCTCACAATATTCCTACTGTGTCTGACCAGAGCTTTTTACAGCCTCAGCAGTTCATCTCTGCTCTTCCATTCTAGCCCTCTTGAAATTAATGCTGATATTGCATTTGCCTACCTAACAGCGAACTGAACCTGCGTGTTAACCTTAACAGAATCCTGAACTAGGACTCCTAAGACCCTTTATGTTTCAGGTTTCTGAAGCCTTTCCCCATTTATAAACGTCCAAGCCTCTATTCTTCCTACCTAAGTATATAATCTCACGCTTTTCCAGTGTTGTATTCCATCTGCCACTTCTCTGCCCACCCTCCTACCCTGTCCATGTCCTTCTGCAGCCTCCTCAACATTACCTGTCCCTCCACTTATCTTTGTGTTATCTACAAACATGGCAACAGTGCCGTCAGTTTCTTTGTCTGCATTGTTAATAAATAAGGTGAACAGTCGTGGTCCCAACACTGAATCCCAGCTGCCATTCTGAAAAAGCATTTTTCCAGTCAGCCAAACATCTATCCATGCCAGTATCCTGCGCCCAACACCATGGGCTAATATCTTATTTAGCAGCCTCCTGTGTGGCATCTTGTCAAAAGCCTTCTGGAAATCCAACAGCTCACATAGACCAGCTCTCCTCTGTTAACTTGCTTGTTACTTCCTGCAAAGAATTCTAACAGATTCGTCAGGCATGACCTCCCCTTCACGAAGCAGTGCTGACTCAGTCCTATTTTAACATGCAAATCGCCCCATGCAGAGTTGAGAATGTTATTAATGGTACCGCCAATGATCAAACTAACATAAAAGATCCCTTAACAATTTGAAAGAAGAGCAGAAGATTTCTCCAGAATTCCAGGCCACGATTTGCTCCTTAATCAGTAGCACCAAAGGTCCTCTAGTCATTTATCTCATTGCTGTTTGTCATACTTTTCTGTATGCAAATTCACAGTAGTTTTCCCCTGTATTCCATTAGGAACTGTGCATCAATAAAATTCTTTTCTGATAGTGAAGAAGACAGATGCCTTGAAGTTGTGACAGGAACCTCCACAAATATAAGTAGTTCTTACTGTTGTAAACATATACCAAACTTCTTCTCCATGTGGATCACTTTCTGTTTGGCAGAAGGACGAGCTATCAATGGAATTTAAACTGATTTAATATGAAAATACTGTTGTGCAAGTATTATTTTCCAAATAGCATGGTGATTTTACTTGTTTGAAAGATTAATTAGTATTGGAAGGTTACATTATTGTCTGCGACTCCACCCATAGCTGGGAGTCAGTTTGCTGTACATCTGGTTGAATTACAGAGTGACATTAACAGTGTGGGTTCAATTAGCACAGCAGCTGACGTTGCCCCCATTTAAACCTCTCTACTAACCGGAGATGTGATGACTCTCAGGTTAAACCACTACCTGTCATCTCTCTCTGATGAGGACAGCCTAAGGACTATCTGCACCTATGGCAAACTTACCTTTACACGTGTCAAAAGAGCAACTTTGTTACTTAGTACAAAAGTGGAGAGCAGGAATTGGAAGTTAAAACATAATTAACACTTCCAATGGCCCCCTTTTAAAATCTTATAATAAAGATTATTATCAGCATCCTCTGTTTGGATCTTTTCCTGATGAGATTTTGTAATATATTTAAACTCAAGGGCTAGCATCAGTGAAACAGCTTAGGAGGAATACCAGCACCTTGCAATATGGGGAGGACTGAATTGACAAACTGTACATGAAACTGAACCCCCCACTGCACCACACAACCAGTCCAGCTCTTCCCCCCCACCCACTGCATCCCAAAACCAGTCCAACCTGTCTCTGCCTCCCTAACCGGTTCTTCCTCTCACCCATCCCTTCCTCCCACCCCAAGCCGCACCCCCATCTACCTACTAACCTCATCCCACCTCCTTGACCTGTCCGTCTTCCCTGGACTGACCTATCCCCTCCCTACCTCCCCACCTATCTTCTTTACTCTCCATCTTCGGTCCGCCTCCCCCTCTCTCCCTATTTATTCCAGTTCCCTCTCCCCATCCCCCTCTCTGATGAAGGGTCTAGGCCCGAAACGTCAGCTTTTGTGCTCCTGAGATGCTGCTTGGCCTGCTGTGTTCATCCAGCCTCACATTTTATTATCTTGGAATTCTCCAGCATCTGCAGTTCCCATTATCTCTTATCTATGAAACTGAACCTTGTGGGTTACTGATTGTTAATTGTCTTTGGATCATCAAATTCAACAAAATCTCCCAACCAGTTCCTTTAGTGATGCTGTTGATATTCATCATGTAAAAGAATGGTTTGTTGAAAATGCTCACTCTTTAAATAATGGAATTAAAGTATCTGTCTCAATATGACTTGATTTGCCCTTGAGTCCTTACACCTATGACACGACAACTTTGAAAAAATCTCAGCTTAAGGATGAGTGGACTTTATTTCAGCTGATCTCAAGTTTTGTTGTACTCTCTGCCTTAGCCTAAATCTACCCAGTTCTATCATGATTTAGTATCCTTTTCATAGCAGTTTATGGACATTACCATACAGAATTGCAGATGTTTTGTCTCAAGATTTTTTTAAACTGTGAATACATAAAACTAAGAGCAAAAAATGTCTAAAAATCATGTCAAATGTCTTGGAAGGGAATATTTCAAAACAAGATTTATTTGGCCGATTAAGAGTAGATATTTAACTTAAATGAACCTATTAAGTAAAGCCACTTCACAATAAGATGATAATGGTTTTAGATCCCAAGTTATCAGTTCATTATCTAAATACCACAACCATGAGTGAGATAAAGAAAATCGATTTATTGTTAAGTCAAGTGCATTATTTTTGTGACTGCAGTGTTACATTGCTAAAGATTTTAAGTTGATTCATAGCATAACACAAATTAGGTCTGCTGAAGTTTGTAGCATGAAAGGCTACATGCATTCGGTGGAAATATAGAAGTCCCATCAAATTAATATTAATATAAACAGAAGTAAAATTGTATTTATATGTATATACATTTATATTTCAGTTCAAATGGGCATTGGTTCCAATAAATCTGAGAAGCAAGCAATACCACCTTGACACCATTTAAGATGAACTGTTGCAGTGATTTGTACCCAATCTGCTGCTGCATTAATGAATAATAGTCACAGACACTTTATCATTTGTAAGAGGTCTTATGAGGAGAAAAATAAGCCATTGCTGAAAATAGAGATGTGTTGCCGAAGCTTTTCATTTTGCATTTATCAGGACAAATTAAAGAATGCCGAATGTTAAACAAATACCACAGGAGAAAACAGTAGTTAAACATTGCTCTGAAGAAAGCAACAGGTCACCAGCTCTGTATGCTCCTGCGTAAGATAAAAAGTGGTGCAAGGCTTGAACATATTCCTTTTGTTTGCAGAGAACAGGTACTTGTACACGAATTTATGTTGCTTCAAGCAAGAATAAATGAGCTACACTATGAGCTCAACGGATCATCCTAAATTGTTCATTGTTGCAGCTATTAGCACACTCAAGAATATTCAGCACTTGCTGCCTATTCATGGAATGATATCTAACACGTGGCATTTTCTTTGTATTTTACAAGCTTGAATTGTTTGAGTACAATTTGTACTCTTCCCATTACAAACATCTGAAGGAATACGCTAAATAAAAGGCTTTGGTAAAAGTCTTTTAAAGCAACATTCAAGCTCTGTACAACCAATTGTCCTTTCAGAAAAATTGGTGGTCAATTTTTGTCCATAAGAAGGACATATTCTTGATTGTGGAATGACATTGATACTCAAGGTAAAGAGTTACAAAGAGTAAAGATTATTTAACATAATTTCAAGTATAAAATGCTTTACCACAAATCATTAATCAAAGTTTTCAAAAACAAGAAAACATTGTTCAAGCTTCCTGAGTTTTACTAAAAACACAATTTGGAGATAAATTAAAGGGAAAAGTGTTGAACAAGTAAATTAAGTTTATTGCTAGACTGTTGTGACAAAATTTTTTTTGAATTTGGAGTTTTGGAGTTAATGGTGCAAATTGAAAGACTCTTGGGGAAACTTTGAATGACCATCAACCCATGTTACGTCTGACCTGGGAGTGTTTAATGCAAATTCAGTACATCTCCACTCATACTTAAATGGCTGATACTTTTGTCATCTCTAATTTGTATAATGCTTAACAGCATTATTGAACTTCGCAATAAACAACTCTTTGGCATCACTGAAAAAGGAGATATAGAGGGTGTTGTAAATCTATTTATATTTGATTGTTTCTCTTATTGTTAACAACAGCTGTCCTATTTTTCAACAGTTCATCATTGGCAGTTTCCTGTCAGCTCCTCTCGAGCTTAAGCTCTTTAATTATACATATCCCTATTGGACTGCAGTAGTTGGCTACTGCGTTGGTACTTCATCATTTATCTGTGTTCCGTCCTACATGGTTTACAAAATTATAATTACACCAGGAACATTTAAACAGGTAAGTGGCAGATGTTCAAGTAAGTCTTTACACTCTGTTTTAGTGACTAGGTGGGGGTAGCACGATCCTGGAAAGCAAACAATGTTCAGATTATTCCAAGAAAACTATGCAAGTGTCACAGATTGTTTGAACTTGCTGATTCATTTGTGTATTTTTAGAAGTGTGTTTGATGTCTTCTCATTGTTTAAGTGTAGGAGAAATTTGTATTTAGCTTCCTGTTCTTTTTCTGCCAATTTTCTCATCTGTTTTGGGTAAGATTTTTTTAATGCCGGGCTAAAAGCTCCAGAGGCTTAAACACCCTGCAATAAAACTTACCCTTTTTACATTCGTGGTAGCCCCATAATTGTGAGGGAAACTCGGTCAGTGGGAGTTCTGAATTGCCTGTCCTTCACAATTTCAGGCCTTCAGTATGAACCTAAACAAATCTGGCAGTTAAAAAATAAAGTTAAAAGTGCAAAGCCCAGAGTGCTGCACGTCACCAAATTGTAGGCAGTAAAAACCTATTAAACTGTAATTGGCAGCACAGCTGAACCCATTCCTGCCCTGACACAAATAATGTAGATTGTTCTGGAAAGAGTCGCTGGAAAGCATCACTGGAAAGCATTAAGAAGCAGAAACATGAGCTGATTATTCCATTCCAGGGGGAAGAGAGAGACAGAGACAGACAGGCTGCAGAGGCCCAGGCTAATGCTCTGGGGACAATTTCAGACCCTGTCACAGCAGCTGGTGCTATTTTAGTTCAGTTAATATAAAGTTAATCCCAGTAATGATGTCCGTGACAACTATTACTCATTGTTATAAAAACTCATCTGCTTTGCTAATGTCCTTTAGGGAAGGAAACCTGCCTTCCTTATCCTGTTTGGCCTAAAGTACAGCTCAGATCCATGGACATCTGGGTTGACTCTTAAATGCCTGAAGAAATTGCCTAGCAAGCTACTCAATTCATGAGAAGTTAGGGATGGGTAAAAAACACCAACCTTACCAGTGAAATCTCCATCCCATGAAAGAACGATTAAAGTCAGGAACAAAAAATGAAATTACCAAAACCAAGATCCTGGCTGAGATGAATGAATTCAGCACAGATCAAATATTGTAGTAGGGAACATCCTGGGGGTTTCCTTGTTGCGCACTTACCTTGGGTGTTGTTTTAGTTCAGTTGGCAGACTCCTGCCTTTGAGTCATGTCACTATAGTTTTAAGGCTCATTCCAGACCTATTAACATGGAACTGACTCACTACGCAATAATTGCAGCAAGCACAGGGGCAGCTAGCCAGGGAACTTCACACTACCCACTGGCATGCTGGCTCCCTGGTTTCATCCTATTCCTAGGCTACTTTCACAGATGCAAGGTGGACAAATTGCAGGTCATCTGCCCTCTGTCTTTCACCTTGGGAGGCAAGCGTTTGCTTCATTAGTGCTGCTTTGGGAACCCTCTTAACATTTTTAAATGGAAGATGAGCCTAGGAGAGAATCACAGTTGGTCACCTTTCTCACAAAATGCAGGCTTCTGATGCCGCTTTGAGCTGGGCAGTGGGGTCGAGAGACCCTTGGCCAAAATCTTGGTGATAATCTTGCTTTCAATCTTGCTTTCCTCCTTCAATCAAAACCACAGCAATTTCATTGTGATTTATTTGTTGAGGTGAACAATCAGACTAATGGTTTAATAGTTACATACAAGGAACCCAACTTTCTAGCCAATAAAATGATCATGTCATGAAATCATTGTGCTCATTAGAGAAATGAATTATGTCGATATTATAAGTGACTGTTGCAAGTTTTCATGGGTCATTGATAGCAGTTTTTACCCTTTAGTATTCACAGCAATCGTGCTTCTTTCCCAAAAGGAGTTAATACATATCAGAGTGATGTTCCACTGAAAGTAGTGTGCCTAAGATACCATGCTGAAGTGCCTACTTTTAGTATATTTAATTCTAGGTATGATATCAGTCTATTCAGTTCTGTCCTCAACCAATGTTGGCAAACAGCTGATACATTTTACTGCCACTGGATTGCAGTCAAGATTTTTTCACTTCCCCATGCCTCTGGGGACAATTTGAAGATCTAATTGACTCCAATAAGGATTAAGCTAAACTTCTGAACTGTGTCGTTCAACATCACAGATAGCTATTCATTTCTCCACTTTTGGGACGAATTAGTGTGTGTTCTGCCCTGTAATTTCAGGTTATATTCTTAAAACTTCTACTACAAAGCATTTAGTTTTTGAAGCAACCTGCCTAGGCACATTTTCTTCTATATTCAATTAAGGGATCGAAGCATGACTACATTTATTGCCCGTCCCTAATTGGCTCAGAGAACCATACCAATTTAACCATATTTTGTGATGTAGAGATGAAGTTGTTGGCTCATGAACACACAGATACAGTACAGGATGTGTTGCCATGTGAAGGTTTAGTGTGTGCAGAATGGTTGCAGTTTTTATTGGACTCTTATCGGGCAAACACCTGTAAAACTGAAAAAGCACTAATGTAGATTACATTATAGTGCTATACAGCTGGTGTTCCATTATAATTTCATGACAATGCAAGAAAGGTAAATTTCTTTGTTTTGTAAGTATGAATCTGTAATTTGCACCATGTTGATTCATACAGTGGCTTTTTAATTGTATACCAAAGAAATAATTTGTAATGACTTACTTAAAACTTACCTTCTAACAGCGAATTTTGAGAAGTATCACTCCAGAAGTTGAAGAAAATGAAACTCCTAATTCTGGTGTCCACCTGAATTCCGTCTGATACAACCATGAGTGCTCTTAACTTCCTGGACTGACTGCTAAGATCAGTCAATGGTATTTGAGAGGTCAAAATCATGAGCCAAATTATAGACATGAGGAGACAGATCAATCCTCAAAAAGCAGCTTAATGATGTCAGTATTCCCTCCCAGTTCTTTAGACTTTTGCTGTTCTACTGGGGTCATTGTATATTCTTGGCCCCACACACACACATACACATACACATACACAGAAGCTCAATGGTAAAAGTCAGCAAAAAGGTATTCCTTTTTATGTCTACAGAACATTATGCTACACATTGTTTTTATAATGAATGAATACTAGTGACTGGAGACTGTTGCTATGTCCTAAAATGATGCATTTTGTGTATTTTGAAGCAATGGGTATTGTAATTAAAGGCAAGCAATTTATTGTTAAATTACATCAGAATTTTTTATGACCAAGCTGCCAAAGCAACATTTCAAAGATAATTGGAAACTTGATTTTTAACATAAGATGGAGTTTGGATCAGTTATTAAAGGTTATATGAAGTCATTATGATTAGCTTGCGCATTTGTTCAAAAGTGTAAAATGTTGACTTTTAGTCCAAGTGTAGTCCTGAATCTGATTTTTTTGTTGTGTTTGATGGAATACTTCACATCTATGTTCAGGTGCCTTATTCACTGTATTCCATATTTCAATACTAAGTCATTGCTTTTATATTTTAAACAAAAATTGCAGATAAATGGGAAATAAAGTCACCAAAATGAAGCGCTAACTGGAATAGTAAACATTATTTTTTTGTACATAATTATTTTAAATGATCTGTTTTAAATGCATGATTATAATTTTTATAAAACTTTTTTTAATTTTAAAAAGCTTCAAAACTCACTTAGGTAGTGTTCTTCAAAATTAATGTGGTGGTTACCCTGGACTTTGTAGTCAAGTAACAACTTGAAATGTTGAAAGTTGAACGGGCATCCACTGACAAGATTGTTGTGATTCAAACTACATCCAGATGTAGTACAGATGACTGAGCTGCTAATTTTGATACAAATACGTCTGTGTGGCATTTTTACTGAATATACTGATGCTACAGCTGCTGTTCTCAACTTATAAAGTGGCCTGTAGTATTTGAGTCAAGTTTGGTCAAGTTATGACGAAAACTTAAGTTCATTGTGTTTTACCCCAGCTTTGTAAAAAGAGAATTGCACAGTGCAAGAAAAAAAGTTCATCTTGATTTGGAAGTCCAATTCTTTCTTCGTTCAAGATTTCTTTTGCAAATAAAGGAAACCTACGAGACCATTTACCTTGCAGTTACCACTTTACATTGGGTCATGAAATAAAATGTGTTGTACCCAGACACATTAAAAGGCATCATCAATCATTCACGTAATTGTTCTGGCAACATTCATCACTATGTCCATAAAAAGTCACTGCTACATAATTCAGTAAATTAACAAGACATTAATTGATTACTGTTAGTCAGAGCTCATGTCTTTTATTCTCTGTGATGCTGTTGGCTCAGCTCTCAAGTGGGACTGATTAGCAAAGTTATTTTCCTATAATCATGTAAAATGTTGGCACAGCATCTGACCATGCAGATTTCATTTCTTCTAATCAAAGCACTACTGAACTACTATAAACATAAATATTGAAAACTTCATTTTTAAAAATGGTCAGACCAAATTATTTTGTCCTGAAGTCGATTAATTGAAACTGTTTTGATTGCAACAAAGAAGAAACATTTTCCCAATAGCAACAAATATTTTGACATTTTATCCTCAGATGGTTATTACTTTATTGTACAGCTAGGGAGGATTGTAGCCAATTCATTCAATCTCCCTTGCTGTTGCTTCTGCCAAAAGAAACCAGTTAACAACACAGTAAGAATAAACAAATTTTAAAATAGAAAATATTTTTTACTAAAACAAAGTAAGAACAATCCTGCGTCAAACAAGACACTCAAAAGTGACCCATATTAACCAATCTGAAAGTGAATTTATAAAGGTGAAGTTGTTCCCTTAACACAAAATGTTTTTAATGATTTAATATATTGTTCACTGGACTGTGTTGTTCAATTGAAATTATTAGTTAAGAATCTAATTAATCAACTTAAATTAAGACCCAGTAGATGAATGGGTCCAGCCCATTAAAACAATAATGCAAATAACAACACACAGATTTGGACAGGAATGGGTCATTAGGCTCCACTAACCTGCTTTGCCATTTAATAACATAACTGCTGATCTGCTTGCGGCCTCAACTCTATATTCCCACGCAGTATTAGTAACCATAGGCACCCTTATCTAATGCTGCCTCTGAAGTATTCAATGATGTATGCAGTGCACCAAAGCACTCCATCCACTGGACTGTGAATTAACTAAACAATTAACTAAAGCACAGAGATTAACCCCTGAAAATGTACTGCTTTGTTTGCGAAGTAACTACCTCTGCCTCTCCCACAAGCAAAAGAATTGGGGAAGTTTAAAGAATCCATTCCTGCTGGATTAAATTCCAATTGATCTCATTCCTTTTTTCCCAAATCTGCTTTTGCTACTTGGATAACCATTGCCACCATTCAGGGCACAATGAGCCAGACCATTTAAGCCATCAATAAGAAAGGTACAATTCCATTCCTTGTTACTGTGGTCTTTTCCTTTGGCTGGGGTGGGGTCTAGAACTTGGGGACACAATTGCATTTATGGCTGATAAGGAATCGCTTCATGCAAAGAGTGGTTAATTTTGGAATTGTCTACTTTTTTCTGCAAACCGATTCTTGTACAATTTAGGCAATAACTGTGTTTTGGAAAATCAGCCAAAGTCCCTCAATGGCAATATATTTATCATTTAAGTGAACTAGTCATGAACATTCCTATGTACTTAACTGTACAAGCAGGAATAAAGCACTTCAAATCAAATAACGTAATGGCAAGTAAGCTCAAGTACATTATCCCTTTCACAACTGGAATTATGGGCTAGAGAGCCCTTCAGCCATCTCTTGCAAATGTTAGATATACTACAAGCACAGGTAGTGCATGGAGAATTAAATCATTTTTATCCATTGATCACACAGTTAAACAGTTCCAGGGTATAACAGGAGGCCCCTCTTGCAACATTTATAATGGGATTTTTCAGGTAAACAGATTTTAAGGGTGTTAACATGGTGCCATAAAAGGATTCAGAAGTTAGTTGTAAATCATGACAATACCTGCCTGTTTTATCATTATATTATGAGGGCATTTTCTGTTATCTACACAGATGCACTTCCTTTAGCAATGGACTATTAACCTTTATTCCCTTACTCAGCACAGGGATAAGTGCCTGTAGTTGACTAGCTTTCGCAGTTCAGTCCTAATTAACAATATGTTTTTCATCATGTTGGGTTATCAACAAAACATTCCACGATATAAGAACCAGACACATAGAAAATCTGAGTTTAAACTGGGACTAATAAACTGGCTTTAGATCAAGTTGTCGGATTGATGGCTGATAAACTAATGTAACATTATCTTATGCTGATTATGATTCCAATAACATTCCAGTCATTTGAAAAAGTACTTGGAATTTGCTGCACATTAAAGAGATAATTAACTGCTCTTTAGAGTGCACACAGCTTCATTCACTTCTGTCTTTGAGTACAGTATTTTCATATTTGTGAGGTTGCTTATGCAACTGCCAATGTATTGAAGCCATTTTTGTATGTCTTCTGTATTTCTTGCTCAAGTCTGTACATTTATTGACTGTGTCAGTTATGTGTTACTGTCTAATGTTTTCGTCCAGCTTTTGTATGTTGCAAATTATATTTCTAAATTGTTGTGGTAATTATATCTTGCAATGTGTACCTGCAGTTATTATTATTTTACATGATTAAATAAAAATTTATTATTTCCATTAACTAGAGTAATGACTTAATAAATTTGTAAGGAGGCAAAAATATTCCATGCTCATCTAGTTGCTTCCTGACCAATCATAATGTTCTTTTATGGCATCATATAAAGTAATGATTTTTCCTTTTGTTTTTGAAAACAAGAATAAAATAAATAATATTTTAAATATCCTATTTTAAAACATTCAAAAATCAATTCATTTTCCTGAAAGTTGGAGAGATTTTGTGAAGGACAAAGTTAATCCTGTGACAAAATGAAAATCTTGACCCCCAGACAAGCTGATGAGTAAGACAGCAATACTGTTGGTAAGACAAGGATAAAGAAATATCAGTAAACTACTCTATCAATAAAGACAAGTTGCTCCATCAACAAGGCTTCCATTATGAGCTGTCCAGGTTTAGTTGTTTGTTGTGTTCAAGAGAGATCATTATTTTTATAGAACAAGAAAGAAATCCTGCTCTTTGAGGGAATTACTTTCATTTTGTAAATTGTTGTTCCAAAACAAAACAGAAGAAAAGCCACAGCACATTATTTTCATATTTCAAAACAAATCATATCCATCTGTACAGAAGGCAGAAGGTTGCAATGTGATTAATTCACTGACAATCCTTTCCAGAACTGTATTAATGTACTGGAGTGCGATACCCCAATCATGAATCCAGAATTTATATTTCAGTCTACATAAAAAAAAAAGTATTACGGCATGACATAGAATCACAAACACTACATATTTACTTTTTTTTAAAGCTACTTTGCAACAGTGAGAGCCTTTTTCCTGGGTTGGAGATGGCTAGCACGAGGGGACATAGCTTTAAATTGAGGGGTGATAGATATAGGACAGATGTCAGAGGTAGGTTCTTTACTCAGAGAGAGTAGTAAGGACGTGGAACGCCCTGCCTGCAACAGTAGTAGACTCGCCAAGTTTAAGGGCATTTAAATGGTCATTGGATAAACATTGGAGGATAATGGAATAGTGTAGGTTAGATGGGCTTCAGTTTGGTATCATAGGTCGGCGCAACATCGAGGGCCGAAGGGCCTGTACTGCGCTGTAGTGTGCTATGTTCTATGAGCAAATCTAGAACCATGGTTTGGCTTGTTAGTATGGTGGTACACATTTGAATTGTGTTGGGTACAGACCAAACTCCCTCAAAATATATTAAGAAGATAGCATAGATCCTAAATTTTTGTTATTTAAATGCAAGTATTAGGCATTGTATTCCAGATGCAATCTGATTGGTCAAACTAATCAACTTTGTACACTACAGTTAAAATACAGACAAAATAAAAAGAAAATTGGCTTAGCTAACTATTAAAATGCTTAACAAAATAATATATTTATTAACTACTGCTAATTAACTATTCCAATATACTAACATCCCATAAACACATCTTTGGTAAAGGCAAATGCAGTGAAATAGATTGTCTCATATGCAATTCCAGCAGTAGGGAGAGAACTCCAGCTTTTAGCTGTAGCAGAGAGAGGAATAAGAGCTTCCACATCCAGCGTTAAGACCCCAGCAAGCGCAGAAAGCCAGAAGTAAAAATCCTGGTTCTGTCGGAGCTTGACTCCACTCATTCAGGCTGCTTCTCTGGTTCCAACTTTTAACAAAAATCCCAAGGACTCACAAACTGTTTATTGGCTTTGAGCAGACTGCTCAGTATCTCTGACTGAACCTTTCTTCCTCTTACACTTCTCAAAGCCATAGTATCGAACCCGGGTATCATCACAGATAGTGTTATATATTGAGGCATTTTCCGAGTAAAGATTGAAAAAGAATGGTCAGATAGTTAAGAAGGTATTTAGCACGCTTGCCTTCATTGCTCAGACCTTTGATACAGGAGTTGGGATGTTATGCTGAAATTATACAGGTCGTTGGGGAGATCTCTTCTGGAGTGCTGCACCCAGTTCTGGTTGCCCTGTTATAGGAAGGATATTATCAAGCTGGAGAGGGTTTGGAAGACATTTTACCAGGATGTTGCCGAAAATAGAGGATTTAAATCGTAAGGAGAGACTGGGGAGGTTGGGCCTTCTTTCACTGGAGCGTTGGATTTTGAGAAATGACCTTAGAGGTTCATAAAATTATGAGGGATATAGATAAGGTGAATTGCAGATGTCTTTTCCCTATGGTGGTGACTTTCAAAACTAGGGGACATATTTTTAAGGAGAGGAAAAGATTTTAAAAAGACAGGGCTTTTTTTTCTTTTGTCACACAATGTGTGGTTTGTTTATGGAATGAACATCCAAAGGAAGTGGTGGTTAGATGAATAAGAAATTAATAAGAAATGTTCAGAGGTAGATGGGACCAGCTTAGCTTGGGATTATAGTTGACATGGACTGGTTAAACCGAAGGGTCTGTTTCTGTGCTGCATGACTCTATGAATGAAGTGCAGTTGGAAAATTATATTCATTCTTGAGGGAAGTGTGTTTAATAGTGCACTGCGAGCAACAGGAGGTTTAGAGTGATGTGCTTCCATCGTGGTGTGTTGATTGATGGTTGCCGGTTTGCCAAATAAGGATGTGTGGAACCAGGACACAGAAGGCAATAGGCTGGCTGTAGGAATCTACAAGAAGTGAGCCCAGATTGCTTCATTTTTTTCCCCACACTTGGAATTATTCATTTCAATTATTCATGGGATGTCAATGTTGCTGTTCAGGACAGCATTTGCTGCAACACACACCAACAAAGGGACCTGCCACATTTTTCAAAACTGAACCAAAAATTTACTGAGTTCTGAGGAAGGGTCACCGGACCCGAAACGTTAACTCTGTTTTCTCCTTCATAAATGCTGCCAGACCTGCTGAGCTATTTCAGCTACTTTATTTTTGTTCAAAAATTTACTGTGGCAGTTTCAATTTAAAAAAAACAAAATTGTATTTGCACTTGAAAATACTTTTCAGAAACAGAAGCAACACAAATGCAACCAAGAGAAATACTACTACCAATGAATAGCTTCAAACAAATTGAATGATGAACGAAAAACCTGCTAACAGGAAGCAAGCTGCCGATAACATTTCTAGTTTTTTTTTATCACAGTCATAAAATACCAGGCGACAAAGATTTCCTCTGTAGAGAATGTCATACTCGTGGAAAAACTCAGAATATTTAAGCCACAACAGGTTTGGATTTAAACAAAGGTTATCTACAATCATCTGCAATTACTGCAAAAAAGTTCTGTTTTAGATTCAGTAGAATATGTTTAATCACCAAAGCATGTACTTTTATAGTCACCAGAGAATTAAAATAGATACTTTGCCTTAAAATGTTCTTATATGTATAGGCTAAAATATAGCTTCAAAAGTGATGTGTCAATTATTTTCCATGCATGCAGTCACAATGAACTTCTCTTGCTATTAAGAAGTGAAAATAGTTTTTAATGGTTGTCATGGTTTCATACAAGACTTGCCAAAACATTCAAAGGTTATTTTATGTATTTAAAATCTGATTTTTTTTATAGTTTTGTAGCAGTCCCAATAAATTTACTCATTTTCCTCAGGTTCAATATATGACTTTGTTAAAGCTCTGTTCATCTGCCTAGCAAGGTATCGTTCTTTTGCAGATGTAATAGTCTCTTGGTTGCTGCGCTTGACAAATTTACTGACTGGTTGGGGCGGTGCAGCCCCATCTGTTTCTTTTTCTGGATCATCTTTCGATTTTTGCTCATTCAACAAATTCAGATTTTTCCCTTTATCTTCATTATCTCTACTTTCTACATTCAGTTCTTCAATTCTTTCTTCTTCAGATCGAGCTCTCTTATGATCATGTTTTCTGTGTTTTTCTTTCTCTGAGCCATCGTCCCTTGTATCACAGCTTCCATATTTCTTATCAGTTCTTTCAAAGGTGTCCTTTTCCTTTTCACTAATACCCTTGTCCCACTTTCCCTTTAATGGGAGTTCCCTGTACTTTTCTTCCTTTCTTCTGTCATTTTTCTTTGCATACTTTCCCACTTTGTTTTGCTCTCGTTCTTGGAGCTTTTCATCTCTTGTTTGCTCATCTCTTTCTTTATGTTTCTCTCCATAATCTCCATGTCTAACATCCCTTCCACTGTTGTAGTCCTTATTTTTACATTTTTCCTCCTTGATTCTCTTCTGTTCTTTCCCATCCTTGAATCTTTCATGTTCTCTCTCCTTTCTATGACGATCTTTTTCTTTATACTTGTCCTTCACATGTTTGTGCTCTTTATAGCTGGAACTTTCCTTATTTCTGAAGCTTTTTTCCTTGTCTCTATAACTCTTAGAGTGTCTCTTGCCTTTCTCACTTCTTCCTTCTTTGTGCGAATGACTCTTATGTTGATGAGTTTGCTCTTCCTCACTAGAGGACTCAACATGCCTTCTGTATTGATGGCCTGTTGCCTTCTCTTCACTATTATCTGAACTCTCATCATTTCTTGTTTTGGTAGCCAATTTTTTTTGACCATTTTTAGTGTTATCATCATCACTGTCAATTTCAAAGTCACTGTCTGCATCAGGGTTTTGTTCATCCACAGATCCCCTTGATATGGCAGCAGGATTTTTATAGTCACTCTCATCAGCATAGTTTCCAGGTTGTTCTTCTTTCACACTGGAGGAGGCAAATGAAGAAAATTAGGACTGACAAATAAAATTGAGAATTATTTTTTAAAATTAGGAATATGAGTGATGTAATTGTCAGGTATCTAAAATTTCCACCTTATAAATATTCATATTCACTGAGTAAATTATCTAAACCAATTGAATTAAAGGAACCTGATAAAAGCTCTTTCCAAATGCTGATGTAGCTTCAAACTTTGTGTATATATTAAATGAAGATATCTCTTGAGATTTTGAGTACACTAAAAATGATCTAAACAAAACACAAAGAAACTCTCTCTAATTCACAGAAGCTACTTCACTGGAGTGCTTGTAGTGAAACACAACTGACATACAATTAAGCATTATAGAATTTATTCTCATATTCCTGTAAATAGCTTGCATGAATTAAGTATGACCTAAATGCCATATTTGGTTTAGTGTTATGTGTTCAAACATTTTGCACATGTCTTATGTTGTCAATTTGATACCTTTAGCATTTAGAGTATAAATTCTGGGAGACTTGTTTGCAGCGGCTAATATTGCAGTAAAACTATACAACTTACCCTTTGCTTCCACGAATGCTGCATTCTGGAATTGACTCTTCACCCACTTTCTGATTCAAAAAGTGCCGGTAGAAACCACTGAGGTCTTTCTGTTTTGTTACATCCAAAGAAGCTATTAAGAATAAAATAAAACATTAAATACGTGGTTAACAATAAGGCAGGAAATCTCTAGTGGTACTGCTCATGGGATGCCATGATTTTATAATTAGTATGGCAGTATTGTGTCACACAAGTAATACTCTGTCAACTAAATCTGCTCTCTCTAAAGGCCACATATTCTTAACTTCTCTCAAATAATATACTGGGTCAACTGCAGTCTCATAGTTAATTTTAAGGAAGAATGTTGTTGTGTAAACTCGGCTTCAAGTTCAATCTACAATAGTTAAGCAGCTAAACTGACTTTTCTTGTATAGAAGGTAGATAAGAAAAAAACTAATTCTATATATTTCTTTTGAGAGTGAAATAACAAGACCAAACAAATTCTGCACTTTTTTTTGAATATTTTTAGCCAGTATTCAAACGTAAACTTCTGCATTAACATTTCCTTAAATTGCAGTATTTAGAATATGGTAACAAAAATTTAAGCCCTGAAAACAATTTGCTTCACTGCTTTGACATATATATCTGCACTCTAAAGTTCAAATCATGGATCAATTTGTAATAATCAACATTTCTACTTGCACAGATTCACTAAATTACCTTGGAAAGTATCGAAGCTGCTTGACACAATTTGATGAAAGGATGATTGGTATTAAATCCTTGAATGTGTTCTGATTTATTTGATTTATAACTAAGTATCTACACAATGACAAATCAGGCACTTTAATGAGGTAAGTATTGCTGACTGCCAATATTCTTGGCAGCCAAAGTCTTTTGAAAAAAAAACTCAAATAACTATACAAGCTTTACATTACAAAATTACAAGGACTCCAATTTCTGTGCCCCTGCATTCTAAGCAGAGAAATTATCATCTACAAATTTCCAATTCATAGAAAAGTGTGTTACATTAATGACATTGTTGAAACCAATCCAAAATGACACTGCATTTGCATAACATATTGCATATTTTCCCTCATGTCCTACTTCAACTTAGAAAACACTGTTCTTCAGTAATCTAAATCAGCTTTTAGGTCTGGGTTAGGCGGTGTGCACCTGGATAACTTTACAGTGCTAAAAGGCATAAAAGTTGTATGCGCTATTTCCTTAGCATTGCAAAATTTTTCTCTGCCTATGCTTTGCCTCATGCATTGCAATTTTTGTGGTTGTGTGCGCAGATTTCACTTTGTAAAGACACTGTGTAGTTACACTGCCCCCTGCTTGTTAGGATTGGCTCATAGGAACTGTTGTTTCCCTTTTCAGAAGTTTTCTTCCTATTCTATTCTGTCACACCACTTTTTGAGCACTTGGTACTAGGCTTCAGTGCAAAAAAAGCCAACAAGTAAAAATTCCTAACTATATTCATAGCTATGATGATAATCATGGCCAGCATTCAACTTAGCTACTAATAAACTTCATTGGACAGTATTTCTTTCTGTCGCCAGTGCTTCTTTAGTGCCAGCAAAACAAATCCTTGTATTAAAAACTATAAACTCATTAGTTTTAATCAAATCTTAGCTTACCTCTATAATGTACAATATTGAAAAAAATAATGCTTTAAGATTGCTTTTGGAGGCCAGAATAGATTGGATCATGGGCGGCCTTTTTAGTTTTTGTGCCGAGTGTTAGGAGTTACAGCTCACTTCAAAGTTATATGGTGCACATTCAATGCATCTCTCAAAGAGGTCCAAGGTCAGCAACACCTCTTAAGGAGCATCTTGCTAATTTGGAGTTGCTCAAATCATTTGCAGAAAGCACCAGAAAATCATTTTTGGGCAAATAAACTCCTGTTTAGTCCCTCTATCATACCTGCTCGAATTTGTAATTTCCTTGGAGCATAAAACAAGTCAGAATCTACCACCTGTAAAAGGATATTTTAAGACGACTGTCCCTTTCAAAATAAATGTAATCTTGTGCATGCTTTGAATACTGGTTATATCCTGTTGTTTGAAATTCTTGGAGTATTCAAGCTAGGAAGAGTGTTTCTGACCGTTCTTTGTGTACAGATACATTATAGCTCACCCTCTCTTTCTGCTTCTCTGCGTTCTCGTTCCTTCTCCTCAGCTAGCTCCTGGAGTTTCTTTTTGTATGCAGAAGTGACAAATGCATCTTTGTCTATATATTTCTCTCCTTCAGCCTCTCTTTCCTTTTGGATTTTTCGTTCCATCCTTCTGTCTTGTTCTTTCTTGCGCTCCCCTACAGCTTTTAGTAAGCTCTCAATGTACTTGGGCTTTAAAGATAAAGTGGGGGAAGAAAAATGTGGTTTAGTCTTCAACTAAAATCAGTTTTTAAAATTTTACAAAAACGAACACAGACAATCAACAGAAATGGAAAATTCTTAAATTATTAGTCTGAAGTCCAGTTCTACACTGCCACATATAATACATGAGCTATTCCCAGAATATTTAGTGTCTTTATCGTTACTCGATCTTCCAATGGAAATGTTATATTACAAGTAGAAATTGCTCCAAAGGAGACCAAAATTCCATCCTAATGTGAAAACCTGGTCAATTGAGAACCAGGACATAAAGATTTCATCTGCATTCCATAATGGACATTCTTAAGCAAAGGGTGATATTGAAGATATAGTTTTGGTGACATGTGAGATTTTTTGTTTCAAATTTGTTTTAGCCTGCTAAATATGCTGCTTGTATAAATGCTGATAATGATTTCCAGCATGTTTTCTGAGACAAACTGGGGAATAATTTCTTGAATATTATTAAAAGAAAGGCAGCACTGCAGAAATGTTCAAACTTATTATCCAGATGCTTGCTCATTTTTTCACTTGAAAACACTGGAGTGCAATTTTGAAATGGGCCAGCATTGATATTACTACATTAAAAGCTGGATCAAATGCTTTGAGTTTAGTTTGAAAGGTCAATTGGGCAAAGATAAACATTTACTTTAGCTAAGTGATCTAGACCAAAAAAAAATGGAGAACGGTTAATCTATCAATAAATAAGCTTCAATTTAAAAACAAATTTCAAGCAAATTTTTTTCAAAGAAAACAAATAGTCGTTTGGCAGCACAGAACTTGAGTATTGCTGAAATACAACTGTCTCAAACTCATCAGGATAATTCACAAAAATTCCCTCAGGTTTTCTACAAAATAACATTTATACTGTACAAGAGGAGAATGTTGATTGGCTAGCAAGTGGATTCTGATAGGTAGAAGTATTATTTCCATGGACAATGTATCAGCTTTTCATCAATGCTCAGAAACAAAATAGCTAGGAAAAAATCAAATTATAAATGCCAGTACAACTTTGTATCTCAAGCAAATTACACGCATGGTAATTTTCTATGGGAAATTTCTATACATATATACACAAGCATCCAAAACAAAATAATTATTGAGCAACGTTAATTTCACAGAGGTTTTTATTACTATTCAACAATTCTTCCTAATATATTTCATATTCAAAGCACCTTGATAACCAAAGCTTAAATGGGCTTTCAGCTTTAACCAATTAAAAACATTAACAAAATGAGTTAGATTATTTCATCAACAAATAAATTAACTCATTTTTTACAAAAACAAATGATTCGCCTCCCTGGCAGCATAATACTTGTAGAGGCACAGTAGGTTACAAGTATATCCTCAAGCTTCCTCTGCCAAGAGTCAAACATTAAATAACAGTAAACAGTGGAAGTACTCAGCATGTCAGATAAGACTTGAGAAGACAGACCAGACTTCATGTTTCAGGCTGATTGCTGGATTTAATGCAGCCTTATAGAGAGAAACATGGTGGGTGATCGCACTTAATGACTGGACAGTCTGTATTGTGCACGCAGGGGCGATAAAACCAACCCAATTTGGTGGGAACATGACAAGGACTGATGCACGAGTCCTGGCTACCGCAGGCAAGACATTAAGCTCATTAATAAGCCAAGTGACTCTGAGTACACTGCATTTTAGTGAGTAGTGATTCAGGGATTAAATGCCCTGTGTACCCCATAGCTTTCCTGAACCCTTAGAAAACTATCCAGCACGCCCAATGTATAGCCAGTGGCTTTCAGGGATGGGGACATGGGGTTATTAGGCAATCTGGCCTGATTGAGGGGCCCAATGTTGAGGTAGGTGTTGAAAACCACACTGCCCCATCTTGTTCCTTCCTCTCATTCAATCCCAATGCCTGATCCCCATCTAGCCTACAGATAGATTTAATTTGGAATCTCATGACGATGTTCCTGGGTCCCTGGCAGGTGCAATGTTACTGGCTGCCACTGCTGAATTAGCAGCACGAGGAGTTATTCGTCTTTGACCGGTTGGCCAGCTCTCTTTGGATGAGACCGCTAACATCATGGACCTCAATCATGCAAAAGACCATATTATGACCAGGAAAGTCACTCGATGCTGTCAAGCCTCCCCAAAAGAACCGACAGAGTTCCCAGTCAGGTATCTGACCAATAGACAATAGCCATGTCAGCCTGATAGAATTCTGAGCATTAAATCTGTTTCCATCTCCACAGTGGTCGCCTGATCTCCTGCATATCTCAGAATGATTACAGCACAGGAAGCACCATTTCACCAGTCATGTCTGCACTTCTATCCCATAAACATTTTGCATAGAAACATTGTGCCTTTTCCAATTTCCTTGCACTTTATTTGAATAGAAATAATCATTCAGTGCTCTCATGGACATCTAAATTGAACTGTCCTTGACAGGAACCTATGGTGCAGTGGTAACGTGACTGGAGTAGTGACAAAGAACATCAGGCTAATGTTCTGGAGGCATGGGTTTGAACTAGTTCGAATCCCACCATGGCAGATGGTGCAATGTGAATTCAGTAAAAATTTGAAATAGAAAGCTAAACAATGACAACTATGTAACCACTGCCAATTGCTATAAAAATCCATGTTGTTCACCAATATCCTTACATGGTCTGGCCTAAGTGTGACTTCAGATCCATAACTATGTGGTTAACAATGTGAAAAGCAATAAATGTCAGCCTATCCAGAGATGCCACATCTCACAAACAAATTTAAAACAAAAAGATTCTAGTCAATGCATTCAAGACTGGAATCACTCACTGCATGAAAAAACTATTTTGCACATCACATTTGCTATGTTTGGATATTTTTTGTTTTAATTTCAGGTTTTCAGTGTCCATTCATTTTGTTTCAAAACCAAATATTGTTAAGATCAGAGGGACAAAACAAGATTGCACAACACTGCATTTTGGTTTACTGTATCACCTGATGGGTTGTTCAGAGCAGTACTGCCAGAGGACTTTCGACGCACTTAGCTGACAGCTCTCTTACATCCATGGTATGGGAAATCCCAAGGAAGGAGAGTGGGGCATTGAATGTGTGTTGGAAAATTTTTTTTCAAGAAAAGGGGAAACTCAGGTGTGCAAAAAAATCTTAAAGTAAATTTCACACATTAAAATCTACCTTTTTATTGGTACCAGACAACAACTTTGTGCTGCTTTCCAACTTCTTCTGTTGAAGGTCATCATAAATACTGTCATATTCATAGACTGTGGAATCTTCCTCCAGTGCCTTCTGTATTTCTAACTTAGTCTGTTTTTAAAAAAAGTTCATGTTTGGTAAGCCAATCACTGAAAAGACCTTTTCTTCATAAAATAGGAAACATTGTAAAACTATACTAATGCTACAAGTATTCACGTAGTGGCATAAATACCAAAGTGATTCGCATAGTCATAATCCAAAGGAAATATTAATATAAGTTCAAAAAGTAGAGGGAGGTGAATAGTCAGAAGGGTTTAGGCATGTCATTTCCAGAATGTGAAGTCGATCCTGCTGATGCACATCCTTATTTATCTGTTCTTCTGGAAACAATAACTGCTGGGTTGAGTTCTTTAAAAACATCTCTGTCAATGCCGCAGGGATAGTCAAAAACAGCAGATACAGTGCAAGTTTGTAAGATTAGGTGGAGAGAGACAGAGACACCCCTCCCCCAACACACACACACACTTGCTGCTGTTTCCAAACAGGCTTATTTCTTTTTTTTGAATAAAGGACTTTTTAAAAATCTGCTCAGTTTTGGGCAGAGATAATGGGAACTGCAGATGCTGGAGAATTCCAAGATAATAAAATGTGAGGCTGGATGAACACAGCAGGCCAAGCAACATCTCAGGAGCACAAAAGCTGATGTTTCGGGCCTCTCTGATGAAGGGTCTAGGCCCGAAACGTCAGCTTTTGTGCTCCTGAGATGCTGCTTGGCCTGCTGTGTTCATCCAGCCTCACATTTTATTATCTTCAGTTTTGGGCATATGACCATCTAATCAATACTCCCATAGGCCACCTGTACAATTTAGAGTTCAGAGTCATTATTACTCAATGGATGTGGGATGGATGGGGCTATTCAAACCCATCAAGATGAACATGGTTTCACTACAATTGTCTGATCAGTTTTGAATTTGTAAACACAATAAGGCTGGAAGTCCAGGGATCGGGTTTTGGCAAGACAGAGAACAAAAAGTGCAAACTCCACAGATGATTTTTGTCTCTACATGTCCGTTCAAGGAAGGGCACCTCCACAGGCCATTTAATTAAGACCTTTTCTGGAGGCTTGTTTCAAAGATTAGATGACCCTCAACAGCTATCTTAACAACTCACTCTCTTTGTCCTTTTAAAAAATTAGTCAGTGATTTTCTGCCAATGAAAACATAAAAGGCAGTTTCTGTACAGCATAACTTGATAACATTATAAACCAATAGTCTATTCTGACACTTCATTAGGATCACCTGGCAACATTAAAAATTATCTTGCAATCGCAACCAACGTCTATTTTTTAAATCACCATCACCACTAATTTGCCCCATTTGTGTGACAATATTACAGGAAGTAATTGCGTTTTGGCAACTTGGAGCTGTGAAAAATGCTATAAAAATGCAACTTCAAGTAGTTGTGCATGTGGCAGTGACTGCTCCCCAAAATAATCAATTAGATGAGAACAATTTTCAGATGTCTTATGTTATTTAAAAAATTCCCTTCTTTCTTTAGCATTGAAATGGCTACTTGTTGTACTGTCTTATCCATGCAGTATCCTGGGAAATTATGATTACAGAATTAAAAACTATACAACCAAAACAATCCTTTTAAAACAGATGGCCACAATATGCATCATTTAACTGCTATGACAGGATGAATTCAATGATTTCAGTTGAAATCTCAATTTTAATTGCAATTAGATGTTCTCCCTGGATTAATTAATTTAGGAATCTCACTTTAGTCATTGAGCAATATTATAACATAGTACTAAGCAGCCTTCCTGAATCAGTAGACAATAGGTGCTGGAGTAGGCCATTCGGCCCTTCGAGCCAGAACCATCATTCATTGTGATCATGGCTGATCATCCACAATCAGTATCCTGTTCCTGCCTTATCCCCATAACCCTTGATTCCACTAACTTTAAGAGCTCTATCCATCTCTTTCCTGAAAGTATCCAGAGAGTTGGCCTCCACTGTCTTCTGGGGCAGAGCATTCCATATATCCACCACTCTCTGGGTGAAGAAGTTTTTCCTCAACTCTGTTCTAAATGGCCTACCACTTAT
Organism: Stegostoma tigrinum; assembly: GCF_030684315.1. Classification (NCBI taxonomy): domain Eukaryota; kingdom Metazoa; phylum Chordata; class Chondrichthyes; order Orectolobiformes; family Stegostomatidae; genus Stegostoma; species Stegostoma tigrinum. The sequence continues at coordinate 30,264,627 of NC_081380.1, forward strand.
TTTTAAACCGTGTCCTTTTAAAGAAAGGATATCTTATATCTCAAGAATCATATCTTGAAAAAAGGTGCATTAAAATTTTATTTGTAAATGTGGTTCAAATTGAATGGCAAAGAGCATTACAGAGAGGCATGTTCTCACAAAGCCATATTTGGTCACTTAAAATACAAATCCAGAATTTAACCACAAATAGTCTAAATTGAATGCATTTGGCATTAGACAGCATAACTATGCAATATAGTTAAACAAACATCCTGAACCGAAAAACCTCAATGTGTTTCATCTTAGTACTTCTGCGAGACATTTCAAGCCACCTATCTAAATATTAGATTGTACATTCAAAACAAATTGTTTGGTACTGTATGTACCAGCATCTTTTAACTACAAAAGTATGTTAGAGAGTTGAAAATAGCATACGTCTGCCACAGAGATTGTGAAAAATGTTTAAATCAAATAGAACCAGCAATAGTAGTTCAAATTTTTTAAAAAAACGTAGCGCAACATGATGTTCGTATAGTCATTAGAAAGTTTAATATACACTCAATCCAGTTGATATCTTGGTCATTCACAACAGTTGTTTTATAGCCACTCAAGACTAGCCACTATTATGGCCATTGAAGCTTCAGATTTTACTAAGATGAAACACATTTGCTGTATACAAATTTCATACTTTAGCATTACATTTTAATATAATTTCATTATAATTGATTATTTTCTTTGTTACCCTTTTCCTTTCCTGTCATGTCTCCTAGGTTGAATAGATTGGCATATGCAAGGTACTGTAATCACATATAAGAAATACCAACTACTTTTCTCGTACAGTATTTGAATGTCTGTCACGATATAATACCAATCACATTGAGGTTTTAACATCTGTGGCATTTGTTAAATTAATTAGCATTTGTCACAGTTAGATACATTTAAAATAAATATCATTTTTCCATAGGTTAAAATTTAGGTTAAAAAGTTTAATGTTTGAACAGAAACATACCTGCTTCATCACTTTCTTCTTCAGTGACTCCTTCTGAAGGGTCTCATTGACTGATGTCTACAAGCAGAAAATAAAAATGTGCTGAACAACACCTGAACACAGTCTTAGCTACATGGGATAATTTATTTTAAAGTTAAGGATAAATAAATAATTACTATTATTTTTACATGGAGATTAATTAATCCAATGGAGAAACATTAACATTCAAATTTAACTTAAATTGGGTCAAAGACCTAAGTGATAGTCATTAGACTTAGAAACAGGAATCTAGACATTAGATATTATGATATTAGCTATTATATGTGCATGAAATTTTTTGAATCGGTGAATGCATCTAAAAACATTAATTTCACACTAATGTATTAAGTATTTTTATAACCTAAATAAAATGCAATTTTAGTGTAATGTGACTTATTCGATTTTAAACATGGCATCAAGTCAATATTGCGAATATGATTTACGTCTTCATCTACATACATGCTTTAATTAAATAAATAATCTTAGAAAAGATGATGTCTGGTCTACACTTTTCTCCAAATTGAGTCAATATAGATTAATTTTTCTCAGCAAGAAATACATCTAAAACTTCATAACACAAAACAAGCATTAAGGTGGCACCCTTTTCCAGACACATGCTACAACACATCACAATCCACAAGAACAGACAAACAAATTAAGAAAATAGTAAAAGAGCAACTAATTTACACTAAATAAAAACCAAAAGAACTGAAGATTCTGTAAATCAAGAACAAAAACAGAAATTGTTGGAAAAGTTCTGTATGTCTGGCAGCATCTGTGAGGAAAAAAGAAATCAGAGGAAGGGTCACCAGGCCTGAAACATTAACTCTGATTTTTTTTTTCCTTCTCAGATGCTGCCAGACCTGCTGAGCTTTACCAGCAACTTCTGTTTTTGTACCTCAATTCACATGTCAGCAGAATTACAAATCCCATTTATTAACCTGGTCCGTCAGGATCTAAATTATCCCAAATCACACAGAAGGGCATATTTCAAGTCTTTAGCTTAATTGCTGAGTTCTAAACTGCTCACTATGCAGGTAGGCAAGAGTAGCTATAAGCTACTCACCCTCACAATCAAGATGACAAAGTGCTGCACAATTTCTTCTCAGAGTGCAGCCAATAGTCTGAAATCAGCGAAGCAGAGTTGATGAACTTTTACAACGGGGTGGGACAGGTCAACAATATCAACTTCACAGAATTACCTACTCTTAGTTCAATTCCTAATAATATGAATAATCACAGGTTTGAACATCTGAAAAAAATTTTCAAATTCCACTTGGATTCTAAATGATAACCAGAGATTTGGAGAAAAGATTTAGCAAATACATTTGAATCTGACCTTTCATAATCTATGTAACAGGACTTTAAAAAAAAAATTATTTCCCAGGATATGGATAAAGCAGGTTAGGACAGCATTTATTATTCATCCCCAATTGTCCCAGAAAAGGTGGTGGTGAGCTGCATTCTTGAACTGCAATTCGGTACATTAACAGTGCTGTAAGGAAGAAAGTTCCAGGATTTTGATCAAGCAACAGCGATACAATTTTATATTACAATATCATTGATATATATGTTTTGGAGCACAACTTGCAGGTGGTGACGTTTCCATATACTTGTTGCACTTGTCCTTTCTAGGTAGTGGAGGTTTTGGGTTTGGCAGGTGCTGTCAAACAATTCTTGGTTATTTGTTGGATTAATTAATTGTTATCTCCGGTCTATTCTACATCTCACATGTTAGACTTATTTTTAAAAAGAGAAACTAGCAAAAATTTCATTTACTGTCTTTGAAGGAAGTTGGTTCCAAAAAAAAATTAAAATGCTCCAATTCATGAACAGGCAAACCTATAAATCCAAAGAGTTTTGAAGTAGGCTGAAAAATTGGCATTGATCACAGTAAAATTTCATTAGGTGCCTTATAAAAAGTTGAGAGTATTTTCCTAAATCAGGAGAGTTACAACAATTTCAATGTGCTTCTGGAATGTACTTTGCAATGATCATTCCAGCAAAGTAAGTCATTTCATCAATAAAGCCATTCACTGGCTTCCACTAAGCATTATAGCATTTTGCATGCATCAGGCACTACATGCTCAATCATACAGCACGTACAGGATCCACGTGCTGGCAGCATATGCAGGATGTCTATAAACTAAACTCAACTTTAAGCACAAAGAAGTGCTGCTTAACTACATGTTTATACTTGCATCATAATCTACCAGATAATACTAAGTCGAGGACCTGTGTTGGGGATAACAAAGTGTGAAGCTGGATGAACACAGCAGGCCAAGCAGCATCTTAGGAGCACAAAAGCTGACGTTTCGGGCCTAGACCCCATCTCTGATAAAGGGTCAGCTTTTCTGCTCCTAAGACGCTGCTTGGCCTGCTGTGTTCATCCAGCTTCACACTTTGTTATCTCGGATTCTCCAGCATCTGCAGTTCCCATTATCCCTGAGGACCTGGAACTGTGACAAGCAGTGGAGAAATCCTTTTAGATCCAACCATTAACTGAATTCATTTCTCATTATCTGAAACACCCATTTTAAAACAAATCATTAACATTCTATTTAATTTTAGAAATCCCCAAAAGTCAGGCACCAATGTTCCCCAGGTAAAATAATATTTCTATGAATAGTGGAAATTGGACATCAAAGCAGTGTATTGCAGAAATTAACAAAGAAATCAATGAACAGTGTGGTTAAAGTTAAATCCCAGTGTAAAGGCCACAATTTACTTTGATCTTTTAAAACAGTCAACCAAATAAGTAAAACTATAAATTCAAATGCATCAGCAGTTTACTATAAGCATTTCCCAAGCCTGTGGACTGATAGAAATTTCCTGTTTTGCTGAACGCCTAAGAGATATAATCAAACTGTTATTAAATGTAGTGCTTCAAAGCACACATAATCCTAGATAATAAAATTTGAGGCTGGATGAACACAGCAGGCCAAGCAGCATCTCAGGAGCACGAAAGCTGACGTTTCGGGCCTAGACCCTTCATCAGAGAGGGGGATGGGGTGAGGGTTCTGGGATTAGGAGGAGGGGGGGGGGAGGTGGACCGAAGATGGAGAGAAAAGAAGATAGATGGAGAGGAGAGTATAGGTGGGGAGGTAGGGAGGGGATAGGTCAGTCCAGGGAAGACGGACAGGTCAAGGAGGTGGGATGAGATTAGTAGGTAGGAGATGGAGGTGCGGCTTGGGGTGGGAGGAAGGGATGGGTGAGAGGAAGAACAGGTTAGGGAGGCAGAGACAGGCTGGGCTGGTTTTGGGATGCAGTGGGGGGAGGGGAAGAGCTGGGCTGGTTGTGTGGTGCAGTGGGGGGAGGGGACGAACTGGGCTGGTTTTGGGATACGGTGGGAGAAGGGGAGATTTTGAAGCTGGTGAAGTCCACATCGATACCATTGGGCTGCAGGTTTCCCAAGCGGAATATGAGTTGCTGTTCCTGCAACCTTCAGACGACATCATTGTGGCACGGCAGGAGGCCCATGATGGACATGTCATCTAAAGAATGGGAGGGGGAGTTGAAATGGGATGCAGTGGGGGGAGGGGAAGAGCTAGGTTGGATTTCCTACCCACTAACCTCATCCCACCTCCTTGACCTGTCCGTCTTCCCTGGACTGACCTATCCCCTCCCTACCTCCCCACCGATACTCTCCTCTCCACCTATCTTCTTTTCTCTCCATCTTCGGTCCGCCTCCCCCTCTCTCCCTATTTATCCCAGAACCCTCACCCCATCCCCCTTCCTGATGAAGGATCTAGGCCCGAAATGTCAGCTTTTGTGCTCCTGAGATGCTGCTTGGCCTGCTGTGTTCATCCAGCTTCACACTTTATTATCTTGGATTCTCCAGCATCTGCAGTTCCTACTATCACACGTAACCCTAGTTCTTTTTAATATTGTGGTAATAATACACAACATTTCACTCCTCACTAAAAATATTAATACTTTGTTAGAGATTTAAAACAGAACACAAGATGGCAAATGAACCAGATGTCGGTTCACACAATGTCCTTTATTCACACAATGTCCTTTTTCCAAAAAAGGATCCTTCAAATGCCTAAAGATGTTTGCGTAAACTTCTAGGGAGAAAGATGTAGCTGAAACGAACAAGCCAGTCAGTTCCATACAATTATAAATATATTAAAATACACTTATTGTGGAAAGAACTAACATACAAGCAGTTATCAGTGCAAATTCCTCAAGTTGTGATTTGCGGTACTGGATTATTGAAGCACAATTAACAAATGCTGGTTCAAGTTTCATATAAAATATTCTGATGTTTGGAAAAAGACAATGTGTGAGAGAGATGCACAGTAGAAAGATCTTTATTGAGCAAACTTTTTACAGAACAATAAATCACATTGAAACAAGGTACATATAAACGGATTATGCTTGAAAAGATATTTTAGGATTACTTGGCAACAAATTGGTTCGATGCATGTATGCAGTATATGAGTTGGTAACATTGACTAACACAAGATTTAATGAAAAAAAACAAAAACTTGCATAAGTACCACAAACCTTAATCCCATAAATACAAGATTAGGTCATAACTACCAGTTTCATGTTTTCAGATGGTGGCTGTCATTTACACCTCCTCTAAATGCATCTGTTGTTTCATGCCCCATTACCATCCGCTTTTTGCCTTACTTCATTATCCTATCAGCCATTTAAATTACTCCTGCTTCCATGGTATCACACATCTTCCCTTTGTTGTTAGCTCCTTTCTTTTATTAACTTTGTTTACATTTGTACTTGCTTAAAATCTGTTAAATCAGTAACATTCCAGTTCTGATGACTGAAATATCAATGAATGTCTCTCTCTTCCATATATTGTCTCACTTGTTAAATACTTCCAGCATTTTCTGCTTTTATTTTGGATCTCCAGGACCTGCTGCATTTTGCATTTTATATAGACTAATGTCCTTAGGGAAGGAAACTGCCACCCTCACCTAGTCTGGCCTACATGTGACTCCGGACCCACAGCAATGTGGTTGACTCACAACTGGGCAATTAGGCATGGGCAATAATTGCTGCCTAGCCAGCAACATCCTGATCCCATGAATGAATAAAGAAAAAAAAATCCAATCAACAACAAAATAAATTACAAACTTGGACTGCTAAAATCCTGAAATTGTTCCAATTACTAAAAAAAACGTTTAAAAGCTGCATGATGTCACAACTATAAATCACAGTGTACAAGTCAAATCACTATACAAGATGACCACATTCTTTTCAGCACATGGGATCAAGCAATGTTGCGAAGATGTTTAAGACACACCTAAACAGCAGACCATGCAAGGCATGGCAAGTGACAAAAAGTCCTCCAGCAAAAGGAATAAAGTATGAAGCTGTTGTCAAATGAAGAGTTGTATGATTTGGTATCTGATCAAGTAACTGCTTTAACGAAGGCTGTTGGCATCAGTTTAAAAAAATGTGGTGCAATATGGAATAATGAAAACCAAAGGTGCCATCCGAACAGGAACTAATCACTGACCAAATCTTGAGAAGCATGCATCAAAAATGGATCCTTGAAAATCATAAGAATAGTTACATCACCACTAGAAACACAATAGTTACAGTATTGAGAAAACAAAACATAGTATTTAAGTATTCCAAATCAGACTGGTAAAACCAGCAAGGGTTTCACAGCAACAGTTTTTTGATATCGACATCATATTAAAGGAAACAGTCTAATATTAAGGAAAAAGATCTATATTGCTCAGAGCCCACCAAGAGAACTCAATGCCAAAACTGTCCATTTCCAGCAATTCTTCATCAAATAATAAACAAAAATACAAGCATTGATTAAGAAGTGCCAGAAACATGGATGAAGCACCCAACACACCTCCAGCAGCCAACTATGGAACGGAAAGGTTCAAAAGCAGAATGAATGAAAATTGCAGAACCTGACAACAGACATGATGGTACTAGTCTGCAAGGCTAAGGGAACGAAACAAAAGCCCACAGTAATTTCCAATTGTAAAACAACGCTGAACATTCAGCTTCCACTAAGTTCTGGTGCAGATGCGCTGCCTAGGAGAATGGAGGAGGGGATTCTAAGAAGGTTTGAAAAGGCAGCTAGCTCTATATTTGCAAGTGGTTAATTTACAGTACTGCAGAGATAGGGCCAGAGAATGGGACGAGCCATGTAGTTGTTTTAGAAGGCTGTACAAACACGAAGAGTAAATGCCTTCTTCTGTACTGTAAAATTCTATGATTCTACGTCCATGACAACCATTCGATGGATAGGGATAGAGCAAAGCAATGGACTGATAATATGGGGAACAGGAACCTTGGTGGCCTAGATAAAGAAAGCAACTCATTAGTGCAGAATCGATGGTGGAATCGAGAGAGTCCTGCGAAGAGCGAACACTCATATCACAGTTCTCAAAGATCACGTACATGCCAAAAGCAATAGGTGGATGGTAAATGTTAACATACAAGGTAAAGGTGAAGTAGGCCATTTGGCCCCTTGAGCCTGAACCACCATTTAATAAGATTTGAGCTGATCAGACTGTATCCTCAGTTCTACATTCCCGCTCCCTTCCAATAACCTCTCCCACCAGCTACCAAGAATTTATCCACCTCTGCTGTCAAAATATTCAAAGACTCTCCTCCTCCAAAACAGGGTGGAAGCAGAGTTCCAAAGACACTCAACAAAGAAGAAAAGAAAAGAAAAGAAATTCTTCTCTCAGTCTTAAATGGGTGGCTTTTTAAAATTCAATCACTGGAAGTGGGCTGCACTGGTTTGGCTAGCATTTATTGCTGATTCCTACATACTCTCAATGAGATGGTGGCAAGCAGCTTTCTTGAACCACTGACATGCATTTGTTGCAGCTAAATCCAAAATGTTGTCAGGGAGGGAGTCGCAAGACTTTGATAAAACAACACTAAGAGGAACAGCAGTATAATTCCAAGTCAGGGGGCGGTGTTCCTATTCATCTGTTGTCCTTGTCTTTCTACATAGTGTTAGCTTTGGGTTTGGAAAGTGCTGCCTAAGGTGCCTTGGTGAATTTCTGCAGTGCATCTTGTAGATATAACACTTTGTTGTTGCTACTATACATCAGCGTTGGAGGGATTGAATGTTTATGGATATCGTGCCAATCAAAATGACTTTTTTTCTTGGATAGCATAGTTTCTTGAGTGTTACTGGTGCTGCATTCACCCAGACAATTGGGGAGTGTTCTATCACATTCCTGATTTGGGCCTTGTCGATGGTAGTCAGGTTTTGGGGAAATCAGGTTGTCAGTTATTTCTTGCAGGATTTTGAGCCTCTGACCTGCTTCTATAGTCACAGCATTTACACGGCTAGTCCAGTTGTCCAGCTCAGTTTTGCGTCAATAGTAATCACCAGGATGTTGACAGTGGGGGAATTTGGTGATGGCAATGCCATTGAATGTCAAGGGGAAATGGTTAGATTCTCTCTTAGCCATTAGAGATAGCCATTGATTGACAGTGTTACTTGCCACTTGTCAATCCTAGCTTTGATACTGTCCCTATCTTGCTGCATCTGGCCAAAAACCGCTTCAGCATCTCAGCAATCACAAATGGCACTGAACATCAAGCAGCCCTTTCCAGCACTTTACTGATGATCAAGACCAAACTGAAAGTGTGGTAACTGGCCAGGGTGGATTTGCCCTGTTTTTCTGTTCAAGACAAAATTAGGCAATTTTCCATACTATCGTTTAGATGCCAATGTTGTAGCTGTACTGGAATCAGCATGTTCTGGAGCACAAACCTTCAGTATTATTACCAGAATATTATCAGGGCCCAAAGCCTTTATAATATCCAGTGCCTTTAGCTATTTCTCAATATCATTTGGAGTGAGTGAACAGAATTGGCTGAAAAATAGCATCTGTGATGGTGAGGAGCTTAGGAGGAAACCAAGCTGGGACATCCACTTGGACTTTTGGCTTAAGATTGCTGCAAATGCTTCAGCCTTATCTTTACACCGATATGTGCAGCCTAATCCTCCAGTGAATTGTTTAATTACCAATCTCCATTCATGAATAGATGTGGTAGGACTCCAGAGCTTAAATCTGATCCATCGGTTGTGGGATCAATATGCCTTGTCTATCACTTGCTGCTTATGCTGCTTGGTGTGCAAGCAGATCAGTGTTGCTGCTTCCTCAAGTTGACTCCCCATTTTGACTTATGCCTGGTCCTGTTTTTGACAATGCCCACCTCCCCTGTACTCGTCAATAAACTTGGGCTGATCCCCTGTAAAGTGGGGAGTGTGGAGGCCATTAGGTTGCAGATTACACTGCGTAAAATTTTGCTGATGTCCCAAAGTGCCTCATGCATGATCAGTCTGAAGTTGCTAAGTCTATTGCCTATCCCATTTAGCATGGTGGTTGCATCACATAACACATTGAATGTGTAGACTGGACTTTAAACCGTAATCCCTAATTTAGGTTTGCCAAAGAAGAAACACTCTAACCACATCTGCTCTGTCAAGCACTTCAGGAACTTTTCTTATCAATCAAGTTACTATCTATTCTTCTCTCTGAACTGTTTCCAACACATTTAAAGGACACAAACACTGTACACAGAAATCTGGATAGGGAATGGCCAGGGCCCGTGTAACTGAAGGACAACCTTACATCTTATAGATACATCTTACTCTAAGCTATAACATTTTCAAGGGGTTTTGCAGTGAGACTATTAGTGTGAATGGGTAGAAAAGTCCATGGCAATTTGAAAAGAAGTCTCAATTTTATCAGTGAGGATTTCAAAAGGACACCCTGTGGATGAATTTGGAATCACTAACACTAATTTTTGGACTTCCACATTTAATTGTTCTTAGGAGGGCAGAGGTCGCTAGCTATTTCGCAAAATCCAGATCATAACTTTACTGCTGAGAAGATTAATGATGTGCTGTGAGCTGTCACTCTGGTCTAGAATGTCACAGAATCACTTAGTGTGGAAACAAGCCCCTTGGCCCAACAGGTCGCACTGACCCTCAGAGATCCCACCCAGACTCATCCCTCTATTAACCCACAGAATCTACACACCCCTGAACACTATGGGCAATTGAGAATCGTCAATTCACCAAGCCTGCCCCTGCACATCTTTGGACTGTGGGAGGATACCGGAGCAGCTGGAGGAAACCCACGCAGACACGAGGAGAATGTGCAAACTCCACACAGACAGTTGCCCAAAGATGGAATCGAACCCTGGTTGCTGGCTGTGAGGCAGCAGTATTAACACACGTAGAAGTTCAATAGGTTATTTTCTAATTAAACTGTTCAGAAATCTTTTTACACATCTCTGGAGCAGGAGAGACTTGAACCCAGGACTCCTGCTTCAGAGGTAGAGGCATTATCACTGTGCCACAAGGCACGATTGAGCCACAGGGCTGCTCAAGAGAGAGATGGTGTTTAACCTGGGGGTTGTCACGACACAGGCAAGAGGAGACATTCAAAAGAATGCCCTTCCATGGGACTCAAAAGATTTGGTGCAGCACTGAAGATTTTTTTAAAAATTCAACAATAGCATGAACAAAGATCCAAGTTGCCACCTCCTCTGCCTACACAGGGCAAAACTCAATAACATGAGACAGTCAAATGGAAGGCCTCTCACAACATCATATCCTTGTTGCTGCTAAGTCAGGCTGAGATCAGACTCTAGTTACACTGTTAAAATGCAATATAACACCAGAACCAGTTTACATCAGCTGAAAGATTGGTGTAAAACTGTGGCTTTTATGTTATAGCACAAGGTATGGCCTCACTCGATCATTTCTTAAAAGTTGTACAAAGAAAACATGTAAATGGGATGGACTTTAACAGTGTGAACTCATTTAGAAAAATTGCAATTTGATTGTCTTGTTTAACATATGCGCATATTACTGAGCTACAGATGAATAGCAAATAGATGATTTCCTGCAACTAATCATTTTTATCATATCCTTTGCTCAATGGTGCAATGCAGAATATCCTCCTACCATTCCCAGTCACAAAATATATTGCTTTCGTGAATGTTTAAAATCTGGTGTTCAAATTTTAAACTAAATCTACTTAATCTGGTCTCCTGTCTTTCATTTCCTTCCAGCACGGGTAAGTACAATGTCACAACACCAAGCATAAACAAGTGCACAGCAAAGTTTATGCAGAACATTCAGAGCCAGGTTCAAATATCAAAACTGACATGCAGCTTCATACCTCACAGGAAATGAAATTCCCTACCTACTATGATTTTACTTATCTACATCATTCACAAATTACTAAACTAATGAAATTATTTTTGTTGAAGAAACACACTTCTTATCTCCTCAAGATACAATCAAACCAAAGGCAATGTTTTATTGCTTTTTCAGGGCACTTTGAACCACATCAAGCATTAATGCAGTCACAAAAAAGGATTTTACCTGTTTGTTCAAACTGCTACAAAGAATGTTTTTCCAATTAAAGACAAGCTGCTATTAGAACTCTGCTCGTTTGAAAAACAAACACTTTTTATAAATAAAAAAGGAACAATATCAAACACTTTGTTTGTTTATTTATGATCATACTTTCCAAGCACCTTGTTGAAGCATGAGAAAGGACGTAAGAACAACAATGCACTAAGTAGTGTCCTCTTGCTCCTGTATCCCTAGTCCGTCTACATTCTTTGTTTATAAAATGGAATAGATATGTTATGATACAGGAAGCATAAATGTTATCACTACATTGTTAATTCTGTCTAATTGTAGCTTTACAGAAGTTATGTTACTGATTAAAGTGAGCTAATTGATGTCACGAGGTTAAATTAGAATTGATCACAGCAACGTAGCATGGTAGCTCAGTGGTCAGCACTGCTGCCTCACAGCACCAGAGACCCAGGTTCAATTCCACCGTCAGGCTACCAGCTGTGTGGAGTTTGCACATTCTCCTGTGTCTGTGTGGGTTTCCTCTGAGGGGTCCAGTTTCCTTCCACAGTCTAAAGATGTGCAGGCTAGGTGGATTGGCCATGCCAAATTGCACGTAGTGTCCAGGGTTGTGCAGGCAAGGTGTGTTAGCCATGGGAAAAGCAGGGTTTACAGGGATTGGGTAGACGGATGGGTCTGGGTGGGATGGTCTTCAGAGGGTTGGTGTGGACTCATTGGGTTAAACGGCCTGCACTGTAGGGATTCTATGCAGGCATGTTATTTATTAATTTTAAAAATGGGTGCAATGTTTCAGGGGTGGTGTGGGGTAAGGAGGTCAAAATGGTCTACGAGGTTATAGAGTAAGCAATTGGATTTGGAGTGAAGAGCCACTGGAAAAAGACAACATTTCATATCTGTTTTAACTGGGTTTGGACTGCCACTGAGTTCAGCAATTGAGTTGAAGGAACGTAATAAAACAAAGCATGCACTTACTGTCTACAAAATTATACTCCATCAGGAACAAAAATAATAAATGGGATAAAAGTGGAAGCAAAACTTAGAAATAGTGCAGTGAAACTATACATAAATTCATTAAACTATTGTGAAGGAGCTTGAAAATTGGGCTGCATACATATTTTATAAAGTACTTCAAATACTTATACAGCAGGTCTGGTAGCATCTGTGAAGAGAAAACAGAGCTCACGGTTGAGTCCACAAACACTGCCAGACTTGTTGAATTTCTATGGCATGTTTCTTTTTATCTCAGACCTTCAGAATTAATATTTATATGGCACCTTTAACTTTGCAATATGCCTTAAGATGCTGTACAGGAGGATTAAAGAGCAAAAATCAGACACTGAGCCTAGCAAAGAAATACTTATGATAGGTAGCCAAAAGCTTGGTTAAAGAGGAAGGTCTTAAGAAGTAAAATAAAAACTGCGGATGCTGGACATCTGAAATAATGAGAGGAAATGCTGGAGGGAAGCAGAAGTCTAGCTGCATTTGTATGGCACTCTTTGTGGGGAGATAGCAGAGTTCTTCCCACAAATGCTAGACCTGCTGAGATCTTAAGTGTCTGAAGAGAGGAAAACGTGATGGAGGCAATGCGATTTATAAAGGAAATTCAAGAGCTTTGGGCATCCGAAGATAAAGCAAACGATGGTGGAAAAAGTAATAATTAGAAAACTGGAAAAAAATTAGATATTAGTACAATGTACATCTTGGAGATTTGTGGGAGTATAAGAGATTACACAGTGCAGGCACGAAGATATTACAAACATCAAAAGTACATTTTAAAAATGGATACAGCAATTTTTAAGATGTGACTTTCATGTGACTGTAATAAGGTCAACTCCAGGTGGGTTTGAAACTCCAGCAAAAACCTTCTTACAATATGGACAATCACAGCCACTTGTGAACTTCGCGAGTCCTTGTACAGATACAAGACCGTCATGTACCACTAGAGTCAACTTTCCACTTCACCTTCAGCAATCAAACTCAATATATTTGTTTGAAAGACATTCAAAAGGGTAACTTAAATTGAATGGATTATTCAACTATAAGGACCATGGTTACCTCAAAATTCTCAAATGTGAAAAGCCATAACAGGAGGTGTATCAGGCTAATACACCACCTTATTTGGAAAACAACTTTGGTCTTATAACATCTGATCGGCTAACATGGTCATGTTTGTCACCTGTTCTTTTCAAGAGTTGTAGCAGAAGCTATTCTGATAAGAAACACTGTGCCAGATACCATCCAGAATACCATCTTAACAGCAATCAAACCAACTGCAAGACAGATATGAACCCAAGTTAAAGTAACTATACCTCAAAAGTTGGATAAGGGCTATCCCACAAACAATTCTAAATTCAAGTTTACCCGACAGTCAACCTCCTGGTAAAAGAGGCCTCACAGCTGACTGAGGATTCCCTGTTTCCCAAGGCTATTATATGAACTAAAACATAAATTCTTCTAAGAAATTATAGGCCTGCTATCAAAAAATGTGGAAATAATTATGCATTGTAATTGTATTGCTTTTGTTTGTCTTCATCTCTGTCAGACTTTTGTGTTGTTGATAGTATGTGAGAAACATTGTGTTCAACCTCCAGGCAAGTGCACGATAATAAACAATTTTTACTTTTAAATTCATTAAAATTTACTACTGAAAATTACTTAAATTGAGACAAGCCGCATAGAGCAAAAATACACACTAACCGTACACATAAACACGTGGATCATGGTTACTTAAGAAAATACAAATACAAAGGTCATGGAGAGGTTTGAAAACTAAAGGCGAGAACATTAAAATCATATTGCCGTACAACAGGGACCTAATGAAGACTTTAATCCATGACTTTCTTATTGTTTTTAAAACATGCTCAAAAGCTTGAGCTGCAACTTAAAATGAGCGTGTCTACTGAGATGTGACTGTTTTGCTGTCAGGGGACCTCTTTGAAGAGGCTAAAATATGTTTAGTGCAAATGTTAATATCCTGGTAAGAGATCAAAACAGTATGAGAATAGTTCTTGCAATCCCATCAGGATTAACTACAGGATGACAATGGCTTACTGTTCCTCCAAGTATAAAGTGCAATACTATCAAATAAATTTGTAGCATCCAACTGTTCTCAGCAGGCCAAGCAGCAATAGAGGAGCAGGAAAGTTGACGTTTCGGGTCTGGACATTAACATTCCTGTTCCTCTGATGCTGCCTGGCCTGCTGTGTTCCTCCAGCTCCACACTGTGTTATGTCTGGCTCCAGCATCTGCAGTTCTTGCTATCTCCAAAATGTTCTCACCTGTTTAACTGACCTGTAAACTAAAATTCACAACTGTCGTTCAACAACAATAATATTTGTTTGAATTATCACTAACTTACCTGTCATGCTGCAGTAGGAAATGGAAAATTAAAAGGATATATAATGTTATGTAAAACATCTAAATTTACCTCATCATCCGAATCATCAAAAATAGAGTGTTTGGATAATGCTATAGTACTCTTTGTCTTCTTGGGCAGAATGAGCCCATATCTGAAGAGAGAAAGAAAATTATTGTAAATGAATCTAAAATAGAGGAGCATTAGTAATGTGAATTATTGATCTCCAAAATCAGAGCATGGCTCAGCACCAAATTATTGAATTGCCATCAAATCTCATTAATTTAGCCAATTTCTCCCCCAATCTATGGGAAATATAGTACTTGATTTCACTTTCACAACATTGGCATTAATTTCTGATTGCTCCAAATTACTTTTCAACCTCTTACTCATGAACTTGCTCCAAAGTTCAAAATCAAATCATGGATTTCCTATGCTGCTCACAGGAAATCCTGAAGCTTGATTTGAAATATTTGCTGACCCCCAAAATTCCTATTTCTCCTATTTTCTTCTCTTTAACCCACTCTATTGTGCTTCCTGGAGTCCCAAGCAACAAGGAGAGAAAAATTGCTGGATATTCACAACAAACAATAAGGTCCAGGCTAAAGCATTTCTCCATCTGGTATCCTTGAGTATTCTGAGTGATATCAGGCCTGGCTTGAGTACTGTACTTTTTCTTGGAGTTCTGCTGAAAGACTTCACTTGAAATACAAAAACTGCTGTGTGACTATAGCCTCACAAGTGCCTATCCTTTTCATGTTAGCTCAGGTGGTTGGACATTTGGTTCACACAACAAAATGATGCCAATAACATGGATCCAATTCCCGCACTGGCTGAAGTTACGACTAAAAAGGACTCTCCATCTCAAGCGCTCCCATCACCTCAGGCATGGTGACCACTAACAGTCTCTCTCTAATGAGACAGCAATCCTATGGTCTGGTAAGACTATGGTAACTTTACTTTTCAACACAAACACTCAGCAGGTTTATCATTCACTACTAGTGAAGCATCCTAGTCGGCAAGTGTAGCTAGGTGATTTTCTTCAAATATTTGAACTTTGCTAATTTCTTAAAGAAAGTTTAAATCAAATACCAAACAAACATTCATACTGTTAAATTCCTCATTCATGTCTACATTACCTCTGGACTTGACTATTCCAACCTGTTTCTAGTTGGTCCCCTACATTCTATGCTTCATATATCTGAAGTCATTAAAAAAACTCTTCTGCCTGATTCTTATCTCGCATTAAGTCCTGCTTCTCTATCACCCCAATCACTGAACTACACCAGTTCCCACTCAAACAACACTGAATGTGAAATTCTCATCCTTGATTTCATACTCCTCTGTGGCCTCACTCATTCCCCTTTCTCTGCAATCCTAAATTTCACAATGCTCTGGGATACCTTCACTCCTCTATCTCTGGCATCTTGGACATCCCTAATTTAATCACTCCACCACTGGTGACTGAACTTTCAGTTTCTTGGCTCCAACCTCTGGATTTCCTTCCCTACACCTTTCTGACCATCTCACTTTCCTCCTTTAAGATATTTCCTGAAACCTACATCTTCAACCGAGTTTTTGGTTATCTACCCACATATGACCTTATATGGTTCATTCCTTTGATAATGTTCCTGTGAAGCACCTTAAACGATTTGTTATATTAGAGGTGTGTTATTAATAAAAGTTATGAGTTAATCAAATAAATCCAATACCCTGTGTGAAAGAATCAAGAATTTAAGCTATAATTAAGAATTTCTTAAATCAATGATCATTGTACTATTGCTTTGCTTTAGAACATAGAACATTACAGCACTGTACAGGCCCTTCAGCCCTCGATGTTGTGCCGACCTGTCATACCGATCTCAAGCCCATCTAACCTACACTATTCCATGTACGTCCATATGCTTGTCCAATGATGACTTAAATGTACCTAAAGTTGGCGAATCTACTACCGTTGCAGGCAAAGCCTTCCATTCCCTTACTACTCTCTGAGTAAAGAAACTACCTCTGACATCTGTCCCATGTCTTTCACCCCTCAATTTAAAGCTATGCCCCCTCATGCTCGCCGTCACCATCCTAGGAAAAAGGCTCTCCCTATCCACCCTATCTAACGCTCTGATTATTTTATATGTTTCAATTAAGTCACCTCTCAACCTTCTCTCTAATGAAAACAGCCTCAAGTCCCTCAGCCTTTCCTCGTAAGACCTTCCCTCCATACCAGGCAACATCCTAGTAAATCTCCTCTGCACCCTTTCCAAAGCTTCCACATCCTTCTTATAATGCGGTGACCAGAACAGTACACAATACTCCAAGTGCGGCCGCACCAGAGTTTTGTACAGCTTCACCATAACCTCTTGGTTCCGGAACTCGATCCCTCTATTAATAAAAGCTAAAACACTGTATGCCTTCTTAACAGTATATCTATTTTGATTTATCTCCTGATGTGCATTTTTTTTACTTTTGTTGATTAAATATCAATTTTATTAATATCAGCCAGGTGGTTTCTTCATGGCAGGCAATGTTTACCCTAAGCTCTGTCTTAAACTTTGGAAGACAGAAATTTTCCTTTGAGTTACTCCTTCTCCTCTAAAATACAATGCCTGCTGTCTGCTGCCACCAAGCAATAACATTCATTCACGAAATTTGGAAACTGCACAATTGTGCATCAAAAAATAGATGTAGGTGCTAAAATTTGAGTTTTTAAAATCAAACACTTTGGTCTTATTTTAAAAGCCTGATAGTTTCCATCAGCAAAAATAAAATGCCCCAGATGGACCAAATCTATTCTTTTGGACACTGTTGTGCTGAAGCCATCATGCTGAAGTTTAATAATTAAAATCAAACATTGTATTTACTCCATGCACAATGTACTCAGGCTCATCATGCTCTCTGACTTTTCCTAAAACTATAAAGCAACACAGTTAGATCAGAAGTTCCAAGCTTCCATTCAGACTTACTTATAGATTGATTTGCGCATATTTGAATACCACCTAGAAAAACATCCTAAAACACATCACAAGAATTATTATCTAGTATAATCTGACACTGAATACAGGTATGTAAGGGTAGTAAATTTTAAGGCTTATCCTAAAAGAAACAGTGAGAGCTAGAGCAACAGTAAAGTTTGAGGAAGGAATTCCAAAACTGTAGCTGAAACTGACATCAATTCTGCAAGGAAAATTGGGGCTTCAGAATTGGGGAGCAGAGAGATTACGCAAGATTTTACTTTATTAAAACCTTAATAAACTTGCTGAATGTTTGAAAGAAAATCACCAAATGAAGTAACAATTGGATTAATTTTGTAGTATTCTCCATCCCAAGCTGGGAGTAGGCATAAACTCCAAGAAAACATTTGTTGAGTTTATATACCTATGTACATACAGGCCTTACAAGATGAAACCCTGCTTCCATCATAACAGATATTTTATCCATAATTTTACAAGATAACTTGGTTTTTTCAACTTTCCAGTAGAAAGACAAATCATGAACAGTAAGAAATTCCCTCAGAGGAAAAGGAAACAAAATTTAAGAGCAATTATTCTTGTTTAGCTCTTAGCTCACCCACTGAAGAGTGACGAGAATTACAAAAACTCATGCAAAACCTTGACATAAATTAACGTGTGTTTCATAATTAACGTGCGTTTCACCAGATTTTGTAAGTTTGATTCTTATTCTGCAGAAATATTTCATGAGAAATTTACACATAAAAAAGATTATTTGTTTGCTTTACAGAGCAGTCTAAGTTACTTGCAAAAAGCTGCTCCTACCTCACATAATATAACCTTATTTTATCCAAATGCAATTTCCTCTTTATCAGAGCATTTGCTGAAATACCAAAAGACTAGCTGTTGCCATTGTCAAACTTAATTACATGAAAATCTTTTAAGATCTGTTGATATTATAACGTATTTTGCAAACCGTTCAACAAAAGGAAATATGATTAAAGAAAGATTGATTAGAAAGGCTAAAGCAACAGACACATCTAGGCACTGTTTCCTGAACTCTGAAATTATGCAAATAATTTAATCATAGCCATTGTTTTTCCCCCTCAAATGTAGTCTATTATACAACATAACACAACTGAATTTAAGTATCTCTGTAATGGAACCTACTACATTTAAGTTCTCTAGTTTGTAATTTTAAGTTTGAAAAGTATTATCTTCCTCTCCAACTTCCTTCCTCAACAATGCACAGCTCCTGAGGTAGCAACTAAACCACACAATAGTTGCCAGAAAGTCCATTTCTATTCCAGTAGGGGCTGCTGTATTACAACAAAGTATCAAAGCTCAAATCTTCCCAAATCTAGCTTGTGGAAAATCATCCCAGTTACATTTCACCGATTAGCATACCAGAGATTGCACTTCTAACTCTGCTGGTTTGGAAGGTAAATTTTTAAAATTGTTTTAGTTTGTTGGTACAGTGGAAGTGGCACAAAGATTATCGAGGTATGGGTAGCATTAAAATTAGTCTCACATGATCATGAATAAATACACCATTTTTTAATACTAATGTGTATCGGATGTGCCTGGGAATACATGAAAACATAATTGAATTGAGTATTACATAAATCATCTATAAATTCTAGGTAGAAACCTTAGGGCATTGAACCTTAAGGCATCAAAAAGAAAATAAAAAGGAACACATTTAAGGTTTAAGCTAGTGAGTCTTACATCAGTGGTAGAGAAATTATGTAAGGTTCTTAGGGGCTGGATTTACTCACATTTGAAGAAGAATGTACTTATTAGGCATAGTAAGCGTGGCTTTATGCAGGGGAAGTCTTGTTTCACAAACCTGACTGAATTTTTTGAGGAAGTGATAAAGATGATTGATGAGAATAAGGCAAAGGAGGTTGTTGACATGACCTTTACTAAAGTATTTGAAAAAAATCCTCACGGTAGGCTGGTCCAGAAGATTAAGTCGCATAGAATCCATGGTGAGCTGGCAAGTTGGATAAAGAATTTATTTGGTCAAAGAAGACAAAGGGTAGTTGTGGAGGGAACTGGAGGTCTGTGACAAGTGGTATTCTGCAATGATCAGTACTGGGACCTTTGATGTTTGCAATATAAGTGGTTTGGATCAAAATGTCTGATGAGTAAGTTTGCAGACATCATGGAAGTTGGGAGTTGTGGATAGTGATGAAGGTTGTCAAAGGATACAGCAGGGTCTAGATCAGTTAGAAAGTTGGGTGGCGAAATAACAGAAAGAGTTTAATCTGGACAAATGTAAAGTGATGCATTTTTGGAGGTCAAATGCAAGAGGGAAATATAAGATAAGTGGCAGGATCTTTAGAAGCATTGATATACAGAGGGAACTTCAGGTGCAAGTCCATAACTCCCTGAAAGTGGAAACTCAAGCAGATAACATGGTAAAGAAGGCACGTGGCAAGTTAGCCTTCATTGGTTGGGGTATAAAAGTTGGCAAATCATGTTGCAACCATATAAGACTTCAGTTAAGTCTTTGAGTATTGCACACAGTTCTGGTCACCACACGATAGGATGTACAGGCTTTGGAAAGGATGTAAAAGAGGTTTAGCAAGATGTTATATTTGATTGGGGTGTATTAGCTACAAGGAAAGGTTGGACAAACTCAGGCAGTTTTCACTAGAGGCTGAGGGCCGACCTGATGCAAGTGTATAAAATTTCAAGAGGTATGAATAGGGTGGATAGTTGGAGTCAAAGTGGAAATGTCAAATACTAGGGAATACAGGTGAGAGTGGAGAAGTTTAAAGGAGGTGCATTGAGCAAAGTCTTTTTTATACAGAGGATGGTAGGTGCCCAGAACACACTGCCAGGGAAGGCAGTAGAATGAGATGTGTTATCCAGTTTTAAGAGATAATTAGACAGACATATAAAACAGGCAGGAATGGACGGAAACAGACCACGTGAATGCAGATGGGATTCATTTAAAATGGCACCAGGGTCGGCAGACATGTTGGGCAGAAAGGCCTGCTCCTGTGCTGTCCTGTTCTATGTTCTCACTGCCAGGTATTGTACTGGCTTAACATAAAGGACTTGTCATTCACACATCAAGTGTTTGGAAAATACTCAAATTGCAAAGTTTCAACGGAGTGAAAAGGCACAGATGGGTTACAGCCTAAGTGTTATTTAATACCACTCAGCATACACCGTAATGTGAAAGGGAAATTCTGGTAATGACTCATTGATGAATATGATGATTTTCAGTGATGGTCTCAACATTTCAAAGTACTTGTACAAGTTATGACTATAGTTTTGAACTCACGGTGTTACGCAAGAAAACACTGATACGTTAGCATTTGTGTGCATGTCCTGCAGTTAGAATATTTGGATGACCCAACTTTTGTAAGAACTAGAAGAATCGGATGACTACTCCATTTCTGCCTCTTTAAAAAAAGTATGGAAATAAAGGTAACTGAATGAGCTCTACTAATGGAAAGTTTCAATTCATGAACGTGTTCAAGATCACGTTATTTGGATCAACTACAACAACTCACCATTATTTCACCATTATTTCGCACTCCTGTGTAAATTGTAATTTACAGATAAAACAGATTCATATTTAAGCCTGACATGGCATATCAATTATTTTCTTCAATAACTGCAGTAATCTCAGTGTGAAAGTTCTACAAGTAATCTACAAGCAGTTTCCAAATAGGGCATGTTGCCACAGATTACTTTCTTTGGGACAACATCAAAAGCACTATAAAAATGCAAGCTGTGGCTCGACTTTTGAGTTAAGCTATCCTCTTGAGAACATAGGAAGTGAACCAAATCATTACAATCTGCATTCTCAGCCTGTGGTTCAGTTTAATGAAGTTCCGATGTCTGCAGTGACTCTCAGGTCAGTTTGGTGTTAAGAGTTCCTGTTGTTTATTATTGAAACTACGGTAATTTCTGCTGGCACAGACATAATTGGAATGGCACAACTGCAAGAAAAAAAAACACCAGGGACTAAAATTATCACGTAAGAAAGAATGCTTTTTGAAAACAAAACTTCAATCAAAATATTAACAAATGGATACAATGAATGGATATTTTGAACAAAAATTATCCGCATAGAATGTCTTCTCTTCCTACAGCACTCCAAAAGTGTAAAGCTGTATGCTTTGCAATGTTCAGCTTTACAGATAATCATTACAGCACACTAAAACCAACACCAATCACGGTGGACTGACATATAGATCTGTTAAGGGCTACAGTTTACTACTAGGTCCCCAGGAAACACACCACAATATGGAAGTAAACAGTATAAAACCGGTAGAATAATTTAATTTCAGCATAATATCTTGCAATTTGATGTGAATTATTGAACTGTGACAAATTTAAATAGTTAAATATGATCCTTTTAATTTATGCAGTTTTCTGCATACTTGTTTACATTGAATAGAGGTCATCCTTGAATTGAGTGACAGCTGACAACATGCCTGTGTTTTAGCGGATTGGAAGTGACATGGAGGAATGAGAAGGCAATTAGTAATGATACTCAGTGGGTGGAGGCAGTTGAATATTGCAAAGCTCCTGTTAGTCTCAAGTAGGTATGTCTAGCAAATTAATGTAAATTGTACATCTTGTCATTGTGCAATAAATGACCTTGTTAGGCAAGACAAGTGCCTCTTCAATTTAGACTCATTTATGGTCTATCCTCTCCCATTGCTAATTAGACAGACCCTAAGTCACCAAAGAGAAATGAGGTTCGGTGGCAATGACAGAATCCAAACCTAAATATAATAGTGAACACAGTGTGGAGCTGGAGGAACACAGCAGGGCAGTTGACGTTTCGGGTCAGGACCTCTCCAAGTTGGGTCAGTACACACTTACCTCTGAGTCAGAGGGTTGTCTTCCAAGAGTCACTGTGCAACTGTGAGCCCACCAATCTCAGCTGATACTTTAAAGCTGTTCTGAAACTGGGCTGCATTTTCAGAGATATGTTTTTCATGTGAGATATTTAACAGATCCAGTGTCTATTATATTCAGAGACAGTAAGAACTGCAAGTGCTGGAGTCAGAGATAACACAGCAGGCCAGGCAGCTTCGGAGGAGCAGGAATACTGATGTTTTGGGTTGGGACCCAAAAATGCAGCACAATTTCAGTACAGCTTTAAAGTATCAGCTGAGACTGATGTGCTTAAGGTTGTGCAGTGACACTTGGAAGACACAACCTTCTGACTCAGAGGTCAGAGTGTAGATTCATAGAACATTACAGCACAGTACAGGCCCTTTGGCCCTCGATGTTGTGCCGACCTGTCATACCGACCTCAAGCCCATCTAACCTACACTATTCCATGTATGTCCATATGCTTGTCCAATGATGACTTAAATGTACTTAAAGTTGGCAAATCTACTACCGTTGCAGGCAAAGCCTTCCATTCCCTTACTACTCTCTGAGTAAAGAAACTACCTCTGACATCTGTCCTATATCTTTCACCCCTCAATTTAAAGCTATGCCCCCTCATGCTCGCCGTCACCATCCTAGGAAAAAGGCTCTTCCTATCCACCCTATCTAACCCTCTGATTATTTTATATGTCTCAATTAAGTCACCTCTCAACCTTCTTCTCTCTAATGAAAACAGCCTCAAGTCCCTCAGCCTTTCCTCGTAAGACCTTCCCTCCATACCAGGCAACATCCTGGTAAATTCCCTCTGCACCCTTTCCAAAGCTTCCACATCCTCCTAATAATGCGGTGACCAGAACTGTACGCAATACTTCAAGTGCGGCCGCACCAGAGTTTTGTACAGCTTCACCATAACCTCTTGGTTCCGGAACTCGATCCCTCTATTAATAAAAGCTAAAACACTGTATACCTTCTTAACAGCCCCATCGACCTGGGTGGCAACTTTCAAGGATCTGTGTACATGGGCACTGAGATCTCTCTGCTCATCTACACTACCAAGAATCTTACCATTAGCCCAGTACTTTGCCTTCTGGTTACTCCTACCAAAGTGCATCACCTCACACTTGTCTGCATTAAACTCCATTTGCCACCTCTCAGCCCAGCTCCACAGCTTGTCTATGTCTCTCTGCAACCTACAGCATCCTTCGTCACTATCCACAACTCCACCGACCTTAGTGTCGTCTGCAAACTTACTAACCCATCCTTCTACGCCCTCATCCAGGTCATTTATAAAAATGACAAACAGCAGTGGACCCAACACCGACCCTTGCGGTACACCACTAGTAACTGGTCTCCAGGACGAACATTTCCCATCAACTACCACCCTCTGTCTTCTTTCAGCAAGCCAATTTCCAATCCAAACTGCTATATCTCCCACAATCCCATTCCTCCACATTTTGCACAATAGCCTACTGTGGGGAACCTTACGAACGTCTTGCTGAAATCCATATACACCACATCAACTGGTCTACTCTCATCTACCTTCTCAAAGAACTAACACTGACACTGACACAACTTTCCCAAATTTCTTTAACCACCTTAAATCTGATCTTAGATGTCACATTATTAGATATTTGTTTTAACTCTCCTGTCTCCAGTTCAACTGCACGGACTGTTAGTTTAGCAATTACATTAGTACCCATTCTCCATTAGTATTCTCTGTATAGTCCCATCAATTTTTCAACACCCTCCCTGCTGTTCATAGAATCATACAGCACGGAAACAGACCCTTCAATTCAACTAGTCCAGGCTGACCATAATCCCAAACTAAACTAGTCCCATCTGCTTGCGCTTGGCCCATATTTCCCCCAAACATTTCTTATTCTTGTACTTATCTAAATGTCTTTTAAACGTTGTAACAATACCTGCATCCATCACTTCCTCTGAACTACTGTCTGCGTAAAAGAAAAATATTGCCTCGTGTCTTTTTAAATCTTTCTCCTGTCACCTGAAAAATATGTCCCCTAGTTTCGAAATCCCCCCGCCCTAGGGAAAAGGCATTCGCCATTCACCTTATCTGTGCCACTCATGGTTTTATTAACCTCTATAGGGTCATCCCTTCCTCTTAAACTGCAGTGAAAAATAGTCCCAGTCCCTACCAGTAACTCAAACACACCATTCACAGCAAATTTATGGTAAATTCTTTCTTAACCCTCCCCAGCATAATAATATCCTCCCTAGTCCAGAACTGGACACCATATTCCAGAAAAGGCCTCACCAACGTCCTGTACAACTTCAACATAAGATCCCAACTCCCATACTCAAAGGTCTGAGTAATGAAGGGAAGCGTGCTAAACACCTTCTTAACCACCTTATCTATGTGTGATGCAAACTTTAAAGCATTACGTACCTGAACCTCAAGGTCTCTCTGCTCTACAGCACTATCCACGGCCCTATTTTTAATTCTATAAGTCCAGCCACCCCTGTTAGTTTTACCAAAATGCTATACCTTTCATTCATCAAATTAAACTCCATCTGCCACTCCTCTGCCTACTGACCCATTTGCAAAGATCTCTTTGTCATCTTTGACAACTTTCTTCACGGCCCGCTGGAACATCAATTTTGGTTTCATCCCTGAACATACGAATCATGCTTCCTATATTCTCATCTCACTCATTTATATAAATGACGAACAAAAGTGGACCTAGCACTGATCCCTGTGGAACACTGCTAGTCACAGGCCTCCAGTCCAAAAAACAACCCCACACCATTACTGTCTCCTAAGGCACTAAGCCAATTTTGTATCCAACTGCCAATCTCATCAAACCCCATGTGATCTAACTTTACTAATTAGTCTATCATGCAGCACATTGTCAAAGGCTTTACTAAAGTCCAAGTAAATAACATCTACCACTCTGCCCTCATTAATCTTCATGGTTACTTCCTCAAAAAACTCAATCAAGTTTATAAGACACGATTTCCACAAACCCATGCTGACTAGCCGTAATCATTCATTGTCTCTCCAAATGCATATAAATTTTATCTTTTAGAATTACTTCCAACAATTTACCCACCAGAGTCAGACTCACACCTCTATCATGCCCAGGTTTCTCCTTACATCCTTTCTTAAACACACAAAATATCAGCCACTCTCCAGTCATCTAGTACCTCACCAATAGTTATGGACGATACAAATATTTCTGCAAGGGGCCCCACAATTTCCTCACTAACATCTTACCAAGTCCTGGGATACTTTAGATCAGGTCCCAGAGACTTATCCACTTTCATATGTTTAAGACCTTCAGTGCTTCCTCTTCAGTAATGTGAACAGTTTTCAAAACATCAATGTTTATTTCCCTGACTTCTCTAGCCCCTATTTCTTTCGCCACAGTAAAAACTGACATGGAATATTAATTTAATATCTCTCCCATTTCCAAAGCTTCAACACAAAGAGGCTGCAGACATGCTCGCCGAACTGGTGGGTTTGGGTGTAAATATTTCGTCACCCTGCTCGGTAGCAACGTTGCTACTGTGCGTCTGGCAAAGCATTTCTGATCTGTCCTGCTTGTTGTTTATATGTCTCAGTTCGTTGGGGTGTTTGGTACCACTTCCAGGTCTGTTTCTCAGCGGTTTGTACACAGTGTCTAATTCAGTGTATTTGTTGACAGAGTTCTGGTTAGAATATATTCTAGACCCGGTGAAGCAGAACCAGAGTGGTACCAAACACGCCAACACACTGAGGCATAAAAATAACAAGCTGGACTGAACACCAATGCTTCACCAAGGCGCACTGATGATGTTACCTAGCGTGGTGACGAAACATTTGAAACCAAACCTACCGGCTCAGCGAGCATGTCTACAACCTCACCCAGAACCCAAGCTACAAATCTCAAACTTTAAACAAAGACAACCATTTTGATCTTTAGAAGGTCCTACTCTCTCATTAGTTGTTTTCTTGCTCTTAATGTACTTGCAGAACCTCTCTGGATAATCCTTAACCTTACTTGCCAAGGCTATCTCATATCATCTCTTTGCCTTCCTGATCTCCCTCTTAAGAATGTCCCTACACTCCTTATACTGCTGAAGAGATTCATTTGAATCCTGTTGTTTATATTTAATAGGATTCTTTTTTATTCTTGACTAGAATCTCAACATCTTTATTCATCCATTGTTCCCTAATCCTACCAGCCTTACCTTTCACTCTAACAGAAACCTAAAGACTCTGAATTCTCGTTATCACACTTTCGAAAGCCTCCTACATATCAAATGTCCTGTGTAGTCTACTCCAAACAATTTTCACAAGTTCTTGTCTCAAACTATTAAAATTTGCCTTATTCCAATTAAAAGTTTTAATGTTATAGAAGTCTTATCTTTTTTCACAACTATTTTAAAACAAATAGAATTATGATCACTAGATCCAAAGTGTTCCTCTACTATCACTTCAGCCAGTTGCCCTGTCTTAGTACCCAGCAGGTCAGGTTTTGCTCCTTCTCCAGTAGGAACATTTACATATTGATTCAAGAAAATTATCTTGATCATATTTAACAAATTCTTAACCATCCAAACATTTAATACTATGGTAGCCCCAGTCAACGTTTGGAAAATTAAAATAATCTACTATTACAACATTATTATTCTTACATACATCTGAGATTTCTCTAAACATTTGTTCTTCAACTTCCCTCTGACCACGGGGGCGGGGGGGGGGGATCTACAATACAATCCCATCAAGGTTTTTTTTAATTTATAATTTCAATCCATATATTTTTACAAGACGATTTTTCAGAAAAATCTTCTCTAGTTACAGCATTAAGTGTTTTCCTTAATCAAAACCACTTCAGCTCCTCTTTTGCCCTCTTTCTATCCTTCCTATTGCATGTGAAACCCAGAACACTGAGCTGCCAGTCCTGTCCATCCCTCAGTCAACTTTCTGTAATAGCTGTGACATCCCAATCCCATGTTGCCAAACGTGCCGAGTTCATCAGTCTTACCTGCAAGACCCCTTGCATTGAAATAAATGCAGCTTAATTTTTCAGATACTTTGTTCTCTGACTTGCTCTTATTTGTCTTTTCTAATTAAGTTATTTTCAGATTCAAAACCATCTGCATCAATCTTTCTATTTACTCTGCTACTTAGGATCCCTCCACCCCTCACCCAATAGTTTACAGTCTACTTGAACAGAATTAGCAAATCTTCCCACTAGAATATTGGTCCCTTTCTAGCACAGGTAAAATCCATTCTTTTAAAAACAGGTCTTTTCTGTCCAAGAAGAATTACCAAAGATCCAAGAACCCAAATCCCTGAATATTACACCATGTCTTCAACCATTGATTCATCTCCTTTATGCTTTTATTCTTTTCCTCATTGGGACTGGGAGTAAACCAGAGATCACCACTGTTGAGGTTCGGTCCTTTTAATCTTCTACCTAATGTCTTATATTCACTAAGTTAACAAACTTAACCTTTTCCCTATTATGTCATTCCTACCAATGTGTACAATAACTTCTGGTTTCTTACTCTTCCCTGAGCAATATTTTCTTTCTGTTTCAATTCTCCACTCAGACATTTCTTCCTCTATACTGGGCTGCTCAAAAGACTCACGTTCTGGACATGAGTACTATACAAATGAGATGGTAGGAACTGCTGATGCAGGAGTCTGAGATAACACAGCTTGGAGCAGGATGAACACAGCAAGCCAGGCAGCATTAGAGTAGCAGGAAAGCTGATTTTTCCTGGCCTGGACCCTACTTCAGAGAAAAAAAAAACAAGTTTGTTTTGCTTCATGCTTGCCAATGCCAGACTGTTACTTCTGCCCAAACATTATTAGTTTTTAAGGCCCATTGATTACACCCTCCACTTCAGTTTGCTATCCTGGACAAGATCGCATCAAAGGATGAGCAGGATCGAAGGGCCGAATGGCCTACTCGCACTTTCTATGTTTTATTCAGTGTCAATTATTCAAGAAGCTCAAATCCAGAAAAAGGTGCCAGGGATCAACAGGCCGGGTTCATTATATCAACTGTTTAAAACATTACTTAAAATAACTTGTTTATTTATCTGCCAGGCTTGTTTTGTTTCAATAAGGTGACCCTGGGCGGCCTCACGGTCAATCTCCTGGTGACAGCCCAAGAGAAGGCCGCTGAGCCTGAGGTGAGGGGCCCAGAACAGAGGCGAGCAGAGCGGCTGACGGGAGAAGGAGAGACCGAGGCTGGGCTGGGCCTCCTGCCGCAGCGCCGCCCGGGTAACAGCTGTCTATCTCCGGCGGGACTGGGGCCCTGGGGCCGTCTCCCTCTCTCCCGGCACGGACGGACAGACGGTCGGTCACTTACTGTCTGACAGGCGCCGCCATCCTCCCAGACTCCTTCCCCTTTTCCCCGCCGCCCCAGGTAACTGCACTTCGGTCCCGCCCGGCTCTCTCACACACACTCCGCCACCGCTACTCATCCGCTCAGCTAGTCCAACAATTCAACACACCCCCTTTCCCACTGCCAGCAATAAACTCGTGTACAATACAACACAATGTCGTCTTTATATTTATTCGTGGCATTTCTGCTCCAGTGAGCGTTGTTTTATTTCAGAAATAAATGGTGTGGGGGGGGTTGGTTGTAATGTGCATTGTTTAAAATACTTGCATTTACATAGCACCCTCTCAGAAGCTTAAGGACGTTCCATCCCCACCACCCCCCACCGCCAGTGCAGCGCTGTTATCCTGTTCGGAATTCAGCAGCCAAATTTCGTGCAGTAAGTCTCCACAAACACCAATCTGACAGCTCTGAAGAAGCACCTGAAATGTTGACTCTGCTTTCTCTCCACGATGCTGCCAGGGCTGCTGAGTTTTCCCAGCATTTTCTGTTTCTGTTAACAATCTGATATGACTGTTTACCTATTTACTTTTGGGATGTTGATGGAGTGAGGCATAAATATTGGCCAGGCACAGGCGATAACTTCCCTGTTCCTTTTCGGAAAACTACCTTGAAATCTTTTTCTATCTATCTAAGTAGGTGTGCAGGGTTCTCTTGAAAGATAACACCTGCGACAATACCAGCCTGCATTTTTGTTTTCAAATCCCAGAATGGGACTCAATTCCACAATTATCTAACTCCCAGGAAAGACGGCTACCAACTGAGCCACAGATAACATTTGATAGTTAATGACATTTAATGTGGAGAAATGTTAAGTTGCTACTTGTTCAGAAGTATACTAAGTAGTAAATTTTAAGAGAACAGCAGACATGTTACAATCAAACAGAATTTAATCATTGATCATTCTGACAGTTTATCAGATTATTAAAGCATTTATACCCTGTTTCTTTGTCAAAGCGATCCTCCTGTTTCTACAGGACTATGGGCTACAGCACAAAGCAGCTCCAGGAACTGGTCGAGCCCATTGGCCTTTGATTTGGTTGGGAGGAAATGAACACCATCCCGCTGGCCTGGATACTCTGAAATGAGAAGGCAACTTCATCATCTCCGAAGGGTCGGCGTCTCGTTGTAGCAGCTGTTATGTACAGGAACACCCTTCTGAAACAAATCAACATGTACACCTTGGCGGTAAAGAATGAGCAGCTGGCCATCCTGCAGCAGCTCCCACTGCTGTTGGCAAAGTCCAGGTTAGTCATCCTGGCCGGAGACTTCATCCTCATCATTGATGCAGATAGAGGCGCTGACAGCAAACTGTGCAGCCACATTCAGATTCCTGATGGAAATGGTTGAAGATGCCGAGCTGCACAATGTCTTCAACACCTCTGCAGGTTGAGCAGAGCATAGATGCACTGGGTCACAGCCAGACAGGTCTATCCGCTAAAGGATAGATTTCCTGTTCGTGTCCTGAGCGTTCTCGGTCAGAGCCATTGACTGCAAGCTGGTGTTCTTTTCTGACCACTGCCTCCTGCTGGCTGACTGTCACCTACAGGATAACCAGCAGCTGGCTGGGGAATGTGGAAGCTGATCATGAAACTGTTGACCCCAGAAACCATCAAACCTCTCAGAAGGGATTACACAGATTGGAGAACTGTGAAACCCGTCTTTGAATCTCCAATGGGAAACAAGCGGAAGATCAACAGGTTCTTCATCCTCAAAGGTGTTCAGAAAGCAAGAGAGAGACAGAGGAGACTGTCCAAACTCTAGAAAATATGCAGAACCTAATGCTGCTGCAGATGATGGGGGTCAATGTTACGGAGGGTCTCCAGGAGATGAAGAGCTAGCAAGCCTCACTTTTTGCCTCGGAGGTCTCCAAAATAATTTTCCAGCCCAGGGTCTGCATGACTGAGCAGAATGAGATGTGCTCACGCTTCTTCTTTCAGAAGCTTGGTAGATTATGGCCCAGTGATATTATCACTAGACTGTTAATCCAGGAAACCCAGCTAATGTTCTGGGGATAATAAAATGTGAGGCTGGATGAACACAGCAGGCCAAGCAGCATCTCAGGAGCACAAAAGCTGACGTTTCGGGCCTGGACCCTTCATCAGAGAGGGGGATGGGGGGAGGGAACTGGAATAAATAGGGAGAGAGGGGGAGGCGGACCGAAGATGGAGAGTAAAGAAGATAGGTGGAGAGGGTGTAGGTGGGGAGGTAGGGAGGGGATAGGTCAGTCATCAGATTATCAGATTATTAAAGCATTTATACCCTGTTTCTTTGTCAAAGCGATCCTCCTGTTTCTACAGGACTATGGGCTACAGCACAAAGCAGCTCCAGGAACTGGTCGAGCCCATTGGCCTTTGATTTGGTTGGGAGGAAATGAACACCATCTTCGGTCCGCCTCCCCCTCTCTCCCTATTTATTCCAGTTCCCTCCCCCCATCCCCCTCTCTGATGAAGGGTCCAGGCCCGAAACGTCAGCTTTTGTGCTCCTGAGATGCTGCTTGGCCTGCTGTGTTCATCCAGCCTCACATTTTATTATCTTGGAATCTCCAGCATCTGCAGTTCCCATTATCTCTAATGTTCTGGGGACCTGGGTTTGAATCCCACCTCGATAGATAGTGGAATTTGAATTCAATAATTTTTTTAGAAAGTCTAGAATTAAGAATCTACTGATCACCATGAAATCATTGCCAATTGTCGAGAACACTCATCTGGTTCACTAAATAAAAACGAAAGAACAGCAGATGCTGTAAATCAGGAACAAAAGCAAAGCTGTTGGAAAAGCTTAGCAGGTCTGGCAGCATCTGTGAAGGAGAAACCCACTGTTAACATTTCGGGTCCGGTGACCCTTCCTCAGAACCGAAACATTAACTCACTTTTTTCCTTCACAGATGCTGCCAGACCTGCTGAGCTTTTCCAGCAATTTTGATTTTGTTTCATCTGGTTCATTAATGATTTTCAGGGAAGGAAATCTGCCACCCTCACCTGGTCTGACCTACATGTGACTCCAGACATACAGCAATGAGGTTGACTTTCAATTGCCCTCTGAAAGGGCCTAGCAAGCCACTCAGTTGTACCAATCGCTGCAAAAAACTAGAAGGATCACCTGGCATCGACCTAGGCACCAGAAAAGACAACAACAGAAACAGCCCTGTCGATCCTGCAAAGTTCTCCTCACTATCATCTGGGGGTTAGTGCCAAACTTGGGGGAGCTGTCTCACAGACTAGTCAAGCAACAGCCTGGCATAGTCATATTCACAGAATCATATCTTATTGACAATATCCCAGAAACCACCATCACCAACCCTATCCCTGTATATGTCCTGCCCCACCAACAGGACAGACCTGGCAGAGGTGGTGACACAGTGATGTACAGTCTCTCTGGGAGTCCTTAACATTGGCTCCAGACCCTATGAAGTCTAATGGCTTCAGGTAAAACATGGGCAAGGAAACCTCCTGCTGATTACCACATACCATCCTTTCTCAGCTGATGAATCAGTTCTCCTCAATGTTGAACAACATTTAGAGGAAGCACTGAGGGTGGCAAGAGCACAAAATATACTCTGGGTGGGGGATTTCAATGACCACCACCAAGAATGGCTCAGCATCAGTACTAATGATCGAGCTGGTCAGGTCCTATAGGTCATGGCTGCTAGACTGGGTCTGCAGCAGGTGGTGAGGAAACAAACAAAAGGGAAAAACATACTTGACATCATCCTTAGCAACCTACCAGCTGCAGTTGCATCTGTCCATGACAGTATCGGTAAGAGTGACCATCGTACAATCCTTGCAGAGATGAAGTCCCGCCTTCACATTGAGAACAACCTCCATCATGTTGTGTGGAACCATCACTGCACTAAATGGGACAGACTTCACACAGATCTAGCAACTGAAGACTGGGCATCCATGAGACACTGTGGGCCATCAGCAGCAGCAGAACTGAACTCCAGCACAATCTGTAACCTCATGGCCTGGCACATGCACCTCTCAACCACTACCATCAAGCCAGGGGATCAATCCTGGTTCAATGGAGCGTGCAGGAGGGCATGCCAGAAGCAGCACCAGGCATATCTGAAGATGAGACCTCAACCTGGTGAAGCCACCAAACAGGGCTACTTGCACACCAAACAGTAAAAGCAGCAAGTGATAGATAGAGCTAAGCGATCCCACAACCAACAGATCAGATCTAAGCTCTGCAGTCCTGCCACATCCAGTCATGAATGGTGGTGGACAATTAAACAATTCACTGGAGGAGGCAACTCCACAAATATCCCCAAGCTCAATGGTGGAACAGCCCAGCACATCAGTGCAAAAGATAAGGCTGAAACTCTCACAGCAAACTTCAGCCAAAAGTGCCAAGTGGATGATCCATCTCCTCCTTCTCCAGTGGTCCCCAGCATTATAGATACTAACCTTCAGCCAATTAGATTCACTCCATGTGATATCAAGAAACGGTTGGAGACACTGGATACTGCAAAGACTATGGGCCCTGACAACATTTCAGCAATAGTACTGAAGACTTGTGCTTCAGAACTTGCCACTCCTCTAGCCAAGTTGTTCGAGTACAGTTACAACACTGGTATCTACCCAGCAATGTAAAAATTGCCCAAGTATGTCCTGTCCACAAAAAGCAGGATAAATCCAACCCGACCAACTACTGCCCCATCAGTCTCCTCTCTATCATCAGTAAAATGTTGGCAGGTGTCATCAAGCAGCACCTGCTCAGCAATAACCTGCTCAGTGACGTCCAGTTTGGGTTCTGCCAGGGCCACTCAGCTCCTGACTTTGTTCCAGCCTTCGCTCAAACATGGACAAAAGATTTGAATATCAGAGGTGAGGTGAGAGTGACAGCCCTTGATATCAAGGCTGCATTTGACTGGGTGTGGCATCTAGGAGCCCCGGCAAAACTGGAATCAATGGGTATTGGAGGCAAATGCTCTGATGGTTGGAGTCATACCAGACACATAAGAAGATGGTTGTGGTTGTTGGCAGTCAATCATCTCAGCTCCAGGACATCTCTGTAGGAGTTTGTCAGGATAGTGTCCTTGGCTGAATCATCTTCAGCTGATTCATCAGTGACCTGCCCTCCTTCATAAGGTCAGAAGTGGAGACGTTCACCGATGACTTCACAATGTTCAGCACCATTTGTGACTCCTCAGATACTGAAGCAGTTCGTGTTCGAATGCAGCAAGATCTGGACAACATCCAGGCTTGAGCTGGCAAGTGGCAAATGACATTCGCGCCACACAAATGTCAGGCTATGACCATCACCAATAAGACACAATCTAACCACTACCTCCTGATATTCAGTGGTGTTACCATCACTGAATCCCCCACTATCAATATCCTTGGGGTTGCCATTGACCAGAAAGTCAATTGTACTCGCCACATAAACACTTTGGCAACAAGAGCAGGCCAGAAGCTGGGAATACTGCAGCAACTAATACACCTCCTGACTCCTCGAAGCCTGTCCACCATCTACAAGGCACAAGTCGGGAGTGTGATGGAATACTCTCCACTTGCCTGGGTGAGTGCAGCCCCAACAGCATTCAAGAAGCGTGACACCATCCAGGACAAAGCAGCCCACTTGATTAACACTACATCCACAAGCATCTACACCTTCCACCACTGACACTCAGTAGCAGCAGTGTGTACTATCTACAAGATACATTGCCGAAATTCACCATAGATCCTCAGACAGCACCAGCCAAACCCATGACCACTTCCAACTAGAAGGACAAGGGCAGAACCACCACCTCCAAGTTCCCCTCCAAGCCACTCACCGTCCTGACTTAGAAATAGTTTGTCGTTCCTTCACTGTCACTGGGTCAAAATCCTGGAATTCCCTCCCTAATGGCATTGTAGGTCAACGTGCGGCAGGGGGACTGAAGCAGTTCAAGAAGGCAGCTCACCACCACCTTCTAAAGAGCAACAAAGCATTGGTTAAGGAATGCTGGCCAGCCAGTAACGCCCACATTCCATGAATAAATAGAAAAAATGTACACAAGGAGAGATCTGTGCTCAGCAGCCTGAAGGAAGGAGATGGCTTGGTAGCGTCATCTCGATCTGACATCCTGAGGATCAGCAAATCCTTTCATGCCAGGCTGTATGACATGAAGCCCACTGGCAGCACAGCCTCCCAGTCAATCCCATCCTCTATCACAGAGGTCTTAGATGACAGCGCGCAGGAGAGGCTGGACCAGCCGCTATTGCTGGAGGAGCTGACCAAGGCCCTCGAGTCCTTAGAAAAGAATAAAACTCCTGGAAGTGACAACATACTGACTGAGTTGTATTCGGCTCTGTCAGACTTGATTGGCCAGGAGCTGCTGGAGGTCTATGACAGTAAGCTTCAGTCAGGTACCATGTGCGAATCCATGAGGAAAGGCACCATCACCCTCATTGACAAGCAGAAGGGGGAGAGGGAGGAACTTAGAAATTGGTCACCAATTTCACAGCTGAATGCAGATTACAAAATTCCATTTAACATCATCACCAACCCGGTCAGGTCTGCTCTGGGTTCGGTGATTGACCCTGACCAAACCTGTGCTGTACCAGCAGGAAGATCACAGAAAGCCTCGCGCTCCTCAGGGATATGATCGCTTACGTGCAGGACAGGGGGGTGGTCATCGGCTCATCAGCTTGGACCAGGAGAAGGCCTTTGACAGGATATCACACACCTACATGTGGGACCTGCTCTCCTAAATGGGCTTTGGAGAGGGAATCTGTAATTGGATCTGACTGCTCTACACCAACATCGCTAGTGCAATCTCAGTCAAAGGGTGGGAATCAGAAAGCTTCCCAATCAGATCTGGAGTCAGGCAGGGTTGCCCACTCCCACCTGCCTTGTTTATATATTATAGCATGCCCTTTGTTGGGTCCTTCAGGCATAATACAAGCCTGAGAGGGTAACTGTTCCAGGTAGCAGCGTCCTGCAGGTCAAATCCTCCCTGTATATGGACAACGTGAACATTTCCTTTTCGGATCTGCCATCATGTGCAGACTCTTGGATATCTGTGACCAGTTCAAACTCGCCTTGGGAGCCAAGGCAAACAGAAAGCAAGAACTGGTACATGTTCTTTGGACACTGGGCCAACCAATCCTTTTTCCCCTTCACTATCAGGGCAGACTACCTGAAGGTGCAGGGAATATGGTTCAGAGGGATTGGGGCTTGAGCAAAAGCCTAGGAGGAGTACCATACCAAGGTGAGGCAGAAACTGAGCTTTTAGAAGCACCATTCCCACTCCTTTGTAGATAAAAAACCTTGTCATCAGATGTGAGGCACTCTCTCCGTTGTATGTGGCGCAGGTCCGGGCCATTCCCTGAGTCTGCATCATTGCAGTCACCAAGTTTCACTTCATCTGAATGTCTCAGATGGACCATGTCCACAGAGATACCATGAACACAACTCTGGATAATGAGGGAAAGAATGTATCCAACGCCACCTTCATCCTGATAGCCACCTTTGGCTACATCAAGTTGTGTGTAGACGCTTGGTATGCAAAGATCAAGAGTCACTACGTACTAAGGTTCTACCTGTCCCCGATGTTGCGAACGATAGGTCTGGTTTCATCGCTGCTCAATGCTCCAGGTAGTTGGACCGTTTTGTATTACCTGTCCTTCATGGAGAAATGTGAGAAGAAATATTGACCACAAGTCCATCATGAAATGGTCAGCACTTGGCATCTTTGAGATCCTGCTGGAACAGGGTGGATCCTATTGTGTTGTTGCTGAGCAGACTGTCAGAGTCGTTCGGCAGAATCCCTCATCAACACTTTCCAACAAGCACCAGCAAGGTTGGTGGTGAGAAGGGCGCTACCTGAGAGAATGCTTCATGTACGCCCCTGCTCTCTGTGTCACTGCACACTGCCCTGTGAATGGCTACACAGGGTAGAGACCTTTACACATCTCCTTCTGGAATGTGCCTTTGCAAAGGAAGTCTGGAGATAGATGCAGTGGTTTTTGTTGAGATTTAACTCGGGCAGCACCATGACGCAGGACTCTGTGCTCTATTGTCTGGTTCCTGGAACACACATTGAGACAAACATTGATTGTGCCTGAAGGTGATCAACTTGATGAAAGCCTGTTTGTTCTTCCCAAAAGTTGTTGGTCTTCCAGAGCAAGGAGTTGACCTTGACCGAGTGTTGCAGACTGGCACATTCTGAAAGTGTATTAGCCTTGTCAGAAACCACCAAAGTTTTGATTTGCCACACTATTAAGATTAATATATGAAGATTGGTCACATGCCTGTGGAATTTAATTGTTGCTAGGTAACAGTCAGTGCCTTCAGGAGAACAATGAGCAAATTGGAAGGAGTAAAGAGAAAACATATCTTACTCATTGCCGGGTATCCATAAATGTGAACTTCCAGGAATAGTTGATGAATGGTTGCCCAATGTAGCCTGAAAATATTGAAAGCACTTGTAACAAACTCACAGCCAGCAAAAGATAGAAATTCAAATAGAACACTTTTGCTTTGAATGGCTCAGTGGCACACAACATATGCACCATTTCGCTGAGTCATCATGAGGGGAGAAGGACAGTCTTTGTGCTTTAACTTTTTCAGCTACCGGTTCTGTTATAGAATGTTTTCCCAAAACCTTGTTGGCAGATCAGTCATTTCCTAAGGATGTTTTCACATGCTAGTAATAAAATATTTTTTGCATTGCAGTGATATAAATTGTATCGACTTCAACTGTTTGGCAAGAGCTTTGCAAAGATAACCACTGCTTTGTGAAATTTTAAACGCATTGTGACTCAAAACTGTTTACAAGGTTCATTTTAAATCATAATAAAAGTTATAACTGAAGCAATTTCTTTCAGATTTGAGCATTTTGAAATTTAGTTTTTGGTCATTCGTTATGAAGGTCGTTTTGAGAATATACAGTGCTGTAATCTTTTGATGGCTTCTGCATAGTGTAGTGTGATAAAAGTTGTTAGTTTGTTAAAACACGGACTCTAAAGTAGTCACAGTGAGCAGCTGTAAAGGATAATAACAATTAGAACATAGAACATAGAACAGTACAGCACAGAACAGGCCCTTCAGCCCACAATGTTGTGCCGACCATTGATCCTCATGTATGCACCCTCAAATTTCTGTGGCCATATACATGTCCAGCAGTCTCTTAAATGACCCCAATGACCTTGCTTCCACAACTGCTGCTGGCAACGCATTCCATGCTCTCACAACTCTCTGCGTAAAGAACCTGCCTCTGACATCCCCTCTATACTTTCCACCAACCAGCTTAAAACTATGACCCCTCGTGCTAGCCATTTCTGCCCTGGGAAATAGTCTCTGGCTATCAACTCTATCTATGCCTCTCATTATCTTGTATACCTCAATTAGGTCCCCTCTCCTCCTCCTTTTCTCCAATGAAAAGAGACCGAGCTCAGTCAACCTCTCTTCATAAGATAAGCCCTCCAGTCCAGGCAGCATCCTGGTAAACCTCCTCTGAACCCTCTCCAAAGCATCCACATCTTTCCTATAATAGGGTGCCCAGAACTGGACGCAGTATTCCAAGTACCCGACAATATAGAAAACTGGCCAGGTACATTCTGTTCATTAAAAGTCAGGAAAAATTCCTATCTGGCCAATTATCACCCCCATCAGTTTACTCTGGATCATCAGCAAAGTAATAAAAGGTGTCGTCAACAGGGCTATGAAGCAGCACTTATTAACCTCCTCACTGTTGCTCAGATTGGATTCTGGCAGGGCTACTCTGATCTCTTTACAGTCTTTATAAAAGAGCTAAGCTCGAGCAAAACTCAGTCTGTTTTTCTCAATGTGGGACCTCCAAGATCCACATGCAGCAGCGACTTCACAGGTACTACCCTGATATCAAAACAATTCTGGATTATTGATGAGTATTTAACAATTAAAAACCACCACAAGAAATAAACATGTCGCAGAAATGGTTACAATAATTAAAATATTGTTTTAATTACTTTACAATTGATCATTATGGTGTTTGAATTTGGAATCAAACCAAAAGATTGTACATTTTACATTAGACTCTGTTAACTATATCACCAGTTCAATAACTGCAACAAAAATACATTTATATGAAAGGATATTTGAATTTGGAGTGCTGGCTAAAAAGAAAGACCTTACCAAGTTTAAGTGTATTCCACGATATGTAACAAATGTATTTAAATCTATTTTCAGTATACCTAATTACTGCTTATTCTGTAGAAATTCTGT
Organism: Stegostoma tigrinum; assembly: GCF_030684315.1. Taxonomy (NCBI): domain Eukaryota; kingdom Metazoa; phylum Chordata; class Chondrichthyes; order Orectolobiformes; family Stegostomatidae; genus Stegostoma; species Stegostoma tigrinum. Next base: position 30,303,715 of record NC_081380.1, read on the forward strand.
GCTCAGTATTTTAGACATTTTTAAAAAGTGATGAAATTGTAAGATCACTTCAGTCTTTTGTCAATTGCATTCACCTTATTTCCTGGCTGCTGCATAATGAATCACAGTTAATTTTAGTTTGAAAAGCATCTTGACACATTTTTTTGAAAAGGCAGTCTTGCTCATTTCTGTTAAACAACTGATTCCTTACTGTTTCAGGTTCATTACTAATGCCGACATGATTCATGTATTTCTAGATCATTTTCTGCTGCTCCAATATGGTCTAAATTGTTTCAGATCAGATACCTTGGTGAGAAAGAATAATTATAAAATTAATATTTATATTAGAAATTAATAATATGATTTCGAACATAATTAATAAATAAATCAAACAATAATTGGTTCATAACCAGCAATAGTAATCCCGTGAGACACCCCATTTCAGACATGCTTATGATTTAATGATGCTTATTTACTTGACTTTCCAGACACTGAATGCAAGCATGCATGTGCAGCAAGTAGTTAAGGTAACTGTTATGTTGGCCCTCCTTGCAGGAGGGTTTTAGTACAATCATGAAGGATGCCCTACTGCAGGTTCAGAAAGCCTCGGCGTGACAAACCTGGAGTACTGTGTGCAATTTTGATGATCTTACCAAAGATATTTGTCATAGAGCGAGTACATCATAAATTCACCCACTGCTTCTTGGAATTGTTACAGAGACAGTAGGAACTGCAGATGCTGGAGAATCTGAGCTAACAAGGTGTGGACTGCTTTGTGGAACACCTACGCTCGGTTCGCTCCAAACAACTGCACCTCCCAGAAATGGACCATTTCAACTCCCCCTCCCATTCCTTAGATGACATGTCCATCCAGTGCCACAACGATGCCACCCAAAGGTTGCAGGAACAGCACCTCATATTCCGCTTGGAAACCCTGCAGCCCAATGGTATCAATATGGACTTCACCAGCTTCAAAATCTCCCCTCCCCCGACCGCATCCCAAAACCAGCCCAGCTTATACCTGACTCCCTAACCTGTCCTCCCACCTATCCTCTCCTCCCACCTCAAGCCCCACCCCCACCTCCTGCCCACTAGCCTCATCCTGCCTCCTGACCTGTCCACACTCCCTGGATCAAACTATCCCCTCCCTACCTCCCCCCCTACGCTCACCTTGACTGGCTCCAACCCCATCCTTGACCTGTCTGTCTCCTCCCCATCTATCTTCTCCTTTATCCATCTTCTATCCACCTCCCCCTTTCTCCCTATTTATTTCAGAATTCCCTTCCCCTCCTCTATTTCTGAAGAAGGGTCCAGACCCGAAACATCAGCTTTCCTGCTCCTCTGATGCTGCTTGGCCTGCTGTGTTCAACCAACTCTACACCTTGTTATCTGTGCTTCCTGGAATGGCAAGTTTGTTATCTGAGGCGAGATTGGGTTGATTTGCCCTGCATTCACTGGAGTTTAGGTGAAAAAGAGTGATTTCATTGAAACTTTAGCAAATGTGACAGGGTTGGACAGATTAGATGCAAGGATGACGTTTCCCGTTTCTTTTGGGGTGTGGAGTCTGGAGCACAGTCTCAGGATACACAGTAGGTCTTTTGAGACTGAGATGAGGAGAAATCTCTTCACTCAGAGGGTGCTGAATCTGTGCAAATCTATACCACTTAAGGCTGCTGTTGAGGCTAAGTGATTAATTACATTTAAGGAAGAACTAGATAGATTTCTAGATGGCAAAGATCTCAAAGATCTCAGGGGCATAGGGAGAGAGAGGGAGTATAGTGCTGAGATAGACAATCAGCCATGATAATATAAAGCAGATGGGAAAATGGTCTATTCCTGTTCCAGGTTTCCTGTGCTTTTATGTTACTACTTTTATAGGTGGTTTGGGATTTCTGTGTCCACCAACAAATGTAGTAGCAAATTCCGGACATCAACCAACTTATTTTCTTTATGTCCTCTCAAATCAGCTACCAGTCACCTTTAGAGCTGTGCTGTCTGGTGATTGACATCTACAAATGGAAAACAGGTCTTTCCTGTCGAATTTATCAACACCCTTTATAGTTATGTACATTTTAATTAAGTCATTCCTCAGCTTCCTCTGCTATAAGAAAAACAACACTAACCAATCTAATTGTCCCTCACACCCACAATTTTTAAACCCTGGCAACGTTCCTGTAAATCTTCCGTCTGCTGTCTTCAGAGCAATTATGGCCTTCCTGTGATGCAGTCACCAGAACTGTGCGTAAGTTGGTCCAATCTGTTTTATACAGTTCCAGCCTTGCTTTTGTATTGTAGACCTCATCCAGTAAAGGAAAACTTCCCAAATGCTTCCTGTATCACTAATCTCCCTGTTCTGCCACCTTCAAAAAACTGTGGACCATGCACTCTCAGTTCTCACTGCCTCTACGACTCTAACCTCCGGGTTATTGTGCTTTGTTTGACCACCCCAAATGCATTATCTCACACTTTCTAGTTTGAATTCCATTTGTCACTTTTCTGCCCACTCAACTCAATTTGAAGGACTTGTATAATTTGTAATGCCACGACCACACTCCAAATATGTCCATGGAGATATCTATGAACTAAGAAACTTTACTAAGAATTTCTGGCTAACTTTTGGTTTCCAAATGCTGCACACCTTTTATACTTTAAGGAAGACAACATGTTAGCTTATTACACAATTATAGCTCAAAGTGATGTAAGTAAAACAGAATAATGTTATGCATTAAAATACAAATTTAAGCAAGGGTAGAAGTTACATAGGAAGGTGAATATGAGGTTGTCTGGCCTGGCTTACTTGACGATTTGCACTTCAAACTTAGATCATAGAATTCCTACAGGGTGGAAACAAGACCTTCGGCCTAACAAGTCCATACCGACTCTCACAGCATCCCACCCAGACTCATCCCAATTAACCCACCTAATCTACACATCCGTGAACACGATGGGCACTTTTGCAAGGCCAATCCACCCAGCCTGCACATCTTGCACTGTGGAAGGAAACCGGAGCACCCGGAGGAAACCTGCGCAGAAAGGGGGAGAATGTGCAAACTCCACACAGTCACCCTAGGGTGGAATTGAACCCGGATCCCTGGTGCTGTGAGGCTGCAGTGCTAAATTTGGGTAGCTGTAAACTAGAAACTAGAGCCAGCAGCTGGAATGCTTTTTGTAATCAAGTAGTAAGTGCTTGTAGGTGGACTGGCCAAAAGAGATCCTACGGCTGAGTGCAGGTTGCTTTGTTTCACTTATACAGCACTGCAGGTGATGCCCTTTGGTAGCCCAGTTCACAACAACAATGCTTGATACCTATTTGTCTTCTTCTTGCTCTCTATCTCACTCCCTCTCTCCCTCCCTGAAGAAGGTCAGAGCCTGGTGAATATTTGTTGGGCTCACTCTATGGCAAAATTATCCTTTCTTAGGGAAGAAGACCAAAATTCCATACAATATTCCAGACTTCCTCTCACCAAGGCCCTCTGAACTTGCAATAAGACATCCTTATACCTGAGACATGTGCACAAAATAGTTTCTCACAGCCAGGCTTTCACACAGTTTAAAGCTTAAAAATGGGTCTAGTTCCAAACTGGTAAATCATGCTTCCACATTAGATATTGGGTTAATCCAGCTCTGGAGGACAGGTCTATCGTTGTCTTTTCAGTCCAGTTAATTAACTTTTGTGACTTGTCTCTTAGCTCTTCTTGGTGTGCCACAAGGGTCGGTGTTGGGTCCACTGCTGTTTGTCATTTTTATAAATGACCTGGTTGAGGGCGTAGAAGGATGGGTTAGTAAATTCGCAGACGACACTAAGGTCGGTGGAGTTGTGGATAGTGACGAAGGATGCTGTAGGTTGCAGAGAGACATAGATAAGCTGCAGAGCTGGGCTGAGAGGTGGCAAATAGAGTTTAATGCAGACAAGTGTGAGGTGATGCACTTTGGTAGGAGTAACCGGAAGGCAAAGTACTGGGCTAATGGTAAGATTCTTAGTTGTGTAGATGAGCAGAGAGATCTCAGTGCCCATGTACACAGGTCCTTGAAAGTTGCTACCCAGGTTGACAGGGCTGTTAAGAAGGCATACAGTGTTTTAGCTTTTATTAATAGAGGGATCGAGTTCCGGAACCAAGAGGTTATGGTGAAGCTGTACAAAACTCTGGTGCGGCTGCACTTGGAGTATTGCGTACAGTTCTGGTCACCGCATTATAAGAAGGAAGTGGAAGCTTTGGAAAGGGTGCAGAGGAGATTTACTAGGATGTTGCCTGGTATGGAGGGAAGGTCTTACGAGGAAAGGCTGAGGGACTTGAGGCTGTTTTCATTAGAGAGAAGAAGGTTGAGAGGTGACTTAATTGAGACATATAAAATAATCAGAGGGTTAGATAGGGTGGATAGGAAGAGCCTTTTTTCTGGGATGGTGACAGCGAGCATGAGGGGGCATAGCTTTAAATTGGGGGGTGAAAGATATAGGACAGATGTCAGAGGTAGTTTCTTTACTCAGAGATAGTAAGGGAATGGAAGGCTTTGCCTGCAACGGTAGTAGATTTGCCAAATTTAAGTACATTTAAGTCATCATTGGACACGCATATGGACATACATGGAATAGTGTAGGTTAGATGGGCTTGAGGTCGGTATGACAGGTCGGCACAACATCAAGGGCCGAAGGGCCTGTACTGTGCTGTAATGTTCTATGTTCTATGTTCTTCTGCCAAGCTTTTTTGGTGAGTTGGGAAGACCTGATCACATTCCTGGGAAAGTCAATGTCGCTGAGATTGTTTACTCTAGAAATGCTCACAAATTTCAAAGTCTCTTCTGATTTAATCTTGTGTCGAGTACAGTCTGACTCCAGCACTAGCTGAATCTACAATGGTATTCAAGCGGCTTTTGTGAGCAATCTTAAGAGACTCCTTGTGTCTGCTTTAAAGCTAGACAAGCTTAGTTTTACACAATATAGCACATCACCACAACACATTTGTGAGTATAATATACATATTCTCATAATTAAACTTTAAGCAAAAGCCTTGACTAATCTAAATCAAATAGTTTTACAGTGTTGTGTTCATATTGAGTTTTATGGTAGATTATTAATGAAGCTGTACTGGATTCACACAATTGAAAAATTAATATAATTATACAATCCCCTGTGTAAAATTCATGTTATTCATACGTTAATAATAAGCCCAGTTTACTGGCTCAGAAGGTAACTGCAGGTAGGTATAGGTGATGATAATAAAACCAGATCTGACCTTCATTGTCTCACATATGGTCCATCTGCAACCTCCTTCATTCTATGTACTAGTGCGCGTCTTCAACTGTTGTACTCAACTGCATTGTGCCTCCCTGCTGCCTTCACTCTACAATCAACACTGAATCTTCATCACATTATAACCATTAGATGGCATTCTCTTTGTCTTTATCTTGTCAACCTTTTCCTTTAGTTTCAACACAACTCTTTTAAACTCACTCTGCCCGTGATAACCTCCCATACCATTCTCTCATTTGGTCCCGCTGGCTTCCTGTAATGTGTTTTGGGTTATTTGGTTAATTGCAGCAAAACTATGGTGGCTCAGTGGTTAGCCCTGTTACCTCACAACACCAGGGATCCAGGCTCAATTCCACCCTCAGGCAACTGTGTTGGTTTCCTCCCCTAGTCCAAAGAAGGGCAGGCTGGGTGGATTGGCTGCACTAAATTGCCTGCAGTGTTTAGGAATGAGTAGATTAGGTGGGTTATGGTGGGATGCTGTGAGGATCAGTGTGGACTTGTTGGGCCTGTTTCCACACTGTAGTGATTCTGTGAATGTTTTTATATGTCCAGTCAATATGTGGTCGTCAGGGCCCTAATTCACTCAGGAAATACAAGAACTCAAAAGCATAAAGTCTCTATAAGCCATTGCTGGAAGCTAATAAACCTGACATCAGATAAGTAACAGTTAATAAATTGAACACGACCAGGTGACACTGGGAATTCTATTTCATCCCTTGTCCATGACATTTGGGCAAAACTGACAGCTTTTGAATTTTGATTTACGTGACTTTTCTTTTGCTACAAACCATTTTTGATTAGGCCCAAGGATTGATCATTGAATTCAATCACCTTAATTTCTTTAATTGACTTTGGTTGCACCCAAGAACTTTATTTATAGACAGCTAAACCAGCCCTTTCCGCAGTAATTATTTTCCTGCAGATTCCTAGATGTTTCGATCGAGCAGTTTTTATTTCTTGACCAAGCCTTTGATCTTTGGTGTGGCACACACGGAGTCATATGCAGCTCATTTCCAATGATGTGGAGGTGCCAATTTTGGACTGGGGTGGACACAGTCCACATGACACCAGAGGCCCTGCTTTCCAAAAGCTTGTGATTTCAAATAAACTTTGCTGGACAATAACCTGATGTCGTGTGATTTCTGACATTTCCTTCGAGTTATTGATCATGCTGGATGTCACTCAGTCATCCATTATGTTGTTTGGCCTGAGGAAGACTCTTGGTCATGTAATTAAAAGATTTCTGCTCCTCTATCCTGTCACAGGTATTGACTGCTGTGTCTAAGATGGGCTGAAATCCCCATTAGTTGTATTTCCAGAATATTGGAAGGTACAGGCCAAGCAGGCTGACTTCAGAGAGGTCAGACGGTCAGAGGTCACTGAAGGTAACCGTGCCCCATTGCCAATGCAAGGACTCCATGTGTGGGCCAAAGAGTGGCCAAATAGCAGGCTGTCCCTCTGGAGCCAAGTGGGAGGCCACCAAGTGTTTATCTGACAGTAACCTGTAACAGATGATCCTTCATTCTGTTGTGAAATGATACTTGATTGGGCACCCATTTGTTACAATTTGGTTCTGGGCGATTGGGATTTCTGCCACCTCTTCTCTCCCGTTTGCAGGAGGATGGCCAGCACACTATTTGACACCGACTTACATTATTAGGCCAGCGTTCCTGTCTCGTGCTCATTCCCAAAGGGTTGGAAAAATTTGAAAGCCAAAAAAATGTTTATGAATTGTGGTTTACATTCTTAATTGTGGCAGTTAACAATCTGCATTATCCTGAAAGCAAGCAAAAGGAATGTTGTGATCAGAGATAATGGGAACTGCAGATGCTGGAAAATCTGAGATAACAAAGTGTGGGGCTGGATGAACACAGCAGGCCAGACAGAAGATAGGTGGAGAGGAGAGTATTGGTAGGGAGGGAATAGTTCAGTCCAGGGAGGACGGACAGGTCAAGGGGGCGGGATGAGGTTGGTAGGTGGGAAATGGAGGTGCGGCTTGAGGTGGGAGGAGATATAGGTGAGAGGAAGAACAGTTTAGGGAGGCGAGGACGAGCTTTATGATAGAATATCTGCACACCTACACTCGGTTCGCAATAAACAACTGCACCTCCCAGTCGCGAACCATTTTAACTCCCCCTCCCATTCCTTAAACGACATGTCCATCCTGGGCCTCCTGCAGTGGCATAGTGATGCCACCCAAAGGTTGCAGGAACAGCAACTCATATTCCACTCAGGAACCCTGCAGCCCAATTGTATCAGTGTGGATTTCACAAGCTTCAAAATCTCCCCTTCCCCCACTGCATCCCAAAACCAGCCCAGCTTGTCCCCGCCTTCCTAACCTGTTCTTCCTCCCACCTATCCCCTCCTCCCACCTCAAGTCGCACCTTCATTTCCTACCTACTAACCTCATCCTGCCCACTAGACCTGTCCAACTTGCCTGGACTGACCTATCCCCTATCTCCACCTATCTTGTCCAGTATCCACCTTCGGTCTGCCACCCCCTCTCTCCCTATTTATTTTAGAATCCTCTCCCCATTCCCCTTTTCTGATGAAGGGTCTAGCCCTGAAACGTCAGCTTTTGTGCTCCTAGGGTGCTGCTTGGTCTGCTGTGTTCATCCAGCTCCACACCTTGTTCTCTCAAAAGGAATGTTGTGCCTGGTCCCAGTCAAATATAGTAAACAACAGTTTTATTTTAATTCATGAGGGCTGATGGATAATAGCTGCTAACTGTGAATTTTGTGTTGACTTTAATAACATTTCTCATTTGATTTTTATCTTTCCAATACTGCACTTATTTTAATAAAATACTGCTACAATAATATTTTGGTATTTTGCATATGATGTGTTATCTTTCAAAATGAACATTTTACTACAGTTTTATAGATAAGAAATATATTGGTTTCAGAACAGAACACACAGCGGGTTTCATTTCAAATACTGCCATATGCCTTATCTTATGACATCCAGTGATAAAATGGATATAATTCATTATGCTTCTGTTACATGCTAGCTACTGTTATTAAGTCTGTTGTTTTGGCATATGAAAAGAGAAATGCTACCATGCACAGTCAATTCCATGTTCCAAGTAATGTCAAAGTATGAATGCTCTTAATTATAATTGAATTGAAGGTGAGTTTTTACTTCACATGTCTAATTTTGCATTAACTATGTCTATATGCTTAAATTCCAATCACACAGGTTTGTTTCCTAATCTGGCTGAGATACATTTGATTCCTAGCTTCTTGCCCTGCCCCAGAGAATGGAAGGTAATAGCAAACTCCAGTAACTTTCCTTATGGTGTGAATAACTCTTCCTGTCTCACCAGAAAAGCCTGGCCGAATCCCAGCCTTCCAAGCCTGTGGCTGAGACCATTGACAAAATCACCCAGGAGAACAACTGAAGATAAAACATCAGCAGACAATGAACCAAGAACCTGCCTTTTTGCGGACTTGTTTAAGTGCTATCCTGGTCAGCTCACCTTAGTTAGCAATGAACTTTTACAGCAATCCCTCCTTGATAAAGGAATCTTCAGTATTCATTGACAGTAATTAGTGATGTCCAATGTGGAGCTGACACCACATTATGTCATTAGAGAACCTGCCTGTACATTAATCTTGTACAGGATTGTTGCTGCAACTTCATAGAGATCACACCTGCATCCTACTCCCACTCACACCTCTCCCATTCCAAACCTCTTCCTGATACTGACCTAGGGGTATCCCTTAAATTTGAATTTTGATTCAATGATGAATCCTCAGGCCTAATTGATTAAATGAAAGTGGCTCGTACTGATATTACTGCCGGTAAGTGTGGATGAAAGGTGAGGGTGTATCCTGAGTGAGTGGACAGTGCAGAGGATGTGCTGGGATTATGGACCTCCACAATAGGGCCGGAGGGCTATGGAGAGTGAAAGAAGGAAGAGAGCAGTGAAAACTTGGCAGGAGATGTGAGCGGAAGCAGAGATAAAGTGAGGTAACAGAGGGAAGATGGGGGCACTTACATGGCAGAGCAGAGAAGGTGGTTGACCTTCTTGCTACACTGTTGCACTGTGGCAACCTGAGGGAAGATGATGGCTCAGCAAGATGGCGGTACAGTAAGTTGCTCCAGCCCAAGTTCCTCTGCTCACCCCATTCTTTTCCTTTATTTCTCTTTTTTTTCAAACTTTCAGCTTTTACTTACTGGAGGCGACTGGTGGAGACCGAAGGGGACTGGTACTGGGGCAGTGAGTCAAGATGAGTCCTGGAGGCAAGGCCCAGACCAGGCTGGGGTGGGAGGGGGTGAGTCACGGAGGCGAGACCCAGGCCAGGCTGGCGTGGGAGGGGGTGAGTCCCGGAGGCAGGGCCCAGGCCGGGCTGGATGGAGGCAGCAAGTCCAGGTGAGTCGCTGTGGTGAGTGGAGTATACGTCAGCATGGGGGCAGCAGCAAGCCTCTTAGGGCCTGCAAGTGAGGCCTCCAGGATTGATGCCCATCATCTCCTATACACTTGGCTCAACTGTCTGAAAGCTAGCACACACTTCATTACAGTGCAAGCACTTTTTATTAGGAAGCTTCCTTATCCTTTACTTATATGCTGAACTTTTATTTATGATTCTCTCAAGTCTATAACACCTAGCTAAGTATCTGGTGCCTAGGTATGCTGTATCTAAATGGTGTCACGAACATTACAAACTTTTCATTGCACTCATTCGAGTGCATGTGACAATAAAAGCTAATTCTAATTCTAATTCTAATTCAGCATGGTCCTACCCTCCAAGACCTTGAAGATCGTCTCTGAAAGTGGACACCAATTTCCTCTTGTCTGCCATAGTGTCTAACAGATTGTGCCACGGTCCTGTACACAATGGCCTTTTAAAGATGGCACCAATGCCAAGGTCTGCCAGCATTTGCAGCCACAGTAAGTAGGAACACCAGGCTAGCATTGGACAAGAGAGGTGTCACAGCAATAGGGCAGGTAGTTAATGAAGCGAAGTTTCCGTTATCCTGCAAGAAAACCCACTTATCCTTGTGGAAAGAAATCCCCCATGTAACTTGACGAAAATTATACTTTACCAAAATATGGTAGATGTTCAGCTTAATATTTCCTCTTGTAAGTGAATCCAGAACTATGTTCCTTTTTAGGTCAGAGATGAGCTTTCTTTCAGCAGAGTTGTGAGACTTTGGAAATCTGCCTCAGAAAATGGTAGAGAGAGTCAGCTTTTTTTTAAGGAAGAGATAGATAGATCCTTGTTAGCCAGAAGAATCAGAGGTTGTTGGGTGTAGATGGGGAATGTAGAATTCCAAAGAAAAAGAAATGCTCTGTTGTGACGTTCGACCATGAGGTATAGGAGCATGATTAGGCTATTCGGCCCATGAAGCCTGCTATGCCATTTGATCATGGCTGATATGTTTCTAAAACACATGCTCCTTACTAATCAAAAATCTATCGCCACCTTAAATGCAGTCAATGACTTGGCCTCCACAACCTTCCTCAGCAATGAGTACCACAGATTCACCTCTATCTGGCTGAAGAAATTCTTCTTCGTCTCAGTTCTAAAGTGTTATCCCCTCACTATGAGGTTGTGTCTTTGGGTCCTAGCCCCCCTACTAGTGGTAACATCTTCTCCAGGTCCACTCTATCCAGGCCACTTAGCATTCTGTAAGTTTCAGGGAGAACTCCCCTCATTCTTCTAAACTCCATTGACCACGGGCCCAGAGTCCTCAACTGCTTCTCATGTGACAAGCTCCTTATCTTTGGGATCATTCTTGTAAACTTCCTCTGGATCACATCCAGAACATCCTTCCTTAGATACAGAGCTCAAAGCTGCTCAAAATATTCCAACTGTGTTCTGACCAGTCTCAGCAGTCCATCCCTGCTCTTGTATTCTCACCCTCTCAAAATGAACATGAACATTGCATTTGTCTCCTCACAGATACTGAAACCGCAAGTCAACCTTAAATGAATCCTAAACTAGGACTCCTAAGTCTCTTTGTGCTTCAGATTTCCAAAGCCTTTCCCCATTTCTAAAATACTGTACACCTCTATTCTTCCTACCAAAGTGCATATTGTCATACTTACCTACGTTGTATTCCATCTGCCATTTCTTGGTCCACTCTCCTAGCCTGTCCAAGAACTTCTGCAGCCTTCCTGCTCCCTCTAAACTACTAGTCCCTCCCAGTCTCTTTGTGTCACCTGAAAATATGGCAACAATGCCCTCGGTTGCTTTGTCTAGGTCATTAATGTATAACGTGAATAGTTATGGTCCCAAAACAGAGCCCTGTGGAGCCCCATTACACATCGGCTGCCATCCCTTTTATCCCCACGCTCGGCTTTCTGCCAGTCAGCCAATCCTCCATCCTTGTCCCTAACACCATGGACTCCTATCTTATTTAGCTGCCTCCTGTACGGTGTCTTGTCAAAGACCTTTGGGAAATCCAAACAGATCACGTTCACTGGCTCTCCTTTGTCTAATAAAAACTGAAAGAACTGCGGATGCTGTAAATCAGGAACAAAAACAAAAGTTGCTGGAAAAGCTCAGCAAGTCTGGCAGCATCTGTGAAGGGAAAAACAGTTAACGTTTCAGGTCCGGTGACCCTTCCTCAGAACTTGCTTTGACTAACTTGCTCATTACCTCCACAAAGAATTTTAACTGACTTGTCAGGCCTGACCTCCACTTGACAAAGCTGTGCTGATGCTGACCTGTTTTACCATGGACTTTCAAATACTCGCACCCTTAATAATGGCCTCTAAAATCTTACCAATGACCAAAGTCAGGCTAACTGGCCTATGATCTCCTGTCTTCTGCCTCCCTCCCTTTTTAAACAGGATATTGAATGGTGAGCAGGCTGGGGTGGTGGAATGATCTATATCTGCTCATATTTTGTATGCTCATCCTACCCCTTTCAATTAGAAAGTGATTGCGAAGCCCAGAAGTCCAGGATACAGTGAGGAGGAAATAATTTGTTTAAACAGTGCAGCTATGTTCCAGGAAGGTACTTCAGGAAACCAAGGTAAGGTCATGAACAAACTGCAACATCTAAAAAGTGCAATGTCTTCCACAGAGGATATCCGAAGAATAAAGGATCCTCCAGCACAGAAGTGTCCACAGATCAGAGTCAGGATCAATAGTCTTCCAACAAAAGATCTACTATTCATCCAAATGCAAAGTGAATGCATCCTGAGAAAAGTGTGAAACATCCAATCTTCCTGGAGTGTTGGCTTAGGCGGGGGGAGGGGAGAAAATCGGTAGTTTTAGATGTATCAGAGATAATGGGAACTGCAGATGCTGGAGAATTCCAAGATAATAAAATGTGAGGCTGGATGAACACAGCAGGCCAAGCAGCATCTCAGGACCACAAAAGCTGACGTTTCGAGCCTAGACCCGTCATCAGAGAGGGGGATGGGGAGAGGGAACTGGAATAAATAGGGAGAGAGGGGGAGGCGGACCGAAGATGGAGAAAAGAAGATAGTTGGTGAGAGTGTAGGTGGGGAGGTAGGGAGGGGATAGGTCAGTCCAGGGAAGACGGACAGGTCAAGGAGGTGGGATGAGGTTAGTAGGTAGCTGGGGGTGCGGCTTGGGGTGGGAGGAAGGGATGGGTGAGAGGAAGAACCGGTTAGGGAGGCAGAGACAGGTTGGACTGGTTTTGGGATGCAGTGGGTCGGGGGGAAGAGCTGGGCTGGTTGTGTGGTGCAGTGGGGGGAGGGGGCGAACTGGGCTGGTTTTGGGATGCAGTAGGGGAAGGGGAGAATTTGAAACTGGTGAAGTCCACATTAATACCATATGGCTGCAGGGTTCCCAGGCGGAATATGAGTTGCTGTTCCTGCAACCTTTGGGTGGCATCATTGTGGCACTGCAGGAGGCCCATGATGGACATGTCATCTAGAGAATGGGAGGGGGAGTGGAAATGGTTTGCGACTGGGAGGTGCAGTTGTTGGTTGCCTCTCAGTCTCCATCTCAGGCAACCAGCTTGTAACTGATGTCCATTTCAAGCCCACCGACTCCCACAGCTACCTAGAATACACCTCCTCCCACCCACCCTCCTGCAAAAATTCCATCCCCTATTCCCAATTCCTCCACCTCCGCCGCATCTGCTCCCACGATAAGACATTCCACTCCTGCACATCCCAGATGTCCAAGTTCTTTAAGGACCGCAACTTTCCCCACACAGTGATCGAGAACGCCCTTGACCGCGTCTCCCGTATTTCCCGCAACACATCCCTCACACCCCGCCCCCGCCACAACCGCCCCAAGAGGATCCCCCTCGTTCTCACACACCACCCTACCAACCTCCGGATACAACGCATTATCCTCCGACACTTCCGCCATTTACAATCCGACCCCACCACCCAAGACATTTTTCCATCCCCTCCCCTGTCAGCTTTCCGGAGAGACCACTCTCTCCGTGACTCCCTTGTTCGCTCCACACTGCCCTCCAACCCCACCACACCCGGCACCTTCCCCTGCAATCGCAGGAAATGCTACACTTGTCCCCACACCTCCTCCCTCACCCCCATCCCAGGCCCCAAGATGACATTCCACATCAAGCAGAGGTTCACTTGCACATCTGCCAATGTGGTATACTGCATCCACTGTACCCGGTGCGGCTTCCTCTACATTGGGGAAACCAAGCGGAGGCTTGGGGACCGCTTTGCAGAACACCTCCGCTCAGTTCGCAACAAACAACTGCACCTCCCAGTCGCAAACCATTTCCACTCCCCCTCCCATTCTCTAGATGACATGTCCATCATGGGCCTCCTGCAGTGCCACAATGATGCCACCCGAAGGTTGCAGGAACAGCAACTCATATTCCGCCTGGGAACCCTGCAGCCATATGGTATCAATGTGGACTTCACCAGTTTCAAAATCTCCCCTTCCCCTACTGCATCCCTAAACCAGCCCAGTTCGTCCCCTCCCCCCACTGCACCACACAACCAGCCCAGCTCATCCCCCCCACCCACTGCATCCCAAAACCAGTCCAACCTGTCTCTGCCTCCCTAACCTGTTCTTCCTCTCACCCATCCCTTCCTCCCACCCCAAGCCGCACCCCCAGCTACCTACTAACCTCATCCCACCTCCTTGACCTGTCCGTCTTCCCTGGACTGACCTATCCCCTCCCTACCTCCCCACCTACACTCTCTCCACCTATCTTCTTTACTCTCCATCTTCGGTCCGCCTCCCCCTCTCTCCCTATTTATTCCAGTTCCCTCTCCCCATCCCCCTCTCTGATGAAGGGTCTAGGCCCGAAATGTCAGCTTTTGTGGTCCTGAGATGCTGCTTGGCCTGCTGTGTTCATCCAGCCTCACATTTTATTATCTTAGTTTTAGATGTAAAATGGTTAATAATGGATTAACAATGGTAGAATCAGCTTGGCGGGGGGCAGTGACGTTGTATAGGATAATGGTTCATTTTACATTGGCTCATTCTTCTGATGTCACACACAATATGTGTCTGGGGATAATAAGTCCTACTCTAGCTTTTGAATGGAGGAGATGTATTCTACAAGTTTGCTGATGTTGCAGTAATCATGCTTGGTTAAATTCAGTTGTGTTTTTTATACTCTCATGTAATAAACTTTCTTATTATCTAAGAACAGTACCTCTTCTGTAGAAACTTGAAATAACTGCACAGAGGCTGGTATCCTGTCATCAAGTCATCCTTTATTTACATGTGCACAGTACACTGGGTGGTCAGCCAGCTCAGAGTCAGTCTCCTGAAATAAGGAAGTTCTGAATCTCCCATTTATGTCTGTCACTTAAGCCTGCTTGATTGGCTCAGTTTAACAACCCCAAACAAGGATCTCATAGTCAGTAAGATCCACGTGGTTCCAACCAATACAAAACTCTATTTGCTTTATTCTCTGTAACTAGACTGACACAAACCAAGACAAAGGCAAAGGAGAATTGGTGGCAGCGAGCTGCCTCAAAATTCATACCCATCAGTACCACACACCGATAGTGCAGGCAAATATCACGAGGTACCCGGGAAAATACTACAACGGTGTTCAATAATTTGGAAATAGGAAAAACAGGCATCTCAAACTACATTAGATTGAAAAGAACTATTTGTTGATTACTCCTATTTGTTGATAACGTGCAGTCTAATCTCACATTCACTGATTAAAAGGCAAGAGCATTATGGAATACTGTCCACATGCCTGAATATGTACAAGTCCAACCACACTCAAGAAACTGGCTTGATTGGCACTCAATCTAAATGTTTCAGCATTCATTCAGTCCCTCCAGCACTGGCAGCAGTGTGTATCATCTGCAAGTTGCACTGCAATAACTCTTCAAGGCTCCGTTGACAGCACCTTCCAAATCCACCACCTCTATCACCCAAACCAGTGAGCAGCAAATACATAGAAGCACCACCATCTGCACATTCTCCTTACATCTCCTAATGGTACTGTGGGTGTTCCTACCCTCCAACGACAGCAGTGGTCTGAGAAAGCAGCTCACCACCACTTTCTCCAGGGTAATCAGGGAAGAACAACAAAATGTTGACCTAGCCAGTGTCACCCACACCCCATGAATGAATAAAAATTAGACAGTGTCTTCATTCAGCAAAATCTCCCCCTTTGTAACCTAACCCAGGATACTTCAACAATGCTGTAGTCCAACATCAATCAAGGCTTGTTGTTTGGGGCATTCATTTCATACCCATGCAGTTTTGGATGTGCCAGAAAACACATCCGTTTTAAAACAAACCATCTCCACCCTCCACAATTTGCAATTGTTGGCACAGATCCCATAGGATTATAGTGTATCACTAAACATGTTGGTTAAGGTAAGATTAGATTAGATGAGATTCCCTACAGTGTGGAAACAGGCCCTTCGGCCCAACAAGTAAAGGCAAAGTAAAGGTAAAGTAACCATTGTCATACCAGACCAGAGGGCTGCACTCTCATTAGAGACAGATGCCTGGTGGTGGTTTAACCTGAGGGTCACCACACCTTGAGCAAGTGATAGGTTGAGAAGGAGAGTTCTTCGTGGTAACCTCAACCTGTGCAGGAAATGAGCCCACACTATTGCCATCGCTCTGCATTGCAAATGAGTCATCCAGCCAACTGAGCTAACCAACTTCACAAACATGTGAACAAATGTTGAGAACAGCTTTTCAAGTTTGCCATTTCTCATTCTGGCATTGTTTTCTTTTGGTTTTATCTGCCATTGTCTTTTGATTTAACAGGTTTTTCTTATAAAATCCAGTTCTCTTTTTGCATTTATTGATCTTGGAGAAATTTTCTCCCAAGTTCAAAGCCTGAGTTAATATATGTAATCATAATGGGAAAAATAATTTCATGTGGGCATACTAGTCATTCCAACCCTAGACAGTGTGGTGCTGACAGGAGCAATTTTCAACTTGGTCTTAAAGCACCACAAGTGAATTGAACATATTTGAATAAAAATAAAATAAAAATAAACATCTCGGGAAGTATTTGTCCTATTTCCATCCATCTTGGTTTCTCCACGACCATGCACCATCCTTGGTTGAGAGGGCAGCTGGATATTGCTTTGTGAATGTTACTCCAAAATCAGTCAATGGAAAATTAGATAGGGTCATTAATGTCAAACCTAAGACTGCTCTCACCCTTATGAGGGAGTATCTCCCACCCTCTGAACATCTACGATGACCTGGGCAAAGTAACAAAGTCACTCCACAGGTAGTTTCCAGTGGAAGACTTAATCCACCTGTCAGTGGCATAGTATCTTACAGTCAAGTGTGGGAGTCCTTCGCATAGAATGCTGGAAAGTACATATTTTTCATGCATGAGAAGGAGGGTGAAAAATCTATAAAATATCAGAGAACAGCAACAATATTACATTAAAGACATATTCAATAAGGTATTACTTTCACCACTGGAACACATAATTTGGAAACAAAACATTCATTTTTGAAAATCTCGTCCCAAATATCAGAAACATTTTGAAAAGTTCAAACTCAATGTTACTTTTAAATCGAGTAGCTGCTGAAAAAGTGACACTGGTTTTTCATAAGATCCCACAAATGCAATGATGGCTGACTGGTAAGCAAAAGATTGTTGCCCTTTTCTATAAATCTTTAAATCTTGTTTCTAACCACACACCATCCCCTTGTAAACTGCACCTTCAAACAGCTCTAAATAATGATGTTTATAGTAAGGTATAAACATTGGAGGGAGCAGAGACATGAAACAGTAAGATGCGTTTGAATAAAGGCAGATGTCTGTTTCTATGAATCAAATGGCATTGACAATACACTAAACTTAAGTAAACAATCATCAAATGTATGTTTAAAGCTTCAAAGCTTCGCTCAGTCTGCACAGATTTGTTCTGAAGACATTAAAGTTGTGATGCATATCGTATGAAGTTGGTACTTTGCTGAAACTGGTTATGCAAAGTGACATTTGAATTTGCAAAAAGCACATACAAATTACATCGGAAAACGTCTCTTGCAATTTTTTCTCTTTAAGTCTGAAATGTGTAAACGCTGAAATTAGGCCACACAAAGTGGCATCCTATGGGATATTCACTTTGAACAGCTCTCTTTACCATTATTGTCACACGCTTTGAAGATACAAGAATCTTACTGCTCCATTATTAAAGTCTGTGGAGTCAACTTTATCAGATGTCATTCCCACTTCTGGTTTCATATTTTAATAAATGAATTGACATTTTGTTACAATATATCAAGCTGCTGAAATACACAAACAGCCCAGCTCATATAATACTTATCATCTGGATTATTAAAGAAAGTTCAGGGTGAAATGATGAATGATTAAATGTTCCCATAGTGTGGATGCTGTCTCAGCATCGAACATATTGAGCTCCATTAAAAGACATTGTCAATCAATGACAGGTTAAATTTTGGAAAACATTTTCATCTGCAGAGAGTCAGAGTTATATTGCCATATTTTGTTGAGCTGTGTCTGTACTTCTAATCATTTTGAAAATTTGTTCTGAGAATTTGAATGCTCGTGGAAGGAGCCTATCCATTCCTAATTGCGTTTTTGTGGGATCTTGCTGTGGTACATTTAATTTCAATCGTGACTAAACTTTAAAAGTATTGAATTGTCTATAAAGTACTTGGGCACGACCTGTGGTCATTAAAAGGCTCTATTAAAAACAATGCAGATCATTCTTCTTCTGTCATTTAGCACATACTATCATCGTCTCCATGGCAATTTGACACCACCACTCCATAGTGTGATGTGGCTGATACTTTGTACCATAGTGTGCCTGATCTGTCAATCTCACTCTCTGTTTGAAAGATAATACATGGGGCAGTGATTATGTTCCTATCCGCGGATTGTCCCACTGTTCAAGTCCTGCCTGCTCCAGAAGTGTGTAATAACGTCTCTGAACTGGATAGAAAGATAGATTGAAAGGAAATACTCATGGGCTGATGAATCAGGTAGGTGACATACCGTTAAGGTCTCATACGGCTCTTTTGGCCATTTAAATGTCCTCGCTGTGTCTGTTGTGATCACAATAGTGAACCCAATTGTCAATCCAGCTACCCCAGCCAATGACTGTAAACAAGCTCAAATATCTGAATGCTGCTTTTGGCATATTGCTAAGCCCCTCCCTATACCCATTGGATCTTTTAGACCAGGCCAATTTAAAGCATGTTTTATAAAGGAAAGCTTCACACCTGTTCTGTCAGATTTTCTTTAAAAAGCAATTGCTTTTAATTTTAGAATACATTTAAATAACTCAAACTTCATAACTCTCCTTAAAGCCTATTGGTTTATCTTAATGTTTAATTCTCTCATCTCTTCTTATGACAGAGTAATTCTTGTTTAATTATTTTCCTGTCAGGCATTGGGACAATTTTCTTCTTCAAGGTTCCATTTGAATGTGTCACATAATCTTTGAGTTTCTTGATCAACTACACCATGGTTATAACTCAAGGTGTGGTTTTTAAACATTTAGCGCAAATGCTGGGCTCATGTAAACTACATATATTAGACGCATTTTAATGTTTTAATATTTGAGCATCACTTTTTGATGACATTGTCAGACCTGCAGTTGCACACCTTCACTGCTAGCTAGAGCTCCATAAACATGGGCAGCCTCACTTCCTGCACTTGGAACAAAATTGGCTTTGTCCAAACTTTTTATGAGCAAAGTCATGGAGGTTCATTCATATATTAATACACTTTCCACTGCACATCTTTCTGCCAAAATTTACCACTAAATATATGAATGCCATGCCAATAGTTTATATTCAATGCTTTGAATGTTCACTTTGTAGTTCTAGGTTCTGGCCACTCAGTGGGTCCGTGGTGTTGGTCTGGCTTTCTCCCATCCTTGTTTCCAAGGTTTGGGCCATGAGCTTCAATTGGATTGGGCCACTGTGTACTGGAGAGCTTGGCCAGAGGAGTGGCTAGGTCTGCAGCACAAATCTTCAGTACAATTGCTGGAATATTGTCAGGGCACGTGAGTTTTGCAGTATCCAATGTCTCTGACTGGTTCTTAATATCATGTGGAGTGAATAAAATTAGGTGAAGACTGGTATCTGTGATACTGGAGACCACTGGAGGAGGCCGAGATGGATCATCCACTTGGCATTTCTGGCTGAAGATTCTGAGAATGCTTCAGCCTTGTCTTTTGCACACATGTGCTGGGCTCTTCCGTCACTGAGGATGGGGATATTTGTGGTCCTTCCTTTTCCATGAGTTGTTTAATCATCCACCACCATTCATGACTGGGTGTGGCAGGACTTCAGATCTTAGGTCAGATCTGTTGGTTGTGGGATCGCTTAGCTCTGTCTATCACTTGCTGCTTACGCTGTTTGGCATGCAAGTAGTCCTGTTTCATAGCTTCACTAGCTTCACTTTTAGCTATGCCTTGTGCTACACCTGACACGCCCTCCTGCAATTTCTATTAACCAGTGTTGATCCTCAGCTTGATAGCTGATTGAGTATGAGAAGATGCCAGGCCTTGAAGTTGCAGATTGTGCTGGTGTACATTTCTGCTAATGACCCACTGCATCTCACAAATGCCCAATCTTGAGTTGCTAGATTAATTTCAAATCTGTCCCATGTAGCATGGTGACCATGCCACACAACACCATGGAGGTTATTCTCAATGTGAAGGTAATGCTGCATATTCCCACCACCTCTGGCAGCCTGAAAGAAAAAAGATGTGGGTTTTTGGCTCAAGCAATTCCCAAGCCATGCTACATTGGAAGCCACATGATCTCTTGGTCAGGCAATGTCTTGTAAAGTATGCTGTCATGTGGAAATTGAAACATGGGTAATAAGAGCAGAAGTAGGCCAATTGACTCCTTGAGATGGCTCTGTCTTTCATTTGATCTTGACTGATCCATTAACTTAACATTATTTACCACTGTTCTGATATTCTTTGCTGTCTTCACCATATAGAAATCTCTGGAACTCTATCTTGAACATACTGAATAAGTGAGTCTCCACAGCCTTTTAATGGGGAGAGAGTTCCAAAGATTCTCCATCTTCTGTGTGAATATATTTCTCCTCTTCTCAGTCCTGAATGGCCTCCTTCTCATTCAGAGACCTCATCCCCAATTCTCGACCCACCTCCAGTCCAGGGAAAGCGTCATCCATTCACTCATCTGAGGCCTAAGGAGTTACACCTTGATGAGGGTCTCCTTCTCGGGTGTAGACTTCTTGGCTTGACCTGCTGGAAGTGATTATGTGGTGAGTCCAGTTAAGATACTCGTCATTTGTAGACCCCAGGATGTGACAGAGGGGAGGTGGAGTGGTAGGGTTGGGTGCTCTTCAAGTGTCCTGAGATGAACTCTCTGGGCCACCATACTGGCAAGATTCTTTATTTATTTATTCATTCACGGGATGAGGGTGTCTCCAACTAGGCAGCATTTATTACCCATCCCTAATTGCCCAGAGGGCAGTTCAGAGTCAACCACATTGCTGTGGGTCTGGAGTCACATTTAGGCCAGACCAGGTAAGGATGGCAGTTTCGCTCCCTAAAAGACATTAGTGAACCAGGTGGGTTTTTCCAACAATCAGCAATGGATTTATGGTCATCATTAGGCTCTTAATTCCAGATTTTTTTAAAATTCAAATTCCACCATCTGCCATGGTGGGATTCGAACCTGGCTCCCCAGAACGTTATCTGGGTTTCTCAATTAATATTCCGGTGATAATACTAATAGGACATTGCCTTCCTGGATGGCACATCTCTCACTCTTTGAGGAGAAGCCCATGTTTGATACAGAGACCATTAACCTCCTTTCCATATGTATACTTCCAAAACATAGACTAACTGAAACTGAGATAATAGGAACTGCTGATGCTGGAGAATATGTGATAACGCACTGTGAAGCTGGATGAACA
The DNA here is from genome assembly GCF_030684315.1 of Stegostoma tigrinum. Classification (NCBI taxonomy): domain Eukaryota; kingdom Metazoa; phylum Chordata; class Chondrichthyes; order Orectolobiformes; family Stegostomatidae; genus Stegostoma; species Stegostoma tigrinum. The sequence goes on from NC_081380.1 coordinate 30,325,235, forward strand.
CAGTAGGCCAAGCAGCATCAGAGGATCAGAAAATGAAGAAGGGTCTCGACCCGAAATGTCAAACTTTCCTGCTCCTCTGATGCTGTTTGGTCTGCTGTTTTCATCCAGCTTCTAACTGAAACCGAATCTGCTACTGTATCGAAAAGTTTCTGACACATTGTATTTGACTCTGTACCTTTGAAATGGAGCAGCAAACCAGTTTCCATTCCTCAATGTATTGTTTGAGAAATCTGCCAATGAGTTTTCTACTACTATCTACTGCAAACCTAAAAACCAAAATTAGCCAGTGTTGAGATTCCTACGGTTTTATGCGTTACAAGATCACCCGACCAGCAACCTCATGAATTGGAATGGTTAATAGTCATGGTTTAATCTTGATGCCAAGATAGGGTATATCAATACTGTTTTGCACCAAAACAGCTACCCTTATCAAATAATCACCATCCATAATGCACTGTCACATGTGAGGTTCTAAGGCCATGACTTGCACTCCTGAAGTGTATCCGCGTCTGCACTAGATTACCCTGGAAGGACAGAGCATTCAAAACATTTGGTTGGCTGGTGATATAAGCTGTCTCACACTGTTACTTCCCAGTAAGCACATGAATCATGTGTTATGTAAATTTTGATGTTGATGTGATGCTAGGTATGGACTGCATACATTCCAATGACAGGCAGGTGGTATCACAGCATGCCTCCCTTTCTGCAGCAGGCAGTGTGCCAAACATGCTCAAGCAGCCTGTGCTTGCAATTCTCAAAACCTAATGTCCAATATTAGATGCAGTTGGACAACATTTACCCAATAATCCTGCATCCTCTATGAACTACACCACAAACCCATTTGTTATGATCAATCAGGCTAGCAGTGTGCCTCATTTGTGCATGCTATATGCAAGCTATATTTGCACATAGGACCTTGTTCTTTGTAGGCAGAAGGAATATGTCAGCCTATTGTAACTTTCTCAATGAGAAAACAGCTATGAAGATAGACAATCCTTGCTGTATCCCCATGGCAGGGCTCTGACAAGAGTCAAATTACCTGATTTAAATTTAATAATATCCCAGATTGACAGCAGGACAGTCCTGCTGCATTCTTATGCTAATCAAAGTACAACCAGTTAGCATGCTCTTTTCTTGCTGTATAAATTGCTGTTTCCTTTTTAAAGGTGGTTTTCTTGAGATTCAGTCCTGATGAATGCAGAATGAAAAGCTTCCACTACAGGTCTCTTTTTAAGCATTTAAATTCTGTACCTCCAAGCAATTATTTAGCTTCCGTTTCTGTTTCAGAATTCCAAAATGCATGGTGTTTTGTTTTTATTACATAATTTAGAATTTGTAGTCGCATAAAAATAAATGTAGAACACAAGTAAGATGTTTTCCAAGGGAACAAAGCATTTTTAACCTTCATGTAAGTTTGATAAAATGTTTCAAATACTCATATATGTTTTGAAAGATTTAAAAATTCACAAGTTCTGCTATATTCGCAGGACAAAGCAATTTCAAAACAATATTTAAGACAGGGATGAGGAGAAGCTTTTCTCACCAGACAGTGGGAAACTTTTGAACTTTCTCTTAAAAGGCAATGGAAGGAGAATCTTCAAGTATTTTTAAGACAAAGGTTGTGACACGGGAGGAGGTGGTGAAAGTCATTATGTAGGGATGAATGTAGAGTAATCAGATCAGTCACAATCTTATTTAATGTCAGAGTACATTAAAAGGGCTGAGTGGCCTACTCCTGGTCCTAATTCATATTTTTGTATTTAACAATACTACAATACTTCTTTCTAATATTGTTAGATAGCATGTTGAGCACTATAATTTAATCTACCCCATTACAGATGCATTACAAATTCTATTTTCGTTAATTGTCAAAGGAGTTTGCATTTGTTCGTCTTCAGTGATCCCCACAAAGGGCAGGCTAGCAGATTTTTGTGACTGTTAGTGCCGTTTGTTCTCATAATAAGACAGAGACATAAACTGAAAAGGATATCAGATCTCTGACTGAATAGTGGATAGGAACTTGTGCTAAAACAAATGGCAATCAATTTCTCATCACTGCAAGTAGTCAGCATGGTTGTCTTTATATATTGATTTGTTGCAAAAAGGCAATGGTAAATGTTTTTCTCCAATTGTTAAAGTTATCAAAATCTTTGGTGTGAATATGGAACAGGTTGCTTCAGAATATATCATCATATCTTTGCAATCGTAACATCACTGCATAAGATACTGCACTCTGGTTTTAAAGTCAACTTACATTTTCATAGAATTAGAAAGAATTGCAATAATGTTGAATACGTTGTCACATGAAATATTTGGTAACATTCACGAATCTAAGAAAAAGCTTGATGCATTGATGGGGAAGGATGGAATCAGAAATTTGGGTTGAGAAAGATAATTAGGGTGGGAAGCTCTCATGGACTATATACATTGGCATGTAATAATGGGTTGGATGGTCCATATTTTCTACATAATTCACTGTAAAACCAATTGTAATGCAATCACTTGGATTTCACCTGTGCAGATCAGATCATTGACTACTATCCATATTCATTGCACACACACATATGTGACACGACACTGTAGTTAGTGAATGCTTGCAAACTTCATTGATACCATAAGAAAACATTTCCTTTCAGAATAAAATTAGAATTGAAGTTTGAAAATATTCTGTTGGGAGCAAGTTCCTCCTGGACTGGAAAGTGTCAATATATTTATTTCATGTAGAGGTCAAGTGGCAGACAGAGGGAGGTCTGTAGAAGCTTTTTAGTCTTGATTTAAGTTGGATGATGCAGAAGGCAGTGAATGCCCAGTGATACAGGTAATAGATGACCAATGAACCAGACTTCCACACTTCCCTACTACTGATACCTGGAAAACACAAGAGATTAATATCATTTTTTCAAAATTACTTTACATTCCACATAAAATCTCTTAGCTGCAATATTGCAAGAATATATACAAAATGCAATAATCCAGTATGCTATCTTTGACATTGACAACCAAATCCTTATGGACTGGTATTTTATCAAACAATGCACAGTGCCTCTACATGGTCAGGAGATGAAACTACACTTTAACAAAGAACAAGAATAATACCCTTCTGTACTTGTCAGTCATTGATTTGTGCACAGTGCTCCTCAAAGCTGCATGTACTGAAGTTTTAGTGAAGATTTTCTCCTATTTTAATTTCCCTGTTCTTCTCAGGGTCATGTTTGGTTTCAGCTCCTGCAGGTTCAATTCTTATCACAGATCTTTGCCTTTGCAACTCTGTACAGCCAGAAAGGGCAGATATTAATCAAATCAAATTCCAGCATAAGCCTAACCTTGATGGGCAAGCATTTTCAGTAGACAAGCGTAAACAACAATCAGGAGTGCCTTGATCATCATCCAGCTGAGGGATGTGCTGAGATTGTAGTTATTCAAAAGCTCCTGATACCAGTGAAGTTATCGTAAACAAGTCAATGTATCTGTGGCCTTAATGCTTTCTGGAGTCAATGCATGATTCTTTGCACATCCTGGGATGTTTCACAGCTAATGAACGTTTCCAGATTCACTCCGTGCAATTTATCTTCCAAGTGAGCATGCCACGCCTGTAAATATGAAGTAAATGTCTATGCTTGATCCAATCTTAGGGTAAAAAGTTCCCACGGAGGTTTAACCAACTGGGCAAGTGGCCAGTTTCTGGGCTGTAGATTTCATATATAATGCACCAAACTCGTAGACTTTGTGGTTTTGAATTCCTAATTATAAAGTCCTTTAATTTTATTAAGCTGATTAGTAAGTACATAGTGATTCTAATGATGGCTAAATCAACACAAGCTTTATGATATGACCGAAGGTAGAAAAATATAAGTATTTAAAGCTGAATTGAATGCAATTCTGATTATCTAAAAGCTTTCACAAGTCAAAATTCAAAAATATTCTTTTTAATGTTACTCCCTGAGACTGTACACGATCTTGCCACTCCACTTGTCCTTGACCTATGCTTGTGTTTGATCCCTCATTGTTTTCATCACTAAAATTGTCTTTTCCACTTCTGTTATATCACCTATCTCTACTGCATCCTCAGCTCATCTGTTGCTAAACTCACATCTGTATCATTTTAGCTCCAAATTCAAGCATTTCAAAGTTCCCTTGGAAGTCTTTGAAATATGTTGATGGAATAGCAGATTTGCGGTGCAGTGTGGTGCCAAGAATATGAAAGGGGAGGCAACGGCCTAACGCTATTATCACCAGGCTGTTAATCCAGAGACCCAGATAATGTTCTGGGGACCTTGGTTTGAATCCTGCCATGGCAGATGGTGGAATTTGAATTCAATAGATAGCTGGAATTAAGAATCTAATGATGGCTGTGAATCCATTGTTGATTGTTGGGAAAAACCCACCTGATTCACTAATGTGCTTTCACAGCAATGTGGTTGACTCTTAACTGCCATTTGGGCAATTAGGGATGGGCAATAAATGCTGCATAACAAGCGATGCCCTCATCCATTCACTGAATAAAGGGAAAAAAAAATTCCTGCACTAGGTGAGGTCACCATGAGGACCCCCTCTCTCAGCCTCATCCCTCATCTGTGGCTTAGTGACCTCAAGTTAGATTCACCATCAGGCATCTCCATCTTTAATGTGAGAGCCATCTATGCTCATCTGGGACAATGGTGACTTTAACTTTTCCCTTTCCTGTAATCATTAATTCATGCCAAAGTTTGCTGCTTATATTCTAGATTGCTCCAAGCCTTACTCAGCTGTCATGCTTGGGCTTGCCTCTTGCCTTAATTTTAAAATTCTCATCCATTTTTCTTAGATAGCCCCAATGTATTCACATCGCATATCTCCAAATCTGACCTCTTCAGCATCTCTCATTTTCAACACTACAATATTAGTGGCTGGTCTACATCTGCCCAGGGGCTAAACTCTGGAATTTCCATCTTAAACCTCTCCAATTCTCTAAATAAAAACTGAAAGAACTATGGATGCTGTAAATCTGAACAAAAGCCAGAAGTTGCTGGAAAAGCTCAGCAGGTCTGGCAGCATCTTTGAAGAAAATTCAGAGTTAACATTTTGGGTCCAATGACTCTTCCTTAGAACTGATAGTAGGCAGGAAAATGTTGGTTTACATGCAGAAGATAAGAGGGTGGAGGGAAGGAATAAGGAGTAAATGATAGGTGGAAATAGAACCCAAAGAGAGAAGAACGTTGGATGGACAAAGGAATTGGTAACAATCTGACTAGGAGGGTGAATAGCTGTTAATGGACACTGTTAGTAGTTAACAATAGATAATACGAAATGGCAGGCTATGTGATAGCAAGGCGTGGTATGTGGGGTAGGGGTTTACGACACTTTAGGCCCTAAAATTATTGAACTTGATATTGAGTCGGTGGACTGCAGGGTCCCCAAGTGGAAAATGAGGTGTTGTTCTTCCAGCTTGTGCTAAGCTTCGCTGGAACAGTGCAGCAAGCCTGAGACGGAGATATTGGTCAGTGAAGAGGATGGTGTGTTAGAGTGGCAGGCAACTGGAAGCTCAGGGTCGATGGGAACTGCAGATGCTGGAAAATCCAAGATAACGAAGTGTGAAGCTGGATGAACACAGCAGGCCAAGCAGCATCTTAGGAGCACAAAAGCTGACGTTTCGGGCCTAGGCCCTTCATCAGAGAGGAAGGCTCTCTGATGAAGGGTCTAGGCCCGAATCGTCAGCTTTTGTGCTCCTAAGATGCTGCTTAGCCTGCTGTGTTAATCCAGCTTCACACTTTGTTATCTTGGAAGCTCAGGGTCTCTTCTGCTGTGTAACATAGTTGTTTTGCCAAGCACTCACCCAGTCTATGCTTCATTTCTCTAATGTACAGGAGACCACACTGTGAGCAGCAAATGCAGTAGACTTGATGGTGGGGAGTGCAGGTAAAGTGCTGCTTCACCTGGAAGGTATGTTTGGACCCTTGGATACTTGGGATGGAGGAGGTAAATGGGCAGTTACACCTTTGGCAGTTGCAGGGGAAGGTGCTGTGGGGCAATGTGGAGATGTTGGGAGTAAAAGTTGTGTGGCCCAGGCTGTCCTGGAGGGAAGGGTCCCTGCAGAAAGTGGCCCAGGGAGGGGAGGGAAACATGTGCCTGGTGGTCACATCTTGTTGGAGAGGGCAGAAATGGTGGCTGATGATCTTCTGGATGTGGATGTTGGTGGGATGGTAGGCAAGGACAAGGGGAACTCTATTGCTGTTGTGGGAATTAAGAGAGAGTTTGAGGGTGGAAGTGCAGGAGATAGGTCGGATCCAGTTGAGGGCCCTATTGACAACAGTGCTGGGGAATCCTTGGTTGAGGAAGAAGGTAGACATTTCGGAGGCTATCTTGTTGAACTTGGCCTCATCTGAATAAATGCGACAGCGATGGTGGAACTGAGAGAATGGGATGGAGTCTTTACAAGAAGCAGGGTGGAAATTGATTAACTTTTCCAATTCCAGACGAAAGAGAGAAGCAACACAGATGATAGCATTGACATACTGGAGAAAGACTTGTGGTGGGGGCTGGGATAGGACTAGAAAAAGGAATCTTCCACATACCCCACAAAGAGACAGGCATAAATGGGGCCTATGCAGGTATCCATGGCCACCCCTCTGACCTGAAGAAAATGACAGGAGTGAAAAGAGAAATTGTTGAGGGTGAGGACAAGCTCGGCCAAGCGGAGGAGGGCAGTGGTGGGTGGGGACTGTCCAGGCTTTTGTTTCAGGAAGAAGCGGAAAGACCTGAGACCATTCTGGTTGGGGTTGGACATGTAAAGGGATTGCACGTCCATAGTAAAGAGGAGGCAGCCAGACCCTGCAAACTGGAAATTCTGAAATTGGTGTAAAGCGCCAGAGCAATCACAGCTGTACATGGACAGGGATTGGGCCGGAGAGAAAAGACTGAGTTAAGGTAGGACGAGATGAGTTCTGTCAGACAGGAAATGGCTAAGTCAATGGGTCGGCCCAGGCAGTCCTATTTGTGGATTCTTGGAAGGTGATAAAAGTAAGCTGTGTGGGGCTGGGGGGGCCATCAGTTTGGAGACAATAGTGGGGAGGTCACCAGATGAAATGAAGTCAGTTACCATAGTTAATACAATGGCCTGATGCCTCATAGTGAGGTCATGGTCCAGGGGAAGATAGGAGGAGGTATCCCGCAGCTGGTGCTCAACTTCAGACTACAACAGCACCACCCTTATAAGCAGGCCTAATGATAAAGTCACGGTTGGATCTAAGTGCACGGAGTGCACACAGTTCGGAGGGAGACAGGTTGGAATGGGTGAAGGAGGTAGAGAAGTTGAGGTGACCAATGTCACATCGACAGTTCTCAATGAACAGATAAAGTGCAAGTAAAAGGACAGAGGCTTGGGGACCGTGCAGTACTCCAGACTCCATATTGAGTTCAACAGTTCAACATGAATCATTTTGATTGTGCTACCAAACTGTTGCAAACACACAGTGCTGGTGAAACTCAGCAACTCCAGCAGCCTCAGCACAGAAAGACATAGAGCTAATTTCAAATTGAATGTGACTCCTCTTCAAGTTACACAGGTAAACAGGCAGTTTTGAAGCGGAGTCACATTCAATTTGAAATTAGCTCTATGTCTTTCTGTGCTGAGGCTGCTGGCGTTGCTGAGTTTCACCAGCACTGTGTGTTTGCAACAGTTTGGTAGCACAATCAAAATGATTCATGTTGAACTGTTGAACTCAATATGGAGTCTGGAGTACTGCACGGTCCCCAAGCCTCTGTCCTTTTACTTGCACTTTATCTGTTCAAAATCTCCCCTTCCCCCACCGCATCCCAAAACCAGCCCAGTTCGTCCCCTCCCCCCACTGCACCACACAACCAGACCAGCTCTTCCCCTCCCGGCACTGCACCACACAACCAGCCCAGCTCTTCCCCTCCCCCCACTGCATCCCAAAACCAGCCCAGCCTGTCTCTGCCTCCCTAACCTGTTCTTCCTCTCACCCATCCCTTCCTCCCACCCCAAGCTGCACCTCGATTTCCTACCTACTAACCTCATCCCACCTCCTTGACCTGTCCGTCTTCCCTGGACTGACCTGTCCCCTCCCTACCTCCCCACCTATACTCTCCTCTCCACCTATCTTCTTTTCTCTCCATCTTCGGTCCGCCTCCCCCTCTCTCCCTATTTATTCCAGTTTCCTCTCCCTATCCCCCTCTCTGATGAAGGGTCTAGGCCTGAAATGTCAGCTTTTGTGCTCCTAAGATGCTGCTTGGCCTGCTGTGTTCATCCAGCCCCACATTTTATTATCTTGGATTCTCCAGCATCTGCAGTTCCCATTATCACTGATACCTGTGTAATTGTGTTGGTTTCACTACTTCTGTTTCACCTGCAGAGGCTGCTGTTGCACTTTGAAACTGACATTTGCCTGATAACAAAAAATGAAAGATGGCGACAATGTAATTCCACTCAGGGTGCCAGCAAAATGACGACGTGGAGCAAACTCTGACAGTGAAACGGTTACTTCCTGCTATGAATGAGGCTGAGCAAACATTATAGAGCTCACAAGACATGTTATTCGGGTTAGATGTGCCAGCCTGAATATATGCTAACTGTAGACACTCACGATAAATTAAGGCAACAGTCACTTAGATAAGGAATAACGGGCAAAAAACCAGAAAAGAGCAACTTAATAAAAAGAATACATTTATACCACCAGATACACTCATGGATGATATTACCTCATTGCTAACTGCATTGATGGATTTCTTCAGATATATTTATTTATTCTTAGACCTATTGAACAGAATGACTTCTGAAAACTTCATTCCTCTGGTATTTTGACCAATGAAAAGTCCACAACAATTAATAAAGTCAACAAAAATGACACAACCTTAATATTACACACCCATGTTACATCTTTTTTTCTTTTGTTACTATTAACAGCCCCTTTGCCTTTTGCACCAGGCCTCAGCACCATCTCCCCTCTTCCTCCGCCTCTACGTCTGTGAAAGCAATTAAAAACAGCTTATTTTCCAACACTTTTTGAGTCCTTAACTCTGGTTCTCTCTCCATAGATGCTGGCAGATCTGCTGAGTTTCTCCACTATTCTCCATGTTTGTTTCAAATTTCCAACACCAGCAGTATTTTCCATTTATTTTGTATGACACGCAGTGGAATGCTAAGACTTTGATCCTGACAGCATGCTGTTTGTCTGCCTGTTACCCTTAGAATCTACATTTATTTTGGGAAACAAAAAAAACCAAGGAACTGTAGATGATGGAAATCAGAAACAAAAACAGAAATTGCTGGAAAAATTCAGCTGGTCTGTCAGCATCTGTGGAGAGAAAGCAGAATTATTGTTTCAGGTCCAGCGACAGTGTTCTGAAGAAGGGTCACTGGACCCGAAATGTTAACTCTGCTTTCTCTCCACAGATGCTGCCAGACCCGCTGAGTTTTTCCAGATATTTCTGTTTTTGTTTGATTTTGTGAAATGCTTCTTGTATTAATGAAACCCTGTGATAGCATCCACCAGATTCTGCTCAGTTACCAGATCTATGTCCTCGATCTGAAACATGCAGAACTTCACACCCTTCCCAAAACTGTCAAGAACTCCTGAATTCTGAATAGGCACTTCAACATTACCAAAGGCAGGCCTCCTGTTGTCAAGTGCACTTCAGCATGAAAAGAATTAGTAATTAGAGAATTAGTATTATCACAGATGCATGCAAATAAATGTATTCAGTTAAAACAGTCAGTTTCTCTGAAATAAAAGCAGAGTTTTCTGCACCATCGTCTTGGAACTATACTGTGTATTCCACTGCATTGCAGACCACAACTCCCAAAAACAAATGGATGATTCACTTAATTCACTCACTGAACTGGCACTATTTAATTCAGTGGTTAATTAAAGGCTTCTGAACCAAGATGGACATTCCATTTCAATTTGAAATTTGGCAGTAGCACTCACATTAACCTGTGACCTCGGGTTGAAGATTGTGAAAAGAGATGATTCCTAGTTGAAAAAAGTTTTGTACTGATCTGAATTTCACTCTTAAAAGTTGAATGATCCTCAGTTATTTTGTAACACAAAGTTCTGTACAGATAGATAAACAGCTGGACCTTTCTCACCACTAACAAACTGTAGGATGAATTACACAAACAATTTTGTTATATTGCAAGGATGGTGCAGCAATACATTCAAAGCCAGAGTAGTTTGGTGCAGGCAAAAATAAAACAATTTGGGGATATAAATAGTTCACATTCACATACAGTGCAGAATATTAATTATCTTTGAAATTAAAAACAAGTTTTCAGCCCCATCATGTGTCAATTACACTATCAATTATTTGCCACTCTAAGCTTTTTTAAATGCAGCAAGTAACTCATCTCTTGAATCCCCAAAGCCATCTCAAAGTACAGGTCAGGCATGTGATGGAATTCTCCACACTTGCCTGGATAAATGCAGCCCCAATAAATCAGAAAAATTTCAAAACCATTCAGTACAAAACAGCCGTCTTGATTGGCAGCACATCCAGAAATATTCACTGTCTCCACCACTAACATTCAGTTATAGCAGTGTGTGCCATCTACAGGTAACAAGGTGTAGAGCTGGATGAACACAGCAGGCTTTGACCTGTCTGTCTCCTCTCCACCTATCTGCTCCTTATCCATCTTCCATCCACCTATTCACCCATCCACCCATCCCCACCTCTCTATTATTTCAGAATCTCCTTCTCCTCCCCCCATTTCTGAAGAAGGGTCCAGACCCGAAATGTCAGCTTTTCTACTCCTCTGATGCTGCTTGGCCGGCTGTGTTCATCCAGCTCTACACCTTGTTATCTCAGATTCTCCAGCATCGGCAGTTCCTACTATCGCTGTACCATCTGCAGAATGCATTGCAGAAATTCTCCAAAACTGCTCACCATCCTGACTTGGAAGTATATCACTGTTCCTTCGCTGTCGCTGGGTGAAAATTCCTCCTGAACAGTATAATGGTTGTACTAACACAAATTGGAACTGCAGAGGTTTGAGAAGGCAGCTCACCACCATCTTCTTAAGGGCAATTAGCACTGGGCAATAAATGCTACCATAGCCAGTGATGCACACGTTCCCGGAATGAATAAAAAATAAAGAAATGGACTGTGGAATATTAGTGGTATTATTTGCATTTGGACCATGTATCTTCCTACATTGCATTCTCAAATCAATAATGTTTTTTATAATGTTTTATAGTGTTTATAACATTAAATGTTAAAGTGCAGCAAATCACAAAAAATAGTTTGGTATTGGTGAGACTGCACTCTTTAGAGTAATACAGCATAGAAACAGGCCTTTCAGCCTGAACTAAACTTCCAAGGGAGTTGTGCTAGGTGCAATGCACATTAGGTACTTTGAAGCTTAAGTTTCATGTTCATTTGATGAGACTGGCTACAAAGCCTTAATAAACTGGACCATGTAAATTCATGGATGTGAGTTTGCTCGCTGAGCTGGAAGGTTCGTTTTCAGACGTTTCGTCACTATACTAGGTAACATCATCAGTGAGCCTCCGACGAAGCGCTGGTGTTATGTCCTGCTTTCTATTTATCTGGTTAGGTTTCCTGGGGTTGGTGATGTCATTTCCGGCATTGGTGATGTCATTTCCTGTTCTTTTTCTCAGGGGATGGTAGATTGGCTCCAAATCAATGTGTTTGTTGATGGAGTTCTGGTTGGAATGCCATGCCCCTAGGAATTCTTGTGCATGTCTCTGTTTGGCTTGTCCTAGGATGGATGTGTTGTCCCAATCAAAGTGGTGTCCTTCCTCATCTGTATGCAAGGATACGAGTGATAGTGGGTCATGTCTTTTTGTGGCTAGTTGATGTGCGTGTATCCTGGTAGCTAGCTTTCTGCCAGTTTGTCCAATGTAGTGTTTGTCACAGTTCTTGCAAGGTATTTTGTAGATGACGTTTGTTTTATTTGTTGTCTGTATAGGGTCTTTTAAATTCATTAGCTGCTGTTTTAGTGTGTTGGTGGGTTTGTGGGCTACCCTGATGCCAAGAGGTCCAAGTAGTCTGGCAGTCATTTCGGAAATGTTTTTGATGTAGGGGAGAGTGGTTATGGTTTCTGAGCCCGTTTTGTCTGTTTGTTTGGGTTTACTGCTGAGGAATCGGCGGACTGTGTTCATAGGGTACCCAATCTTTTTGAATACGCTGTATACGTGATTTTCCTCTGCTCAGCGTAGTTCCTCTGTGCTGCAGTGTGTGGTGGCTCGTTGGAATAATGTTCTAATGCAGCTTCGTTTGTGGGTGTTGGGATGGTTGCTCCTGTAGTTCAGTATTTGGTCCGTATGTGTTGTTTTCCTGTAGACGCTGGTTTGAAGTTCCCCATTGGCTGTTCGCTCTACTGTGACATCTAGGAATGGCAGCTTGTTGTTGTTTTCCTCCTCTTTTGTGAATGTTATGCCAGTAAAGGGTATTATTGATGGTCTTGAAGGTTTCCTCTAATTTGTTTTGTTTAGTGATGACAAAGGTGTCATCCACATAGCGGACATAAAGTTTGGGTTGGATGATTGGCAGAGCTGTTTGTTCGAGTCTCTGCATTACTGCCTCTGCTAAGAACCCTGATATCGGAGATCCCATGGGTGTACCGTTGGTTTGTCTGTAGGTTTTGTTATTGAAAGTGAAGTGGGTGGTGAGGCATAGGTCCACTAGCTTGATGATGTTGTCCTTGCTGATGAGGTTGGTGGTGTCTGGTGTATGTGTCTTCTGTTCTTCTAATAGTGTCATCAGTGTTTCTTTGGCCATTTCAAAGACATTTCCGAAATGGCTGCCAGATTACTCGGACCTCTTGGCATCAGGGTAGCCCACAAACCCACCAACATACTAAAACAGCAGCTAATAAACTTAAAAGACCCTATACAGACAACAAATAAAACAAACGTCATCTACAAAATACCTTGCAAGAACTGTGACAAACACTACATTGGACAAACTGGCAGAAAGCTAGCCACCAGGATACATGAACATCAACTAGCCACAAAACGACATAACCCACTATCACTCGTATCCTTACATACAGATGAGGAAGGACACCACTTTGATTGGGACAACACATCCATCCTAGGACAAGCCAAACAGAGACATGCACGAGAATTCCTAGAAGCATGGCATTCCAACCGGAACTCCATCAACAAACACATTGATTTGGAGCCAATCTACCATCCCCTGAGAAAAAGAACAGGAAATGACATCACCAATGCAGGAAATGACATCACCAACCCAAGGAAACCTAACCAGATAAATAGAAAGCGGAACATAACACCAGCGCTTCGTTGGAGGCTCACAGATGATGTTACCTAGTATGATGACGGAACGTCTGAAAACGAACCTTCCAGCTCAGCGAGCAAACTCACATCCAGAACCTCAACCTGAGCTACAAATCTTCTCAAAATGTAAATTCATGTCTAAGACAGTAATTATATTCCATGCTTCACTCATTATTAGATTGTATAAAAATAGCACATCTTACCTTTAAAGCAGTGAGACAAAAGGTACATGTCTACACGAACATCCTCTTGAACAGGATCAAAGGAACAGATTTGATCAACTAAATTACTGTTAATGTTCTAAGAGGAGAAGAGCAAAAAATACATTATTAGTACAAATTCAGGAATCATATGATGTCAGATCAGCAGAGTGATATTAATGTTGACTCCAAACTATTATATTCAGAAGCCAAATGTCAATCAGTGAAATATATTCAGATCCTAGTAAATGCAATGGTGCAGTTTTGCAATGCACCTGCCACATTGAGTTTTTTTTAATTACTTGCCCTGGAGTAATTTTGAGTTGACTTATATTAAGATAATGTTAAATTCAACTCGCCATAAGCTAAATCCACATGCTGCTGGGAATATATATTAGATCTAATTAGAAAGGGTGTTTTTGAAAATCACAACAGTTTGCAAGAATCAAGTTTATTTAGATTTTCTAACACTATTGGCACATAAGGTCGGGGGGACTAATCCTGGAGTTCAGCTCTTGATCACAATGCAGTAATACACTGCCATTGGAGAAAAACATACTGGCAATGGAGGCTGTCCAGAGAAGGCTAAGATCAGGAATGAAGGGACCATGATAGAAATAACTCATCATGAGGTTAACAACTTTCTATCTGAGCCAGTTGAATCATTTTCTTGGATAGCAGACACTGAGAGTGGGGAATATTTGTATCAGTGCTACTTAGAACAGAGGATATTTAGACTGATGTTTGACCTGAGGAACCCCAACTCATAAACTGGTAGTAAGGTAGTCAGTAGCCCCTCAACCATTAACCTTTTTCCTGGGTCATATGAGACTTGACTTTGCCAGAATTTTCAAGCTTTCCTCTCCTACTGCTATTCTGCTGGAACCATTTACATCTACTCTGGATCCACCTTTAGATTTTTATTATGTGAAAGGCACTATATAAATGCAATATATTGCTGTTGGAGTTGTTCCATTAAGACCTCCTATTTGCTTGGTCCATGATCCTTTTAGTTGTTTGGTCACTCCTTTACTCCACCTGTCACAGACCTTTCTCTTTGTTCTTCTCTTCCAGCGCACCTTCCTCACAGTTCCAACAACCTGTCTTTCCCAGCTTTGTTACTAGTTTAAAGTTGTGGAACTTGCATCATAATAGCATGGTGAATGTGCCTGAACTATATATGGACTGCAGTGGTTCACAATCATCTCAAGGGCATTTAGGGAGTCAGGGATGAAAATGGCACCTGGGACCCAGATCTTGGACTTCTGACCCTATTCCCAGGGTTTCCGATTTTCACTAAGGTCCATTGAAAGTGCAGGCTGGTTTTGAGTTGGAAGCCTGAACCCTGGACTCTCTACCTGACAAACTTCACTGCAGGGCTAGGCATGACCTACCCCTCCACACTGCCCACAGATTTGGGTCAGTTTTTCAAACAGGCATGGGTCCCAGTTATTCAGCGGTGTTGTGAAGCACAGTCTGCAAGAAAATACCCTTTGAAAGGTAAGGTCAAGAGATCCTCCAATGCCAAGGTATGTATCTCTGTCCATTTCCATTGCTCTTCATGGTCCCGAAATGAAGGTATGCCCCTTCAGTTACTCATCATGGGCCTTCATGTCCCCATGCCAAGGTATCCCTCTCCACCCACCCCATGGTGCATCATGCCAAGATGTGCTCATCTACCCACCATCTGAGGTGGTAATGGCCCCATGCCAAGGTATATATTGCACAGAATGAATCCGATAGTAAGAGTGGTTTCTGTTTATTAGAAAAAAGCTTTAAAACAATTTTTCCTTGAAAAATTCCCATTTCCCTAAA
This sequence comes from Stegostoma tigrinum, assembly GCF_030684315.1. Lineage (NCBI taxonomy): Eukaryota > Metazoa > Chordata > Chondrichthyes > Orectolobiformes > Stegostomatidae > Stegostoma > Stegostoma tigrinum. Next base: position 30,340,506 of record NC_081380.1, read on the forward strand.
ACAAAACTCTTTTTATAACAGGCTAATAAAAGTAACAAATGTACAGACTCTTTACAGTAGCACCAGCCGAAACTGCAAACACTTGAAATCACTTTATCAGGTGTAAATAAACATTGTTTGATTGACAGAAGGGGATCAGAGAGCTAAAGCTGTCAACTAAGCAATGTTTCCCCTGATACTCATGTGTTTCGACATTTGAATTGTCAAACCTTATAATGCATTCTTGGCATGAGGAAACATGGGGAGTGTGTGGGTGTGTGTGACAAGGTCAGAGCTACACAGTCTTACTGAAGCAGGCCTTCCAAAGGCTCACTTTGGCACCAGGCAGCCCATGTGTTTTGCTGCCAAACATTTTCCCTGGTCAGCTGGCCTGGCGGCAGCCCAGCCCTTACCGCAAGCAATGAAAATGCTGCCTTTGTGAGCACTTTCATCTAAGGCAGGTGAACTAAGCTGGGAATTTTTCTGACATTTCACTATCCACCACAAAGATGAAAATCCAGGCTGGTGTTTTGTATTGAATGACCTTTCATTTGAACATTGGAAATGCTGCATCATATTTTGTTTAGGTAAGCTCTAAACCCTAATGAAAAATACATTAATATGGTCACAGCTTTTACCACCCACCCCGCACCTGTTACCCCACAGCCCACAAGAGATTCTCCAATAGGATACCAAAATAGGTTATTGACTGGTGTGACAATAATTTTCATTTATATACTGCCTTCAAACTAGTACTGAAATTAACACATGCTCAATTCTAAGGCTAAGTTTTCTTGCCTTAACAACTTTTGCTTTCTTCCTTGTCAAACACTCTCTCCTGCACCTCAACCAAGAGGCCATTCTTCAGGTTTGAGCTTTAGCAGTGAGTGGGCACGGCTAGTCAATGCTGGGACGGGGTCATCAAAGCTAAATCACACACAGAAGGTGTCACTGGAGGGGTGGTCGTGTTAAGAAAATGACACAATTACACGGCCAATTATAATGATCCCACTACTGTTTGGGATGACTTTAGATAATTTGATAGAGGCTTTGCTGGTCTGTATCGCTTCCCTACTTGCCAGCAGAGGAGCCATGAATTGTTCAACAAATCAACAAATATATGCATTACAATTTTGAAACTGCTTAATGCATTTATGCTCCTACATTTCTGCAATCATCCCAGGTGATGCTTTCCACATTCAATTTTGGTTGCAAGATATGTAACACAACCATAAGCACATCATGTGCCATTAATGGAGGCTGTTGGGATTTCTTGAGCTCTTCAAGTGACTTATCACTCAGACCATTAATATTTTCTTTGAGTTCCTGCAACATTCGTTGATGAAACAGCAGCTTTGCCCGCATTTCTTCATTACCACGGTTTGCTGTTAGGAACAGCAAAAAGAAAAACATGTTCATGAAAGGAAGCAGGCACTTGTTTATGCCATTGTCTTTTAATCGCTATGTCAAACTGTTTAATTCATTATTATTGAAAAGGCATCAAAAAAACTTATAGAATTTATATCTTATGGAAAGTATCACATTTTTCATTTTTCAGACTACAAACTGAAATGAAAGTTTGTCTCCAATGTAGCTTAAATACATTAGAATACATTCAATGTAGTTTGCAACATGGAAAAATCAAGTGGTGTACATTTTTAGCTACTGACAGCAATGTTGTTTTTTTGGGGCATTGAAAGGGATACTTTTACTTAGTATGGCAATGAGAGTGTTTGAATTAAAAGTCACCCTGACAACAGCTCTCTCAATGGTTGAGCTGTATTTTGTCACACAATTGTAAGTGCAAAGAAGCCAAAGACATTCAGAGCCTGCAAACTGAAAACATCTTTCTCTCTCTCCCCATCTCGCTCAATGTGATGTAAAGAAAGAAAGAGCAAGAAAACTTAAAAGAAAGAATTCTAGTGAGAAAAAGGCCTAGGTCCATCAAATCAACTATCAAAGTGAAGAGTGACCATTGCTTTACACACAGCAGCGTGCCATCATTATTAAATCAAAAGGAATTGGGAGAGACAATTTAACCCACCACTGAGGTCTGGATTTTTGATCTTATAAATTTTGCTTTTCTTGTCTTCTTTTTTCCATTCATATCTGTGTCAAAACCATCAGTCTTCTGTCTGACTGAATTGTGGACATCTGTTAGTGTACAGTCAGTATTTTTATAAGGAGATTGCTTAAGTCACATTGCAGTGGATTATTAGTTGTTTTCTTTTCGAAGTTTATTGTGTTATAATAATTCAAGTTATTTTCTGTTAATGATGAAACTTGATATCAATAGCTTTTGCCATGAATCAGGAAATTTGGTCATTCGGGATTTTAGATATTTTGTGACAGTTTGTGGAAAATGGGGCATGATTATTAGCTTCCACTTCCCAGTTAAGTTGTGACATTTAAAATTCTAGCAATACAAATTATACCAGGAGAAATTCTGTATATATATTAAAGTATATTATGCAGCTTCTGTGACCTTTGAGGTACAATCTTCACCCCAAACAAAAATCAATCAACTATAGCTCACAAAGAAGTTAAGGACTGTCCAAGATTTAAAAGAAAAGCCCTTTAGGTTACCAGAAATAATAGCGCACTTGAGGATTGGGAAGATTTTTGAATATCATTAGTGAAGGTGGATCAAGAAATGATAAAGAAAGAGATAATAGAATATGAATGTAAACCAGCCAAAAGCATTAAAATAGACTGTAAATGTTTCAAAATACAGTAAAGAAAGAAAAATCAAAAGAGAAGAGAAAAGTCATTCTTTATTTCTTCATTTTTCCAGCTTAATATGTTTTGGTTTTAAAATGGCACTGGAGAGTGGCGACACTGTACAATACTTTTCACTGTCTTTTGTAACAAGATACATGTGACAATAAATAAATCAAAAACAAAGGAAATGTTTGGCTCAGGCCAATGTGGAATAATTACAGGCAGATTCTGGACAATTTATAATGGGCAAGAGAGAAATAGCAGAGAAATTAAATCATTGTTTCTTGTTTGTCTTCATTGAAGAAGAATAAGAAATCTCCCAAAATTAGAGATCTAAGAAACTGCAGAGAATGATAAATTGAAGGAAATTAGTGTTAATAAGAAGGTTACGTTGGAGAAATTAATGGGATTGAAGAGTGTTAAGTCCCTGTCACTTGATATTCTACATTCCAGAATGTTGAGAGGTGTTAATGAAGCAAATGAATTCATTGGTGAACATTTTCAAAAATTCTACAGAGTCCGGAAAGTTTATTGCAGATTGGAAGGATGCAAATGTTACTCCACTACTTAAAAAGGGAGAGAGATGTAAAATGGGAACTACAGATCAGTTAGCCTTACAGCAATGGTAAGAACAATGGTAGAATTTATCATAAAGAATGAGATAATTTGACATTTGGAGAATAATTATATCAGTGGGCACAGTCATCTTGGACTTAACAATGAGCATGTTAGATGAGCCTGTTGGAGTTTTTGCGATGTTACTAACAGAATTTATAACGTGAAGTTATAAATGTATTATGCTTGAATTTTCAGAAGGCTTTTGATACAATTCTCCACAGGAGATTGGTAAGCAAAACTAATGTGCATTGAATAGGAAGTAATCTACTGTTGTGGATTAAGGATCAGGTAACGAGTAGAAAACAGAGGAGGAGTAAATGGGTCATTTTTATGTTGCAAGCAGCATCAAGAGGCTTTGAACAGGCCTAGTGATTGGGTAAGAACATGGCAGATGAACATGATATTAAAAAATACGAGATTAATCACTTTCATAGAAGTAACAGCTGTGCAGAGTATCTTATTGGTAAGAGATAAGGACTGACATAAGGAATTTTTTTTACTTAGAAGATTGTGAATATTTAGAATTTCCTGCCTTGGAGGACTGGGGAGCTGTCATTCAGTATACTTACAGTAGAGATAATTAATGATATTTTGGGATGTGGGACAGTGTGAGGATAAAAGGATAAGTACATGAATAGGAAAGGCTTGGAGGGATATATGGGCCGGGAGCAGGCAAGTGGGACTAGTTTAGTTTGGGATAATGTTCAGCACGAACTGGTTGGACATGTTTCTGTGCTGTATGACTCTATGACTGTATGATGTATAAAAGGATTGAAGTGATGATCACCCGTGATAGTAGTGAGTGTATAGCACGCTTGAAGGGCTGAATGGTCTTTTCATGTTCCTATCATGCACAAACATAGAAGTTTGATTTCTTTAATAGTAAGTAAGTCATAGCTACATTCAAATCGTTTAGCCATTGTAAAAACAAGTTAGCCCACTGTATCAATTTATTCTGCGACAAGCAGAAACTGGTAGTATTTGTATTCACATTAATCCAGAGGGAGAGAAATAATTCAAATGTAATTTTTATTTCTTAAAATTTACTAAGTCTTCGATTGCAAATGGGAAGATTATCGTAACTCTGACTGCTGGCAGTGCCCATGTGCTGGGAGGAGGAGAAAATCAGGAAGGATTACTGTATTTGAATTAGGTTACAATTGGAATGTGTGGAAAAGAGCCCATCTACAAGGCCCACCTATAGCAAATAAGTTGAGATTTTTGGTTTGATATTATTTTAATGTTTGCTTTAAGTGGTTGAAAAGAATGCAGAGTTGAAAGTCTGGATCTTATCATCTCATGTCAAAAATAAGGAATGCTAAAGGAAGCTGTCAGATTTGGGAATTGTACCTCAGGAAATGTCAACACCTTCAGGAAAAGAGGGAGGGGTGGAAAACTGGAAAGTAAATAGTGCCTTTAGGAAGTTGGTGTACTCTGCAAAATCCTCTCAGCAGATCAAAGTTCAAATTTGTTTGTAACTGCCTTTCATTAAATTTTGAGAGGACACTTGTTATGGGAGCTTAGTGTTACTCCATACACACCTAGCAAATGTACTACAACTCTAAATCAGTAACAGGCTTTTAATAAATCCATAAAATGTGGCATCACACCTGTTGAGAAGTATAATTTCATTAAAAGTACCTGTTATCTAGACAATCTAACTCTATGACCAGAACAATTCACACAGTAGAAAGAACCATGTTACCTTCCTAAAAAACAGGTAGCAAAGGAAAGCTCACTGCCATTTACATATTGTGTTAACTATTTAAAATTAAAATGCATTTTTTTCCCTGCAGATAACAGAATGATGTACATCACTTGGGCAGCACATCACACTCAATGAACAATGCATGCACAGTTCCCACATCAAGACATGTTTTGTTGCTAAGTTTTTTGGGAGAGAATGCAAGAACAAAAGAAATTGTAGAATGAAAACAGATATAATTCACTAAATAATGCCAAAAAATAGACCTCTTCCTTCTTTTCCTTTGTAATGTTAAAGCTATAAAATACAACAGGAGGCATGAAGGAAAAGGCAAGAACCAAACAAGCACGTTGCGAGCCAAAACTTTACATGAAAATGGAATGTGCATTTGTGCATTGACATGCGGAACTTATCGTTCTGTCTCAGCATTATTGCAGAATTTGGATTTAATCTCTCAAGCCCCTTGTTAAATGATTTGATCTTTTGAAGTGAAGTTTGGGGCTGTCTATTTATACTGGGGACTTGTGAGTGTGGCATCTTTTAGGGCATAAGTATTTTGCCACTTTCATTTGGCATTTTGCAGCTACCAATGTTACCTTAATGGTGTGGGGCTTGAGTAAGGGAGTGTGTTAAACCTCAGATAACTACTACTTCTGGGCACATTCCACTGCAATCAAGTTGCTAGTCATGGAATTCAACCTATTCCTAAAATGGGATTTTCCTACTCCAGAGTCATTTAAAAATTGGCATTATATCAGTTGTTCTATCAGCAAGTGAGGCAGAATCATAACATAGTTACAGTTAAAAAGGCTTTTCAGTCATTTCTCTGCAAGTGCAACTCAAGAGCTAGTTCCACACTTCCTGTCTTTTCTATGTTGTCCCTGCAATTTTTCCCTCTAGTTTACTGTCAAAATCCCTTTTGAGAGCCATTATTGAAGATGCTTCCGCCACAATCACAGGCAGCACATTCTAGATAATGACTGTTCAGAGCCCCAGTTAGAAACAATGCATCTATCCCAATAGATTCATACTCTTCATGTTATTTGTCTCATTAGCAATAAGAACAAATGAAAAGCCCTACCCAAGATCCATATTTGTGGAGCACCTGCAGCCTCCTTTACGATTGTGTTGCAGGCTTCATGAAGAATCTTCAGCGTCAATAGAAGGCCTCTGTGTTCATGAGCCAAGAGTTGTGTTTGCAAATCAAGATTAATAACAAGAACAGCAAGAGCTCTCCCTGTCAAGTCTCGCAGAGGTACACAAATGTGCCTTGCCTTATATGTCTTAGTAAAAATTACTTGTGAAGTCTCAGCACATCTGAAGAGGTAGTTTCTATTTGAAAAAGACACTGAATATCAGTTAAATAATGTACAACATTTTAGATGTAGAGCAACCAGCTATATTATTGTCCAACTACTGAGATACTGATGGTCACCCACCTAAAGGAGACTTAATGCCGTTTGTTAAAACGAATGGCTCTGTAACCAATATGATATTTAAGTATTATGCCAATGTTTATGAATTCAAATATCATTTTAACAAGTTGTGAAACTCAATTCAATAGAATTAGTAACTTCTCATAAAAAAATTTCGATAATTGCTGAATTATCTTAAAAAAGCCAACTGGTTTATGAATGGTCAGCGAGGAAGAGAACTTACCACCTGACCTAGTATGTTTTATAAAAAACTAGTTCATATTTAATAGTCTCTGAAGTCTTTCATGCTACTTCAGTTGCACTATACAATTGCCAGAAATTACTATAATAGCAAGAAATGCAGATATTCAGGAGAGGACCAATCATCTGCTGTGTAGGGAGATTAGAGAACTACAACATTGTCTGTGCCAGTGACATCCATATTCTGAAAACAAAACAAACAAACCTTTCTTTTAGAGGAAAGCATTCAGAGTTATCATTTTATCATTGGGGTAATTTGGGTACATTCTTCCCCATTCATGAGTATTCGTGGAAGTGTCAAACAAGGCAGTGAACCTCATTCTACACTCACCCTGATTAAATCATTATTGCTAGTGAAAAGAAAGTGAACCCCAAAGTGGATCAAATAGAAGTAGTAGGAACTGCCGATGCTGGAGAATCTGAGATAACGCGCTGTGAAGCTGGATGAACACAGCAGGCCAAGCAGCATCAGAGGAACAGGAAAGGTCGACGTTCGGGTTGAGACCCTTCTTCAGAAAAAAGAATAGGGTCAAATAGATTTTCCCTGAATCTGTGAATAAGAACTATATTAAATCTCAGAAAGTGCTGCATTGCTTACTGTTTGGATTATGATATTTCCAATTCTAAATTATTGGGGCCTGAGCAATGTGGCCTATTGCAGAATTTGAGGCAGAATCAGACGAGAAGTGCGGAGAGGCCCATCTTGGCATTGGGAGCATACTACTGCATCTTTTACATTGTTTTGCCAAGCACTGAGGAGAGTTCCTTGCCAGGCAGAGGTGAGATTGCAATCGAGAGGCATGATTGCTTGTTAACTACCTTGTTAGTAGTCCAACTTGCCTCATTCATATTCATATTCCTATCCTAACAAGCTAGACATTGAGAAATCTCAATATGGAAGTCAGAGCAGGTACCTGGCAAATTCAACTTAACACTTGCTCCAAAGGACCTCTATGATGCAGCTGAAGGCATGATCCATGGGAAGCAGGTGCAGGTTTGTTGATTGGTTAGGGATCTGCTGAGGTGAGAAGCAATGGGGTTTATGAGGAGGGCTAATCGGAGGTGAATTTGGATGATTGGGAGCTCACCAACATATAAACAAAGAAACTGGAAGGCACTGGCTGCATTGTCACACCCCATTGTTCTAGAAATAGAAAGTGTACAATGGGGAAGGAAATGACTGTGACCACACTCAAAAGTGAGAAGGGTAAGTCACTTCACTTGTGAGAGTTAGGGTTGCAAGGCCCATTCACGTGAAGGCCTTTAAGGTGAAACAACGTTACATACCTACGCACTGTACAGTCATAGACCTGTGGAGACACTAATCCCAGGACACGCTAATGCATTGGCTTCCTGTGCACTGTACATGTCCCTGCCTCTGACACAACTAAATAACTCATTCACAACATGTACGTACATATAGGTCATATAAAGGATGGGTACGGGTTTGGACGAGGGGCAATAGTGTCAGCAGGACCCATTACCCTGTAGTGATACAGTGTGGAGCTGGAGGAAGGCAGAAAATCAGAGGAGCAGGAAGAGTCTGATGAAGATTCCTGATGGAGGGTCCTGATCCAAAATGTTGACTTTCCTGCTCATCTGATGTTGCCTGATCTGCTGTGTTCCTCCAGCTCCACACTGTATCAGCTCTGATTTCCAACATCTGCAGTTCTTGCTATCCCCATTACCCTGTGTACATCCTGCTCTTCCTGCTTCCAAATGCTGCAGCAGGTTGTCAACACAGTATTCTGTCCATGGTACATACTATGTGGCCAGGAAGCTATGCAACATGCTGACACAGTTACATTCAGATCTTTACAGAGAGCAGTTAGAAATCAAACACATTGCTGTGGATCTGGAATCACATTTAGGCCAGACCAGAAAATGCCAGACTTCATTCCTTAAAGGGCATTAGAGAACTAGATGCTCTTTTAAAACAGTTATGTGGCTTTCATTGCCACTGTTACTAGTTTTATATTCCAGATTTCTGCATTGAATTCAAGTTCCACTGACTGCCACGGTAGGGGTGAGTCCCTGACAATTACCTGCCTTTATGGAATTTAATCAAAGATGAGATTGGCATCAACAGGTTGCCTGCTTGATGAGGATGCCAATTTAGAATGTGAAAGGCTTGTTTAGGGCTATTTTACAAGGCTGTCGGCATTTGCTGACAGCATACCTACCTTTCCTATTTGTGAGAGATTGCCTGTTGAATGGAGGCCTGGGATGGTGACAGGAAGGGCAGTCCCCACAACCCCAGGGATTTTCCTGGAGGGGTTTTCCCTCCAGCAATGGAAATCTCCAGTTTATTTGGCCTTCCCTGTAGGCTGCACCAGGCCAACAGCCTGTCTTGGCAGTGGCCACCATTCTTACTGGTCCTCTGATGACTGACAGCTCCTGAGGGTGATGGGGTGTGTAGTAGCTGGCTGTCAGCCATAAGGTTAGGGTGGACATCCTGCTAGCCACTCATGCATGTCCATGACCTGCTTTTCAGTCAATGTCAGACCATCTGTCTGAATAGCAAAATACTACCCACTTGTTCTACGAGTGCTGTTTGATCTGCTGAGTGTTACCAGTATTTTCAATCTTTATTTCTCATTCCCACCGGCCAGAGTAACTTGCTTTTGCAGATGTTTCAAGGTCTTATGGGACAAGTGAAGCTTGAAAAATTAACTTCTTTCTCATCCCAAATCCAAAGTTGAAGAGGCAAGCGCTCATTGCTATTGATGGCAGACCTGAAGTAGCTGTCCTTCTTCTGCAGAGTTACTGGAGGCACATGCACCTCTGACCATCCTTCCTCAAAGTCATATTCCGTCGTCATTGTTTTGCATAACACATAATCCTTTGGCATGTGAAAAAAAAGTTAGTGGAAAGGATCTTGATCACGATTTAATTACATTCAGCGGCTTTATCATTGGACCAAAGCTGAAAATATGCATAACATTTCCAATGGTGTACACAGTAATTTTCAAAAACAATATATTGCCTATTTTGTTTGACAGCCCAGTCACTCCAGTTACTTTAGCTACTAAATTAAAAGGATTTGACTTCATGTACAATTGGCTTCTACTTTTCAATTCAAACGAAACAATTAATTTAATTGGCAAATGTTGAGTGAACTTATCAGCTTCAGTAAATGATCAATCAAGATCTGAGTTTAAAAATAAAACATCAAGGGGCAATATAATTTTGATTTAAAATCTTTTTTTTGAAAAATTTCTCAGTTAAATTTGGTTACACCGTATATGTCTTTTAATTAAGAAACAGATACATACCTATAACTGTGACACAAAATGGTACTGATTGAATTGACATCATCTTAAATGAGTAAGGGGTTGGTTAGCTCATTTGGCTGTACAGCTGTTTTGTGATGCAGAATGACGCCAATAGTACCAGGTTCTTTTCTTGCACCAGATAAGGTCAGCATTAAAGTCCTACCTTCTTAACCTTGCCTGAGGTTAAACTCACCACTAGTCATCTCTCTCTAATGAGAGAGCAGTCCTCTGGGTCTATGGTTAAGTTTACATGAGTAAGAGCTGCTACGAAACAGGTTTAGTTGCATTCACAAATAGACAAAAAAGGAAACATCTGAACATGTGCATGTATATGTTACAGTACCAAAGAAACACTACTAAACACCAAATCCCACCACAACTACTCTCAGTGCTGCTGAAGCATTGTTAAACAGTCAAAAATGTCTTCCAAACAAGGGAAATTGTCACCTCCCGCTGATCTTCTATATATGTGATTCACACAGTCTCCTCTGAAGAATCCTAGGAAGCCATAGGATAACTGGACAACAATGGAGAAGCACAGCCACGATGTGAGAAAAAATGTACTTTAAAAACCCCACTGTACAGGATGAAACTGTGTATGAATATAAGGAAGTACATTAAGTAAAATGGACTATTTTAGCCACTTCGTAGTGGATCACTGATTAATCTGCATATGTGTACAATCCGCAAGTTTACAAATACAGTAATAAGTCGTGCATTGATAATTTTAAAACTTCTGATTAAAAACCAAAAGAACTGTGGACGCTGTAAATCAAGCACAAAAACATAAGTTGCTGTAAAAAACACAGCAGGTCTGGCCGCATCTGTGGAGAAACTCATTTTTTTTTCACAGATGCTGCCAGGCCTGCTGAGTTTTTCGAAACTTCTGTTTTTTGTTTAAAGTTCTGAGGGCATTTTATTCCGGCAAATCAATCTTTGGAAAGCCATGCTAAAACAAAGAGACACAAATTCTGTCTTTCTCGCTCCATTTAATTTAATTCATGGGGAGATATTGGCTAGTGGTATTATTGGTAATCCATTAATCCAGAAACACAGGTAATGTTCCTGGGACCTGGACTGAAATCCTACCATGGCAGATAGTGAAGCTTGATGTTTTTTTAATCTGGAATTAAGTCTGATGTCGACCAGGAAATCATTGCCCACTGTCAGGAAAAACCCATCTGGTTCACTCATGTCCTTTAGGGAAGGAAACTGCCATCCTTACCTGGTCTGGCCTACGTGTGACTCCAGACCCACAACAATATGGTTGACTCTGAATGAGCCAGCCACGCTCTCATCTCATGAAAGGATAAAAAATGCTTTCAAGGATGAGATTCTGGGGTCCCATGTCATTACCAGCAAAGATATCCCAATTAATCTCTCCTCCTTTCAGTATGGCAACAGCATGTAATGCTTATTTCAAAAAAGCCATCTTTCCCACGCTGATGAAAATCCTGTGGCTCCCCTACTGTCAACTTCACTTGGGTAGAATTACACATTTGTTGTTGACTGCATGCTCCTTCTATAAAAGGGGGCGAAGTTAAGGCTACATTTTCTTGCCAAATTAATATTGCTCCCTACTTTTCACATCAAGTCTTCAACTGCATTATTTAATAATTTCTACAAATCATAAGTACATGCTTGAGATTCAGCCAGCGACATGATCATCAATGGCAGCATGGAAGGAGAACCAATTGAAAATGGACACTAAAATCAATTTTAAAACTTTGGACATTTGAAAATCTATTATGTGTCAGAAGACGGTAATTTAGTTTGGAGGTTGACTCAAGAAGCTATTTATTTTAAGCAGTTAATATTCTCAAGTTTCTACTTGAATTACTAACATCTGTACATGAATTAAACAGCTACTAGCTAATTTTCAGGTAGACTTTCTCATATAAATAAATTAGCACATGACTAAAGAAAACAAGTAAAAATAAATAACTATTACAAGAACACTATGGCTGTGATTTTGTTATTTCAATGGCAGTGACAGTGACAACAGCAAATCTAGACCTGTGTAGAGCAAGCATGGAAATCTAGTAGTTGCTGTCAATGAGTCTGCTCTCCTGTATTTCATAAATTAGAATCACAAAATCCCTTCAGTGTGGAAGCAGGTCATTTAGCTCATCAAGTCCACACCTACCCTCTGAAGAGCATCCCACCCAGAACCACTTCCCCACTTCATCCCTGCAACACTACATTTCCCATGGCTAATTCACCTGGCCTGTACATACCAGGACACTATGGGCAACTTAGCATGGCCAATCCACTTAACCTGCACATCTTTGGACTGTGGGAGAAAACCAGAGCACCCGGAGGAAACCCACACAGACACAGGAGGAATGTGCAAACTCCACAAAGACAGTCACTCATGGGTGGAATTGAATTCGGGTCCCTGGCGCTGTGAGGTAGCAGTGCTAACCACTGAGCCACCGTGCCGCTATTGTAGCACGTGGACAGCATGTTGACCTGGTTGAGTATCACCAGCAAACTTTGATACATTTTTCTGGGTGTCTTTGTGTAAGTCATTAACAAAGATTGTAAGTAGCCCTAGCCCAGAATCTTGCAGTACTCCACTAGTTACAGCCCACCCAAGTGAGAATGTCCCATTTATTCCTACTCTTTGTTTCCTGTCTAGTTACCACTCCACAAGGCCTCATCTTATGTATTAACTTTTTGTGTAGCATCCTATTGAATACCCTTTGAAAATCTAAGTATACAATAACTACTGCTTCCCCTGTGTGTTCCTAACTAACTCGATAGATCCTCAAAAATCGCTAATGAATTATCTTTTTGAAAAATCCAGTTGACTTTATCTGATCATATGATGTTTTCCAAGTGAATTGTTCCTTAATAATGAATTGCAGTTCTTTTCTGTCCCTGTTTTCTCTCTGCCTCCTTTCTGGAACAGCAGCATTATAGTTGGATTTTTAATAGTTTACCAAAACACCCTTACTGTCCTTGAAAAGCTAATTTTACATTTGTGGAATATCAAGATTTCTCTATATAAAATTCAAAACTTTGCATGGTTTTAAAAGCATTCTTTTAAGAAATTTGTTCATTTTCTTAGTTTTGTTATTTGAAAATGTAAATAAAAAATGAAGGGCTTTATGTGTTTCTAACTTTCTGGTTATCTCTGTATACATTGTTTGATCACCTAAACGCTGACATCACTGTTGCTGCATGCCAGTACACCTGTTTGATTTGATACAAAATTAAAAGCGTCTTTGGGAAAGAAAACGCCACTGACATCACTAGATCAGTGTGGGATGCTTTCTTTAAGGTCAACGCTCGGTTCTTTTGCTTCAGCACTACCTGTAACATGTGAACTGTTTTCTGTCTCCACATTAAAAGTACTTATACTGAACTGTAGAAACAGTCATAGTAGTTTGATTGGTAGAATTAACTGAACTGAAAAGCAAATCAACCTTAAATTTAGAAAATGTATGTCCCGCAAAGCTACCTGTAACAAGCTGAAGTGAAATAAATAGTGTACCTTGCCAGTTGAAGGTTCTGCCAGGTAGGTGATGACACTGTCAATATTTGTTGTTTCATTATACAGCCACAATATAGCACTATCCACAACTTTTAGGATGTCATTCCGGACCCGAACATGATGATAGGCAATACTAAATGCCTTTGCTACACCCTAAGAATCAGATTGTAATCAGTGTGTTTTAATTGCTCTAAATAGACTAAAGTGACTAAAAGCGCACAATGTGTATAAAGCTGAACTTATCACTCCTGGGAGTACCTCAGATCAAATATCAGTTTACTTATCGCAATTATATATTTACACTAAATATAGTTTACTCATTGCCTTACCAGCATCAACTACAATAATTTGTGAAGTAGGGAGAATAAATAGAAAACTGACTGCCATTAGAAGTTAACTTCCAGTTACAATGATGATAAACAGCATGGGGATTCCAAACATATCTGGAATTCAACTCTGGTCAAACATTGCCCTATTTTCCTTCAACGTCCTCCCACTCTACTTCAAGCATTTTCCTTAAATCGTCAATCTTAATGATTGGGCCTTGATGAATGCAGGTAAGTTATTTACCCATTGGGAGGAAGTCCTACGATTACTTGACATAATCTGGGCACAAGTTTCAATAACAGGGTGTGGGGCTGGATGAACACAGCAGGCCAAGCAGCATCTTAGGAACAGAAAAGCTTTTTTAGTCCATTGGGGATGATCTGGCTCCATAGGCAGGTGCTGAGGAAGGTGATGTGGCTGTGGTACCTGGTTTGCTTCAGGACATGGTTGAGCAGTTTCAAGGCTGAAGAGATTACGAAAGAGTTGCAGTGGGGGAGAGATCCCCTAAGGTTTGTCCGGAAGGAGGAGGGTAACTTCTTCAGGTTAGGCATCTTTAGAAGAGGCTTGATACTGGTTTCAATGGATGATCCCTGGATAAAGAAAGGAGCAGTTCTTCCCTTCCACTGGCTATTGATATGGAAGCTAATTGCAGCACCTGCCATGACTAAGTTCAGCTTCTGAATAAAGCTAGTACCTTCTAAGTCAGTGTGTTGAACTATTTTTTTCCAACCACATTTACTCATTATGTGGGTAAGACACCCCAGTGTACTCCCAGGTGAGCAGTTTCAAGACAATTGAGAAAGAAAACACTACTAGTCCTCGTTGTTGGAAATGAGCTGGGCCAAGTTGATCAAGAATGAGTGGAGGGTAGTGTTCATGGCATCATAAGATTAAGGTCAAAGAATAATGAACAATCCAGAGTAAGAATTGTCATCATTGGTGGCCCCTTGTAGATGAGGATGACTCTCTTCCATTCTTATGTGAGTCCATAGTTGGCTGTACAGACCGATGCAGCTACTGCAAGTTCTGTTACACTTGGGGCAGGTGGCAGTCAAGGCAACGGGTGGGTGGGGAGCTGGTGTGGCAGTGCGCTCCTTTTGCTGTTTTCACCCAGCTTCCACTTTCTCTTGACGGCAAGTCTCAAAGTGCTCGACGCCTTTCCCAATGTTCCTCCTTGACTTTGGACAATCCTGGGCCAGTGATTTCCAGGTGTCTGTGGGAATGCTGCACTTCGCCAAAGTGGTCATGAGGTTATCCCTGAAGCACTTCCTTTGTGCACCTGGGGTACACAGGTACCTCGAGTACCTGCTGGGGGGAGTCACATGTCGGTCATGCCAATGATGTACCTGGCCCACCTTGGCTGATGAATAAAGTGTGGATCTGGATGAACCCTCAGACCAAGTAGCATCTTAGGAGCACAAAAGCTGACATTTTGGAAGGGTCTAGGCCTGAAACGTCAGCTTTTGTTCTCCTAAGGTGCTGCTTGGCCTGCTGTGTTCATCCAGCTCCACACTTTGTTATCTCGGATTCTCCAGCATCTGCAGTTCCCATTATCTCTCTTAGCCGATGAATGTTGGTCAGTTCCTCAATGTTGGGGATGGGAAAACCAGTGTAAATGGGATAAAAATTGACCTGGGCTGAACAATTCAGAATCAAAGATTATCGGGGAAAACGGAACTATCAACTACTTTCAAAGAAAAGATTATTTGAGTAGAGTTAAAGAATATTTCCCTGAATGGGAAAGGTAGGTCTGACAAATCCCACAGCTCCCTGGTTAATAAAAGAGGTAGAGGTTAAGAAGAAAACATGTACTTATGACAGAGGTCAGGTGGAAAATTCAATTGAGAACCAGGCTGAATATGAAAGTTTCAGAGAGGGGGTGAAAAACCAAGTAAGCAAGGCAGAGAGAGAGTATGAAAAAGCAGATGACTGGTGAATTGCAAATATTATATATTTACTCAAGTAAGGGTGTAAGGATAAGCTAAGCAACTACAAACTGTCAGCTCAACTTCTGTGTGGGGAAACTTTTAAAAACAATATTTCAGGACAAAATTGCTTTAGAACACAGACACCTAGGGGTTCAAGTCCATAATTCTTTTGAAATTTGACAGAGTGTTTAAGAAAATGTTTAACACGCTTGCCTTCATTGTCCAGACGTTTCAGCATAGGAGCTAGTGACGCCTGTTCTGGGGTACTGCGTGTAGTTCTGATTGTCTTATTATAGGAGGCATATTATTAAATTGGAGAGAACAAAAACAAAGTTGCTGGAAATGCTCAGCAGGTCTGGCAACATCTGTGAAAGAGAAAACAGAGTTATCGGTGTCCCTTCCTCAGACCATTCTGAGCTTTTCCAGCAGCTTTGATTTTGTTCCTAATTTAGAGCATCTACAGTTCCTTTGGTTTTTATGAAATTGGAGAGAATTGAGAAAAGATTTATCAGAATGTTTCTGGGAATGGAGGGGTTGAGTTATAAGGATAGGCTGAGATCTTTTTCACTGGAGCATAGGAGGTTGACCCTATTGAGGTTTATAAAATCATGAGAGGCATTGATAAGGTGAATAGCAAGCATTTCTTCCCTAGGGACGGGTGTTCAAAACTAGGGGACTTATTTTTAAGGTGAGAGGAGAAAGTTTTAAAAAGGACATGAGGGGCAATTATTTTACATGTGTGGAATGAACTGCCAGAGGAATTGGTGAATGTGGCTATAGTTAGAATATTTAAAAGACATTTGGATAAGTTCATAAATATAAAAGATTTGGAGGGGTATGGGGCAAATGCATACAAGTAGGACTAGTTTAGTTTGGGAACATGGTTGATGTGGACTAGTTGGTCCGATGGATTTGTTTCTGTGCTGTATGACTCTATGTTTCAAAATTAATAGTCAGATGGCAGTGGAGTAGTACACTCCAGTTGGAGCTCGACTGCTCTTCATTCTTCTCTCTTTCTCTTCATCCTAGTGCTATTTTCTTCTTCTCCTTTTTTGCTTCCTTTCGACTTCCAGTTGTTGACGTTGACTCCCAGCTTCCGGGGACTTCTGCCAAGGAGTGACAATCCCCGGCCTTAGGCAGGCGATGATTCCTCGACTCCAGCGACAACTCCTGGCCTCCAGCAAGTGATGATTCCTGGCCTCTGGAGAATGGCAATCCCCAGCCTTTGACGAGCAACGATTCCCAGCATCTGGCAATGGCACTCGGCCTGGTGCAGCAGCCTCCCATAGAGGTCTCTTGCCTGGTGCAATGGCCTCCTACCATGGTGTGGCATCCTCCCGACCTGCTTCAGTGGCCTACCAATGCGGCGTGGTGTCTTCCTGGCCTCCTGGCATGGCGCGGTGTCCTTGTGGTGTAACGTGGTGTCCTCCTCCTGCAGATGACTCTCAGTGTGGCTTGGTGACCTTTCGTCCTCCTGCAGCAGCCTCCAGGTGTGGTGTATCGCTGACACAATGCGGTGTGTCGCTGATGCGGTGTGATGTGTTGCTGACGTGGTGTGGTGTGTTGCTGACACAGTGTGGTGTATCGCTGACGTGGTGTGGTATGTTGCTGACGCGGTGTGATGTGTTGCTGACGCGGTGCGGTGTGTCGCTGACACGGTGTGGTATATCGCTGACCCAGTGTGGTGTAACGCTGACACTGTGTGGTGTATCGCTGACTCGGTGTGGCGTGTTGCTGATGTGGTGTGGTGTGTGGCTGACGTGGTGTGGTGTGTCGCTGACACAGCGTGGTGTGTCGCTGACACAGTGTGGTGTGTCGCTGACGTGGTGTGGTGTGTTGCTGATGCGGTGTGGTGTGTCGCTGACACAGTGTGGTGTATCGCTGACATGGTGTGGTGTATCGCTGACTTGGTGTGGTGTATCGCTGACACAGTGTGGTGTATCGCTGACTTGGTGTGGTGTGTCGCTGACACGGTGTGGTGTGTCGCTGACACAGTGTAGTGTATCGCTGACACAGTGTGGTGTATCGCTGACGCGGTATGGTGTATCGCTGACACAGTGTGGTGTATCGCTGACACGGTGCGGTGTGTCACTGACATGGTGTGGTGTCTCGCTGATACAGTGTGGTGTATCGCTGACATGGTGTGGTGTATCTCTGACGCGGTGTGGTGTGTCGCTGACGCAGTGTGGTGTATCGCTGACAATGGTGTGGTGTATCGCTGACATGGTGTGGTGTATCTCTGACACGGTGTGGTGTCTCGCTGACACAGTGTGGTGTATCGCTGACTCGGTGTGGTGTCTCACTGACATGGTGTGGTGTGTCACTGGCACGTTGAGTATACGTGACAATAAAGACTATTCTATTCTATTATCTTCTCGATGGAGAAATGGGGTTTAATTAAGATGAGTCAGTATGATTTCTTTAATGGAACATCATGTTTAGCCAGCTTGCTGGAGGATGTTGAAAAGGTATCAGACAGTTGATAGAGGCAATGCTGTTGATGTGCTGTACATGGACTTCGAGAAGGCATTAAATCCAGGTTTACAGAATAGATTTGTGAGTGAATTTAGAGCTCACAAAATAAAAGGATCAGTGGCAACATAGATGCAAAATTGGCTGACTGACAGAAAGCAGACAATAATGTTTGATGGATGCTTCTTGTTCTGGGAATGGGTTAACTGGTGCAACTTCTCAGGGGTTTGTTTGTCAGTGACACACCGCACCGTGTCAGCGATACACCACACTGTGTCAGTGATACACCACACCGCGTCAGCGATACACCACACTGTGTCAGCTTTTCCTGATGTATATTAATGATTTGTTCATGGTCTCCAGGGTATAATTTCATAATTTGTGGATGATAGGAATCTTGGGACCATTGTAAACTGTGTAGAACAAAAAGGCATGTTGGTGATGAGCAGATTGGTGGCAGATGAAGTTCAATTTGAAGTATGAGCTGATATATTTGGTAGGAAGAGCATGGAGAGACAATATAAATCAAAGGGTAAACTATGAAGGTAGTATAGAAGAAAAGGAACATGGCGCATGTGTGCATTAGTCATTAAAGGGAGCAGGACAGGTTGAGAGATTAGTTCATAAACTAGTAGGGTTATAAATTAGAAGAGCGAGGAGACTATATTGAATTTGTGCAAGACACTAGCTCAGACTTAGCCAGAGTATTGCATCCAATTCTGTGCACTGCATATTAGGAAATAGGTGAAGGCATTGCAGAGGGTGCACAACAGAATGGTCGTCGGGATCAGAACCCGCAGTCATAATGATAGCTTGGAGTGGTTTGTACTGTTTTCTTTGGAGAAGAGAAGGTTGAGAAGAGGTCTGATTCAAGTGTTCAATCAAGTAAGTAGAGATGAATTATTCCCACTTTTGAATGGATCAAAAAGGAGAGGACACAGATTTATAGTAATTACTTAAAGAAGCAAAAGTGAATTGAGGAAAACTTTTTCATACAGCTAGTGGTTAATTTCTGGAATGCAAAGCCTAAGTCTATGCTGGAGGCAAATACAATGGAGGCATTAGATGGTTATTTGAAAAAGAACAATTTCTTTTATTCATTCATGGGACATGAACATTGCTGGCTGGCAAGCATTTATTGGCTATCCCTAGATGCAATTGAGAAAATGGTGGTGGGCTGCCTTCTTGAACCGCTGCAGTCCACATGCTACAGGTTGACCCACAAGGCCCCTAGGATTCCAGGATTTTGACCCAGTAACAGTAAAGGAATGATGATATATTTCCAGGTCAGGATGGTGAGAGTTTTGAAGGGGGGCTTGCAGGTGGTGTTCCTTTGTATCTGCTCTCCTTATCCTTCGAGGTGGAAGTGGTCATGAATTTGGAAAGTGCTGTCTAAGGATCTTGGTGAATTTCTGCAGTGCATTGTCCTGACAGTACAAACTGCTGCTACTGAACCTCAATGCTCGATTTAGTGGATGCTCATGGATGTGACGCCAATCAAGCAGGCTGCTTTGGAATGGTGTTGAGCTTCTTAAGTGTTGTTGGAGCTGCACACATCTATCACACATCTGACTTGTGCCTTGTTGATGGTGGACAGATTTTGAGAAATTGGGAGTTGAGCTACTTGCTGCTGTTTTCCTATCCTCTGGCCTGCTATTGTGCCCATTGTTTATGTGGTGAGTCTAGTTGAATTATTGGTCAATGTTAATCCCAAGGATGTTGCTATGGGGATTCAGTAATGGGAATACCATTGAATGCCAGGGGATGGCGGTTAAGTTGTCTCTTATTGGAGATGGTCATTGTCTGGCTTTCATGTGGTGTGAATGGTACTTGCCACTTGACTGCCCAAGCCTCGAAACTGTATGGATCTTGTTGCATTTGAACATGAACTGCTCCACAATCTGAAGATTCCTGAATATCACTGAACATTGTGCAATCATTGGCATACATCCCTACTTCTGACCCTGGAGGGAAGGTCATTAAGGAAAGAGCTGAAGGTGGTTGGACCAAGGACACTACCCTGAGGATGTCCTGCAGAAATATTCCGGAGTTGAGATGACTTTTCTACAAAAACGACAGTCATTTTCCTATATGCCAGGTATGACTCCAACCAATGGAGAGTTTGCAACCAGTATTGATTCCAGTGTTGCCAGGGCTCCTTGATGTCAAGGGCTGTCATTGTCACCTCACCTCTGTTTGTTAAATCAATAATGAAACAACCTTGGAGCTGCATTAAATATAAGAAATTTTGCTCAGATCAAACATTTTCATAATATTAATGAGAACTGAAGTGTAGATCTCCAACCTGATATTGCAACACTAACCTGGTAAAAATTGATCTCATGAGCAGTGAAGTAGTTGTCACAGTGATCTCGCAGTGTGTCGATACCTAAAACTCCAAACACCCTGTTGTGCAGATCCTTCAGTGGGATGACTACGAAGGATCCGTTTATTTTATCCCGATGGCAGTTCCATATATGGACTTGGCCATGATCTTGAACTTTGATGATGTGCAGCGGTTTCCCATCATCAACCGCTCCAAAGCTGGATTAATGAACAAATGGGATTGAAGACAAATGATTAATTAATTCTCATTTCCTACTTACAAAAGTGTGCTACTCCTCAGTCAGGCAGTGAAGAACTGGAATTTCATCTTTATGCACGAGCAAATTTATATTTACAGAAAGACAGCTTCCATTTTATGCAGCAATAGTAGGAACTGCAGATGCCGTGAATCAGAGATAACAAGGTGTAGAGCTGGATGAACACAGCAGGCCAAGCAGCATCAGAGGAGCAGGAAAGCTGACACCTTCAGCCTAGGTCCTTCTTCAGAAAAGAAAGGTCTTCTGAAAAAGGTTCTCAGCCCGAAACATCAGCTTTCCTGCTCCTCTGATGTTGCTTGGCCTGCTGTGTCCTTTTAGCTCTATACCTTGCTATCTTCCATTTTGTGCAATTCTGGTCTCCCAGCTATGGTAAGGATGTTGGTGAAACTAGAAAGGGTTCAGAAAAAATTTATAAGGATGTTGCCAGGGTTGGAGGGTTTGAGCTATAGAACATAGAAAAGTACAGCACAGTACAGGCCCTTTGGCCCACGATGTGGTACCATGGAATAATCCTAATAAATCCTATAGGGTGAAGCTGAATAGGCTGGGGCTGTTTTCACTGGAGGATCGGAGGTTGAGGCGTGACCTTATACAAGCTTGTAAAATCACAAGGGGCATGGATATGGTGAATGACGAAGGTCTTTTCCCCAGGGTAGGGAAGTCCAAACCTAGAGGTGATAGGTTTAAGATAAGAGGGGAAAGATTTAACAGGGACCTAAGGGGAAACATTTTATGCAGAGGGTGGTGCGTATATGGAATGAGCTGCCAGAGGGAGTGGTGGAGGCTGGTACAATTATAACATTTAAAAGGTATCTGGATAGATATGTGAATAGGAATGGTTTAGGTGGAAATGGGCAAATGGAACTAAATTTATGTAGGATATCTGGTGGTCATGGATGAGTTAGACTAAAGGGTCTGTTTTCATGCTGTACATCTCTATGAGTCTATGCATCTATGTCTCTATGTCAAGATCAAACCATTCCAGTTTCTAACCTGCTTTTGTAAATATGAGCACAAGTCAATGCCACATCACGCATTTTCTCCACATTTTAATGGGTGCCACTGTGGAGTGCAATTTTTAAAGTTTTGGCCATCAGAGATCAGTTGCAAGCATCCAGGTCAGGAATAACACAATTAAATTTCAAGAAAATCTCTCCTTTGCCACAACAAAATGTTTCAGCAGTAACTTCACGTAAGTAAGTCTTACTGCACCTGTGTGATTTCACTACAATACCAATTTAATCAATCAAGTTATCAACACTAAGCTCATTCCCCTGACTTTTGGAGTGTTTTGTCCCACAGCCATTTCACATAAATCATTGTACATTTACTTTTTTGGCATTATGAGTTCCCTAGGACTTAGAAATTAGTGACTGCATTCCATGCATAAACTTTTGAGGCAAGTCACAATAATCACTTAGGCCAGGAATGTGCATGCTGGAAGTATGCAGGACAGGCACATGGTAATCATTGTGCAACATCATTTGGCGAAAGCTGCGCAATTTCCATCCTCAGTGTTCAGTAAGCGACCTCACTTGACCATGCATAGTTGAACATTAAATGCCAGGAAGGACAACCTCTCCCCCCATCCCCCTCTCTGATGAAGGGTCTAGGCCCGAAACGTCAGCTTTTGTGCTCCTGAGATGCTGCTTGGCCTGCTGTGTTCATCCAGCCTCACATTTTATTATCTTGGAATCTCCAGCATCTGCAGTTCCCATTATCTCATCAATTTTGAGGTTAGTTGATATTTGAGTATTTCAGTTTGTTGCTTCAATTTCACAAGCGTTTGGTTCTTTCCATATTTAGTTAAGTTGCAAAAATCTACAGGGACTGGTACAACATGGAGTATTTGCTGACTTCAAGGTTTCAACCCAAATCAGTTGCTTACAGATATAACTGCACTCATTGGCAAATCCCTTAGAATTCAGAAAGTCTCACAGAATGAACAGAGGTTGTGTAGAATAAGACAAATTGCTGCAAAGTGGATGAGGCCACATCCACGCATGGTGTTTAGGGAGAAATTTTCCTCCTATTTGAACTTCGGTGGGGAGCAATATGTGTGATCTTAACTTTTTAATAGAACAATGACAATGATATCAGCTGTCTACTGCAGCCACAGCAATAATCTCAAAGCAAGTGAACTGGTGCACGATTGATAGATGCGAAGACAATGTGTCAATGAAATTTCTGTGCCGAGCTACTTTGAGGCTGGAGCTGGAGACATTTGTTATATTTTGCAATTTGCCATTCACTGTCATTTATGGGAGGTCACTCAGGCTCTCTGCTCAAAGACAGCCAGACACATTTCATGCTCTCTTGCTAGTTTTGCTAGCATTTCTGTGGCACACCATGCCTGAGTCCACATGTATCATTTTGCATCAACTCTGCCCTGCAGCATGAATTTTTTCAAACCTAAAGCAGGTTTGAATATGCATACCCAAAAACAGAAGCTCTTACGTGAATCCAGTTACCTATACATGCTCACCTCACACCCATGTCTCTATAGAGGGCCTGGTTCAACACATACGGTGCGTCTTCTAGAGTGCAAGCCACATAGTGCAGGAAATATTCACCCCTCTCTGGCCTGTGATTATTACGCCTCAGCAAGGCAATGGAAGAACTTATCTTCTTATTGTCACCGTGAGCTTCTGCATCCTATTGTGTGAAAAGATCCACAATACATTGTAGGCAAGGAACATATGACAATGTTCTTCCACATGGAAAGTCCAGAAAATATACATTTCCCAACTGCATGAAACAAAAATTTCCACCAACATATCTACAGATCCTTCCTAAGAATACAGATACAGGAATGCTTTCCCAAAGTTGTCCCCCTTTGAATGACTAGCAACAAGTGACCACTAAACCTCTGAGAAAATACAGTGAAGCAATTTGACAATCTGAACAACCAGATATATTGATGAAGGAAATGCTCTAGTTCTGAAATGAAATTGGAAATGAATACCAAAATTTCCCTGGTCTACTTTTCCTGTAAAGTTATGAGTGTTATTTTTTCTGAAGATGAGTTTATGAATTCTTAATGAACATGTTAACAATATCACTACACTGTAACCAGAGCAATCCTTCCCTTTGATGCCACTTTCTGCATTGTTTTCAAAAGAACTTTGACAGCAACTTTGCTGTAATGTACCATATAAACCCAGAACACGCTGACTAGAACATACTTTGTACTGTGAACAAGATGGGCATCAGCTGAAAGGTTTGAATAAGATGTGGAAAGAGAGAGAGAAATGAAATAGGAAGGTGATAATGCACAACACAACCTCAAAAAGAAGCACAGGGTTGGAGGCGGGACAATAGTCAAAGAGGACCGATGAATGAAGATAAGTTATTTTAAAGGTGTGGTGCGATTGCAGACATTTTCAAATGGGGGAAACAATGTTTTAACAGGGGAGTTGGGAATAGAACAAAAGCAACAAAAGGAAGTGAAAAGAAACAAAGAGACACTATTGTTGCAGATAATTGTCACAAATAAAAGTGAACGAGAAGCAGAAGAGATGTCAATTGGCAAAGTCCTTGCTTACGTGGATGTTGCATCAATGAGGCAACTACATTCGACTTTGTTACAAACCTTTCGAATATTTGCTTTAAAATGTGATGCCTTCTCCAATCTGATACTCCATTTACAAAGGTGTTTACTAGGTGGGGATTCTGACTAACTTTAAGAACAGAAATTAGACAAAGTAAAAGGATAATGATACAGTTTTAAAGATGGTGCAAGCACAAAGTGATTTGAAGGTTCACATGCCCGAAGGTAGCAAATTGATGATTGTTAAAAAGCAAGTAGGATCTTTGGTGCCAGTGGGATGATAGACAAGGAAAGTTATTCTTCTGAGACAAAAAAGGTGAAAGGAAGATCTAAAACTTAAACCTTAAATTATTATGTCTAAAAACAATGAGATATTATAATAGAGCAAATAAGGATAAACGGTTTCCATTGGGAGCTGGAGTGGTACCAGATGATAAGGATCTAAAACAATTGGCAAAAGAACCAGGAGAGATGAAAGACATTTTTTGTACAAAGTAATTTGTTATGATGTAGAATATATTGCCTGATAGAGTGGTGGAAATAGATATCAAAAGTAAAATATTAACTTGGATTTACACCTGAACAAGAAGTACTAAAGTAAAATGGGAAAACAACAGGTGATTCGGATCAATTGGAAATTTTCAAAGAGTGGTCACAGGCACAATGGGCTGAACTGTGTCCATCTGTGCTGTATGTTTCTATGATGATGCAACTCAATGTAAACATATTTTGCAAGCTATTTGTGCAGCTTTGTTTGTCACTGATTTAAAAAGCAGTATGAATGCAGGCATGATAATTCAGAGAAGAAAACAGTCCTACCTTAAAAAGAGTCTGGAAAACAGTTTTATATACAAACTCAAGACTTGAACTAGATGTCTCTGCTGCTCGTTGGATGTCATGCAGCCACTTTCTTCTAGCTGTACGTCGTGTTTGCTCCAAGCAACTGTCCTCATTTCTGGCTGTGAGAAATGTTACTAGACTGTCAAAGTCAGCTTCATTGTCTGAGATTTCAGCAGCAATTGTTTCAATGTATGTTGCAAATTCTTTTTTTGACAAAATGGGATTGTCGGCATAGTATTTGCGGAAGAGTTTCATCTTTTGATAGGCTGTTGAAGCAATGGAAAAAACATTTTTTGTGCATAGCAATCATTTGACAAAAATTAAATGTGCAAATGAAAACTTTTTCAATTAGTTGATTTTCTATGGATTCTTAAAGGCAAATGTGATGATTCACATTTGAATTGTTTTCTTTATACCAAAATCTAAATAGAAGAGCAAAAATAGATTTTGTAAGCAGGGAATGAAATGTGGGGGAAATGAACACACTTCCAGATGAACAGTTGTGACCAACAGAATATCTGCAGAATCAAGCCTTGATTGATATCAGGCATAGTTTCCACACAGTATCTGTTTATGAACAAACAAATATGCCTCAGCAAATGGAGGCCAGCCGAAATTTGATCACAACTTCTTACTGAATTGAATGCTCTTAAAACATTATTTATTTTCAATTCCCTGTTTTCACGGTGGACTTGAGGATACAGCGTCTAATATTGCACAAGCTATAAAGCTCAGAAGACCAACAAAAAACAGAAATTTCTGGAGAAACTCAGCATCTGCAAAGAGTTCTGAAGGAGGGTCACTGGACTCAAGACATTAACTCTGCATTCTCTGAGCAGATGCTGCCAGATCTTCTGAATTCTTCTGGCAGTTTTTATTTTTTGTTTGTTTCAGATCCAGCATCTGCAATTTTTCATTTCATTTAAGCCCAAAACACTATAGGGTTTAATTTTGAATTCATTGATTACAGTCAAGAGAGGAGCTGAGATGCCTAGTGCTGGTGGATGAGGAAGGGGGAGAAAGAGCAATCAGGGTTCCAGTACTTGACGTACTGGTAAACGCAAGAAGCTGAGATATTGTGTTTTGCCCTCACACAAAAGACACAAAAGACCGAGACTCAATTTCTGCTCTCTGTCAAGTTAACTGATCTCAGTAGGGGATGGATCAGAATGCTAAAATTATTCACACTTTCTCAAGGCTTTGGGGTAGAAAAGAAAAGATGCTAATTTCAGTCCCTGATTGCTGAACCATGAATATATATTTTCTGATCAAACTGCTCAGAGATGGGTGTTCCACATTTCTGGAGCAGGTGTGACTTGAACCTGGGTCTACTGGCTCAGGGAGTAGGAACATTACTGCTGTGCCACAGGAACCCTTGAATTATGAATATTAGTGAATAAAAGATCAGCTGTGATTTCCCTTAGCCAGTCATCTATCAATCATCATTTGGATAAAAGAGGGTGTTAGCTGCTGTGGAACTGTGCTCCATCACATGTCATGCCCACCTTCAGGGGAGCAGGGATAAGAAAGGATTAAAACCGAAAAAATAACTAACAAAAGAAAGATTTTTTTGAGATTTTATGTGCAGCTTGAAATTAATGCATATTATTATATCGTTTAAAAATATCTAAAATTGGCTTTGTAGCAGTTGGTAGTGAGTTCTTTCAGATGAAGTAGAATTCACGTAAATAATCCATTTAAGTTAAGCACTTGTCCAGATTTTCCAGTCAGCAGTAAAGAAAGGATGTGTATTATTCACCTCACTCAATAGCTGACAGAAAGATTTGGCCACCTTTGGAGCAAGGACTTTCTGTCATCAGGTGACTATTTCAGCGTGACACCTTCTATAACAGACCTGGGCAAACTCTGTTTGTGGGCTACATTCAGCCTGAGGCTCTACCAGAGAAATGAGAAAAGAAATTGAGTGAAGCATGTTTGAATTTTTGTTTATCCCCCAGCTTTTCCCATGTTAATTGACAACACTGCTTGATCATTTCAGCGTCACTCATCACTTTTTGGATGTGGCAGCAAGTTTTACAACTAGACACCCTTCCTGATGTTAACATTATCCATCGATCTGGGGCTGGAAACCAAAGCATGGTTTTTCAGAAGGGCATATTACTTATGCGTAATATTGCATATTACTTAGCATGATTAAGACTTCTATTCCCAAGCCAATCTTTACTTCTAAGCCACTTTTAATGTGGAGCCAAGAGGAAATACAGCCAGTTTATTCTGTTGCTGTCACTTGAATGTTGAGTTTATCAGCAAGGAATGGAACAGCACACTCTGTTGAATAACAAAGTTTTTCTAACAGCAACCTCTGAATTTCATGTGATCAAGATTCCATTGCAAACTGTACCCATGCTAGGAACATTGTGATGAAGCTTTGAATGTTGAATGTCACTGTTCAAAATGCTTTGAGCTTATAAACCTGTTTTATATTAACACCTCACATTATGTTTTCTGTATTAGCGCATTTCTTGGAACTTCAACCACTGAATAATGGAAAGCACTGTGGAACAGAATTGTTGCAACTCTAGAGACAAAATAACTACAGAAATATATACACTACCAACATTTTCTTTCACTATATTCACTGAAAGTGCACTGAATCTTTGACAGCAGTCTGTTGGATTTCAAATGCATTTAAAAACCATTAGTGTCCACAATCTCTCATATTATTCCTTAACCTCTGCAAACCACCAGGGATCAATACTAAGCAGGGCCCAGCTGCTTCTCCTCACCCCACACACCTCCAGCAGACAGATGATATTTGCCGACTGCTTATCCTCTCAACCAGAGAATGGATGTGGCGCAGAGACATTAAAGCTCATGAAAGAGTTCAATGATGATTTAAATTGCTCAGGGAAGTTTCGAAGTTTAAACATCAGAATATTTATTTTTCAAAGATTTAGTTTCCCAGGTCTTCACAGGAATGCTCTGCCTTTTACCGTTGAGGAAGTGGCTCATTTTTTTCAAACAGAAGAAATTCATCTCACTCACTCTCCTTAGCCTCCCAACAGTATATATTTACTGTCGTTTTCATGGCCTCTGACAGTGTTACTCCTAGATTTCCCAGATGGAGGTGTACATGAGCTGCTCAGATTGGTGCCTTATTTTTCTTTTTCAGTTCTCCCAGGGAAATTGTTCGATTTCACCATGTTGATAAGGATGAGATCAACAATTGAATTTATAGCAGAAACAGGGGCAAGACTATGCCAAAAATCTCCTGAAATTGTGAAAAAGTATTTTCTTGTGTATTTGTATCTAATACCAAAAACCCTCCAAGCGTTTCTGTAATTTTTGACATGATTCATACATACTTGAGCACAATCTTAGAAAATGTGTCCACAGTTGTGCTCTTCCTGTAAAGGGTCTTTGGATGGCAGCCAGGAGTAGGAGCATTGATCAATTTTCCAATTCTTAATCCCAGGATGCTGAAATAAATTCTGTAACTTTACCCACGTTCTGACTGTGATCAGTTAACTCGGAATAAGAGATAAAACCTGAGATCGGTACAATGCTTAAAACATAAAGATGTTCAGCTGGGATATCCCAGCAGTCCTCCATATTTAATGCACAGCATCAGTAAACATGTAATTGTTCAGAGGCCTGCTACCAGGATAGAATCTCCAGTTCTAGAGATGCATTTACATTTATCACTTGTTGTCTGATGAACTGATGACAAGCCAAACTGTGTGTGACATTTTCCATGCCAATATTATGACCTAGACCCTGTCACCACATGGAACAGCTCTAAGACTGGAAAGGTGCTCTTTTACGTATGCGCACATCTTGTACACTGTAATTGTGACATCTATTGTTCAATGCATACATCAGTAGCCTAATGTGATCTTAATTTATGGAATGCTCATATCATAACACCATAAAGCACTGGACCAATTCATTAATGTCCTTCAGGGAAGGAAACTGCTGTCGTTACCAGGTCTGGCCTACGTGTGACTCCAGACCCTCAGTAACGTAGCTGACTCTTAAGGGCCCTCAAGGCAATTTTGGATGGCCAATAAATGCTGCCTAGCCAGTGATGCTCTATATTTAAAAAAAACCTATTCTAATAAGGAACCCTTGCAAACAAGTACTCTACCTTCAGTTATACCCACCTCCAGAGAATGAATGCGGATATTATCTGATGAACCTGTTGAGAGATATTATGATGTACTTCTGAAACAGATGGAACTTGAGCCCAAGCCTCCTGCCTCAGATGTATGGGCACTATTACTGTGCTACATAAGCCACTCCAGGGAATGAATGAACAATCATTACAAAATACCAATGTTGATTATGTCTAGGTTATGAGGCTGCAATCACTGATACCATTTTTAAAGCACTATTTGGGCATCACAACTCTTCCATTTCAATCTCTGCAGCAACTCCTTAGAAATGTTGACTTGTGATTTGGCAGTGTAGAGTTGTGGAGTCACAGAGTCACGTAGCATGGAAACAGGCCCTTCAGTCCAACCAGTCCACGCTGAATATAAGCCCAGACTGAAATAGTCCCACTTGCCTGCTCCTGGCCCATATCCATCCAAATCTTTCTTATTCATGTATCCATCCAAATTTCTTTTAAACACTGTAATTGTACCCACATCCATCAATTCCTCTGGAAGTTTGTTCCACATGCAAACCACCCTCTGTGTAAAAAATTTGCTTCTTATGTATTTTTTAAATCTCTCTCCTTTCACCTTAAAAATGTGTGCCCAGTCTTGAAATTCCCCACCTTAGAGAAAAGATAACTACAATCAACTCTATCGATACCTCTCATTGTTTTGCAAACTTCTATCAGGTCACCTCTCAACCTCTTACGCCTCAGTGAGAAAAGTCCCAGCCTATCCAGTCTTTATTTATAACCCAAACCTTCCTACGTGGCAACATCCTGGTAAATCCGTTCTGAACACTCTCCAGCTTAATAATATCCTTCCTACAACTGGATGATCAGAACTGGATGCAGTATTCCAGAAGAGGCCTCACTAACATCCTGTACAACCTCAACATGACTTCCCATCTCCTATTCTCAAAGGACTGAGCAATAATTCACAAAATAGGATAGTACAATGCAGGACAAAGAAAAAGAAGTGAAATAAATCAAACTTATGAAGCTTCCAAAAGTACCCTAAAATACAAAGGAGCTGGAAATCTGAAATGAAAACAGAAATTGCTGGAGAAACTCAGCAGGTCTGACAATACCTGTGGAAAGAAAGCAAAATCAACATTTCAGGACAGTATTGAGGAAGAACCCTGCTTTATCTCCATAGGTGCTGCCAGATTTGCTGAATTTTCTTAACAATTTCTGTTTTTGTTCCACTAAAATGCAAAGCTACCTTGTCTCCACTTGTCAATGCCATAAACTAGTGAGCATCCAGGACAAGCTCAGTAACCTTCTGTTATTTTCACATAGGAATGCCTAAAACATGATACCCTGCAACATGTAAATTATTCAGTGTGTAGAGCACTATTTGTGAATTATTGCATTCTTAAATCTTCTTTTCCCCAAGGTTTCATGATGGGAGAAGGAGAGACAGACAAACGCACTAGTTACTGGCATAAACATGAATGCAAAACTCTACTGAAAATCTTGTCATTACACAGAATGTCTGAAATCGACAGCTGTATTTATTAAATGTCCCAGGGATGTCAAATCTCTTGTCATTCATTTTATTTAAAGATTTTCCCTCTTCAGTATAAAGCTAAAGATTTCCAGATGGGGGTGCCCTCTCTTTTCTGCCTGGGGAGACCATAGCATTGTTTTTCCCTCTTACAAGTCATTTATCTAAAATAAATCAGAAGTGTAATAGAAACTTTTTTTGTTGATTTTATAAATAAAGAGCCAGTAGATGAATAAAAAAAGGGACAGTTACAAATACTACAATCTTTGGCACAGTTAGTGGTTGAGAGATAGGCATGATAGTGTGCTTGTGTCATGAGAAAAAGAACAGTTCTTCAGAGGTAGTATGCAGTCCTGCAGCTGCTGGAGAATCTGAGATAACAAGGCGTATAGTTGGATGAACACAGCAGGCCAAGCAGCATCAGAGGAGCAGGAAGGCTGACCTTTCGGGTCTAGACACTTCTTCAGAAATGGGAGAGGGGAAGAGGGTTCTGAAATAAATAGGGACAGAGGGGGAGGTGGACAAAAGAGGAATAGAGGAGAAGGTAGGAGGAGAAGAGACAGACAGATCAAAGAGGCAGGGATGGAGCCAGTAGAGGTGAGTGTAGATGGGGAGTTGGGAGGGGATAGGTCAGTCCAGGGAGGACAGAGAGGTCAAGGGGGAGGGGTGAGGCTAGTAGGTAGGAGATGAGGGTGAATCTTGAGGTAGGAGTAGGGGATAGGTGGGAGGAAGGACAGGTTAGGGAGGCAGGGACAAGTTGGGCTGGTTTTGGGATTGTGATCAGGGGAGGGGAGATTTTGAAGCTTGGTTTTAAATTTCTTCAGTACACTTGAATCTTGCAAACTCACTTCTCATAAAGAAAAGTGAAATCCCCCTACAGCTTACTGTCACAGACACCTGAGCACTTTGATATCGGCATGTTTGGAAATGGAACTAGCTTCAAGCAAATAAACCTCAGGAACTATGAGGGAGCTTTTCCCACTATAATCTGTGGAGTTCAGGAGAATTTATTGGATTAGATTAGATGCCCTACAGTGTGGAAACAGGCCATTTGGCCCAACAAGTCCACACCGGCCCTTGGATCATCCTACCCAGACCCATCCCCCTATAACCTACACACCCCTGAATACTCTGGGCAATTTAGTATAGCCAATCCACCTAAGCTGCACGTCTTTGGACTGGGGGAAGGAAACCAGAGCATCTGGAGGAAACCCACGCAGGCACGGGGAGAATGTGCAAACTCCGCAGACAGTTACCCGAGGCTGGAATCAAACCCGGGTCCCTGGTGCTGTGAGGCTACAGTGCTAACCACTGAGCCACCGTGCCGCCCTTGTACTGCAAAATTGGGTGCATCCGTAAAAGAACTGTATCCAACCTGATATGTGATATGTCAGTTCACATTCCTTTGTAATAAACCCCCATGCCAGGAGTCCTGCCTTATAAACTTACCCTCTAAAATCATAGTGGCAGTAGGGTGGGATGTCATGGTGTAGTAGGGTCACAGTTTCCAAGTACAGTAATTAAAAAGGGTAGAAAAGTGACAATTCATACAAGAGTTCAAAAGGCTTCAGTTTTAGTCTGCCTCTATGCTGACTGGCTGATCCCATTTTGGGTGAATCGTGTGATAGATACGATTGGTTTCCATTCTCCTGGTACAGACTGTGAGAAATAGTGGGATTTTTTGATCAGTCCAGTGAGTCCTTTTGGAAGAGGCATCTGTACACTGGGGGAAGGCAAACTTTCTTGCTTCTCAATGTCTATTCGCTCAATCATGATGTCACTTGCAGGAAGTGATATCTAACCTGGCTTCTATTTTATTGTAGCTTTCAAATCAGCTTTATAGCATAGATGTGGGGGCTACAGCTGATTGGTTTTCTAGAAAAATATCTGACTAGATGACTCATATCTGCAACAAAATGCATTATTGGTGCAATTTCTCTTACCTCTTTTTATGGCATTCTTCTCCATTCCGTCCTTGTACGTAGTCAAGACTTCAACTAGTTCTCTCAGATTAAGGTAACCTGATACATCATTATCCCATTTCTCAAACAATGCCTCCAGGACTAGCCTGTGCAAAGCAGCTAATGCCTCACGATTTGCCTGGAACAAAATCACACGATATAGATATAGTTCAGAAAGGGCAAGGCTTTTGCAAAATGCATCTTCCTGATGTAAATAAAGGGGAAAATCAATTGGTACACAAAACATTTTGGCGAGAAGGTACAGGCATCAGGAGACAGCAACACAGACTGCATAGCTTGGCAAGAAAACCCTCAAATTTCAATCTGACAATATTGACTACCTTACCAGTTACATCTGTATAGAACCCTTGTATTCAAAAAAATGTTTCAAGTAATGCTTCAAGGTACCTCACCTGGTGAATCCGAATCTCAATCTATTTTTGGCAGCAGAAAGTATGTACATTATTACAATTTTCTCTCAGTCAATTGAATCCTGTGATCTGCAGAACCATGTGGCCTCTAGGGCTGTATATGAATCACAAACAATGTTCCCTTTACACTCGCCATGTAGATGGTAATAGATATCAGTATTCTAGGGTTTATCCAACAATAAAGTGAAATCGTTTTCAAGCCTTCAGGTGAATGAATTTCCAAAGGATCATCTACAAGCAAGAAATAAGAGCACTGACACAACTGAGTCACCAGGCTTTCATAGGTTGGATTGGCAAAGGTTAGAAATGCCACACAGGCCAAGGACTGGCATATTGAATCACAGCACAGAATCAAGCCCATCGGTTCAACTCGTCCATGTCAACCAGATATCTTAGATAAATCTAGTCCCATTTGCCAGCATCTCGCGCATATCCCTCTAAATTCTTCCTATTCATATACCCACCCAGATGCCTTTTAAATGTTGTAATTGCATCAGCCTCCACCACTTCCTCTGGCACATCATTCCATACACACCGTCCCCCCTGCATGAAAAAGTTGCCCCGTATGTCCCTGTTAAATCTTTCCCCTCCCACATTAAACCTATGGCCTCCAATTTTTGACTTCCTTAACTCGAGGAAAAGATCTTGTCTATTTACCCTATCCATGCCTCTCATGATTTTATAAATCTCTATGAGGTCACCCCTCAGCCTTTGACATTTCAGGGAAAATAGCCCCAGTCTCTCCCTATAGCTTAAACTCTCCAACCCTGGTGACATCTTTGTAAAATTTTTCTGAACTTGATTGTGTCTCATAAATAAACAGTGATTGTGAAACCAAATTCTGAGGGGTGCACTTTCTTTCCCCAAAGTGCAACAAACATTAAATTGTAAAGGAGTCCATTATATAAATTGGCATATAAAAACTATGACAGTGCTAAATGGTCATGGATTAGAGCCAATGTTTCTTTTCAACTGCACAGTCATACACAAATAGGAGGTCTTGCATTGACCTAGCTGATTGATAAACATTATGCGTATATGGCTACACAAAAAAACCATAGGAACCATGCTCCGGGAAATCTAGCCTGTGCACAACAATTAAATTTCAAACAGAATATTGACGGAATCCTGTTCCTATGCTATGATTGCTGGAGAATTCATTATTGGTGACCCCTTCAGCCATGGTATTTTACTTGTGATGATTAAAGTAATATTCCTATAAAAGTAAACTATCAATATCCAACTTCCATTATCAGATCGTGTGATGCTGACTTTGCAATTTATATATTATTTTAGTACCATTTCTGTTAAGTCTGGATTTTTGGATTCTAAAGCAGTGGCAATTGTTTTTTCTATGTATCTGAAAGAATTACTAATTAACTTGTATTTTTAAGGTCATGATAGTTTATTTTAAAGGAGTTTATGAGGGTAAGAGTTCAGAATTAATGGGTTTTTATTTACATTTGCAAGTCATATGACCTAGAAAGATAAACAATATTCCTCAAGGTTTCTGTTAGAAATTTCTGAACTTTTTTAACCATAGAAGAAACTTCCATAGCTTTGAGCGAGTGAGAAAGAGACATTTTCAGTTTTACTTTCAGTATTAAGCAGTTCTGCTGAAGTTTTCATATATAATGTTGTTTCTGAGAAAGGGAGAAAGTAGTTAAATTAATTAACATGAGATTACCTTAGAATAAGAAGTTAGTGATAGACTCAGACTGGAAGTATTTGGGTAAAACCCTGAAGAGATTATTTGAAGCTGAGAACATTTAAGCTCAGGTATAAGATAGCTCAACAAGAAGCTAAAAGATTTTAAAGTCTGGGAGGTGAAGTTGAATTAAACCTAATGCGGTGTTAGAAAAGGGGATTTTCTCGTGCAGATATTGTACAAGAGGTGTTTTTGAGTATCATACAGGAGCGTGTGCATCACTAAATGCAATTTATTACAGCCTCCCTGTCTGTGTCAGAATCTAGCTAGAACAGCAACCTGACTGGTCAAACGAGAGGCGAGAGGGACACAAGGAGGATTGGTCTCTAGGAGATACACTGCAGCAGTTCGAGACATGTGACAATGACACCCATGAAGGAACCAGAAATGAAGAAATTCAGAACCATGGTGACTTTGACAGTCATTGCCAACACTTACCTTTCAAGTCACATGGAGATCTTGATTGAAGAAGCTGCAAATGTCAGCAACCAATCAACAGTGAGCATCTGAGCTTCTTAAGGCATCGTCAAGTTTAGCCCAAAAACATGATCTGTTTTGGGGGTATTGTCTCGTGCAAGCTGGAGCTCTCTGATCCTTCCCTTTATCTAATGGAGTGGCAGGGGTTTCAGAGAAAGTCAATGGCTGCTCATACTAGTTTACTTCCTACTGCTGATGGTGTTGCTGATGTTCTCCCTCTTCTTCCTTATCAGAGCTCTGGGGTAAAATTACAGGAGTGATTCCCATGCTGATCTAAAGGCTGAGGCCTGTGCAGGGCAGATTAATGGCAAAGCAGCAGAAACAACTTCCAAAGTTTTGGAAATCACCTTCAAAGCAGCAAAGCATGCAGAACAAGTCCTGAGAGTAAAGCCTTTCACCTAGCAATGAAGTAGCTGTTAGTCCATAATATTTAAAGTCTACTTTTTTTAATCAGTTTCTCCTTCCTATCAATCTCCACTCTCCACTCATCCTGTTCAACTTGGTGAGTTTCAGATAATGCCAGAAAACCCATGACCTGGTTGAATCTAAGAGCCAATATCAAGTCTTTGACCATATTTCAATCGTACACACATGTAGGGGTAAATGCGCTCCAGCACTCTCCTGGTTTCCAGACATGCTAGTGTTTTTCACCTCTTTAACTTGCTGCTTGCAGGGACATCTGTCCTACACTGGTTAAAACTCTTCCCTAGAATTGGTTAAAGGCTGCAAATCAACCGTGACATCCAGGACATGTCATAAAGCATACAGATGCATAAGCACCTTCCAATTATGATTTCAATAAACAATTTGTTTACAGTTTTGCATCAATAGTCATCATATATTCCTCTCCCTGCCACCCACTTAAAAGGCACAGTCCTTTCTCAATACTGGTTCATCAATTTCATGGCCGTCTCCTAGGGAAAAGGTAGATTCACATAATCTCAATTTTAAAACATTCGACCTGGATTTCCAGAACGATACTAATTAGAAAAGAAATGTTTTGGCTGCCCTTATATTGAGCTGGAGCATTGTCCCCTTGATTCATTTTCTTGGACACATTGAACTTCTTACTAAGACATGTTTTGGGAATGGAAACTCTTAGAGAGTAATTCAGCCTCTGTGTAGAAAATTCTGGGCAGTTTATAACCAGTCCTGAGAAAACTATGGAATTCCATACCCAGCAGCTGTCAACCCCAAAAAACACATATCTGGATAAAGAGATCAAGTTAGCACTTCAGCCAAAACCTAAACATGCTTCAGAAATGGTCCCTGCAAGGTAGATATGGAACTCTCAGGTTTGTAGTGGCTCTCAAAAACATTCAGATTCTTATCCGAAATGAACACAGAGTGATCACAGTCTATCCTGATCACAGCCCCTAACTTTTATGGAAACATTTAAGACATTAAACATTCTTTATTTCTTTGGAGTTTGTTCCTCTGACCACATCTGCTGTAAATAATCTACATTGTGGGAAAAACAAATGTAATTGACACCCTGTCCAGAATAAAAAGAGATAGAACATGGAACATAGAACATAGAAAAGTACAGCACAGAACAGGCCCTTCAGCCCACGATGTTGTGCCGACCATTGATCCTCATGTATGCACCCTCAAATTTCTGTGACCATATGCATGTCCAGCAGTCTCTTAAATGTCCCCAGTGACCTTGCTTCCACAACTGCTGCTGGCAACGCATTCCATGCTCTCACAACTCTCTGTGTAAAGAACCCGCCTCTGACATCCCCTCTATACTCTCCTCCAACCAGCTTAAAACTATGACCCCTCGTGTTAGCCTTTTCTGCCCTGGGAAAGTCTCTGGCTATCAACTCTATCTCTGCCTCTCATTATCTTGTATACCTCAATTAGGTCCCCTCTCCTCCTCCTTTTCTCCAATGAAAAGAGTCCGAGCTCAGTCAACCTGTCTTCATAAGATAAGCCCTCCAGTCCAGGCAGCATCCTGGTAAACCTCCTCTGAACCCTCTCCAAAGCATCCACATCTTTCCTATAAGAGGATGACCAGAACTGGATGCAATATTCCAAGTGCGGTCTAACCAAAGTTTTATAGAGCTGCAACAAGATCTCACGGCTCTAAAACTCAATCCCCCTGTTAATGAAAGCCAAAACACCATTTGCTTTCTTAACAACCCTGTCCATTTGGGTGGCCATTTTAAGGGATCTATGTATCTGCACACCAAGATCCCTCTGTTCCTCCACACTGCCAAGAATCCTATCCTTAATCTTGTACTCAGCTTTCAAATTCGACCTTCCAAAATGCATCACCTCGCATTTATCCAGGTTGAACTCCATCTGCCACCTCTCAGCCCATCTCTGCATCCTGTCAATGTCCCGCTGCAGCCTACAACAGCCCTCTATACTGTCAACGACACCTCCAAACTTCGTGTCGTCTAAAGTTAGGTCTCTGAGAAATTGATAATGCACGTGAATATGTTTGTTGCTTTATATCCAATTACTTTGTTTCTGCTTTTGTATGAATCTCATTTCATTCATGTGTGGAAGTGTCATGACAATGGATCTTGGCCCAAATTACTTATGGGCACATTGAACTTTTAAGTAAAACAGTTTTTCTTGTTAAACTATGAAAAAAAGATACAAAGCAAAGATGGCTGTGAAAGTAAATTCTGACTATGCAATTCAGTGGCTGTTTAGAAAATGACTGTGCAGATTACACCCAGTCCTGAGAGAGGATGGAAAGTCACACCTGGAGGCTGTGGAGAAACTTCAGACAGAGGCACTACAAAGGAAGAGATGCAATGCAAAATCTGAACAGCAATGTCCTGTCATTTCAGAGATAATGAAAGTTAATTACCACTTTAGTAGAATCAACAGCCTATGAGTCATACCCCAGATTGTGGACATGATGTCTGGTAAAATAAGATAGTTCTAGGCAAAAGACATGTTTGTGCTTTCCCCTTCAGAGAATATATAAGAGAACAGGATAAGAAATCGATTGCACCTTGAGCCTCACTGTTCTAATTTGGTGTTTTTGTTCAACTAGACTGGTGTGTGTTACAACACCCAATTGGGAAACCTGAGCTTGCATACAAAAGAAAATGTCAGTCTCTCTTTCTCTCTTGGTCTCTGTCTCACTGATTTCTGGATGCAATTC
Organism: Stegostoma tigrinum; assembly: GCF_030684315.1. NCBI lineage: Eukaryota > Metazoa > Chordata > Chondrichthyes > Orectolobiformes > Stegostomatidae > Stegostoma > Stegostoma tigrinum. The sequence continues at coordinate 30,379,030 of NC_081380.1, forward strand.
ACAAGTCAGGAAAGCCACCATCAAAAAGGAAACAGGATGATTCTAACTTACAGAACTAAGAATTTTCAGATCGATTGCGGAGTCAGTGTTACCAGAACTGTCCAACATAACAGTCACAACTTTTCACCATTTATTCCTCACAAATCAGCTAGAGATTGATTGGTATATCTTTCTCTCAGCAGTAATGGGTTTCCTCACTTGCTTCATTTTTGATCTTGTGCTTATATGTTGTGCTTATTTTTCTTTGAATTTAATTAACTCTTGAGCTCATACTTTCCTTAACACAAGACAGCCTGTTTAAATTAGCTCCTTTTAAAAATAAATATACTGGAAAAGGTATTCATGAGGGAACAGATCCCTCATGTTAAATTAATCTTGTTGAGACCAACAGATTGTTAAATAAATAAGGGAAGCCAGTTCTTCCGTCGACAAATAGGAATATAAAGATTTGGGGAGTCCTGTCTGGAAAGAATATTGGAAACCCTGAGCCAAGGACTAATGGTGTCAGAATAAGCCAGTATTAAATTGAAACTTCACACCTTCAAGCAGAGATACCTAGCTATAAAGTAATAAAAATATAACAATGTTATGGTTTTACAATGTTTTTCAATGCAATGTATTGTATTGGGATGTGCTGAACAGTCAAAATGAGAAAAGCTCAGGGTTATACAATGATGCATTTCCTGTGAAAACCAAATCTATAAGCACTGGGAACAATAGACTTTGACATGCGCCTCATGAGGAATATAATACACAGACACATAGCCTAACTCCAGTTCCAAATTAACCTCACAACTGGAAAATAGAAATCAATGAAATCCAAGCTCATATTTTCAAAAACTAAATGTTCTAGATAAAATGAGGTGTAGGTGTAAACTAAAGGAAGCAATTATTAAACATTTGATAGCTAGATCGTACATTAAGAAAGCTACATCAATGTTTTTAAATGCATGCTCATGTCTTCCACCTCTTCTATATGGCCTGCCTAAGGACTGAATTCCTTCCTCCTGCCCATCACTGATTAAGTTGTTTTAATTTATTTATTTTGTGGGATGTGGGCATCGCTGTGTGAGTCAGCATTTATTGCCCATCCCTGGTTGCCCTTGAGAAGGTGGTAATGAGCTGCCTTCTTGAACCACTGACGTCCACCTGCTCTGGGTTGACTCACAATGCCATTAGTGAGGGAATTTCAGGATTTTGACCCAGCAACAGTAAAGGAATGTCAATATATTTCCAAGTCAGGATGACGAGTGTCTTGTAGGGCAACTTGAAGGTGGTGGTGTGCCCATATATCTGCTGCCCTTGTCCTTCTAGATTGAAGTGGTCATGGGTTTGGAAGATAATACACTGTGAGGCTGGATGAACACAGCAGGCCAAGCAGCATCTCAGGAGCACAAAAGCTGACGTTTCGGGCCTAGACCACAAAAGCTGACGTTTCGGGCCTAAACAAAGGCGCCTCCCAAATCCCGACTCTGTCCCTGCCCCTCCCCCACCATGCACCCGCCGCCATTGACCATGAGGACACGGCCGAAGACCCCACCGATGACGTCACATCCGCCTCCGCCGGCCACAGAACTTCCGGAACCGCTGCTGCAGTCACCACCTCCACGTCCAGGTACAACACCCCACACACCACCCTAACCGCAGCTGCTGCCGCCCACCCCGATCCTCCAACCGCCGACGGAACCCCGCCCACGGTCGACGCCGACGGAACCCCGCCCACGGCCGACGCCGACGGAACCCCGCCCACGGCCGACGGAACCCCGCCCACGGCCGACGGAACCCCGCCCACGGCCGACGACCTCATCGCTCCGCCACATGTGTTCATCCAGCCTCACATTGTATTATCTTGGAATTCTCCAGCATCTGCAGTTCCCATTATCTCTGATGGGTTTGGAAGATGCTGTTTAAGGATCTTTGGTGAATTTCTGCAGTGTAGATAGTACACACTGCTGCTACTGACTGTTGGTGGTGGAGGGAGTCGATGCTTGTGGATGTATTGCCAATCAAGCTGGCTGCTTTGACTTGGCTGGTATCAAGTTTCATGAGTGTTGTCAGAGCTGTACTCATCCAGGCAAGTGGGGAGTATTCCATCACACTCCTGACTTGTGCCTTGTAAATGGTGCACAGGCTTTGGGAGTCAGGAGATGATTTACTCGCTGGAGTATTCCTAGCCTCTGACCTGATCTTGAAGCCACTGCAATGCGAATTTAGTTGAGTTTCTGATCAATGATAACTCCCAGGATGTTAATATTGGGGATTCAGTGATGGTAACACCATTGAATGTCAGATACAGTCGTTAGATTGTCTCTTATTGGTGATGGTCGTAGCCTGGCATTTGTGTGGTGCAAATGTTACTTGCCACTTGTTAGCCCAAGCCTGGGTATTGTCCAAATCTTGCTGTATTTGGGCAGGGGCTGCTTCAGTGTCTGAGGAGTCATGAAGGGTGCTGAATATTGTGCAATCATCGGCGAACATCCCCACTTCTGACCTTATGATGGAGGGAAGATCATGGATGAAGCAGTTGAAGATGGTTGGGTCTAGGACACTACACTGAGGAACTCCTGCAGAGATGTCCTGGAGCTGCAATGATTGACCTCCCACAACAATCTTGCTATGTGTCAGGAACGACTCTAACTACTGGAGTGTTTGTCCCCAATACTCATTGATTAATTAATTCTAATTAAATATATGAAAGTGAATTCTTCTGTTAGCATGGACTGTGCTGGAGCACCATGTTTGAGAAGAAAAAAATAAGGCCAATTACAATATTTGAGTATGAAACCTTCTTTTGGTGGAATGTTGAAAGGCAAGAAGATGATGAAATGAGATAATTAACAGTTAATGGGTGAACAAAAAAATAAGGATATACAAGAAAAATAAGGCCAAATCACAACATTTTGGGTTTGGGGTCTTTTTTAGATGAAATGATGAAAGTCTTGTGGCTCAGTCAGTAGTTCTCTCCATCAAAGACATAAGTTCACTGTTCAAGTCTCATTGCAGGACTTGTTGGCCATAAAGTCACATTTATTAAACTAGTCAACAAGTTGATAATCAATCTGCTAATCCTGCCAACACTTACCCCAAATTCCTCAAAAGAAAGAAAAGGTGTGTGTAAAGATATGAAACAAGAAACGACATGGAATGTTGAAAGACTTAAAAAGAAATAAAGTGTGATAATTAAAAGTTGCTGGATAATTATAGACGTAAACGAAATGATAGGCACATTAAAAAAATCCTCTGCAACAGGATAAATAAGGAATATCATTTAAAAGTTATGTGTAAAGACCACATCTTTTCATTTTTCCTTAGTGCAGACTAAAATGGAAAAAGAATTGTTTTGAAACTGACAACTGGAGAAGGAATCATTGCATATTAACAAATTACTGGAGCTCATTTTGAGGTATGTTTACACCTGTTACTAAATATCTAAACCACACAGTCAATGGCACACAGATAAATTATGGTCCTTCTGTAATTTGTTTAAATCATTAACATTTGTGATGATCCCTGACGTATTAAGGCTCAAGAGTCACTGTACTTTTCCCACATGTGTACTAACAAATGGAAGGGATTTTAAGAATGGGTTGAGGAGGATACAATCAGAAAGCTATTGGAATGACATGAAAGCAGAAGGGAACGTAAGAGTAGAAAATAAACATTTTATAGTAAAAATTATACACAAGTCAGGTTGGAAACAATGTCACACCTATGTCATCTGAGACAAAAACAGGTAGAAATCCTACATGACTTACCTGAGTTAATTTTTCTATCTTTTCCTCTTTAGTCTCTCTATATTCATAGTGAATGTAGTTTAGAAGGCTTTCAATGGCTGAAGAATCTGTGGTGTTTCCCATAAAAGTCTCCAGCAATTGGACAAATTGTTGGATAGTTAAAGAATTCCTGTCAAAAGGAGTTGTAGTCAGCGCATGACCGCGTTGCTGGATATCTGATATAATGCTTGCCAAATCTATAAAAAATACAAGGAGGAAAACAACCTTATTCCATTTATCTGTAAACATTTTATTCCTTCCATTTGGGTAATGCTTTCTCACATGTGACGTTTTATGTTTATTCTCATTCGCTACATAAAATACAGGCCCCTTTTGTACAGCAAACTACTCCATGTGAAAAGGAGGGTGATTAAGACCTTAATAAGAAGGCTAAAGAAAACACAAGTTGGATATGGAACCTGAAACAACTGTATAAAGAAAAGTACTTATTTTTGTTAAATGTTTTTATATAAGTCTAGCAAATAAACATATCAATAGCTCCGAGCACGTAGATCATAATATCCATCTCTGGTCTACACTGAGTTAGCTTTTCTGAACCAGAGAAGAAGAGAACATTGCCAAAAGGGAAAAAAATACTATCCCAATTGCTAATTTTACAACTATGTATAACTTCTGTATAAGTTACAGAATTTGAAGCACAGAAGGAGATCCAGTGCATGTAGGCTGGCCCCGTGAAACGGCCATTGTTTTTTGTTATTTCACCCCAATTGTTACCAGTGCACATAAATTTAGTAGCCAAGTTCATGCAAAACTTAAGTTTTGTGCATTTCATTCCCTCTTCACCTGCTCAACTAAACCCCAAGATACCAACATATGTGGAGTTTCAGTAACTTAATCACTGGTTCTTGTCACTTCAATGATGAACACTTCTCTCATCACTTGAAGGCCATAATGGGACATTAAGTGAACTGCTAAATAGGCAGTCATTCAATGGCCATTTTACATATGTTGCTTCAGTGCAATGAATCAAAAAATCTATTCTTATGCACTAGAAATGATGGAAACTCTTCCTTTCCTCAGCAACAATATTCCTCTATTTTGTTAAATACAAAGAACTTGTGCGAAAAATATAGCGGAAAGGATGATAATAACCCCTAGACATTGTAGTTAAATTCCATGCCATCTTATTGTTTTGCCGTCATTGTAAAGGACACATATAATAGACAATATGTAATGGGAATACCTGGAAACTTCTTTATTGCTGCACTCTGCTCATCAGGAATCCCAATATAAGAGCTTTTATCGGAAATAAGATCACCTGTAAGCAATTGTAGATTAAAATTCACAATTATATTTGTAGAATAATCTTTAAAAAAATCTAGAGCATCAACTTTCTGAGGCTGGGATCAAATACGAAATTTAAGCTTATTAAAAAAAGAAAGTTTTGAGAATATATTGACGTCTTAAGCAACAACAGAAATTTTTATTTTATTAATTGAAATTGAGGAACAGAGCCTGAGCCATGGAAAGAGAGTCGTTATGCAAGATGGATAATCTATTGTATTTTGGCATTTGCTTTAAAATAGAGAAAGATGAATCTGGAGCAATTAAAACAGTTTTTTTTAAAAGACACTAGGTCAGAAAGTAATTTGGAACAGTGATCTAAGTATGTCAATTCCAAGAAAGCATGTGACTCTAGTCAAGAGTCTAGGAGAACCTCTGTAGTGCTAATGAATAACATATCTATACTGCTGGGTTTACAACAGTCCAAAAAAACTATTAGCTTAGTTTTGACTTCAGAACAGAAGGTGTATGGTTTCAGTACAGAAAATCCAAGAGTTTAATCCAGAAGAGAGAAGGCCTCCACAAGAAAAATAAAGTTTAGTTCAAGTGAAACCAGTCACTGCAGCCATAAAGGTTTAGTTTTGTGGAGTTTCCAAGCCAGGAAAGTTTCGATAGAGATGTTCAGGATGTTCAAATTGAACAAAAAGGCCATCTAAAATGTGGAAGATTCATGCCTGAATATCCAGATGGGAATCATAAAATTGTTTCCACAGTGAAAGGAAAACAAATTGGGAAGACTCCACTAAGTAAAATTATAAACTGTTGAGACAGGAGCGAAACCTCTATGCAGTCGAGCATCTGTAAAATGATAATTTAGGAAATGGTGAACCTTTGTTTTATTGTTTAGTTAGGATTTTTTAATGATGTTATATTCATTTACAGCTTTGATTTATTTTTCAATTTTGTGTCTGTTGTAAAAGAGCACCTTCAGCTTTATGTGGACATGTTTTAATGAAACCACAACAATAACTAACTGCAAAATTTAAACAGATGATCTATCAGCCCACACATCCTTCTGGGGTCTTGCTTGTCTAGTACAATCACTAGCTGGAATCATAACAGTTTAGAATCTGGTATCAAGTTTAGCTAAGGATGAGTTTTGACTTGACTTTTAATGATGAAAAGAATAGAGAAGAATAGGGAATTAATGAGTTTCATGGAGGAAGGCTGAAGAAACTGGACATTTGCTGCCATCAATGGGGTGATGGGAGGAACAAGATTTTCAATCTAAGCATATTTTATTGTCCAAAATGTGAACTTTTCATGTGAATTTTCAGTAGATAATATCATTGGTGAAGCAAATAAGGCAAGAATTCTATTGTTTTTTGTTTCAGACAATATCTAACATTTATATTTGTTCATGTAGAGTCATACAGTCATACAGCATGGGAACAGATTCTTCAGTCCAACTCATCCATGCCGACCAAGTTTCCCAAACAAAACTAGTCCCACTTGCTTGCATTTGGCCCATATCCTTCTAAACCTTTCCTATTCATGTGCCTGTCCAAATGTCTTTTAAATGGTGTAGCTATATTTGCATCTGTCACTTCCTCTGGCAAGTCATTCCACATACGAAACACCCTCTATGTGAAAAAATTGCCTCTCAGATCCGTTTTAAGGCTTTTTCCTTTCACCTTAAAATTATGCCCCCTAGGTTTGAACTGCCCTACCCTAAGAAAAAGACCTTTGCTCCTCACCTTATATATGCACCTCATGATTTCACAAATGTCTATAAAGTCCCTCGACCTCCTGTACTTTAGAGAAAAATGTTACAGTCTATCCAGCATCTCCTTATAACTCAAACCCTCCAGTCCCAGCAACATCCTTTTAAATCTTTTCTGAACTCTCTCCAATTTAATAATATCCTTCCAGTAGCATGGCGACCAGAACTGTAGACAACACTCCAAAAGTAGCCTCACTAATGTCCTGTAAAATTGTAATATGATGTCCCAAATGCATTCTTTGTCCCTCAACCAAACTCACAAAATAGATTACCTAGCTATTATATTATTGCTTGTGGGACCTCTCTGAATGCAAACTGGCCACAGTGTTCCCTACTCCATAGCATTGATTACATTTGAAAAATACTTAATTGGTTGTAAAAAAAACCCATTGAAGTCCTGAGCATGTGAAATATGTAAATACGCAAGTCTCCTTCAGGAATATTTCAGGGACAATGTGCTTTTGAGTAGTTTTGGTCATGCTAATGCTCCAATTAGGATTAGAATTCTTCTTTCAAATCCTAATTAAATAAAAACTACTCCTTAGTACATTCTAGCCAATCTTCTCAGAATCACAGAATTTTTACAGTGCAGAAGCAAACAGCCTATCATGCCTGCATTAGTTCTCTTATCTTGTGCCAATCTCCCATTGTTCCTTCTCCTCACATCCCTGTACACCCTTCAATGCCCTCGTGTGCCTCTGGCATCTTCTGATGGGAAATCCTGCAGAATTCAGTCAATACAGTAAGCCCCAGAAACATCAGCGAAGGAAATCTGTGGAGGGACAGACACTTGTTTTGGGGCTGAAGTTACCATATTCTAATATGTGTTCATTAATTCACTGCAAAACTTTGAAACAGCTTTCTAGTGTGTCACTGAGTGAGTGTTGGAATGAATGGGTGTATGAACGGACAAAAGTATGTAAGGTACAGTAGATAAAATGGTGAGTTCTGGTTAAGTTTAGTGGGGGGGGTGCGTTATGAATTGAGTTAGTGTGTTGTTTCTGGGAGTGAGGCATGGGAATTTGATCGTGAGGAAGTTGGATAGTCAAAACATTTGGTCAGACTTTGGGGACAGATCAGGTCAATTCAGGTTTCAGGGTGGGGAAGGTGGAAGCTGCTGGAGCAGTAAGGTTGGGTTGGCAAGAGCTGGGGGGTGGTGGTTTGGTTGGGGGGGTGGGTGTTGGAGGGGGCTGGTGGATGTCGGTGGAATAGGCAGGGTCTCAGTGGAAATTCAGGGTGTCAGTTGCACATTTAGTCAGGAGTTAGATTAAGATTTTCCCATCCAACACCTCCTGGATAACTATCCAGGTTAATAAATCAGAAGCATCCAAAGTTTCCGACTCTAACTCAGAATCAGAGATCTTTTCGGAAACTTCCAGGGAGCTTCGAAAGGTCTAATTTCCCAGGCAATTCCCAAAGAGTCATTGCATCAGGGCATCACCAGGGTCCCAGCAAGCACCTTGGGCCATATATTTTGTCCCTGTAGATCTGGGCACTGGATGATCTAAGCCATTTTAACATCAATATGATTTTTTCTTGTTTCCTTTCATTATCAATTATTTACTATGCTTTGCAGTTTTCTTTGATCTGATACTTTGCTACAGTCTCAAAACATTCATTCTTCTGATTGCTTATCACCTACCAGCCATGAAGTCAATTTTCTTTTCTCCTACTTACCAGGATCTAATGTTAGACTGAATCGGGCTGATTGTTTTGATTTACTGTCTCTACCTTTGCTCAGATAGACATTTTCAGAGGCAACATTTCCTTCCCCTCCATCATCAGGTGTCTCAATGTTATTTTCATTATCTGCACTTGCTTTTGCTTCAAATTCACTGTAATCCCTTCCCAAGTCAAGGATAAAGTCACCAGGTTCCATTTCATCAAGTTCAATTACAGGCCCTAGTGAAAAGACAGACACACAAAATTCAAACGGTTAACATTTCAACAAAATCAAGTTTTGCACAGTTATTGTACATAACCTTTACATTTGTGCTGGTGTGTTGCCAAAATTTAACTTACATTTTAAAAGCTAAATTTAACCATGGGAATTGAATTATTATCCATTTCTTTACAAATAATAAAATCATATCAAAACATTCTTCAATGCTTCTTTAATCGTGAGCCTAACCCTCTCTCTATTGACCCCTCCTCCCGCCTCCAACACACCCCCTCCTCCTGGTTGCCACCCCAAGGCTTCCTACCATCCCTCGACCTCTTATCTCCAACTGCCATCGAGACATCAATCGCCTCAACCTCTCCACTCCTCTCACCCACTCCAACCTCTCTCCCATAGACTGGGCAGCCCTCCGCTCCCTCTGCTCCAATCCCAACCTCAATATAAACCCGCGGACAAGGGGGGCACAGTTGTAGTATGGCGCACTGACCTCTACATTGCCGAGGCCAGACACTAGCTCTCTGACATCTCCTCCTACCGTTTCCTTGATCATGACCCCAACCCAAACCACCAAACCATCATCTCTCAAACCATCCACAACCACATCACTTCACGTGACCTCCCACCCACAGCCTCCAACCTCATCATTCCCCAACCCTGCACCACCCGCTTCTATCTCCTTCCCAAAATCCACAAACCTGACTGCCATGGTCAACCCATTGTGTCCTCCTGCTTCTGCCCCACTGAACTTATTTCTAATTATCTTGACTCCATTTTCTCCCCCTTGGTCCAGGAACTCCCCACTATGCCCATGACACCACCCATGCCATCCACCTCCTCCAAAATTTCCAAGTCCCTGGTCCCCAACACCTCATCTTCACCATGGACATCCAGTCCCTATACAGTTGCATTCCCCATACAGATGGCCTAAAGGCCCTCCGCTTCTTTCTGTCCAGCAGGCCTGACCAGTCCCCCTCCACTAACACCCTCATCCGCTGAGCTGAACTCATCCGCACCCTTAACAATTTCTCCTTCAATTCCTCCCAATTCCTACAGACAATGGGGGTGGCCATGGGTACTATGCCTGCATCTTTGTAGGTTATGTGGAACAATCCCTCTTCTGTATCTACACTGGCCCTAAACACCACCTCTTCCTCCATTACATCGATGACTGTATTGGTGCCACCTTGTGCTCCCACGAGGAGCTCGAACAGTTCATCCACTTCACTAACACATTCCACCACAATCTTAAATTCACCTGGGCCATCTCCGATACCGTTCTATCCTTCCTGGGCCTCTCTGTTTCCATCTTTCCAAAAACCAAAACAGAATTCCCCTTGTCCTCACATACCACCCCACCAACCTCTGGATTCAACACATCATCCTCCGACACTTCCATCATCTGCAATACGACCCCACCACCAAAGATATTTTTCCCTCCCCACCCTTATCTGCTTTCCGGAGGGACCACTCTCTCTGTGACTCCCTTGTTCACTCCACACTTCCCACCAGCGCCCCCATGCCCGGCACTTTTTCCTGCAACCACAGTAAGTGCTACACCTTCCCCTTTATCTCCCCCTCACCACCATCCCAGGCCCCAAGTAGACCTTCCACATCAAACAGATGTTCACCCGCACACCTGCTAATGTGGTATACTGTATCCACTGTTCCTGTTGTGGCCTCCTCTACATCAGGGAAAACCAAGTGGAGACTTCGGGACCACTTCGTGGAACACCTACACTTGGTTTGCAACAAACAGCTGCACGGCCCAGTCACGGATCATTTCAACTCCTCCTCCCATTCCTTGGACGATATGTCAATCCTGGGCATCGTCCAGCGCCACAACGATGCCACCCAAAGGTAGCAGGAACAGCACCTCATATTTCACCTGGGAACCCTGCAGCCCCAATGGTATCTATGTGGACTTCACACGCTTCAAAATCTCCCCTCCCCCGATCGCATTCCAAAACCAGCCCAGCTCACCCCTGTCTCCCTAACCCGTCCTTCCTCCCACCTATCCACTCCTCCCACCTCAAGGCCCAGTCCCATCTCCTACCTAGCCTCATCCGCCTCCTTGACCTGTCCGTCCTCCCTGGACTGACCTATCCCCTCCCTAACTCCCCACCTACACTCACCTTTACTGGCTCCAACTCCGCCTCTTTGAGCTGTCTGTCTCCTCTCCACTTATCTTCTCCTTTATTCATCTTCTATCCGCCTCCCCCCTCTCCTTATTTATTTCAGAATCCCCTTCCCCTCCCCTATGTCTGAAGAAAGGTTTAGACCCAAAACGTCAGCTATCCTGCTCCTCTTGGCCTGCTGTGTTCATCCAGCCCTACACCATATTATCACAGATTCTCCAACATCGGCAGTTCCTACTCTCTTTATATCAAAACATACATTGTCTTTTAAAGTGATAATGGGAACTGCAGATGCTGGAGAATTCAAGATAACAAAGTGTGCAGCTGGATGAACACAGCAGGCCAAGCAGCATCTCAGGAGCGCAAAAGCTGACGTTTCGGGCCTAGACCCTTCATCAGAGAGCTCTCTGATGAAGGGTCTAGGCCCGAAACGTCAGCTTTTGCGCTCCTGAGATGCTGCTTGGCCTGCTGTGTTCATCCAGCTCCACACTTTGTTACATTGTCTTTTAAAATTGCCTTCCGATCTACCAACCAGCCCAAAATGAGCACATCAAGCCAGAAGAGCATTACAACATAAGTCATTTTTAAGACTGTATCAGTGATAATGGGAACTGAAGATGCTGGAGAATCCAAGATAATAAAACGTGAGGCTGGATGAACACAGCAGGCCCAGCAGCATCTCAGGAGCACAAAAGCTGACGTTTTGGGCCTCTCTGATGAAGGGTCTCGGCCCGAAACGTCAGCTTTTGTGCTCCTGAGATGCTGCTGGGCCTGCTGTGATCATCCAGCCTCACATTTTATTATCATTTTTAAGACTGTCAGGAATACAGTTAGGAACTTAGTTGTCAGAAATAGTGTATGGATCCAAATGGAGTTGTGCACAGCAATATTTATCCTCTGAAACACAGAATTTTAATCTTAGTTATCAGCTAATAAAGATGTGGGACCATTTTGAATATTATCTAGTTATTAACAAAATTAATAGCAAACCTAATTAGTCAAATACTCAAGTTGCTAAAGTATGTGCAGAAGAAATCCTAAATGAACTCTCTTGAAGTCAAATCACATTTTAAGCTTTTAAAGCATTACATGAAATTAAATAGAGTGCAGCACAGAAATGGGCCATTAATTCTAATTGTTCTTGTTTCTGGGTTGATCATGTTCCATATGATCTGGGATCAAAGGGGGAATGTTGAATGTAACAAGTTTGAATTAAAGAGGGAGAGATGGTATTTTCAATTGGACAAAGGGTGAAGGTGACAGGGGAGGGTGATAGGGGAAGGTGAGATGATAGCGTCTTTGAACAAAAACCCTTACAATGAAGATTTTTGCAATGTCTCCAGAATCATATGCAGTGCCAGGATTAGATATAGAAGTGCGAGGAGCCTAGTACGTATTAGGTGGAGTTTTTGTTGTGGTTGATGGAAAGAAGCTAAATTCTCATTGCTCATCAGTTCCATGGACAGACATGTTCACTTATCAAGTCCTCTTTCTTTACACAATTCAATTGTTGGAATACCTATGAGTCTCATGTGCTTGATGTTTCTACAATTTACAGGATGCAACAAAAGAGAATCTTGCTACTCAGTAATAGAGGCTGTAAGATCAGCAGTAGGCAGCTGAAAGCGAGGAGGCTGGTCAGATGTTGCGTGCTGATTAACATTGTGATTTACCAGTCCAACAGATTTTCAATGACTGTTTATTGCATTGTGCTTATATCATCACCAATATCGTGTCTGGCATGATTTTACCCACAAATTTTAGAACTCTAAGTCCATGCATAGCACGCAGAAAATGGTGCTAAGGAGCCTAAAGCTTCATCCATTGTGTCAAAATAACAGGACACACTGTCTGATCACAGGGTTTTGGCAGCATGTAGACCTTAGGAGTAGCAAATAACTCAACAGTTACTGGATGCCATAGTTTGTTTGTGATATTTGTAGAAGGCTAGAGAAATTCTAATGTGATGAATGATTAAATCACACCTAGCCATGTAAGAGATTCTTTTTGAAGAATACTTCTGAAGCAGAAGCAAAGTTCATTGATTAAATAGACCAAAATTCAACATACAAATTGACTGTGTGAAGAGCTAAAGCCAAATTTCACAGGCATTTTATATGAAATGTCCTGACCAAGACAGGTTAGATGGGGTAAGGTGACAGACAATTGAGATCTTTGATAACAATATGGAAATAAATTCAATAGTAGCTGCAAAAACACAAAATTGTGAATTCCTCAAACTTTGATCTCTTAGTTTTGTACGAAGCCAAGATAGAGAGAGTTCTGCAAAACTGATGCTTTACAACTAGCTTTCAGTAATATATTTTTGGCAAATACCACAGCATATCGAATGTACAAAATATTTGCAAGACTTTAAGAAAACTGATTTCTTAATTTGTAGTTGAAATGTGAACATTATTTCTAACATTACAGAGAAAAATAACTATTAAGATAGCCATAACGTCCCCCAGGCTAATAACCCGCTCACTATTATTCACCGTCCACCTGGTTCTCATTTGTACTCACATTGCCTGGGGTTGCTGAATTCAGTTCCATTGGTGCCCAAACTATCATCATAGAACTCTTCAAGTAACATGATAACCCTGTTCCTATTGAGATATCCTGACTGGAAGAAAGATGTAGAGGAAAATGGCATTTAATTATTTTGCTATGACAAACATATTATATAAATTAAAATACTACGATATTGAAATTATATAATTACTTGATTTTCTCTTTCAATCAAAGTATTAATCAATTATAGTTATCTATTATAGACAATATCATGGAGCATTTTTCCAACCTGTACTACAATGGTCTAACAGCATTTTCTGTTTAAATCTATCTGTCTTTGTCACAGAATGTGGTTTTTATTGCCATTCATTTAAATAATTTTTTATATAATCAAATAGCACAGAAAGACGTCTTCCATCCATTGTGCCTGTGTTGGCTCTTTGTAATCATTATTCTAATAATCTCAGTTATGGGTTCTTCTAAAAATGCCCTGCAAATTTCTGCCAAACAAGTATATATAAAATTTCCTTTTAAAAGCTATCGCTGAAGCTCTTTCCACTGTCTTTACAGGCAGCACATTCTAGACCATATTAACTTGCCATTTATAAAAAGAAATACCTTTCTGAAGTTTTGCCAATTATGAAACCTCCTGCCTGTATCTATTCTATGAAAATCCATTTTAAAAATTGACACATGATAATAAATCAACCCTCAACTTTGTCTGTTCCAAGCAGAATATACACAGGTTCTCAAGTCTAGGCACATAATTGAAGTCCAATACTCTGAGACGTTGCTGGTGAATTTTCTCTGTATCCCCCTCCAGATCTTAACATCCTTCCTTAGGTATAATGGCCTGAGTTACCCACAAAATTCCAGCCAAGACTTAACCAGTGCTTTAATTACATAGATATATCTATATAAACTCTCAGATCTCTTTTTATTGTTGGAAGACGTTTAGCATGTTTGCCTTCATTGCTCAGACCGTTGAGCATAGGAGTTGAGATGTCATGTTGAGATTGTACAGGATGTTGATGTGGCACTTTTGGAAAACTGTGTGCAGTTCTGGTTACCCTGGTATAGAAAGGATGTTATTAAACTGGAGAGGATTCAGAAAAGATTTACCAGGATGTTGCCAGAATTGGAGGGTTTGAGTTATAAGGACAAGCTGGAACTTTTTCACTGGAACAGAGGAAGTTGAGGGGTTACCTTATAGAGGTTTATAAAATCATGCGAGGCATTGATAAAGTGAATAGCAAAGGTATTTTTTCCTAGGGTGAGGGAGTTCAAGACTCAGGGGCATATTTTTAAGGCAAGAGGAGAAAGATTTAGAAGGGACGTGAGAGATAACTTTCTCACACAGATTGTGGTTCACATGTGGAATGAAGTATCAGAGGAAGTGGTAGATACAGGTACAGTTATAATATTTAAAAGACATTTGGACAAGTACATGAATAGGAAAGGTTTAGAAGGAAATGGGCCAAATGCAGGCAAGTGGGACTAGATTACTTTGGGAAATTTGGTCGACATGGATAAGCTGGGCTGACGGGTCTGTTTCTGTGTTGTATGATTCTGTGATTCTGTCCTGACGAAGATGTGTACATACTCTGCCTTCTTGTTACTGGACAGCACAAAGATGATGTACCACCTACACTTTGCGTGCAGTATGTCAATCACCTGTCTCAGACTTCATTGGACAGTGGATTGCAAGATGCTAGAGATGTCTTTGGCTCCTACCAGGGATGAGCCTAACACACAATTCATGGCTGCTATCAATTTGACAGCTACTGGTAATGCCATCTTCACCCTGCTCTGAAGCTGAAGGCCAGATAAGCACCTTGTTCACAAAACTGCAAATGTCACAAACACTGTTCCTGGCTTAAAGTGAGTGAGCAGAAATGGTCCCCCATGAAAGTGAGAGTCGGGCTTCCTGCTGAGAACCTTTTGCCTCTGTCTTTTCACAGAGCTTGTCCTCTGTCATACTGCTGCTCATTCTGTGGGCCAAATGAAATGGAAACTCTGACACCCATGTCTGTGGGCAATGCTATGAGCAAAACACTCGAGGTGACAGCCAAGGACTTACACTATAGACTTAATCACCATGAAGCAGCAAAAACCTCAAACATGAATTCCACAACAGCCAGCAAAAATAATCAGCATCTAACCAGAAGATAGATATAGATGCCTTTAAATAGCTCTGATGGGAGGTCCTTCCAACAGCTGAATGTATGTTTAGCTGCATGATTAAAAAAAAAGCATTAGCTGGAACATAAGCTTGGAAATGATATTACTGGTGCCAAAACAGTGTTAGATGCTGAGATAACAAGGTTTAGAGCTGGATGAACACAGCAGGCCAAGCAGCATCAGAGGAGCAGGAAAGATGATGTTTCAGGCCAAGACCCTTCTTCACAAATGGGGGAAGAGAAGGAGGTTCTGAAATAAATAGGGAGAGAGAGGGAGATGGATAGAAGATGAATAGAGGAGAAGATAGGTGGAGAGGAGACAGATAGATCAAAGAGGCAGAGATGGAGCCAGTAAAGATGAGTGCGGGGGGGAGTTAGGGTGGAGATAGGTCAGTCCAGGGAGGGTGGACAGGTCAAGGGCCGGGATGAAGTTAGTAGGTAGGAGATGGAGGTGGGGCTTGAGGTGGGAGGAGGGTATAGGTGGGAGGAAGGTCTGGTTAGGGAGGCGGGGATGAGCTGGGCTGGTTTTGGAACGTGCTATGGGGAGGGGAGATTTTGAAGCTTGTGAAGACCACATTGATACCATTGGGCTGCAGGGTTCCCAAGCAGAATATGAGATGCTGTTCCCGCAATCTTCGGGTGGCATCGTTGTGGCACTGCAGGAAGCCCAGGATGGACATGCCTTCTGAGGAATGGGAGGGGGAGATGAAATGGCTCGCGACTGGGAGGTGCAGTTGTTTATTGCAAACCGAGCAGAGGTGTTCTGCAAAGCAGTCCCCAAGCCTCTGCTTGGTTTCCCCGATGTACAGGAGGCCACAACAGGAACAGTGGATGCAGTATACCATATTAGCAGATGTGCAGGTAAACATCCGCTTGATGTGCAAAGTCTTCTTGAGGCCTGGGATGGGAGTGAGGGGGGAGGTGTAGAGGCAGGTGTAGCATTTCCTGCAGTTGCAGGGAAAAGTGCCGGGTGTGGTGGGGCTGGAGGGGAGTGTGGAGCGGACAAGGGAGTCACGGACAGAGTGGTTCCTCCGGAATGCAGGTAAGGTGCTGAGGGAAAAATGTCTTTGGTGGTGGGGTCGGATTGCAGATGGCAAAAGTGTTGGAGGATGATGCGTTGGATCCGGAGGTTGGTGGGGTGGTACGTGAGGATGAGGGGATTCTGTTTTGGTTGTTATTGCGGGGAGGGGGTGTGAGGGTTGAGGTGCGGGAAAAGGGAGAGGCACAGTCAAGGGTGTTCTCAACTACTGTGGAGGGGAACAAAGAACAAAGAACAAAGAAAAGTACAGCACAGGAACAGGCCCTTCGGCCCTCCAAGCCTGCGCTGATTGAGATCCTCTGTCTAACCTGTCATCTATTTTCTAAGGGTCTATGTCTATTTGCTCCCTGCCCATCCATGTACCTGTCCAGATATACCTTAAAAGAAGCTAACGTGTCTGCGTCTACCACCTCCGCTGTCAATGCGTTCCAGGCACCCACCACCCTCTGCGTAAAGAACTTTCCACGCATATCTCCCTTAAATTTTACTCCTCTCGCTGTGAACTCATGACCCCTAGTAATTGAGTCCCCCACTCTGGGAAAAAGCTTCTTGCTATCCACCCTGTCTATACCCCTCATGATTTTGTAGACCTCAATCAGGTCCCCCCTCAATCTCCGTCTTTCTAATGAAAATAATCCTAATCTACTCAACATCTCTTCATAGCTAGCACCCTCCATACCAGGCAACATCCTGGTGAACTTCCGGTCCTTGAAAAACGAGGACATCTGAGATGTACGGGAGTGGAATGCCTCATCCTGGGAGCAGATGCGGAGGAGGTGAAGGAATTGGGAATTGGGGATGGCATTTTTGCAGGAAGGTGGGTGGGAGGAGGTGTATTCTAGTTAGTTGTGGGAGTCAGTGGGTTTGAAATAGATATCGGTTTTCAGGTGGTTGCCAGAGATGGAGACACAGAGGTCCAGGAAGGAGAGAGAGATATTAGAGATGGTCCAGGTGAACTTAAGGTTGGGGTGGGAGGTGTTGGCGAAATGGATGAACTGTTTGAGCTCCTCGTGGGAGCACGAGGCTGCGCCAATACAGTCATCAATGTAACGGAGGGAGAGGTGGGGTTTAGGGCCAGTGTAGCTATGGAATTCCGTTGTTACACTGGCCCTATCCCCCATCTCTTCCTCTGCTAATTCCAAATAGTGAGCTGACACAGCTGAGGCATGGCTGAAGATACAAGAAAAGAGGGAAAAAGATGAGTTGTAGAGGTAAAGGGCAGGATTTTCTCTGGTTTAAGACCCACTTTCTGGCTTAAATGGAGTTAAGAATCCTGTGCTTTGAGGGAAAGTGTCATTGAATATGGTTTTCATCTTACACCATCAATTAGTGACCAGAGGGCAAATTTACTATCCAATCAGGGACAGCAAATGGGGCACCGAAATGGGAGGGCCAATCACAGTCCTTCCTTCTTCAAAGCAGAAGCAAGGTGCAATGCAAAGTATGTGACAAAATGTAGTATCTGCCCTCTGAATAAAGAAATTATATTCTGCAGCCAGTTTTGTGTGTGTGTGTGTGTGTGTGTGTGTGTGTGTGTGTGTTTGTCTGTCTACCTGCCTGTGGTGTCCCAGATCATTCTGCCAAAGGTAAATTGGGATCTGTTCAGTTAGGGTGCTTCAAATCCTTGTAAATATAGTCTTATTCAAGTAAGAGATTCAAACTCCACTGTCTGTTTGTTTTTTTATGTTACTGTACAGAACCAAACTGCTTTAGTGATTTGCATGTACATTTTGTGACTAAAGTATATTTTGAAATTTTTAAAACAAGTGTCTGTGAGTCGCTCTGTATGTGTCTGTGTGTGTGGGTGTGTCTTTCTAGGCGTGGTGTGTGTGTGTGTGTGTGTGTGTGTGTGTGTGTGTGTGTGTCTGTGTTTACAGAGGGTATGGGAGAACTCCAGGCAACTACAGATGAACTTTATGCCTGCTAGGATTGCTGGCCATTCAGCTTGCTGTTGGGAACCTGGGGGGCAATTTGAAAATTCCAGTCTGCCTCCTCTGATAGGTGTTGCAAATCCTTCAAGCATGGTTTAATCAGCTACCCATCCCTCATCCATTCAGCACCATCCCTCCACTAGGAAAATGACCTGGGTCAGAAATGGAGCTGAGAAAACAACATGGAGGCCAGCAGTATGATATTTAATGCCTAAACACCGCTGCTCCAGGTCTCCATGTGGGCAAAACCTTATGCCCAAACTGTTTAGGCAGACGCTTATAGGTTAAAGAAGATTACTGGTAAGGCTATGTGGGTTTAAAGATAAGTGCAATAACCGAAGATGCTGATGCACTGGGAGCCAATGTAGGTCAGGATTGAGCAGGATCTGCTTTTCAATGTCTCACACCACCAGGGCTTTTATCTGCTTGCAGTGATGGTGGTGATGAATTAACTTTATTCATTTGACGTGGGGCAGAAAGAAAATGATAACTACTATTTTGTTGATGCCAGAAGACTGACCTCTGTACTATACCTTTTTACTGGAAATTATCCACATGATTTTTTTTTGCAGCAGGAAAACAGTCACTTACAACCTGAGCTGCCTGTTATGGAAGTACTGCGCTGTTGGGAATAATTCAGGATCTGGTTAAGGTTGGCCTGTAGTGGGAATTGTCAGACTTCCTATTCCGCAGCTGCATACTGGCAGATTTGACTCAACATAAATATGGAAATTCCCAGTCATGCCTCATCAAGCACTTGGTTAAGTGGAATTAATTCAACTTATCTTTCTGTCTCTCAAAATGTCATGATCTCAGACAGTACTCTGTCTAATCACTGACCTTTCCAATGTCACATGCCAGGAATAATTCTGCAAACTGCTTCCTCCACCAATCGCTTTCTCTTTTTAGATGGAAAAAATCCGAGCTTTGGGAAAGATATTCGAGGAAATCCTGGAAAGGATTATCAGGCAGACCCTTGACGTAAGAGTACATATACTGGAGGAGGAAGAGAAAAAAAACTAGTGATTTATTGACATTGAAATGTTTCCTGAGCACACATCAAGAAAGATTTGTGACTCCTGCGATATAGGTTTTGGTAAGTTACTGACAGCATCACACTGCCAGTAGATTAAAACTGACAAGACTTCCTTTCCCATTAACTTTACTGGATTGTGAAAGATTCTCAGAGCAAACAGCTGTTTCTACATGAATGTATAAATCCACAGCAGGCTGAAGTCTGGTACAGATGGTTTGTTATGGGACCAGCCAGAAACTTTCTATTCCAGACCTTTAGTTCTACTGTGGTACTTAATAGTCTAAGAAACTTTCACAAAATATTTTCACAATGCCATTTTGTATTGCTTGTAGTGGAGAACATTTCAGTTCTACTGGCATATCTGCTTACTATTGTTTCAGGTAGCAAATTACCCATTTGTTACACATTTTAATAGCCTCCTTAAAGGACTCAATCTACAGTCAGGAAGTCCAGAATTAATTCAGTTCAATGATTAAAACAACAATCCAAATTCAGATATTGTATATTCGGTCAATCCATCTCTATTTTAAAGTTTGTTTTCATTGTTGGTTCATGTTGATTTTTATCATTTCACTAAAATACGCTTAGTTTATATTTCTGTTCAGTTTTAGGGAAAGATTAATCAAATGTGATTCTGATAAATCGGCCCTTTGTAGAACCAGCGCCGGTATACATTCAATGACCCAAATAGCCACTTGCATACTGAATCCAAATCCCATTGATAGGATTTTCATTCATGCAAACCCAGGAAAACAAACCCAAGTCAGCTTTAAATAGTTTCAGGTTGTGATCATTGTTGTTTCTATCTGATATGATCCCAACTGATGTTATTACCAGACAAGTCAGTTCCTTGACAGGAACTTGGCTTGATAGATCAGGTTTGATTTGTTTTGGTTTTAAGGGAGGGGACTCTTGCTGAATAATAGTCATGAAACGCTGCAGCTTTTACTTTAAAAATAACTCAGAAGTTTATTATGAAAGAAATTAAGATAAATAGAATAAACCAAATAATCTATTTTTAATAAAAAATTCAGAGCTTTTTAATCATGCGGTGAAAGTATACTTCTGTTAATCACAACACATTTTTATAAGTTGAAAAGAAACAAAATAACTTTGCATCATTCCCACACAATATCCAAAGCACAACTTTTATAATACTCATTCCAGCGTTCCTATATTCAAAGATCCCACTAATTTTATTTCAGGCTGCACAGGCTTCTGAGAAATGTGCATTGCAGTGACTTCTGGAACCAGAGAGTCAATGCCATGATCAGCATACTAATGTTGATTGCTGTGCTTGGAACGTAGAAGTGGCTTTTACATCCATGCAGATTAGAGAGAATGTTGCCTGTGTCTGACACATTGGCAGGTTTGAATCACTTGTGATTTCAACTTTTAGACTGGAACTGCAGGTAGCTTTTCTTCCTGGAGGTATTAAATACCTGCTTAAGTGTGCTCAGCTTTAAGTAACCTGTTCGGGCCAAACACTTAGACCAACACTTCCTGTCTGGAACAAGTACTAGCTCTTTATGCTAAAGTGAAATAGTCCACTATATTAGAGACAAAAAACTGCAGATGCTGGAATCCAAGGTGGACAAATTGGAGGCTGGAAGACCTGAAGAAGGATAACACCCAAAAGATTGACTGCTCCTATCCTCCATATGCTGCCTAGCCTGCTGTGTTCTTCCAGCCTCCTGTTAGTTGACTGTAGTTCACTATATATCTTCTTCTCAGGAGTATGAGTCTATATAGCTGCTCGATTCCAAAGACTTCCCAAGATTGCCCCAAACTTAAAGTAGAGCTAAAAGGAAACCTATCTAATCAACAAGAATTTTCCTCAAGTTTAAAGAACACCTTTCCTGACCTATACACTGGAACTTGTTCACTCCTAAGTCTCTATCAGTGTAAATAGATATCAATTCCATACCTAACCCTTAAAAACGGTTTTAAAAGAAACCACCAAGATTACAGAAATATGAAAAATTATTAACTTCAGAGCAACAGAAAACCCAATATTACTAATCAGAAACCATAAATCCAAGCTTGCAATAACTGATATTAAAGCTCATATACATAAATCTCACAGTTTCCATCACATACTCAATAAGTTATGCATTCAAGCTCCAATGTAAAAAATGAGGAGAATTTGAAGTCTGCCACTTAAATGGGGTCCTACATTATTGAAGGCATCATTCTTTGAACAAAAAGTTTAGACAACTTGTTTTCCTGATGCAGTGGATAACGTAGAAGATAAAGATCTCATGCACTACGCAATAAAAGCAGTGAGTTTTCTTCAAGCATGCCAAATATAGATTCATAGGTCACTTACTGCTGTTGTGCAGTAATGAATTGAAAAATATCTGCCTGTTTCCAGACACAAGAACATTGATGACATACCAAAATCATATGTCAAACACTTTGCAGCACTTTGGGAGTTTTTTAAAGGCACTAAAAAGTATAAGCTGTCATTCCTTCTAACTTACCTGTCGTTAATAAAACATCTTAATCTTAGAATTATCAACAAAATGTCAAAACTGAATTTACCATCATGTCAGAAGTATTACCTCCCATTAGATTTCACAATGAAAATTTAAGGCTATTTATTATAGCAAAGCGCTCATAAGCTTTTTCAATTATTTATACTATCATTAAGGAGGAAATGTCCACAACAGCCCATAGGACTATCTTTCTATTAGAGCGTGACAACTTGTTAAGTATAGCTTGAGGCTTGTCATGCCATAAGAATAGGGTAACATCAGGATTCAGAGCTCTATGAGTTACCACATCCGGTATGGGGATTGAACCTACACTGTTGCCTTTATTCTGCATCACACTCTAGTTATTTGAATCCTAATCCACTGGAAACCCAGATGAAAATATGCAAGTGACTGTCGTCTTCTGTTTCAAAACAGTTTCAGTAATGCAACAGGAATGCCTTGTCACAATGCTTTCTATTATGGCTTTTTCAACTCAGAAAAATTTGGCTGGAAGTAGGGGGCTGGGTGCTGTACTCATGGTGTTTTCTTTTCTCCTCTTGGGTCTGACAGAACAAATATGACAGATTTCAACTCTGCACAATACTGTCAAGTGGACTGCAAAGCAACAGTCTATTTCATGACTTTTCTGATTTTTATTTCTATGGCTGCATTTTACACTGCTACACAAAGTGAAGATCTGCCCCTTTATATTTTGTTATATTTCCTCATTTTTCCTGAATTTGCTTTATTTCCTTTCTCAATTTTCCCTCACTTGTCTCACATTGGCATATTCCATTTCTATTTGTGCTCTTAAGTGTGGTGTAATGTTTAAATGCAGTATGATGTCATTGGGGAGAGTGCAGGGAAGTGGAGTTGAAATGCCCATCAGCCGTGATTAAATGGTGGAGTGGACTCGATGGGCCGAATATTCTTACTTCCACCCCCATGTCTTATGGTCTTATGGTCATGTAAAGAAATATAAAACGGATATCTTTACAGTAGTTTAAAATGCTAATTGCTGACTAAAGAATGTTTAGTCAATGTTGATTTCAGTTTGTTTGTTTTAAATGTTTTAAATGTAAATGTTTTAAAACATGAAATCCTGTCATGCAAGATCCTTGGTATTCTCAGTCCACCCTTTTAGAACAATTTTTCAGGTCACTGGAGTGAATACTCAAAATACTTGTTATACTTTTCTGGATCAATTTTCAGAGACACATAGTAACTCTGGGTAATTATGAAACTAGAAGCCTGTAAACCCTAAAATGGGTGATGGATGAGAATGAGGAGAGATCTTATCTGATGTATGAAAGAAAGAAAAATAACTATTCAAGCCCCAAGATAGATTTCAAGATTGCTTGTTGAAATCTTAACAGAAATCCAAGATAGCAGGGTAACTGAACTTATTTCAGTGGGATAAACTTTAACCATAACTAAACAGAGTTGTAGAGTCGTAGAGATGTACAGCACAGAAACAGAACCTTCAATTCAACTTGTCGGGCTGACCAGACATCCTGAGTTAATCTAGTCCCATTTGCCAGCGTTTGGCTGATATCCCTCTAAACCCTTCTTATTCATATATTCTTATTCATATATTGTAATTATACCAGCTTCCAGCACGTTTTCTGGCAGTTCATTCCATACACACACCACCCTCTGTGTGAAAATGTTGCTCCTTAGGTCCCTTGTAAATCTCTCCTCCTCATCTTCAATCTATGCCCTCTAATTTTGCACTCCCCTACCCTGGGGAAAAAAAACCTTGACTATTCACCCTATTCATAGTCCCTCATTGTTTTAAAAACTTCTATAAGGTCACCCCTCAGTCTCCTACCCACCAATGAAAATAGCCCCAGCCTATTCAGCCTCTCCCTATAGCACAAACTCTCCAACCCTGGTAACATCCTTGTACATCTTTTCTAAAGCCTTTCAAGTTTAACAACATCCTTGCTATGGCAAGGAAACATGAACTGAGTGCAGTATTCAAAAGTGGCCTAACCAATGTCCTGTACAGCCACAACATGACCTCTGTTCTAATCAGATATATATGATCTCATTTGACAGTATTATAGCAGTCCTCAGACATGATAACTCCCTCTGTTATGAACAGGATATTTATAGTCAGTGCTTGCTGGGTATAAAATTGACATTTTAAGCTTCATTACACAGGCCAATTGTATGTCAATAGTAAGTACTTATGCAAAGGCCAGTCAATCATACTTTAACTGTTTACACAATCCTGAATCCTCACTAATTCCAAAGAGTCAAGCAGCCAATTACTAACATACAAATGAAACTCTTGCTTTTACTCTTGTTTATCACACATGAATTGTATTTGATAAATCAGTTATAAATTATTGACATTTAGAAAATATCTATGAATTATTTAGAAGGGCTCTTTTGGCACAGTGATAGTTTTAGCCGGGAGCCCAGATTCAGGTCCCACCCGCTCCAAAGGCGTGTAAGAACATCCCTGAACAGGTTGTTTAAAAATGAAAATTTATTTAGAGCACTGGCTAATGCTTCAGTCAAAACTTGACACTGAGCTATGCACTAAACTCCTTCTATGTGGTAGAAGACACAGGGTTCTGAGAAACTGTTGAAAATACCTTGTGAGGTTGCAACAGTGTATGCTGTGGATCGTACACCATTGCCCATTGAGTGGTAGTGGAGGGAGTGGAAGACTTTGAGAGGTCATGAGGTACACCACTCGCCAGAGACTACTTAATCGCTGACCTTTCTCATGGTCACATCTTAACAAGGAATGCTGGGGGTGGGTTTGGACGATTACCAATTCCCATAATTTTTTTTTCTTTCTCCTAAATATGGTTACAAAATTAGCTGAATGATGGAAAACAGAGGTTAATGGTCAAAGGATATTTTTTAGGCAGGATGAAGGTTTGTTGTGGAGTTCCCCAGGCACTGGTGTTGGGAGTCTTGCTGTTCCTGATAAACAATAATAATCTGCATCTTTGCGTGAAGGGAACAATTTCAAAGTTTGCAGATGCTACAAAAATTAAAAGATTGTAAACTGTGAGGAGGGCAATGTGGAACTTGAAAAACATCACTGACAAGTTGACAGAAATGGTAGAAAAGAGGCAGATGAGGTTCAAAGCAGAGAACTGTGAGTTGAAGCACTTTGAGCCAGCGATTTGGCTGCAAATGTTTCATCACCCTGCTATGTAATATTGTCACTTATATGCCTCAGTTTTTTGGGGCGTTTGATACCACTTCCAGTTCTGTTTCTCAGTGGTTTGTACACAGGGTCTAATTCAATGTGTTTGTGGAGTTCCAGTTGAAAATTCCTGGCTTGTCTCTGTTTGGCCTATGCGATTATGGATGTGTTGTCCCAATAGACAATAGGTGCAAGAGTAGGCCATTGGGCCCTTCAAGCCAGCACCACCATTCATTATGATCATGGCTGATCATCCACAATCAGTATCCTGTTCCTGCCTTATCCCCATAACCCTTGATTCCACTATCTTTAAGAGCTCTATACATCTCTTTCTTGAAAGTATCCAGAGAGTTGGCCTCCACTGCCTTCTGGGGCAGAGCATTCCATATATCCACCACTCTCTGGGTGAAGAAATTTTTCCTCAACTCTGTTCTAAATGGCCTACCCCTCATTTTTAAACTGTGTCCTCTGGCTCTCGACTCACCTATCAGTGGAAACATGCTTCCTGCCTCCAGAGTGTCCAATCCCTTAATAATTTTATACGTCTCAATCAGATCCCCTCTCATCCTTCTAAACTCAAGAGTGTACAAGCCCAGTCACTCCAAACTTCCAACATATGATAGTCCTGCCATTCTGGGAATTGACCTCGTGAACCTACGCTGCACTCCCTCAATAGCAAGAATGTCCTTCCTTAAATTTGGAGACCAAAACTGCACACAATACTCCAGGTGCGATCTCACCAGGGCCCTGTACAGCTGCAGAAGGACTTCTTTGCTCCCACTCACATTTATCTCCCTCGTTGTCCATGTGTAGTGAGACAAGTGAGAATTGGTCATGTCTCTTGGTGGCTAATTGGTGTTCGTGTATCCATATAGTCAATTTTCTTCCAGTTGGGCCTATGTAGTGTTTCTCACAGTCCTTGCATGGTATTTGCATATTACATGAATTTTGCTGGTTTTGGGTATAGGATCCTTTACATTCATCAGTAGCTGTTGTAAGGTGGTTGTTGATTTGTGGGCTACCCTGATACCAAGGGGTCTGAGTAGTCTTGTGGTCACCTCTGAAATGTCCTTGATGAATGGTAGGGCAATGGTGAGTCTGGTTGTGTCGTGGCTTCCTGTTGTGATCTGTCTCAGAGGTAACAGTAGACTGCGCTTTTTGGGACTCCATATAGGTGCTTCTGTTCTGTTTTGTATAGTTCAAGGTTGCTGCAATGAGTTGTGGCTCATTTAAATTGTATCCTGATGCTGGTCCTTATGTGGGCATTGGAGTGGTTGCTAGTGTAATTCAGTGTCTGATCCGTACCTGTGGTCTTTCTATAATATGCTAGTCTGGAGTTCCAAAGTAAAGCACTTTGGTAGGAAGAACTCTGTAAGACAATACAAAATAAGGGGTACAATTCTAAAGGGATGCATCAGTAAACAGACCTGGTATACATGTGCACAGATCATTGAAGGTAGCAGGCCAGATGGAAAAAGCAGTTGATAAAGATTTTGCAGTACCCATGGCTCTTTTAATAGGGGCATAGGGTACAAGAGCAAGGGGGTGATGTTGAACACACTTGCCAGGCCTCAACTGGAGTATTGTGTGCAGTTGTGGGTGCCATGCTACAGGAAAGATGTGAATGCTCATTGGAAAGAGTGCACAAATGGTTCCAGGAATGAGAAATTTCAGTTATGGGAATAGATTAAAGAATTTGGAACTGTTATATTTTCAAAGAAGAGACTTGATGGAGGATAGCTAGAAAGAGTGAATGGGGAGAAGCCATTACTGTTAATAAAAGGAACAAGAACAGGAGGGATTGAAAGTGATTTTCAAAAGAAGCAAGGGGGATGTGACAAAAATAATCTTTTCACATAGTGGGTAGTTCAGTTAGTTCATACATTGCCTGGGAATGTGGTGGTGGGAAGTTCAATTTAAGCATTCAAGAGGGCATTGAATGATCATTTGGCTGGAAATAGTGTGCATGGGTATGGGGACGAAACAGCAGATAGGCCCAAGGTAGTGATGATCATTTGAAGAGCCAGAGTGGGCACAATAGTCTCATTTTACAGTGTAACAATTCTGTGATTCAGTAAAGATACTCTCCAATAAGAAACTTCAAAATGTAATGATTATTTGGTGTTCTTTTCATTGTTTGTAATGAAATACTGGGCATGTTTTGTTTTAATGTGCACCTATCTGAAAGATATTTTCTCTTCAAAATTCAGTCAATGTAATAAAAATCTGCTCAGGCACCAAACATAATGTTCATTAGACATGACGTTCACATTTTCATTTCCTGTGGTTATTCAACAGGATTTGAGTAAAACTGGCTAATTTTGTTTTGCAAAATTAACAAAACCAGCCTATCTGTTAGCCTCAGAACATTCATATTTCAGTCTAATGGGACTATTTGTCTCATGATTGTAGAATGCCCTTTATTGTCACTTGCACTACAATATAGTAGTACAGGAGTTCAGTGAAAAGTTTTTAGTATGGCAGCCTTAGAATGACGCCATCTTAAGTACAAATACCTAGGTACACATGTTACAGAGTAAAAAAATATACAGTGGTCTTACACAAAGAGGATTAAAGGAAAGCATAAGCGTTAGTCACAGAGGTAGTTACAACATAGTGAAAAGGTTTTAAATTACAGTAAAATAATAGCAGCTCAACACATGGCACCAGCCTCAAGTACAGCAACCATCCCACATTGTTCCAGCCTCCAGTCCACTCCTCAGCGGCACAAAGCAGCAACCTGGTAAGTCGTGTTGTACTGGGATTCGTGTCTCGGCCCTTCCATTGCTCCGGGACTCAGCATTCTGAATGATGCCCTCCATCATTCTGGGACTCGGCCTCTCCAACGCTCTGGGGACACAGCCTCTCCGACGTTTCAAGGATACAGCCCTTCCGTTTAAATGGTGGTACAAAGAAAATTTTAATTTATTGCTGCAGAGCTACTAGACCTTGCACTGTGTCAAACTGTGGATTTGTTTTAGTTTGGTGCCTCCGATATATTTTCAAAAAAAACTATCCAGCTCCTCATTTATTTCCTATCGTGATCCGGCCTCCACAACTCTCTATGGTAGAGAACTCTAGACATTCACTATCCTCTGAGAGAAGAAATTCCTTCGCATCTCAGTTATATGTGAGTGTCCCCTTATTTTGTCAACATGCCCCTTAGTTCAAGATGCCCCGACTATTGGAAACACCTTTTTAACATCTACCCTATCAAAATTTTGTATGTTTCAGTAAGACCATCCTTCATGTCAGAGTCATAGAGTCACAGAGATGTACAGCATGGAAAAAGACTCTTCAGTCCAACTCATTCATGCCAACTAGATATCCTAAATTAAGCTAGTTCCTTTTGCCAGCATTTGGCTCATATTCCTTTAAGCTTTTCCTCATCATGTACCCATCCAGGTGTCTATTAGATGTTGCAATTATCCCAGCCTCTACTTCTTCCTCTGGCAATTCATTCCATATACACTTCACCCTCTGCATGCAAAAGTTGCTCTGAGGTCCCTTGTAAATCTTTGCCCTCTCACCTCAATCTGATGCCCTCAGTTTTGATCTCCCCTATTCTGGAATAAAAGAAAGACCTTGGCTATTCACCCTATTCATGACCCTCATGATTTTATAAACGTCTATAGGTTAACCCGCAGCCTCTGACACTCCAGGGAAAATAGCCCCAGCCGATTCAGTCTGTCCATATTGCTCAAACCCTCCGATATTCTTGTAAAACCCTTTAAAGTTTAACAACATCTTTCCTATAGCTGTTCTTGATACGTCAACCACTTCATCCCAAAATTAACCTATTGAAACTCTTTTGAGCAGCCTTTCATGCCAGTATATCCTTTCTTAAATACCAAGACCAAAACTGTACACAGTATTCCAGAGATAGTAGGAACTGCAGATGCTGGAGAATCTGAGATACGAAGGTGTAGCGTTGGATGAACACAGCAGGCTAAGCAGCATCAGAGGAGCAGGAAGGCAGGGTCTAGGCCCGAAATGTCAGCCTTCCGGCTCCTCTGATACTGCCTGGCCTGCTGTGTTCATCCAGCTCTATGCCTTCATATCACAGTGTTCCAGATTCGGCCTCAGCAACACCATGTATAGTTGTTCCAAGACTTTCTTATTTTTAAGCTCCAAACTCCAGCAATAGATAGGGAAGGCATTGGCTTAGTAGTATTATCACTGGACTGCTAATCCAGAGACCCAGATAATGTTCTGGGGACTAGCGTTCTAATCCTGTCACACCAGATGGTAGAATTTGAATTCAATAAAATATCTGGAATTAAGAATCTAATGATGATCATGAATCCATTGTTGATTATCGGATTATCATTCATGTCCTTTAGGGGAGGAAACTGCCATCCTTAACTGGTCTAGCCTAGATGTGATTCCAGACCCACAGCAATGTGGTTGACTCTGAGTTGCCAGTGGGGAATCAGGCAGGGGCAATAATTGCTGCCTGGTCAGCAATGCCCTCATCCCGTGAATGAGTAAAGGAGAAAAATATGTGGTCAGAAAGTCCACTTGTGTTTTTAAATTTTTTCAGTGCCTTCTGACTAACCCTTTGTATTTCATGCACCAAGAACACCCACTGCGCTGCACCTTCGAGTCTCTTTCCATTTAAGTCACAGTTTGCTTTTTCATTCTTCATATCAAAATGTATGACCTCACAGTTTCTCCTGTTAAACGCCACCTGAAAGGTTTTTTCCCACTTGGCAAAACAGAGGTACTATTCTCAAACTTTCTGTGGCAGTCTCTTGCTCACAGGCCAGTACTGAATGTCCACAAACCTTACAAAGATTGTCTGACCCGAACTCAAATCCCATTATACTGGGTAACATTGCCTTTTGGGTGGAAACTTGCTGACATATAAGTGAGATGTCTATCTGAGCTGGGAAGCAAGTGGAAAAAGAATTATCACTATTCCTTCATTATGAACAATATCCTGGAATTTTCTACCGAGCATTTTATCTTAAATTGTTCTATTGAGCAAATGACAGTCAGCTGCCACAAACTGACTGAATTTTCTATCTTAACAGGTTGGGATTGAATGATCACTGAATATAATGTTAACAGGGGGATGAGGAGCTCTAGTCCAGAAGAGGCCTAAATAGGCACATTTCTTTCTACTTTCTTTGTAAAGCCAGAAAGAAGTTTGCGTTTCTCTTCTGCCAGTTTCACAATACTGGGATGGCAATCCCAGGTGAATATCATGTTGAAAAGAAGTCTAAGAACTGAAGGAGGCAGTGTTAAACCCCAAACTAGGTCAATAGGTGGAATGCAAAAGAGAAACAATAAGGAAAATTGAAAACAATTCAAAAAAGAATTCTGCTATGTATAGAAATAAAGATTTTTGTGCCAGTGATTGCAGCTTGTAAGGGAAACATTAGTTCATACCAAAGGTTTTATCAATAAGGAGACAATGAAAAATGCAAACCAAAAGGGAAGAGGAAGTAGTCATGAATGAGGCCAGCTTTCTGCGTAGTCAGAAAAGGAAGCTGTTCTTCCACCACATTTCCCCATGTCCCCCGCCCCAATAAATTCCAGCAGACTGGCTGAACTCAGCAGGCCCTGAGGGAAAAGGAGTGTGGTGAATAAAAACACAGGAAGCCTGAGCTGCTGTCGTGACAAAGAGTGAGGCCATTTGTAAAAAGCTCAAAGCTATTGAGGAAATGAGACAAACCACAGTAAAACCTATAGTAACATATTTAGAACTGTGGCTAAGTTCTAATGTGCAGTTGCAAAACTTTAAAAAAATCAGAAGCAAGCAATTGCAAGAATTCACACAGAAATCTGTCCTTTTGATACAGTTTCACAACACTGATTTACTTAAAATGATTTAGTCTCAAGTTTTGGCTTTTAAAATCATGTGTTTCCAGCATTCTTTACTGTACATGAGAGGAAAAGTTTCGTAATTCTACTCCCTCCATCTGCTCTGCTTTTTTTTGTTGTCAGCTTGAGAGAGGATTGCTAGGCTGAGATCATACTCTGTTATTTTCTGTCAACAACTTTGTACTCACACCCATTTTCCTAAAGACGTTGGCACCTTAGCTGGGATTGTTGCCAAAGGTTCCAGCCACCACCATCATGTCAGCTAAGTGGTCAAACATTCAAGTTTGAATTTGTACCATGAGGTCATTTGAATGCAGTATGTATCGCAGCCAAGCTGGATCTTATCTTAACAAACCCTACAGTCAGTTTCAAGCCAGTTAGAACAGTTTCAAAATTAAACCAGCTAACAATTCCTGATATTGAATGTGGGAGAGGCCATTGCAGAGGGAGCAAGGGAGTGACGGGGCAGGTGGGAGAGAAGTGGAGTTGGGGAGATGATGGGGAAAGGAAGGAGTGGAGAGCTAGAGAGGGAGGCTATTGGGTGAAAAGAGATTATGGGGTCAATTTGTGCTGTGTGAATTATGGTATATACGTACACACATGCCACTATCCCTATATTAGCCAGTGCTATGATAGAGACAGGAAGTATATGCATCCAGATCTCTCAGACATTTTGATGAACTGAGTCAATGGAAATTGCTCAGGAAGTTTAAACATCTGATGGTCAATTCCCTAACTTACCGTGATCCTGCATTACGGACTCCATCTTGGAGTTAGAATTAGAAACTTAGGACAGACTTGACTTATTTACCTGGATTATTATACAGGAAAAGTCAGACAGAGCAAAAGCATGTCTACCTTTTCTGTAGAACTGGTACACTCAATGTCTCCCTGGTACCCACTCCCTGCCAACTCCACTGCTGACTCCCCAACTCCAGACCTAACCGCAACCTTCTGTGTGCTTGTGACCCCTCCCATCCTGAACATCTGACAACCCCACACCGTACTCTACGACTGTCTAACTCTCTCAATTCTCCAAGTCCCCACCTGACACTCCGACACCCCCCTGACCTGACTTCACACCTTATCAACCCTGCTGCCCTATTCAACTGACTCCTCACTCAACCTCCAACTCTAGTCTACATGCTACACACTTATCTCACTCATATTCATTCACTAATGCACTGAGAAAGGATTAAATGTCTCAAAGTTTCGCAAAGTGTGCCATTGAATGAATGCTTATCAGAATATACCAACCTAAGCCCTGAAAATGAGTCATGACTGGTCTCTAATCCAACAAGATTGTGCTAAAAAGAACTCAGAGGGAAGGCAGCTATATATGCCTGGATGCTGGGTTTGATAGTACTGAACAGAAATGCAGAGTTTTGTCTGACAAAAAAGTAAGCATGGAGTGGAAATGTGACTGTGATTTCTACCTTTTGGGAGACGAGATGGAATATTTCAAATATATGTAAATTCTGTTGTCAGCTTTCCCATAAAGTTCCTTTTATTTTTGTGAAAATACAAGAGATCACCAAGTTATTTCTTACACAATGGAATGCTTCCCTGATATACAACTGACTGTTATTTTTCACCTGCAAAAATCACATGTGAACTGCAATTTACGGAGGATGAGTGCAGTTAGGAATTACACACAGAGCCGTCTGCATGACAGCCTCTGAATTAATGAATTAGGAACAAGAGTAGGCTCCTGGAGACTGCCCTGCCTGCCAATCTGTAAGATCAATGCTGATCTGATTACTCCAGATTTTTGTCCATTCCTGATAACTCACCATGACTTGTTTGTCAAGAATCTATCCACTTCTTTTTTAAAAAATTCAAAGACCCTTCAATCACCATTTGAAGGCTTGAGTTCCTAAGCCTCATGGCCCTCTGAAAGAAAGTAATACCTCATCTCTGTTTTAAATTGTCAACCCCTTATTCTTAAACTGTGACCCTTAGTTCCAGAAACAAAAACAGTAACTGCTGGAAAAGCTCAGCAGGTCTGGCAGCTTCTGTGGGAAAAAATCAGAGTTAACCTTTCAGGCCAAGTGACGCTTCCTCAGACTAATGTTACCAGACCTGCTGAGTTTTTTCCAGTAATTTCTGTTTTTGTTTGTTGTGAAGCATCAATAGTTTTTTTTTTGGTTTTTACCCTTAATTCCAGATTCCGTCATAAAAAAAACATTCTTTCCATCTCCACCTTACTCCACCTCTTAACCTTTTAAACTCCAGCAGATGTAAGTCTACCTTGTCTCACTTTCCCACATAAGACAAACATCCCATTCATGGTATTAGTCTGATAAACCTTTTCAATTTCACTACTTGAGGAGACCAGTGCCATACATAGTACTTGAGATGTGATGTCACCAATGTCCTGTATAACTTGCAAAACCTCTCACTTTTGTATTCAATTCCCCTCCCAGTTAATGATAATATTCCATTAGCTTGCCAAATTACTTGCTGTACCTGCATACTAGCCTTCTGTGATTCATGCACTAGGATAGCAAATCCCTCTGTACCTCGGAGCTCTATTATTTCTCACCATTGAGATAGTACAGTTCTTCCTTATCCCTCTTTCCAAAATAGTGTATTTCATGTTTTCCCACATCATGCATCATTTTTGCTGTTTCACAGAATCATTGAACTTTTTCCCATTCTTATCACTTTGTAACCTCATTGTTTTCTTTTCAAAAATTACTTTCCAACTTACAGTAATGTTAATAGCAAATTTAGCAACTATATCTTTGGTTAGTTCATCCAAATAATTTACATAAATTGTATAAATTTGTGGCCCCAGTACTGAACCCTCTGGCAAACGAGTTCATTACATTCTGCCAACCAGAATCTGATCCATTTAAACCACTCTCTTTTTTTTACTGGCTAGTCGATCTTCCATCCAGGTGTAATAGGAAAACCAAAAATGAATTCTCATCTCACAAGAATTTATTTAACAAAAACCCAGAAATTGAAATGGACAGGGGTTTCCCTGAGCTCAAACCTAGATCAAAAATTTTATTGTAATACTACAGTCCCAATTTTATGTCCATAGTTGTGTTAAGCTACAAAGCGTCACTACTTCTTCCCTTTTAGTGGGTACCCTGGATATATACTAGTAAAGCAGTCATCTTATATCAAGGTTCCTAGATTTCACAGTGATAGTGTTTGGCATTATTTAAACATCTAGATTATATTTCAGCTATGAAATAACTCCTACTGCGCTTTGTTTTGCTTACATTCAATAGGTAAACAGATTTTAATGTGTTAAATGGTAATCTTCTGAGGATCTCACTTAATGTCTTGCTCCTTACAACCCACTATTGTGCTCACATTGCTTTCCAAACACAGTAG
Organism: Stegostoma tigrinum; assembly: GCF_030684315.1. Classification (NCBI taxonomy): domain Eukaryota; kingdom Metazoa; phylum Chordata; class Chondrichthyes; order Orectolobiformes; family Stegostomatidae; genus Stegostoma; species Stegostoma tigrinum. The sequence goes on from NC_081380.1 coordinate 30,413,395, forward strand.
TATTCAAAAAACTGGAAGATCATTCTTGTGTAATGTTTGTGCCTTAAATCTATAGAGTACAAAATTAAACTCAATTCATTGGTGAATGGAAAATAGGGCTCTGATAGCAACAACAGTCTCCTGGGCCTCCCAGAGCGTCTAAACATCTGTTACAGTAATACTTCCTGTCTCTTGTCATATTGAAAAGCCAATTTATTTCACACTTTGCAAAACAAGTGACATTTTTTTGACTGGCTGGCCCAAGAAAACAGGATATAAAATGCATGCCACTGTATTTGGGGAAGTACAAAGTCACTGTTCTGGTAAAGGTTAGAAACTTTTAAAAGCAATTGCAAGCTGAGGTTAGTCAGGAGGACTGTTGCTATGATTAATTAGTTGTGGCAAATTATGTGTTGACAAAGGCTGTTCCCATTCTATATGGTAGTGATTGTAATGAGGTCAGCCAGGTGGATGTCATAGAATATGAGTTCCTTGATTGGACCTATTAATCTGGTCCAATCAGGGGTCCCTGTCTGACAGACAAGGCGTGTCAGGCATCCTATTCCCTCTGAGATCTGGCTCTGATGAAGCTAGATCACTGTCAAGGACTCTCCATATGTAAATAAAGGGTGACTTGGTGACAGGATACTGGCCTCTCTGGAGATATTTCATATGTAATTCAATCTTCTTTTCAGAAATTTGAAAGAACAGCTGCAGTGTGTGACTGACTGAACAATAAAACAAAACTATTACACTCCTTTGTATCTTTCTAGAGGGCTAAGATATGTCTGTACATTATTAAAAATTTGTGTTTGTGTGCATTTCCTGTCCAGTTTCCTGTTCTCATGATTTTTCGTCATGCTTTTATGTCAATGGTTAACACTGAAACTACCTATGGTTAACACTTAAGGGCTAATTTTAACCCAAAGTGATCAGGATGTGCTGGGTTGAGCCAGAAGGTGAACAGTCTAGCCCTGGAGCAGGAAGCCCAGAAAAACCCTGTGAAACTCTTACTGCATCTGGATATGACAGCTTCAACACTGAACAGTGCAATCATCAGCTACCATCATCACTTCTGACTGAGTGACAGGAGGAAGATGGACTAATGGAGCAGCTGAAGATGGTTGAGCCCATGATATTACACTGAGAAATCAAGGCTTTTTTTCAGTGGTGGTGTCTCTGTCACTGGGCCACAGAGGTCTGGGTTCAGGTCCTACCTGCTCCAGAGGCAAATAATAACATCTCTGAACAGGCTGATTAGAAAAGTAGGTTAAATTTTTTCAAAATTGCATTGAGATAATTATGGATCTGGTGGCACAGTGGTAGTGTTCCTACATCTATTGTAGAATCCCTACAGGGTGGAAGCAGGCCATTCGGCCCATCAAATCCAATCTGACCCTCTGAAACAGCATCCCACCCAGCGTACACCCACCCCATCCATACATTTCCCACCCTAGATACTATGGGAAATTCAGCATAGCCCATCCAATTCACCAGCACATCTTTGGACTGTGCGAGGAAACTGGAGTACCTGGAGAAAACCCACACAGGCACAGGGAGAATGTTTGTGTGTAGTTTGCATAGTCGCCCAAGGCTAAAATCAATCCAGGATCCCTGGTGGTGTGAGGCAGCAATGCTAACCACTGAGCCACCATGCCAAATCAGAAGACCTGAGTTCAAGTTCTACTTGCTCCAGAAGTTCGCCAAAATATACACTGAAAAGGCTGAATAAAATAATTACACTGAAAAAGTTGAGAGTTCTAGGGTAGTGTTACGACCTCTAGATCACAAGATCCAAGGTGAAGTCCTACCAGCTCCAGAAGTATGTGACATCATCTCAGTACAGGTTTGTTAGAAAATATCTGCACTGAGGAACTTGTTTAGCAAGCCCTGGGCCAAGGATGATTGATCTCCAACAACAACAACAATCGACTTCATTTAAAATAATGGCAGCTTGTAATAAAGGTACCAAGATACTCATGAATAATTTTGATCAACAGGAGACTGGTACAATAACAACATTTGACAGGCATCTTGATGGGTACATGAATAGGAAGGGTTTAAAAGATATGGGCCAAATGCTGGCAAATGGTTCTAGATTAACTTTGGATATCTGGTTGGGATAGATGAATTGAGCTGAAGGGTCTGTTTCTGTGCTGTACAAGTCTATGACTCTAGATTGAATGAAACAGATTGATAAAGTTAGCCTAGTTGATGTGTTCATGGGATGTTTTAGGATAATTTCTTAAAGAAGCATATTCAAGAATAATCCAGACAGCAGGCTATACTAGATCTGGTAACTTCCATGAGACAGGATTTATGGTGACTTATGGTGAAGGCATCCCTATGTAGCATGGCCATAACATGATTGAAGAACAGAAGGTGATCTTACTGAAATGAATAAGATCCTCAGGGAACTTGTCAAGATGTATTCTGAAAGGATATTTCGCATTATGGAGAGACTAGGACCAGAGACAAAGTTTAGAACTAAGGAGTCTCTCTAATTTAAAACAGAGAGATGAGGAGAATTCCTTTCTCTGAGAGGGTTGTGACTCTTTAGAACTCTCTTCCCAAAATAGTAGGTGGAGGTTGAGTCACTTAATTTTTTTAAAACAGAGGTACACAGACATTTGACTAACAAGGGAGTCAAAGGTTATCAGGGATAGGCAGGAATATGGAGTTGAGGCAACAATTTTATCAGCCCCGACCTTATTGAATGGCAGTGAAGACTAGAGAAGCTGAACAGCTTTCTCCTGCTCCTAATTTGTATTTTCATAAGTTTGTACGCAAAATGCAACAATAACCAGTGGTATGTTTCCCTCAATTCCTATCGATTTCAATCTCCTAGTATTCCTTCATGCTACATTTGCTCAAGTTTTGCCTTGATGTCCAAGGTAGTCACTTTCACTCCAACTCCTGATTTCAGTTCATTAGTCCATAACTCACCAAGACTGTACAGTAGTCAGGAGCCTATTGGTCCAAACCGAGCATCAGTAAGCAAGTTACATTTGTGTAAATGTTGCTAATAGCACTTTCCATCACTTTCCCCGTGGTTGAGAATACAATGATGGAGCAGTAGATAGATGGATTGCATTTGAGATAACAAGGTGTAGAGCTGGATGAACACAGCAGGCCAAGCAGCATCACAGGAACAGGAAAGTTGACATTTTGAACCTAGACCCTTCTTCAGAAATTTCTGAAGAAGGGTCTAGACCCGAAACGTCATCTTTCCTACTCCTCTGATGCTGCTTGGCCTGCTGTGTTCATCCAGCTCTACACCTTGTTATCTCAGATTCTCCAGCATCTGCAGTTCCTACTATCTCTGGATTGGATTTCTCCTCTTTTTGTGAACAGGACACACTTGGGCAATTTTTGTCATATCTTTTTGGAGTTGTACATGCACAGCTTGGCTCAGGATGTGGTTAGTTCCAGATACAAGTCTTTATGAATACCACCAGAATGTGGCTAGGGACCACAGCCTTTTCTGCATCCAATGCCTTCAGCATTTTTACAGTATCACATGGAAGACTGCATCTATAAGGGGGCCTCAACAGATTACCTGAGAAGAATCACCTGCTTGACACCTCTGGCAGAAGATGGTTACAAATTTTTTGGCATCAATACTTCCTTGACAATGTATTTCCATGTATATCTAGCATTATCCCTATACATCTTCTCTGCGACCTCTTTAGTGCCTCTGTATCCTTTGTATAAAGTAGTGATCAGAACTGTTTGCAGTACTCTAGGTTTGATGCAGACTAGCCTAACTTGTCTACTTTTCAATGCTATCCATCATGTAATAAAGATTAGTGCTTGTTTGATTTTATTTTTAACTCCTTGTTAACAGTGATTCTACCTTTAGTAATTAATATAATTGTACTCTGAAATCATGTAGTTCATATAAACTTGTACCTTCCAGGAAATAACCTAAGTATCACATTTATCGATATTGAGTTTAGTTTGCAGCACATTTCTATAGATGCCATGTACCTATCATGGCATGTCCTCCTAAACTCCTCATTGAAGACTGTCATAAGGCATGACACTGTCATATAAATTAGACTCCTTACTTGCCTACGTTGGACTACATAGTATTGCCTGAATTCAAAAAAGTAAAAATTGGTGGAGTTACACGTTTGGAATACATCAGGAAAATGGCACAGATGCATATTCTGCCATTTTAAGACTCCACCTGATTCATTGTCATGCCTGTTCTCAAAAGCCTTTTTAGATATTTTTTAATCAACCTGTTCAGAGATGTTATTACACACCTCAGGTGGGCCTTTGACGCTAGATCTCATGGCTCAGATTACAGACACTAACACTGCACTACAAGAGCCCCCAAAGCATTTCATGATTTCTGACCTCTCTATGCAGCATAACAAGCAAGTCTTTGGATTTGCATCAACTGAGAGTTTTGAGACAGACCTGCTAAGTCTGATTAGAGGCTGCCTAAAGATCTTAGAGATATTTTCTCATCAACCTGTTCAGAAATATTGTTACACACAGCTGGAGCAGATGAGAATTTAACCTGGACCATCTGACCCAGAACAAAAACAGAAGTTGCTGGTAAAGCTTAGCAGGTCTGCAGCATCTATGAGGAAAAATTCAGAGTTAACGTTTAGGGTCCGGTGACCCTTCCTCAGAACTGATCCAGAGGTAGGATCATTCCACCACAACAGCCCATTCAAAACCCTTTATATCCTTTCTTTCAACACTACATGTAACTGTTCTTAAAATTTACTTGGGCTTTGCTTATTTATTGTAATGCAGTCATAAATCATTTGCATGGTCCATTTTTGGGGAATTGGAACTTTGCCACAACAGCACAGTCAAAGTTGGGAAGTTCGTTCTTGAGCACTCTCGTGTTGCAGGATGTTACTGGTGCAAAGCACTGTATTTTTAGACTGACGTTAATAAGCATAAAGCACATATACACGCAACCTGCAATCTTACGAACAAGTGTTATCCTGAATGAGTCTAAATAATTAGTTTAAAGGTCAGACTTGATAATGCCATTACTAATAAATTCCACTGTAGTTATGAACATCTACAATAATGACTTTTATTTCAGACCTTTAAAAATTAATTTTAATCCATCATATGTGTTGAAATAATATGCAGTAAGTTTCCATTAGGATTCCAATTATAATTCTCATGTAAGGATTATTAGTGCAAAGATGACCTTTGTCTTTTGACATTTCATACGGAGGTACCATTGAGTTGAAACTTCAGTTTGAAAATGCTTCCACAACTTTGAATTTTAAGATGAATAACAAGCATCATGAAGAGCAATAAGTGTTAAAATTAAAAATTTGACATGTCTCCAGCTTCTTGTCAATATACCAGTCACCATCTTCAGATATGATACAATTCATTAACAGGTTTGGGTTTTGCTCTCTCAGAATAATTGGGAGCCAGATAGAACTTAATGCTTTCCCCTCAGTTTCCCAAAGCTCCAGAAACTCATCAATTAAAATGAGCAGGAGTTTATGGACCCAAAAATTAACTACCTTTTACAGTATGCCTGGTGACACAAGAAGCTCCAACCCATTGACAAAGCAACTGCCCTCATTCCCTCGCTCCCTCCCTCTCTCTCTCTCTCCCCTGCTGTAATCACTGACTTTGCAGCACCAACCCTCAAGATCTAATCTCATACCCCTTCCTTTCTGCAATTCCGTGTCTTAGCCCTTCCTGACTCTGCCAGCCAGTTTAGTCACTTCCTCCCCACTCCAGATGGCCAGAGGCTCTTCAATGGTCTCTGGCTCTGCCACCCAACTGCTGGCGCTCCTGTGTGGCATTCCTCTAATCAACAGTTTAACAGCAAGATTACCAGGTATCTGTAGCCCACATGCCTCTTTCTCGTGCAATGTACAGAGTGTGTGGATCAAAAATATTAGTCAACAAAGTGGGAGGAATCACAGAATCTAATCAAAGTAGGTGAATGCTTAATTATTTTGTTATGCACTCCCTTACAAGCAGTCTCCCTGAGATCCTAAATGTTGCTTCTTCTCACACAAAGACGTTCAAGTCTAATATTTTCACATTAACTAATATGAAAGCTTTGATTTTGTTTGTGAAAACTATCCACCTGAAATATAACCAATGAAAATATTTTCTTACATCTAAAGTCACACTTTCAATCCTTGTCTTTGCACCAGATGGTACTTTGCAACGCATTGTGGTTGCTAACTTCGTATCACGCAGCTGCAGCCAAGCCTACATTCCAGGCTCAAGGAAGTGCACGGCTACAGGGTCAGGAGTAGGTGGCAGGAACAAAGAAAAACTGGAAGAGGATATCAAGTTGAACAAAGCTGCACTGTAAAATACACAGCATTATATACTCTGTTCTTTCCACTTTGCCAAGAAAAGAGTGCTTTCAACAACCCTCTTGAAAAATGTAAGTGGCTGCAGGCTGTGAGCTGCTGCTATTGAAAATCAGTCAATCCCATAATTAGCAGTGTCAGAGCCACTGCTTGCTGAGGAGTAGCAACATTTTCCTTCCCCAACTGGCGTTCTCAGAATCAGTCAAAGTTTAACAAAATACTGCTATTCTAAAGGTTAGGAAAAATTGCAATCTGTATTTCAAATTATACTCTGGACACTACAGAATCATTGAATACCTACAGTGCAGAATGAGGCCATACTGCCTATTCTGCCTATTGAGTCTGCACTAACTGTCTGAAGTCATTCCACCCAGTCCGCCCATGTCTCAGGTAGTAATCTCAAAGTTTCTACTTCTTAAATTAGCTCCTAACTGTTCAACATCTTTCAGCAGAACTTCTTTTCCAGCCCAATGAACATCATTATTTTTAATGCAGGTGATAATTGGATCCCTCCATCCCACTCCAGGTTCCTCTCCAGCCTGAGGACATGTCCTTAATCCTGGCATCAAGCAGGCAACACAAACTCGGGCTTGTAATAGCAAATTACTGCAGATACTGGAATCTGTAAGGAAAACACAAAATGCTGGAGATCACAACGGGTCAAGCAGCATTTATGGAGAGAAAGCAAGCTAACTTTTCAAGTCTAGCTGACTCTTTGTCAGACCTCTTCATCACTGTACTTTTGTCCTTGTCCCTTCCCATCACTCACAACAGTGTATCAGGTCCCTCTCTTCTCACTTTTCAACCCACCAGCCTCTGCATTCACATGTTCACTGTCTGCCATTTCAGACAACTCCAGCAGAACGCCGCCATCAAACACATCGTCCCCTCACTCTTCGTGTCTGCATTTTGCAAGGATTGCTCCCTCTGGGATACCCTGGTTCAATGCTCGACCAACAATACCAAAACCCTTTCCCATGGCACCTTCCCATGTAACTGCAGAACACTTGACTCTTCACCTCCTTCCTGCTCTCCATCCAAGGGCCTAAACTGTCTTTCCAGGTAAAGCAGTACTCCCTCCAATCTTATGTACTGTAGTCATTGTACCCAATGAGGCCTACACTACATTGGAGAAGCCAAACGCAGACTGGGTGTGTAATTGCTTTGCAGAATACCTCCGGTCTGTGTGCAAACGTGACCCTGACATTCCCATAGCCAGTCATTTTAACAGTGTCCTGCTCCCATGCCCACTTATCTGTCCTCAGCATGCTGCAACACTCTATCGAATCACAGTGAAAACTACAGCAGCAACATCTCCTACTCAGTCTAGGCACTTTATAACCTTCTGGGCTCACTCCTGAGTTCAACACCTTCAGATTGTAAACCCATTCCTTCCCTTTCTTTTAACTTTGCTTGTTACATTCTCTTGTTACATTCTTATCCATTCTCCCTTCCCCTCACTCCATTGTCTGTCCTTTTCAGTCTGAAAGTCAGACACACCATTGTTCTGCCATTCTCACACTCCAATCACTTAATCTGAACTAACAAAATCCTTGCTCTCGCAGCACTCCAACACCATCCCTTCCCCCCCCAATATTGTATAAATGCTGTCCCCTCCACACTTTAGGTCAGCCGATGAAGAGTCAGCTAGACTCGAAACGTTAGCTTGCTCTCTATCAGTGGATGCTGCCTGGTCCGCTGTGATTTCCAGCATTTTTTTATTTTCAGTACAACCTCAGTGTTCACAGCCGCAGAGAATGATATGTATTCCCTTAACTGTACTGTCCCCTACCAAGGTGACATTCTTATTGCCTTCCCCAACTTAAATAGCTCCCTGTACCACAGTGCTGTGGACAGTTCATGCATGCGCCCTGCAGTCCCCACTCTCATCCATAAAGCATGTAATAACCTTGTAAATATTGGACAGTTGTGGGAGCTGATGCTCCACAAATGCAACCCCTGAGTCACCTTACCTTCCTCACCTATAGTTTCACACTGCTTTCTTTATTCACAGAACAAATTGGAGTTACTTAGTCTGAGGGGTTAGACCGCGTTGTGTCCAAGTAACTTTCCTTCCCCCAATGTGGAAAAATGCCTGTTGCTTAGACACCAGCTCTTAAATTTGAAACTGGAATTTCTCGAGCTGCAACATTTACAACAGACATATTAGCTCAAACTCCCGTTAGAGTCCAGCAGTTCCAACATGGTTTAGCAAAGGTCCTGACAATATTATCATATTTTATTTAACCTCATTCTAAAGTTGATCTGATAATTCTAATCGGAAATGATTTCATAACATGGAATAATTCAATTTTACAACATAAAAGGAGCTCACAGACCTATTATATCTGTGCTGCTACTCTGATAGACTTTTCTAATTACTCCCACTTACCTGTATCCTTTTGGAATTTGTATTGAGCAAATGATCCAAATTTCAGAGTTTATTTGTGCAATTTTCCATTGATCAAGAAATTGAGATGAGTGGCCAATGTTGGAAGTAAAATTCTCCAACATAATTAGAATGCATACGAGAAGACAAGATAAATCTGAGTGAAACATTCCATGTCATCAAGCTTTGGTTGTAACTGATTGCAAGGGCATGAAAAAAAGACATATAAGAATTGGACAGTTGATGTCCTGGAGTAGGAAAAATTTATGCGGGCATTTGTGACAAATTTTTTAGAGATGTAACATGAACAATCAAGAGTAAGATCCTAAAACAACTACAGTTTTACATTCAACTGTCCTATATTGTTTTTACAAATAAGAATGTAACCAATGATGTCATAACGATTGCAGTAATGCATTTTATGTCTGTAAAATGGAATGAAGGTCAATGTTCATAAGATCATTTGAGATTGTAAATATAGATTTAACTTTTAAGAAGAAAAATCTTTTTCAAATTCCTGTGGCTTATTTGTCAATTTCAAAAATTGAAATCAAATCAAGCAATGCTTCCCAAATAGAACCAGGAAAATAAAATGTTTGTTTATCTTTTCCTTTCCTCTTATGAAGGTATTGTCTCATGATGAGGTGTAGGCCAATGGAACCTGACAGTACTCAACATCCTAAGGGAACCGACTAGAGAATCAGAATCTCCCTTAATAATTAATGAAAACAGAAAATGCTGGAAATACTCAGTGGGCCTGCAGAACTGTATTGAGCAAGTGATCTGCATTTCAGAGTGTATTAATGCAAGAGAAACAGAGTAAATAGTTCTACTATGTAATCTTGCATCCATCTCTTTTCCATTTACATCAGCTTTAAACAATCATCTGCATGGAAGCAAACTGGAAACTGGATAGTGTGTATTGTATACTGATAGTTAATCCCTGAAATTTTCTCTGTAGACATTTTAAATGTTCAGCTGCATTTGAAGAGGTGGAACGCTTTTAAGTTGTAGGGTGCAGGAGTGTAAATCATAGCATCAAGGACAAAATGAAACTTTTTCATGTTGAGGCTCTAATGGTTCTTCTTTCAAAACTAAAAGCATTTACATCAGAGGTCATATGACTGTTTCAAGTCATAGTATAGAGTGTCCCAGCAAATGCTTTCCTCGAAACATCCTCATTTCATTAAAAAAAATTACATGCTCTATCAAATCCAGGTACAAGTTATCCTATAGACATGGCCTATAAAGAAAAGTATGGTACATGAACAAAAATGTGTTAATTCTAGTTAGGCTCAATTTCCCTCTATGTACATGTATTTCATACAAAATCTAAAATATTCAGTCTTTTAATAGCATGTATAAGAGTTGTTATTGGCTGTTCATGTCACATTGATTTGTTCCCAGGATGAAATTTTTCAATGGAGAATATTGTTCTCACAGCAAGTGCTTGATCAAAACAGTATGTTTGTGTTTCACATTCGATGTCTCTGGATCCATAGCTTGCAGACCATGTTGCACTGTTGCTTTGGGTAAAATCTGGCAAATTTCACACTACATTAGCATCCACAACTTCCTTCAGAGGGATGGCAGCTCTCAATAACATTTCAGCAGTATGCACCTTCATCCTTTTTCAAATGACATCTCTGCAAAATGACCTTCAATGCAGACACTCTGGAACAAGCTGGAGTGGTTTAAGAATGATGCTTTGAAGTGATTTGTGATCAGTCTCGATGTTGTATCTCAAACAGGAATTAATTCAAATGTTCACAAGTAGGGCGATAGTGCTGCTTTGTCGCATTAAATGAGTTTGGTGCAAGTGAATCTGAAGTGATATGTTTTAAGGAATAAGTTAAATTAGTTTAAGGACTAATTTCAATATAGAGTCTAATCTGTTCTTTAATTTAGCAATTAACTCAAAGTTAATATTTGAAACTTGTGGAATATTTTTATAATGATTTAGGATCTGTTCAGCAAACAATAGCTATGTGGCTTGCAAAACACTACAAATCTCTTTTGAGACATTTAGGGTACTTGTCCAAATGTTGAATATGTTTCAGTGAAGCTGTGTGGATTTTCCATTACGTCTACTATGTTGAATGGCAGATCTTCAATCTTTCTGTTGCGTTGGGTTCTCAATTTCATTTGTCCTCTTTACCCTAGATGACTTAATTTTTGGGTCACTATTTTGAGCTACTTTACAGATGTATGAAATACGCAATGTTGCACATAGCACCGGTGTCAATCTGACACCTCACATTCACTTTTTGCTCTCCAAATATTGTCATCATTCTAACAGTCCCAAACTATTCATCCTTGATATTCGATGATGCCAACTCATTCTATGGTATACAGTGATTCAGTAGAGTCATCACCTGGCAACAGTCGAGCAGCCAAAGATATAGGCTTGCTTTGCTTCTTTCCAGCAAAACAATTGCTTGCAAAGTAAGTCAGCATCTTGCTGTTAGAGTGCTGCATTTCCTTTGCTGGACAAGTATTCTTTTCTTTTGTGGGTGTCCTCTCAATATTTAAATTCTGTACTCCAATTTTACCTTTCTATTGGTTCTTCTGCAAATATTTGTGTGTTTCTTCCTGAGTTTTGAAGTTACACATTTACTGTTCATAAGTAACACAGATAAACATATCAAAATGAGTCTTCAAGGCCTTCAATATTTCTGCTGCTCAGTCTGAAGGTGCAAAACATAAAGAAGCCAGAGGCCTGGACAGCTGCTGTGAGTAGTGGTGGTTTAACCTGAGGTCATTACACCTCAAGTGGAAGGAAGAGGTTGAGAAGGCAGTCCCTTCATGGTAACGTCATGGCAATTGTACTCACATTATTCGTGTCATTCTGCATTGCAAACCAGCCGTAACTGACCCCCACGCAATACAATTGTGGAACTGTATCCCTTGCCACTGATAAAGGAGATGCAGGTTATTGTTCAGCAAATGCTGTGCAATAGCACTACTGATGACTCTTTCCACCACTTTACTGATGATCAACAGCAGACTGATAAGGTGATATTTAGCCTGGTTGGATTTGTCCAGCTGTTAGTGAACAGGACATACCTGGACAATTTTTCACATTATTGAGTAGATACAAATGTTGTCATTGTACTGGAACAGCTTGGCCAGGCAGGTGGCAAGTTTGTGAGCATACATCTTAAGTACAATTGCCAGAATGTTGGCAGAGCCCTAATTTTTGTGCTTCTCAAAGCATTCAGCTGTTTCTTGATTTCCTGCAGAGTAAATGGAATTGATTGAAGACTGTGATGATGGGGAATTTAGAGGAGGCTGACATTGATCATCCACTTGGCCAATTCTTTAGCCTAATCTTGTATCAGAGATAATGGGAACTGCAGATGCTGGAGAATCCAACATAATAAAGTGTAAAGCTGGATGAACACAGCAGGCCAAGCAGCATCTCAGGAGCACCTGAGATGCTGCTTGGCCTGCTGTGTTCATCCAGCTTCACACTTTATTACTTTAGCCTAATCTGTTGCACTGAGAAGTAGGGTTCTATTACCATTGAGGATGAAGATATTTGTGGAGCTTCGTCCTCTCCCAGTGCGTTCTTTAATTATCCATCACTATTCATGACTGGATGTGGCAGGTCTATGGAGCTAAGAATGGAACCATTGGTTGTGGTATCCCTTAGCCATGTCTATCACTTAAGCTTAGAACTACTTGTGCGCTAAGCAGCATGTGTCTTCACTTCACCAAGTTGACATCTCACTTAGTTTTTAGGTATGTTGGGTGCTGCTTCTGGCATGCCCTCCTACACTCTTCTCTGAGCTAGGGTAGATCTCCTGGCTTGACAATAGTGGCTGAGCTGGGGTATGCCAGACCATGAAGTTCGAAATTGTGTTTTTGCTATTGCTACTGTTGAAGGCTCACAGTGACTTGAGGATGCCCATCCTTGAGTTGCTAAATCCATTCAAAGTCTATCCCATTTAGCATACGGATTAAAGTAAAACCACCATACCAGACCATACAGCTGCTCTCTCAGCTGAGAGTGAGAGAACTATGGTGGTTTAACCTGAGGACCATCTCACCTCAATGATGGGAGAAGTGGAGAAGGACAGTTCTCATTGTAACCTCAGCCAATGCCTGAATTAAACCCATACTGTTAGCATGGCTGCACATTGTAAACCAGCTTTCCAGACAACTGAACTAACTAACCCCCAAGAATGTCACACAACACAATGTAGGGTATCCTCAATGTGGAGACATTACTTTTCCTCCACTAAGGCTGTACTATGGTCATTCCTACCAATATTGTCATGGACGGATACATCTGTGGCAGGGAATTTGGTGGGGCTAACATCAAATATGTTTTTCCTTCTTGTTGGTTCCCTCATCACCTGTCGCAGGCATTGTTGTCCTTTATTGCTTGGTGAGTAGTGATACTACTATACCGCCATAGTGATGCCATATGAAGACCCCACAATTTGAATACCTTTATTAGGTTTTTGCTGCTCTAAGGAGAGCAATGTCTGCATCTCTGATCTCCTGACATAACCTACTTCCTTTATCCCTTGTATCATCCAAGTTAACATCCTCTGCACTCCCTACAATTCATACATTCCCAACGTATGGAAACCATTTTGCTTAACAAATCTACAATGACTCTCTGAACAGCATTCCATCCAGACTTACCCACCCCAGCCTATTCCTTTAACCTTGCACTTCCCATGACTAATCCACCTAGCCTGCACATCTTTGGACAGTGGAAGGAAGCTGGAGCACCTAGAGAAAACCCAAGTAGACAGATGCCCAAGGCTGGAATTGAGCCTGGGTCCCTGGCGCTGATGAGGCAACAGTGCTAACAACTGAGCCATTGTGTCACCGATGTCTTGGCATCCATCTTAAAAGTGTGGAAGCCAGGATTGTATCCTGCCTCAAGTTCTCCACAAATCCCTGAAGGTGGCAGATCAGGCTAACAGGGTAGTTAAGAAGGCATTTAGGACATTTACCTTTATCAATCAATGCATTCGTTTTGGGACAGTACAGAACTTTGGTCAGGCCACAGATGGAGTATTGTGTGAAGTTCTGGTCACAGCACTATTGGAAGGATGTGACTGCACCAAAGGGGGTGCAAAGGAGATTCATCAGAACTTTGCCTGGAATGGAGCACTTTAGTCTGGAGAAAGGCTGGATAAGCTCAGGCGTTTTCTTTGGAGTAAAGAAGACAGAGGGAGGATCTTATTGGGCTGTGTAAGATGATAAGGGGCATGGAAAGGGTGAATAGAAAGCATCTGCTTCCTTTAGTTGAAAGGTCAATAACAACAAACCATAGTTTTAAGGTAAAAAGCAGGCAGTTTGGAGGAAAGTTAAAGAAAAATCTTTTTACCAGGTAATGGCAGAGTCTGGAATGCAGTGCTTGGGACCATTGTAGAAGATGAGTGTAACCTCAAAGCCATTAAAAAGTACTTGGATGAGCACTTGAAATAACAACATTCAAGGTTCTGGGCCTTTTGCAGCAAAGTGTAGAGTAGATTTCAGTACCGTTTTGCCAGTACAAACTTGATGGGCCAAAGGCCTCCTTCTGCATTGCATAATTTTATGGTTTAATGATTCTATAGCTGAGGTCAAGCCAGTTATTCTAAACATTTAGTATCTTTGTCTTTGTATCCAATACTCCTATTTATAAAGCTAAAGTATCATTTACTCCTTCACTTGCTTAAGAACTTGACCTATTATCTTCAAGGATTCTCATTCTATTCCCACCTGACATCACAAAGAATAGCATGCTGATAAACTCTGCACCCAGCAGTACTACTGCAGTTGCAGTAGAAAATCATTCTTCAAATGTCACCTACTTTGAACATGTTCCTCTTAAATAAAAATGCTTGTTCACAATCCAACTGACCCAATGTTTTCCAAGATATATTGTCAATGATAGGCCTCCATTCAGCTTATGGGTATTTCTAAAAACAAAATACATAACCATGCAAAAGTTCAGTAACTACATATACCCAGGTATATCCCTATTTCAGCTTCAAATTGCTCCAAGAACTTACTGCTGAGCTCTGCAATGTAAGGCATACTGCTTCATGAACATCATCCTTTACACTATTCCTTATATTTTTGACAGCTCAGAACATATCACTGAGATCTATTCAATGCTAGTTGGCTCTTCCAGCATTTCATGGAGAGGTGGGGGAAGGGCTGTCTCATTGATTTCCACCCATGATCTGTCCCAAATCAGTGCTGTTTTCTCTGGCACATAGCATGTCATCAAGTGCTGCACATGACAAAACCAAAATGATAAATCAAAGAGTGTGGAACTGTAGGAGCACTTGCAAAGCATCTGATATTTCCCAAAGGAATAAAAATGACTTATTTTTCCACTTCACAGCATCTGATGTTGTATTACACAATGGAAAAAAATGCCTTTGAAATTAATGGCCTTCAATTACTGACACTATTCCAAAAGTTGTAGTTGATTACACCCGTTAAGCCAGTAAACTCAGCAGTGCTGAGTGTTTCCAGCACTGTCTGATTTTATTTCAGATTTCAAACATCTGCAGTATTTTTTGCTTCAAACTAACATATAGAATGTATAATTTCTGTGATTAAAAATGTTGTTGGATAAAAGGTAGCAATGTACAGTAATAGATTAATGTTTTGGATACTGTTACCTCAGCCTTATATTCAACATGTTTGGACACAAATATAACAGATACCACAGGATAATGGAGAGTTATGGGAAGGTGATGGCTTGGTGATCCTATCGCTGGACTGTTAATTCAGAAATCCAGGCAATGTTTTGGAACCTGGGTTCGAATCCCATCATGGCCTATAGTGGAATTTGAATTGAATTGAATAAAAATATGCAATTAAAGAGTTTAAAGATGATCATGAATCAATTACGGATTGTCAGAAAAAACCCATTTGGCTTACTAATGCCATTTAGGAGTGAAACTGCTATTCATACCTGGTCTGGCCCACATATGGCTCCAGGCTCACAGCAATATGATTGACTCTTAAGTGCCCTTTGGACAATTGGTGACCTAACCAGTGACACTCTCATCTCAAGAATGAATTTAAAAAAAGAAACATTGGCTATAATCCAACCTCAAGATTTTGATGATTTCATAAATCACCTGAGTAGAAGATATTAGATATTTTTCATCAACCTGTCCAGCAATTTTTCATCAACCTGTAGCTACTCTAGAGTAGGTGGGACTAGAGTCTGTACATCCTGGTTCAAAGGTCACGATACTACAACTGTCACAACACCCTATGTTTAGGATACTGGAAGTTTCTCATTAATTGAATTATTCCTAAGTCTATCTTGTCAAAATAAACATAAATTATTGCACATTTCCATGTGATGTCAATATATTACTACAGAACCTGTAACCAAAGCATGTTTAATTTTTTGTGACCATCTGGGCATTGTCCAGTCCTAGTAAACATATCAACAAGACTGAACTGAAACTGCAGACACCCATACTTTGTTTCACTGTTAAATTGATCCAACAATGTCTTGCTAACCTATTCAATGTGAGACACATTGATAACTATCTAGATGCCATATGGCAAGGAACTGAGGGGAGCAGGAAAGAAAGTATAAGTGTTGGCTGACATGTTGGGTTCCTGCACCATTCCTGACACCAAATACTAGTGATGAGGGAGGCCCAATCCTTTAACAGTGTTATTTTTTTCTCCATGGAGAAAATTTACTGCCTTCCTCAGTCGCTGAAGGTGAGATTGCAGGTGCAGCAGGTGATTAAAAAGGCAAATGGAATTTTGTCTGCCATTGCTCAAGGAATGATACAGCTGTATAGGGTCCTGGTGAGGCCACACCTGGAGTACTGTGTGCAGTTTTGGTCTCCTTACTTGAGAAGAGATATACAAGCACTGGAGCGGGTGCAGAGGTGATTCACTCGGTTGATTCCAGAGTTGAGAGGGTTGGATTATGGGGAGACACTGAGGAGACTGGGATTATACTCATTGGAATTCAGAAGAATGAGGGGAAATCTTATAGAAACATAAAAGATTATGAAGGGAATAGATAAGGTGGCGGCAGGGAGGTTGCTTCAGCTAGCAGGTAAAACTAGGACTAGACGGCATCCCCTCAAAACAAAAGGAAGCAGATGTAAGCCTGAGATCAGGAGGAACTTCTTCACCCAAAGTGTTGTGAATCTGTGGAATTCCCTGCCCAGTGAAGCAGTTGAAGCTACCCCACTGAATGTTTCTAAGGCAAGGCTAGATAAATTTTTGAACAGTAAAGGAATTAAGGGTTATGGTAAGTGGGCAGGTAAGTGGGGCTGAGTCTCAAAGATCAGTCATGACCTCATTAAATGGCGGGGCAGGCTCGAGAGGCCAGATAGCCTACTCCTGCTCCTAGTTCTTATGTTCTTATGTTACCTTTCCCTTCCCTACATTTGGAAGAAAATGGGCTTATTAATGATAGGCAGCATGGTTTTGTACAGGGAAGGTCACGTCTAACCAACTTGATAGAATTCTTTGAGGAAGTGACAAAGTTGATAGATGAGGGAAGGGCCGTGGATGTCATATACATGACTTCAGTAAGGCGTTTGATAAGGTTCCCCATGGTAGTCTGATGGAGAAAGTGAAGCTGCAAGGGGTCCAGGGTGTACTAGCGAGATGGATAGAGAATTGGCTGGGCAACAGGAGACAGAGAATTGTAGTGGAAGGGAGTTTCTCCAAATGGAAGACTGTGACCAGTGATGTTCCACAGGGTTCTGTGTTGGGATCACTGTTGTTTGTGATATATATAATTGATCTGGAGGAAGGTATAGATGGTCTGATTAGCAAGTTTGCGGATGTCACTAAGATTGGTGGAGTGAGAGATAGTGAAGGGGACTGTCGGAGAATGCAGCAGAATATAGATAGATTGGAGAGTTGGGCAGAGAAATGACAGATGGAGTTCAATCCAGGCCAATGCAAGTGGATGCATTTTGGAAGATCCAATTCAAGAGCGAATTATACGGTAAATGGAAAAGCCCTGGGGAAAATTGATGCACAGAGTGATCTGGGTATTCAGGTCCATTTTACCCTGAAGGTGGCAACGCAGGTCGATAGAGTGGTCAAGAAGGCATAAGGCATGTTTTCATTCATCGGCCGGGGTATTGAGTACAAGAGTTGGCAGGTCATGTTACAGTAGTATATGATTTTGGTTCGACCACATTTGGAATAATGCGTACAGTTCTGGTTGCCACACTACCAAAAGCATGTGGATGCTTTGGAGAGGGTGTAGAGGAGGTTCACCAGGATGTTGCCTGGTATGGAGGGCACTAGCTATGAAGAGAGGTTGAGTAGATTAGGATTATTTACATTACAAAGACAGAGGTTGAGGGGGGACCTGATTGAGGTCTGCAAAATCGTGAGAGGTATAGACAGGGTGGATAGCAAGAAGCTTTTTCCCAGAGTGAGGGACTCAATTACTAGGGGTCATGATTTCAAAGTGAGGGGAAATGTTTAAGGGAGGTATGGTGGAAAGTTCTTTAAGCAGAGGGTGGTGGGTGCCTGGAACGCGTTGCCACCAGAGTTGGTAGAGGTGGGCATGATAGTGTCATTTAAGATGTGTCTAAACAGATACATGAATGAGCACGGAGCAGAGGGATACAGATCCTTGGAAAATAGGTGACAGGTTTAGATAGAGGATCTGGATCAGCGCAGGCTTGGAGGGCTGAAGGGCCTGTTCCTGTGCTGTAATTTTGTTTGTTCTCTTTTGTTCTTCCAATACTTCTGCATCCTCCTCACGGTTCACTCTTTCACCTAGTTTTGTGTTATCTGCAAATTTGGAGATATTACATTTAGTTCCCTCATCTAAACTATTAATATATATTGTGGACAGCTGGAATCTATACACTGATCCCTGCAGTGCCCCATTGGTCACTGCCTGCTATTCAGAAAATGATGATTTTATTTTTATTCCTACTCTTTGTTTCTTTTCTGCCAACCAGTTCTGTATCTATGCCAATACAGTACCCTTAATCCCATGTTATTTAATTTTACATGCTAATCTCTTATATGGAATATTATCAAAAGCCTTCTGAAAGTCCAAGCAAGCCACATCCACTGGCTCCCACTGATCAACTCAACCAGTTACATCCTTGAAAAATTCTGTAGATTTGTCAACTTGATTTCCCTTTAGCAGATCCACAGTCACTACGTTGTTTTCCAAGTGCTCTGCTATTAAATTTGTTAGAATGGACCCTAGTATTTTATCTACAACCAATGGCAAGCTAACTGGTTTCAAATTTTCTGTTTCTCTCTGCCTCCTTTCTAAATAGCTTCAAAAAATAACTGAGGATGGGCCACCTGAGCATGAGGGAAGAGGCAGCCAGCAATGGGACCATGCCTCGAATATTTTATGTCAACTAATGATGTTTCAGTAAACAAGGGGCGTTTACCATACATTGTTCGCATCCCACAATTAAACTAGTAAGATTAACAAAAATAATAACCTCAATCGTTTATCTTTGACATTACTAATTATTTGCTAACATAAGAGGGTATGATCAAACAATATCATGCATGAACGAATATTTTTCAATTAGATATATTACTCTAAGAAAGAATAAATGTTGAAGATGATTTATGAAAAATTCATCACGTACATCAATATCAGTAGGCATCAGTGCTATAAGCATGTCACTAAAATGACTCGTTTTCATATAAGCAAAAGTAAGTTTCTTAGAACTGCTTTGTATCTTTATTCTTTCATGAAATGTGGGCATTGGTGGCAAGGCCAGCATTTGTTGCCCATTCCTTTCACTTCAATTGTGCCATTAAAAGCTGAGATTCATCATTGTCAAGAGACATATTAAAGAATGGCAACAGCATCAACAAACACTATCAATTAACTGAAGAACTCAAACCTAGCACCAAGTGATTGAGAACATTCTCACTATTTTAAAGTGAATATATATGGAAGCAGTTTTGGCGTTCCAATTGCAGATACTGGTCAAATCTCAGCTGTTGAAAAATGTTAAAAACGTGTTGCGTGAAAAAGAATAAACTCAACTGGGTATGATTTAGTAAACTGAAAGGTCTATTGCTTACCTCTACAAACTTGTCTTCATTTAATATTTGTCCTGTTGTATCAATCTCTTCCAGTTCTTTGTCATATTTCACATCTGTATGGAACATACACAGAAACAGAGAAGTACACTTTTACAAAGGCATGGAATGAATGGCACAAAGTTAAAAGAAATGCAGCACATTTATTACTGAATAAATGTGAAAAGATACGTATATTATTAGAATAAATTACAGAGTATATAATTCTGAAAAGCTAGGTAATGCAGTTGATGGAAGTAGCTTAATCTCTGGAATATGACTTTGAATCCCTTAGAGATGGACAGGCTGACTTTTGAGAACAGATCAGACTTCTGATGAATATTTCAAGGAAATCTGGAGTCAATAATTTTCTGAACATCATAGCATGGCACCAAACTACTCCAAATACACTGTTAAAGCGGCCAATCATTCAAAATTAGTGACAGATTTGATAAGGGGAAAACACCACATGTAACTATAAAAAGTAATGGTGAGGCCACATCTGGAGCACTTGAGCAGTTAACTAAGGAAAGATACCATTTCATTGGAGGCAGCTCAGAGAAGATTCACAAAGATGGTCCTGTGTATGGAGGGACTACCTAATGAACAAAGGTTAAACAAATTATGACTTTACTCACTGGAGTTCAGAGGAGTGAGAGGTGATCTCATTGAAACATATAGGGCTCTTAGGGGGCTTTTCATAGTCAATGCTGAGAGGATATTTCCTCCCGTGGGAGAATCTAGGACCAGAGGGCATGGTCTCAGAACAAAGCAGTGTCGACTTAAGATTGAGGTGAGGAGGAACTTCTTCTCGTAGAGGGTTGACAGCCTTTGGAACTACTTGCTACAGAGAGCTGTGGTGGCAGAGTCCTTGTGTATATTTGAAGCTCAGATAGATTCTTGATCAGTTGGGGAATCAAGGGCTACAGGGAGAGTGCAGTTTTAGATCAATATTCTGGCCCTTGAAGAAAACTGAAGATAAAGTGTGAGACTATAAAAAGTCCAGATCACAACATTATAAAATCATTTGATTCTTAGTCTGAGTTAAGCAACTACTGAAACTGCAAAATACCCAAGACATACTCTTTCTTATAGCAGACATAGAGAACTATTCATGGAAATTTCTGTATAACCTTTAAAGTGAAATGGTGTGATCCATATCCACCATCTTGTAGCTGGCAGGGGAATACCTGAGCTTAATGTCAAAGAAAAATTGAGAATTGTTCATTTCTTTAATACATCGATCAGCACTAACTCCTGTTCAGATACTTTCTTGTTTACATTTGTTTACAGTGATTCACAAGATGTGGGGTCACTGGCCAAGGCCAACATATATTTCCTATTTCTCCATTAATGAGTTGCTTGCTTGGCCATTTTAGAGGGCAGTTAAACCTGAACTTTGTTGTTGTGAGTCTGGAATCTTAGGCAGCAGATTTACTTTGTGAAACAGATGGGCTTTTCTGATAACCTGGTAGCTTCATTGATTATTGATACCAGCATTTTTTATTCTGATATCATTCGATTATCTGAAGTTAAATTCACAGTGATGGGATTTAAAGTCACATCTCTGGATCATGACTCCAAGCCTCTGGATTCTAATCCAGAACTACAATTAACTACAGTACCTTATCCATTATGAAAAAGGAGTATGCCTGGATTTCTTACCAAAACTTCAAAATCTCATGTACTTCAAAAACTGAAATATTGTATTTATATCGCCTATAAATGTGATACAAATGTTGCAGTGAGAAAATGATATATCACTAACAGAGGGCCTTTTCTCTCACAATGTGAAATTTGTGTCATTTGTATCTTATCTGAAGTGGTATGTTGACTTCTGCTTGCTAATACCAAACTCTATACTTTCTCATTATTTTGATTCTGATCATCATTTCTTGATGGTCTTTTCGTGTTGTTTGCTAACTCAGTGCTGTATTTTTTAAACACACCCATTTACAAAATGTGGTATCTATCTTGGTATCCTGCTTAATCCTTTGATCTCCAGTCCATGCTATTTTGAGCACAGCTGGCAATGCCAGCACATATTGTCTATCCTTAATTATCTCTGAGAAGTTAGTGGTGAGCCACTTATTTGAATCACTGCAGTTCATGTGCTTTTAGAGAGCCTGTTGCAGGATTTTGACCCAATGACAATGATGGAATAGAAACATAGTACCAAATCATAGGGAAGAACTTGTAGGTTGTGCAGTTCCCAGGAGCGTAACATTTTAAGGTTGGTGGGTGTCATGCATACTGCCTGAAAAAGCTCCCAAGACAACTGCACTCACTTTTAGAAGAAAGGTCCACTGGATCTTGTACCGACCTGGTACTTAACAAGACACGAACAAACCTTGTACCTGACTGAGGATCTGAAATATGTCATCCTGTCTGCATCCAGCTATTGGTTTATCAAGACTGGGAAATAACTGCACAGAGGCCAGTAACCCCATCACCAAGTCATCCTTTATTTACACATACACAATACATGGACTCTGACCTGCTAAATCAGAGCCAGTCCCCAGGTGAGGGGACTACCTGAGTCTGCTGTTTATATCTGTCAGTCATGGGTCCCTGATTGGCTCAGGTTAATAGCCCCAATCAGGGATTTCATACTCTACAATTTCCACCTGGCCTTTGTTCAAATCATTACATCCCTCCCCCCAAGTCTGGGGATGTAGGCCTCTTCTTTCTCTTGTAGCTTCTCCTGCGTCGTCAACACCCCAGGTGCAGCCCATCCAATCCAGACTTGAACATGGGCAGCATGAAAGGGATGTTGCACATCTCTTGCACCCAGAGCATCTTGGGGTCATGGCATCACGGCTGTATTCATCTCAGATTCTGAGATTTCTTTGATGCTAGATGGAAGAGGAGAATCCACAGGTGATGTCAGGCCTTCTGGCTGTTCTGAGGAGCCACATACAGTTTGCTCCTGCCCCGTTTGCATGATAACAGCTTTCATGTGATTCACATGCTGCATTTTCTAATAACAATAAAAGTTGTTGTGGCTGTTTGAAGTTCAGCTGGCCTTTAACTTGTAGGTGCTTTTGCATGGTTATGTCATTAATTCCACATACCAAATGGCCTCTCAGCATCTCATTCAGGGTTAACCCAGAATCACTTGCCTCTTCCAGGCATCTTAACCTTGTCAAAAGTCCTGATGCAAATTCCCCTGGTTCTTAACTGCTGAATGAAGCTGATAAAATCTCAGAATTAGAGGAGGTTTGGAGCAATAATCTTCCTTAAGCACATCCGTCAACTTTTGGAGGGTTTTGGTATCTGGTGCCTCAGGGAAACTAAGGCTCCTAATAACCAAAGATTGTGCAGGTCCACAAGTCATCACAGGATTACTTGTTGTTTTTCATCTGCCCCAATGTCATTTGCCTGGAAAAAAATAATGCATGCTTTCCACATTATGGGCCCAGGTGGTAGGATTGAATGAGTAAAGCTTCTCAAATGAAGGCATGATGCCAGAGATGCTTACCCCAACTCAAAAACAACTGTTATGAACAAATTTTCTTCAGGAGCAAACTTATTTCTCTCGGTGCCACTGAAATAACTGCACAGAGGCCAGTATCCCATCACCAAATCATCCTTTATTTACATGTACAGTCATGGACTCCAACCTGTTAGCTCTGAGCTAGTCCCTATAGAAGACTACCCTATAGAATCTCCTATCGATACCTGTCAGCCAGGGCTCCATGATTAGATCAGGTTAACAGCCGCAATCAGGGACTTCATACCCAGCAGAATCCACCTGGTCCTCATTCCAATGACTACAGACTGGCAGCTCCAGCACTCAACAGCAATATGCAGGAAGTTGATATGGCTGCTGGTACAGCAATACTCCGAAATTTCTGAAGAAGGTTCTCAACCCGAAACGTAAAACTTTCCTGTTCCTTTGATGCTGCTTGGCCTGCTGATTTCATCCAGCTTTGCACCGTGTTATCTCTGTGCTTCAAAAGCACTTCATTTGTGAAATAGATTGCATAAACATCAGTGGCTTCTTTGAAATCTGTAATATTCACTGGACTAAGGAATTTAGAAATGTTTGAATCAAACCATGTCCCATTGCTGTTTCTTACACAAATTGACTATTAGGTTAATTGCTTTTGTTAACCTCATTGAAATTGTGTTGTCAAGGGTGCAAAACCCAAGTGGGCTTGATAATGAGTAACTAAAACCTGACTGCCACAACCTCTGCTCAATACTCCACCAGGTCATGAATGGCAATCCAAATCTAAATGAAGAGCAACAGTCTGTCACTTCCCCATCATTTTGATGCCATCTGTTAACATATGAAAGTGATCCCATATTAATTGAATCACAGTAGAAAATGGCAGAGCCTGGGTTCTTGGGCTCACTTATTCTTCTGGAGAGCAGCTAGCTGTAATTGTACAGTTTCTCCATCAAAGTGTAAACTTACAGCATAGCTAACATGTGTTCAGAGAAAATGGGAACTGCAGATGCTGGAGAATCCGAGATAACAAAGTGTGGAGCTGGATGAACGCAGCAGGCCAAGCAGCATCTTAGGAGAACTGAAGCTGATGTTTCGGGCCTAGACCTGAAGGGTCAGCTTTTGTGCTCCTAAGATGCTGCTTGACCTGCTGTGTTCATCCAGCTCCACACTTAGTTAACATGTGAAATGCACATCTTCCAGGGTACCATTGAGTTTCATTTCTGATGGCAGTAAGGGGCCAGCTGCTCAAAAAGAAGCATTTTTTAAAAATCATAGAGGTATTATTTATTGGAATTGGATCAAAGATAATGTGAAATACAAATGCAACACTGCATCATACATTACACAGTGAGGTATGATTCCAGCTGATGTTATGACAGAGAAGTCAGATCCCCGGAAATATAAGCACACATAAAAACGGACGTAAGTTTATTGCACACAGAAGAAATAAGAACAAAATAAACTAAAACCAAGATATCTAAATACAAAAACAAAACACTGTGGATGCTAGAAATCTGACAAAAAAAACCATAAAATACTGGAGAACCGTAGCAGGTATGGCGACATCTGTAGAAAGCAAAAGAAAGTTAAAGTTTTGAATATATTGTGGCTCTTTCAGAAGATGCTGCCAGGCATTCTCAGTTTCCCCAACAATTTCTCTATTTAAATGTAACAGTTTGCAAGATTTCAAAACGCACAGCAAAACAAAATTCTATCAACACCCCAAAATAATCACTTTACAGTTATTCAAAAACAAGTGTAATACCTTTCCTATCAAATCTATAGATTTGACTTCATTGCTTCTTTTCAGTTCTGGTCCTGTGAACTGGGAAGACATCTTACTTGGATTGTTACACAATTAAAGGCTTAGACTTTCTTTTATTAATTTGAAGAGTTCTAACAAACACTGCTGGATGGACGTTTCACAAATGCTCTTTCATTGCAGTGACTTATTTCCTGAACTGCTCTGAATAATCTCCGTTTTCTCAGAGAGACTATCCTTGTGTCTGAAGTCAGTCAGGTCTGCTTCAAACTGTCCAAAGAGCTTTTGAATTAAAATTTTTAAAAGAATTTGCTCATCCAAATTTTCAGCTAAGCTAGTGGTTTGAAGTTTTTCTCTTGCTAGTTGTAAACCACCACAGTTTAAATAAAGAGATAACAAGGTGTGGAGCTGGATGAACACAGCAGGCCAAGCAGCATCTTAGGAGCACAAAAGCTGACGTTTTGGGCCTAGGTACAGTTTAAATAAACTTGCGCTAATACTCTCGGAGGCACGCATCAGTTTAAAAATCATGGACCTGGAAAGACTGGCCAAGTTAACTTGCCCACAAAAATAGGCGAATACCCATTTGCCACTAGTTTGAAATTAAAAAAGAACTCAAATAATGTTTATAAATCAAGCACATTTCATAACAGGTCAGTATTGAAAAGCAGACACAACAGCACCACACAACCAGCCCAGCTCTTCCCCCCCACCCACTGCATCCCAAAACCAGTCCAACCTGTCTCTGCCTCCCTAACCGGTTCTTCCTCTCACCCATCCCTTCCTCCCACCCCAAGCCGCACCCCCAGCTACCTACTAACCTCATCCCACCTCCTTGACCTGTCCGTCTTCCCTGGACTGACCTATCCCCTCCCTACCTCCCCACCTACACCCTCTCCACCTATCTTCTTTACTGTCCATCTTCGGTCCGCCTCCCCCCCTCTCCCTATTTATTCCAGTTCCCTCCCCCCATCCCCCTCTCTGATGACGGGTCTAGGCCCGAAACGTCAGCTTTTGTGCTCCTGAGATGCTGCTTGGCCTGCTGTGTTCATCCAGCCTCACATTTTATTATCTCTCTCCCCACAATACAGTGTGGAGCTGGAGGAACACAGCAGACCAGGCAGCATCAGAGGAGCTGGAAAGTTGACGTTTTGGGTCGGGACCCTTCTTCAGAAATGGGGAAGGAGAAGGTAGCTGGCAAATGAATACAGAAAAGAGGGATGGGGCTGGAGAAAGTAGATAGGATGGTGATAGCTGAGTGCAGGTAGGCAGTGGTGGTGATTGGTCAGTGGGATGTGTGGGGCAGATAGGTGGCAAAGAAGATAGGCAGGCTGTGTCAAGTGAAGGAGGTGGGGATGAAAGGGAGAGTTGGACGTGGCATGAGGCCAGGGGTGGGGAGATTTTAAAACTGATCAATTCCATGTTTTGGCCATCGGGCTGTAGGCCACCGAGGCGGGATATGAGATGTTACTCCTACAGTTTGCAGGTAGTGTCATTGTGACACTGGAGGAGGCCCATGATGGACATGTCACCCCAGAAGAGGGAGTGATAGTTATTTCAAGCCCACCAACTCCCACAGCTATCTGGACTACACCTCCCCTCACCCACCCTCCTGCAAGAATGCAATCTGATACTCCCAATTGCTCCACCTCTGCCAGGTCTGCTCCCAAGATGCGGCATTCCACTCCCGAACATTCCAAATGTCCTCCTATTTCAACCACTTCATCTTCACTCCCACCTATTCGTCCTTCCCTCCCACTGACCAATCCCCACCACTTCCTACATGGACTCACCTATCACCATCCCATCTATCTTCCCCAGCCCCACCCCTCTTCTCTCTATTTATTTCCCAGCTCCCTTCCCCCTCCACATTTCTGAGGAAGGGTCCCGACAAGAAATGTCAACTTTCCTGCTACAGTGATGCTGCCTGACCTGCAGTGTTCCTCCAGCTCCACTCTGTGTTGTCTCTGGCTACAGCATCTGCAGTTCTTACTATCCCTGAGTATTAAAAAGCATCACTTTTTCATGTTTCATTATGGTAGGCTATATGTAACATCAAGAACTTATTGACAGACCGGAAAGAAAATCAGCCAGTATTCTCACTGCTGATTGCTATCTAGAAAACCATGCTGCAAAGTTAGATGGCAGTAAGTTTGGTCTGAGTTGTAAAGCAACACATGGTCATATTGGGTTTATTGAGAGATGGATATACGAAATACTAGAGGGTTGCAGTAAACTTACCCCAGGTATGCATCAACACTCACTGGTACTGAGTACATAAATCTAGTCATATAAATGATGAAATAAAAGCACATGTTTGTCACTATGTGCTGTTGATCTTACCTTCAAATGTTTCAAAAAGATAATCAGGAAAAGATTCCGAAAAGGAATACAGAACACTTTGAGCCTATAATGGAAGCACACAATTTTGAAGTTACTTTTGGAGGGCATACTAACCATCAACATCACATTTGAAAATGTCCCAAACCCTGACTAATGTAGCAGTTTTAAGAACTAAATAAGGGATTCACTTTTTGTTTCTATTATTAGCCAACCTCCTGTCTGGCAATGAAAATTGGACAGATTGGAGGCCATCTGTTGGGAGTCATGGCAGCAGTACATCATGCAATGTTAGTGTCTCAGTGTGGCTTTACAGGGCAATCTAGGCATGGGCAAAGCTCAGGGAAGGGGAGGCAAAAGGTTCCATGTGATGCTCAGAGCAATACTCTAACACCTTTTAGCCCAAAACAAAATGGCACTTTGTTTGAAAGATTATGTTAAATTCTCTCAAAGCATTCTCCACAACCTATGACAGGGAAGCCTCCATGGTGCCTTCCTCTCAGGTTTCAAACAAAAATGATTTTCAGCCTCAATAATGTCATTGGAGAATTTACATTTAAAGAGGGACCCCATCAGTTTTCATCACATGTTGTGCCACACATTTTAAAAACACCAAGTATTTCAACATTATGATGCATTTTGACTTCCCAACAAAAATGCCTAGGAATTTCACAGAAAGCAGCTGCTTGACTGTTAAATTCAAAAATCTCAGAGGCCATCACTGAAGATCTGAAGTTTATCATCCTCAGCCAACTTTTGTTCAGACTTGCCTTAATTTCAACAATGTTCGTTGTGAACTAGATAGTTTTGATTTTTACAGTCAGGTCTATTCTATACAGGACATCTCAACTTGTGGATGTGACTAAGAATACAGGACACCTCATTAATCAACTTGTGAATGTGACATTACTTTTATTTCTACGATCCTTTGTACAAATTCGTATGTTCGTTCTTTGTAAACATATTTATGAATTTATCAAAATTGATGCAGAGAAAATATTGGGGCTAATCTTTGAGTTTATTTCTCTTTAATTATATATTTGCGATTGATAAGCTAATTTTAGTTTTTTTTTAAATCAGTGTTCTGAAGAAAGTGAAAAAGCATTTAGGGTTTGAGTTCGTGTTCTGTCTCACTCAATTTGATGGAAATCAAAAATAGCAAATGTGGCAGATAATAGGTAATTCCTCCATTCTTTCCTCAATCCATTTTTTTTAGAAAAGCATGGGAAAATGATTAGAGCTACATGTGTGTGTTTTTAAACAGACAAACAATTATGACAAAATACAAATTTTGACAGCCTTTTGTTTCAATCTGCTTCATTTTGGATCTCATTTTGGGACATTCTAGTTTACACGATGAATGCAGAGATCAGGGAATAACAAATGAATTGATATAAGGACTGAAAGTCCAAGACCCCTCCATCAATAAGGTTAAAATTTAGATAATTGCCTAGATGAATTAGGTTGTAACAACTAAATGATTTCTAAGCAGCAGAACATACGCCCAAGGTTATCGGTAAAAGAGTAGCAATGATTGTCAATGCTACTGGCTTTTACAGGGACCTGAGATATGATCAGCAGTAGACTGGTGTGCCATACTGCCAAGAACAGGGTATTGTAAATCTTAACTGAAAATTCTACGATGTACACTTCTTCCAAAGTTGTCCTTTATCTGTTGAGAAAATCTCAAATTTAATCAGCCAGGCAAAATAGCAGGACGGGGAAGGAGAGGGACACATGGAACTGGAAACCATCTATGCTCTTTGTTGCCTCTTTGATGGATGTACATCATAAATTTAATGTTGATGGTATGATACCCATCATTAGAAGTAAAACCAAGAAACCATCTTCCAACTCCTCAAGCAATGGGTATTGCAGACTAAAGCAGCACCATCCTTATATCAAGTTGTAGCTGAACCCAGTGGACTTTTGGCCTACATCAAAAAGACTCAAAAGTTGATTTGAAGAATGAATTAACCTGGAAGTGCAATAATTATCAAGGTTATGAAATGATGCTGTCACTTTAAGAGGTTGTTTTATACCTTTTTTTGAAGATAGCTTATAAGGTAGTGTTGACTAGTTAAGGCCATTTGTGGAAACAGCTTGTGAGTCTTTGTTTTTTTTATTTTACAGGCTAAACGGGTGTGGTCAGCTCTCACAGATTAGGATTTCTAGGTTTTGGTTTTTCAGTAGCATCAGAAGCTATTGGGGTCTCAACAGAGTTGGAAGCTTCAGTAAATGTCTCCTGGCTGCTACTCTCTCTGGATTTTCTCTTGATATTTATCCTCCTGGATTGGAGAACTGCATGTGAGAATCTGTGTCTGAAGTTTCTTTTTGGCAAGGTGAGTGTTTTTGTGGTGTTATTATCTTGGAACAGTTAATTAGTAATAGTTACTGTATCTATTATTCTGTTATGTTTAAAAGAGTTAAGTTATTTTAAATTCCTCGTTCTTTGGTTGTATTTTAACTACAGTGTTTAAATAAATTGTATTTTGCTCAATGTCAAGTAGCTTGACCAGTCGCATTACATTGGGAACAAACACTTTACATTTGCCTTTAAAATAAGAAAGCATTAGGGTCTCAGCTATGTTATTAAAATACTTTGAGGGTTTCTGGTCTGGTCCATAACAGTGATTATTATTCAAAAGTTGCTATTAGAAAGCTAGCATGAAGGATATTCCAAGGTTAAGGAACACCAAATGATCAGCACAGTAGTGTTAGAATGGTGGGTCAGAGGCTCGTTGCCTTGCACACAATCTCCCAATTTCACTAGTACTAACATGGCTGCGGTAAAAAGCAATCAGATACCACTCTGTAAATGTCTTGTGGAAAGACTTGTGAGGCCCTCTTTTGCATATATACTCCAGCTGCAGTCTCAGATGTAAGGATACATACTTCCTCTGCCAGCAATTAAAGGTGTCTGAATACCAAAACAAGTTGAATGGAGAAAAGCATTTTAAGGATTCTCATCCTCAGCTGTTTCCATGAACATAGAAGCAAGATTAAACCGCTCAGACTCGATCCCTAATGACAGAAGTGCAGCTTTGTTAAACTGTCAGACTTACTCAGTAATGTTTCAAAACCAGTTACAGTAGTGAAATCAGCAAATTGTGGTTGAAACAAATATATTCAGAAATGATAAAGATAAACTGATGTTAAAGTTAAAGATAATTTCTGATTTTTATAACTGATTTTTTTAAAGTGAGCCTTGATGCACCAGTTGGAAGAAAAATTCAAAGCAAATTATATAAGCTTTCCATGAGAATATTTGGTCTGGATAAAGATCATCTAGACTCAGGATTGTTGTTGACAAGATGTATCTTACCAAACTAAGCTTAATAATTCCATTGGTGCTCAGCATCCAATCTCTAAACTGCAATCGAAGGTTTTCCCTTCTCTTCTCTTGGTTATCCAGATAAATTTTATTCAACCGTTCCCTCTCACTTCGCCTCAGCCTTGTTTCTGCTTTAAGAGTGGAAAGCCTGTGATGTAAAAAGGTATCTTTAATAATTCCAGACTGTAATATTCTTGACAATTTATTGGTTTTAAGGCATCACCTGGATTTTAACCTGGTTTACACAATACCAATGGGATAGGTTTGTAATTAAGATTTTGGATGGGGAGGGAGTGTCAGGTGGTTTTGCAGGAGTGGGGATGGGGATTCCCCAGCATTGCCACTGAATTTGATTTTAACAAGGGAATATGCAGGTAGGGGAGGGCAATGTGCCCCAGGTAGGTAGAAACCTATTTCATATGTTGAAGTTAAGGCCCAACAATGTCTACTGCAATGCAATGTGATATTTTTTCTTGGAATTGTGAGACACTGTCACAACACCAAATCCATCAGAGGTAGTTGAATGTCCTGAAGATGTCAAAATTTATTTTAAAGAATCTTAAGTTAAGAATCCTTGTTTGCCAGTTGGAGAACTCCTCCAGACTTCTCTAAAACTGACCTTCTGTCTCCTTCCCATTATAAATGTTTTCTTTTTTGGTGATACCATGTGCCCAGTTCTAGCCCTGTGCTTGGGCCAACTTCCTTGAACTCTTGCTAATAGTTAATGTCTTTGTGTTTAAATTTGAACCCGACAAATGTGACGTTATGCTATTCTAAAGAGGCTACAAAGTTAAAATTAGTTGAACCTTATAACGAGCTCTCTATTAGGTTTTCCCTCTTCCCCATATAGCACCTGTGTTGAACTGAGTCAAAATCAAGGATGCCTAATAAGGTTTAATGATTTATTTTTGTGGATCACAATGTTGAATACTTACTGAATTTACATTAAGAAATCAATATAACCCATATTCTGAACAAATTCAGATGTGCAGTAGTCTAGGTTAATGCCCTTCATCTTACCATATCCCAGATAAAATACAGCCTAGTGACAAGTAAGACATTTAAACTTCTAGTAATGAACTAGGTAACAAATAAAGAATTGATGGTAATATTGGTTGTGTCTCAGTGAGCACTTTTTCAGAGTAGGTGTTCTATCACAGATTTAGAATGTAAGATTAGAAGGGAATTTACCACACTAGGTAGAGTTTTTGTTATGTTCTTGGCCAGCAAAGGGAAAATTAATGTCCAAAATATTTCATGTACTGATTTGAAATGAAATAATTCTATTCCTACATGCATTCATGCAATTCAGGATAATGAATAGCTCAAAATTAAAATAGTAAAGAGTCATCCATAACTGTTATCATCTTCATATAATCATAAAAATATGAATGGCAAAGGTTGCTCAATGTACTGAGAGTTGTGTTTTTTAAAAATGTTACACTCTGTGGGGGAAGTTATATAATGGAACATGTGTTTATACATGCCCATTTAAGTTCTATAACCTGACACAAAACTCATGAACGGTCTTGCTAAGAGTGTGTGAGGAGAGATTTCAATGAGTCTTGAACTACTGGATAAGGATCCAAAGCACAACACACACTCTAATTTAGTGCAATTTCTACAAAGTTACCAGTGCCAATCAAAGGCAGCAATTCGGTTGTCAGAGCTGGAAGTGGAAAATTCACTTAAGTGCAAAAGGTTGGTTTTCTATGCTTTGCACTCATGCACATATTGAAGGTTCAACAAAACTCTGCAGTAAACTAGAACAAAATGTTTGGTGCATGAGAATAAGCAAGAAAGTTTTCCTCATATTCTTCTGAAAAAAAGTCACAACTCTATGACCAACAATTTGAGATCAAAGTCTGAACAAGTTACTCTGGTTATCTCAACCTGTGAGATAAAGATAGTTCTCGAGTCTATTAAATAGCTTTTCACATTTTAAATATTGACCCCCCCCTTCCTGTAGTACGATCTTTGACAGCCAAGTTTCACTAACTGCATGAAGAAGCTTAGTGAATATCCTCAGACTTTGTTCAATATATAAAATGAAAAAGTTATCAAAGTCCAGTACCTTTATATAGGATATAGAAGTCAATGCAAATCCTATGTTTAATATTCCATAATTGTGAATCATGTATAGTCACATTACAACAGATTCCCATATACAGGGTAAAATTTAATGCAGCAGCACAGATCCAGGAGATAGACTCACAAGTGGATGGCATTGCTGTTTAGGCTGCAAGTAGCCAACCAAACACATTCATCCAACAGCCAGCCAATTAGTGAGGTGCATGCACAGGGCCAACTATTCAAACACAAAAACAGAAGTTGCTAGAAAAGCTCAGCAGGTCTGGCAGCATCTGTGAAGGAAAAAATAGAGTTAACATTTCGGGTCCGTGACCCTTCCTCAGAACTAATGAAATGTCAGGCCAGACAGGAAGCCTGATCTGGGTGTCAGCTGATGGAAGTATAGTGCCTGATACCATTTTAAAATGGAAGCCAGACCTGTCTGTGGTGATTCTGAGCTCCTCCCATTGCTGTTCAGCAAGTTAATGCAAGGACCTACCCTATTGTAAAGAGCTGGAACCATCAAGTCTTACAGCAAGAACCATCAACTCACACTGCAGGAAGTATCACCTCCCAGGACTAAAATAATCAACTCCCACATCTCCTGTGCAGAGACAATATGAACAGAGGACCATAGGAATATAGAAACAGGACATTTAGCCTGTATAATAAAGGGAACAAGAACTGTAAATAGTGAAAGATCACAGATTAGGCAAAGGACAGATTCGCACTTCAGCAACGCATCCCTGGGGATTCTCCCACCAGATGCATAGAGTAGAAGGTGAGGGACTTCATGGCTGACCAAGGACTGGACAAAGATAGCAGTGGGCATAGCAGCTGTAGACTCCAGGAGTACACTTCGGTCCAGCTTTGAGACCAGGTCAATGATCTCCTCTTTGGTTACTTGGGCAAATGAAACCCAATGCTGAGCATGCTATTGTTTTCAAGTGGGTCAGGCATGGTGGGTCTCAAATTAGAGAGCGATCAGGCAGGGAAGTGTAAGAATTTCAGCTACATCATGAGCAACACTGCATGTGGCTGACAGATATCTGTTGCTT
This sequence comes from Stegostoma tigrinum, assembly GCF_030684315.1. NCBI lineage: Eukaryota > Metazoa > Chordata > Chondrichthyes > Orectolobiformes > Stegostomatidae > Stegostoma > Stegostoma tigrinum. Next base: position 30,447,147 of record NC_081380.1, read on the forward strand.
GGTGATGGAGTAGGGAAGCTAAGCCAGGGGCTCATCTGCTCCCATCGGCTTTAGAACATAGCACAGATGCTGCCTGGCTTGCTGTGTTCTTTGAGACTCCTGTTTATCTACCTTAGATTCCAGATCTGCAGTTTTTTTGTCTCTAGCCAAAGAGACGGATGGTGAATTGGTAGCAACTTCTGGAGGAGCATTGGATAGGGAACAGGAGGCTTGTCCCAGCCCAGGAATGAGGTGTCTTCCAGTGGCCCGGCATTGTGGTCTCAGCCTGGCATGGAGGTCATCTTTGGTGGGGGCTTCTGGCTTAACATTCCAGCAGCCCACTGTGGTGGTCTCATCCCTGCACGTCCTGGCTTGGCATTTTATCCAGGAGCGGAGGTCTTATCCTGGCTGTATCTTCAGCGTATTCCACTGTTTCTTAAGTCAGCTATCCCTGAGCCTAGAAGTCATTAACTGAGTTGTGACGAACTTTGTCTTAATTTTACTTTCTTTTTATTATTATGTATGTCTTCTGTCATTAATATCGGTGGCATGGTGTGACCATTTACAAAACTTTTTACTCTACCTTTCATGTAAAAGCACACATGACAGAAGATTTCTATTCAATTCTATTTCTATTCTAAGACCCATAAAGCTGGACATATGGATGAGATATTTGGAGCCTCATCATGTGTCAAAGGATGCCAGCTGAATAGGGAGGGTCAGCTGATCATTGTGTGAAGATATACTTTACCTTTCTGACTGCAGCAGTCAGTCAACATTAACAGCAGAGAAAGGGTAATGATGGATAGAGGTGTGGCAGCCATCCAAACATTGACACCACCTAAGGAGGTGACTCTTGCCACGCTGGGGAGCCGGGTAGCTAGGCTATTATGGATGGCAAGAATGGAGTTCTGTGTGAGGACAGTGATAATGACAAGAACTTGGTGTCCACCACTGGGTATGTACAGATGGGAAGAAAGAGTTGGAAGGCCTCTCTGCTAATTGTTTGTATTCTCTAGCACAAGTTTTTTTGCAATCTATAGGGACAATTTGTTGCCATACCAAAGAGGAGAAGTTGCCAATCTCTTAGAGATATTGAGTCACATCATCTCCTGTAGCCTGTGCCGTTGCAGATATGCTCAGGTCTTTCACACACAACTCAACTCAGGGTTACATTGTGGTGAGTACCTCAGATGCACAGGATGCTATGGCAGGCAAAATCCTTGTCAGTTAGAGGATCTTTGGAGGCCAGACCAATTCTGAGCCCTAGGTTGTTGAGGAGTCAAAGCGTTAGCCATACAGAACCTGCTGGTGTATGACTGGCACAATAGGGGAATATCTGGCAGACCCACCAGAACTATCAGTATCCATAGTATACTTTGAATTACAGAGGTTTTTGATAAAGTCCTCCACAGGAGCTTGGTTAAAATTATTAAAACACAGGGAATGTACTGGCACAGATCAAAGGCAGAAACAGAAAGTAGGAATGAATGGTTCATTTTCACATTGGCAGGCTGTGACTGGTGGGGTTGTAGGATACCACAAGGGTCAGTAATTGGGCCCCAGCTGTTCAGAATACGTATCAAATGATTCTGATGTGGGGACCAAATGCAGTATTTGCAAGTTTGCAGATGACGAAAAGCTAGGTGGAAATGCGTAGATTGCAATGCAGCTTCAAGAGGATTTAGACAGACTTAGGAAGTGGGCATGAAATTGGCAGATGGAATAAAATGTGGAAAATTTTGAGGGCAACCACTTCGATGGGAAGAACAGAGGTGCAGAATATTTATTAAATGACGAAAGGATAGAAAGTGTACATGTATAAAGGGACCTAGGGGTCTTCATCATAAGTCCCTGAAGATTAACATGCAGATATAGTCAACATACAGAATAGCTAATGTTATGTTAGCCCTAATCACAAGACAACTTGAAAACAGGAGTGGGAAGTCTTGCTTCATTTAAATGGAATCTTGGTTAAGCTGTGCCTAGACTACTATGTGCAGTTTTGTTATCTTAGGAAATATATTATTGCCTTGGAGAATGTTAAACAAAAATGTTGTTTATTCCTGAGGACAGCAGGGCTGTATTATGAAAAGAAACAAGGGAAGCAGAGTCTATACCCTATGAAGTTTTGAAGAATGAGAGGTGATCTCATAGAAAACTGCAAAATACTAAATGAGATAGACAGGGTAGATGCAGGTAAGGTGTTTTCTGAGGTTTGGAAGTCTAGAACCAGGGGACACAAATTTCACAGTGTGAGAAAAAAAACAATGAACTGGGTGATCAGCTGTGATCATACTGAAAGGTGGAACAGATACAATGGGTTGAATAGCCTCACCCTGCTCCTACGTGACTGTGATTCCCAATGTCAGCAGAATGTGGCCTAGACTTCCTGGCATCTGGCCTTGGAAATGACATCTTCCATGTAGGTGTGTAGATACACACCATCTCCACTCTGCAGCGCTGCACAATACATTAACGAATATTTTGATTTTGCGCTTCTTAAGAACATTACAGATTGAGAAAGAACCATGGAATAGCTCTTATATATTATTTCAAATTGTGCACTTAAGACACTGAAACATTCTCTGAAACATTATGGTCAGTTCTTGTGATTCGTCAAACACATTATTAATGTATTAGATGAAGAAATAGAAAGCCTCATTTCCATTTACTGATGACACTCCATTAAGTGCCACAGAAAGTGGTGTAAATGCTGGCAGAAAGTTGCAGAGGGATAGTGAGATTCAGTGAGTATGTAAAATTGTGACAGATGATATTCAGTTTGAAGAAGTGCGAGGTGATCCATTATGGACATAAAGATAGGTCAGTGTTTTTAAAAAATATATTACCTAGAAACTGTTGAGGAGTGCAGAGATTTAGGTATGTCATTACATTCATCTTTAAAAGTGAATTGCAGCTGCAAAACAGTTTGAAATGGTAATGGAATATAAGCCTCCATCAAAAGAGGATTGGAATGCTACAGAGGAATAAAACACAGAAGAGACCGCACAACCAGTGTTATTATTCAGTATTAAACACTGCACTTCAAGAAGCATACAGTAACCCCACGGCAGGTGGTGTGCTAATTTATTAGAATATGCTGGTGTTAAAAGGGTTCAAATATGAGGACAGGCTGAGGGGATTTGACTTACATTTTCTTGAGCAGTGAGAGCTAATGGCTGATATTTTAGATGTGTTTGAGGTGAATGAAGGATTTGATAATATTTAGGGTAACTACCTCCTCTGGTAGTGGGGGAGTCTTATAGGATCAAGCAAAATTGGTGAATCAGCTCCCCTCTTTTTAACTTTACTGGTTGGTTGCAAGAGAGATTTAAGTCTACTTCAGACTTTCCCCAGCAAAATTGTAGTTAATTGATTTAACCAGAAACAAAGCCTGAGAAAAACAACAAAGATGACAGGTCAAGCTGAGATTGTCGCTCTCTCTCACTCACACACACACACACACACACACACACACACACACACACACACACACACACACACACAGTTTTAACCAGAAACCATGGCTGCTTAATTTCTGCATTGGATAATTCATTGCGGTGAATCTGCAGCTATCCTTTGAGTTTTTGGTATTTTGATGTTTGTCTCCAATTAACACTGTCACCGGATACTTTTATTTCCTGAGAAGCAGGAGAAAAGTTCTCTCCAGCTTCAATTCTCCAATCACAATCTATCTTCTCCCTTCTGCCGCAAGAAACTCCTTAAAATAAAAGCTTATTTTATGAGTTCTATCTGCAGAAGTGTTCTAATAGGTTCACTAATTGTAGGTAAGGTTCCATTTCCAATACGTAAATCAAAAGAGGAGATGAGAGCCCTTTCATGTCCAACTAGGTTCACTGGCTTCATGCCTTTAAAAAAAAATTACCCTTTAGATTAGTTTCATTTACTCACCGGTTAGTTTCATAAAGAATGGCTAATCTATATGGTCAGGTGACAATCACAGTCATTTTAAGTCAGTGCTTTGTCCTAACTGAAACCATTTCAATTTATTTTTTGGTTCTGGTGATTCTGAGGAAGAGTTCTGAGCAAGGGTCACTGGGCTTGGAATGTTAACTCTGATTTTTTCTTCACAGATACTGTCAGATCTTTTGAGCTTTTCCAGCAACTTCTGTCTTTGTGTATTAGCAAGAATCCTGTTTGAAAACTTACTTATATACCAGTAAAATATTTCAGTTTTTCACATCTTCATGATCTAGTTATACGCAATCAGTGGCAAACTATGATCTGTTCTACAAAGTCAAATAATGTTTAGCTCAGTGTTATTTCCTTAAAGGTCAAGAGTAAATGTTTCATCAAACTTTGCTGTGGTACAAATGCTATACAATTGATTCATTTCCACGGAAGTAGTGGCATAATGATAAAGTGTTCACACTAATAATCCAAAGTCGAGGTAATTCTCTGAAGATGTAGGTTTAAAGTCCATCATGACAGCTCATTTGATACACGTTTGACTAATGGATTCAGGAACTGAAAGTTAACCTAGGTAATGGTGACCACAGCAACTATCATTGATTGTCGTTAAAACTCATCTGGTTCACTCATGCCCTTCTGTCATACTTACCTGGTCTGACCTATCTGTGAGTCCAGGCCCACAGAAATATGGTTAACCCTGAACTTCCCTCTGAAATGGCCCAGCAAGCCATTCAATTCAAGGGAAACTTGGATAGGCAACAAATTCTGGATTGTCAGCCACACCTAATTCCCATGAAAGAATAAAATATTTTAAAACTGGGGCCATTAAATTATGGATTTGTTCAATTCAAATGTTGTCATGTATTTCCCAAGCCACATCAATGTTAAGGCGTATAACAAAATTAAAATTCAGTTAAATTAGAAAAAGCTGAATTAAATTTAATCTGATGTAAATTATGATCTAGACATAACACTGCTTAACACCAATTTCTCACTTCAACGTAGGGCATACTTAGGCCTCAGAAACAGTGAATGAAAACAGAAATCGCACTTTGGAAAAGACCAACCAAAAGGTGTCATTTTCCTACATCTGAAATCATGTTGAGCAGTTGCTGCATTAAACAGTATGAATATAGAGAAGAGTTTTGCTCACAATTGTTATTTGCTATTATTATGTCCAAACTTGTTGCATGTTAGTAGAGTCAACACAGGCTTTTTTTTTGTAAGGCTACTGTAGCTAATTGCAAAGTGTGTGCTGGACTGCTTGACAACATACTTAGCGTATAGTAAAGGCCAATCTAGAGTTGCAGATTGTGATTTATGTTGGTTTTCTTTGTGTTAGGAACATGTGACTACAAACATGCAGCTTTGTGTTGTTTTTGAACATGACAAATTTACAATCAAGTTCAGGATTTTATAAAATTAACAGAAAAGCTTGTAAAATTGACAGAAATCGACCTGCCAATGAAGGCAAGCATGCCACATGCCTTGTTGACTACCTTTTCTACCTGCATTTCCACTTTCAGTTACCTGTGTATCTGTACATCGGTACTCTTAAGGGTTCTGTCATTTACAGTACATTTTCTATCTGGATTAGACCTTCCAAAATGCATTACTGCCCTAGTCACCAACCGATCTATATCCAGCTGTATCCTTTGACAGTACTCATCGCCATCCGCAATTCCAGCAATCTTTGTGTCATCGGCAAACTTACTAATCAGACCAGTTACATTCTCCTCCAAATCATTCATATATGTTATAAACAGCAAAAGTCCCAACACTGATCCCTGAGGAATGTCACTAGTCACAGGCCTCCATTCAGAAATGCACCCTTCCACTGCTACCCTATGTTTTCTGAGACAGAGCCAGTTTTTTATCCATCTTGCAAGCTCACCTCTGACCTAGTGCCATTTCACCTTTTGTATCAGCATGCCACGAGGGACCTTGTCAAAGGCCTTACTGAAGTCCATGTGGACAACATCCACTACCCTACCCTGATTGATCATTTTCGTCACTCCCTCAAAAAACTCAACCAAGTTAGTGAGACATGACCTCCCCTCCTCTCACTAATACACCCACTGATTTCCAAGTGGGAGTAAATCCTGTCTTGAAGAATCTTCTCCAATAATTTCCCTACCACTGACGTAAGGCTCATTGGCCTGTAATTAGCTGGACTATCCTCGCCACCCTTCTTAAACAAAGGAACAACACTGGCTATTCACCAATCCTCTGGGACCTCCCCTGCAGCGAGTGAGAATACAAAGATTTCCCTCAAGGCCCAAGCAATTTCCTCCCTTGTTTCTCTCGTATTCTGGGCATATCCCATCAGGCCCTGGGATTTGTCCAACTTAATGTTTTTCAAGACCCCCAATACTTCGTTTTGATTTCAACAGGACCCAAACTATCTACACACCCTTCCCCAGACTCAGGTAATGTTGCAACTTTATAGAACCTTTGTTAGGCTGCATTTGGAATATTTTGTCCAATTCTGACTGCCACACTACCAGGAGGATGTGGTGGCTTTGGACAGTGTGCAGAAAAGATTTACCAGAATGTTGCCTGGTATGGTGGGCATTAGCTTTAAGGAGGCGATTGGAGAAACCTGGCTTGTTCTCATTGGAACGACGAAGGTTGAGGAGCGACCTGATAGAGGTCTACAAGATTATGAAGGACATGGGCAGACTGGACAGTCAGAAGATTTCTCCCAGGGTGGAAGAGTCAGTTATCAGGGGTCATGGGTTGACGGTGCAAGGGGGAAGGTTTAATGGTGATGCACAAGGCAGGTTTTTTACACAGAGGGTGGTAGGTGCCTGGAATTGCTGCTGGAGGAGGTAGTGGAAGCAGATACTATAGTTACTTTTAAAGGACAAATATATGAAATGGATGGAAATAGAGGGATGCAGTCCCTGGAAGGATAAGGGTATAGGTTGTGACAGGCAGCATGTTGGTGTAGGCTTGGAGGGCCGAAGGGCCTGTACCTGTACTGTAATTTTCTTTGTTCTTTGCTCTTTTTTCTAATTCTAAGGATTGGGAAGTTTTTAAAATAATGAAAGGGATCTGAAGAAACTGATAAAAATGGCATGTGAGTGCAATCTAGCAAAAAAGAAACAAACCGTAAAAACTTCCAAAAGTATGTAAAAAGGAAATGTCTGGCTAAATTAAGTATAATTAGAAGAAATTTCAGTGTAGAATAGAGAAATGACAGATAAGCTTAATAATTGCTTTGCGTCTGTTTTCACTGAGGAATGATGTGGAGGTGCCAGCACTGGACTGGTGTGGACATCATCAGAGATTGCACTACACCAGGTTATAGTCCATTAGGTTTATTTGAAATCACAAACTTTTGGCAAGCGATGCTTCTTGTCAGGTGAAGTGGAGGGATGAGGACAGGCACAGAAATTATAGGCAGAGAGATCATTGCAAGATAATTCTAGATAATTAAGATGTCAAAAGACAGTACAAATGGTGTGAGTGAAGTGTCAACAGGCTAAATAACAAGGCTTTATAGGTGATTAAAAGTGTGAAACAGTGTAGGTAAAATGTCAACAGCTGAATTGCAAGTGAAGGGATGACCTATGATCTGATCAATTGAGGCAATTACACAAAATCAAAAATAATATGGTGCTAGAGACAATCCAAATGCCTGGAATAACATGATAAGTATGAGATTTGCATGATGAGGGTCTAACCAAAGTAACAAATAATCCAAAACTGTACAAACTAATTAAAGTAGAGAGAGATTATAACAAGCTATCAAGGTGATGGTGTCAAAACAGAACAGGAAGGAAGATTTTATAAACATAGAATAGTTTGGTGAGGTTACACATAACATGAACATGGTTAAGGCTGTCTTCCTGGGTATCGAATTTGGCTATCATATTGTGCTATATGTAACCTCACCATACTGTTCTGTGTTTGTAAGATCTTCCTCACTGTTCTTGTGACAATGCTGTCATTCTAAAAAGGTTATTTTGTCCTTGGGTTTTTTGAAGAGAGGTTGTAAAAGTAGAGCTACTAAAGTGGCTATGGGAGATGGCCTAAGCCAACAATCAAAGGAGGTCTTTAGGTTTTTTTTAAACAGTCATAACAATGGAAGGGGAGTGGCCAGTTCTCATAGATCAAGCTTTCTAGTTATTTTAGCTGTGGCAGTCAGAAGCTTTATGCGTCCCTGAAGAGTTGGAGCTTCAGTAAAAATAATTCCTATCTGCTACCTTCTTTGAAATCTCTCTTGATGTAGTTTTCTCCTGGATTAGAGAAGTGCCTGTGAGAATCTGTGTCTGAATTTACTTTTTTGCAAAGGGGTGTGTCTATGGGATGTTACTATATTGAACAGTTAATTAGTATTAAATACTGTATCAATTAATCAGTAAAGTTTTTCACTAGTTTGGTTATTCTAAATTGTGTTTTGCATAATGTTGAGTGGTTTGATCAGTTGGATCACAACTGGAATGAACATGCATGGACTTCACATTGACTTTTCAAATAAGAAAAAGTTAGGGTCTAGCCTACCTTCTTAAAATATTTTGAGGGGGTCTGGTCTGGTCCATAACACACCATCACCTTGATAACTTGATATGATCTGTCTAACTTAAATATTTTGTACGGTTTTGGATTACTGGTCACTTTGGTCAGATCTTTGTTTTGCAAATCCCATACCTGTCATATTATTCCAGCCATTTGATTTGTCTCTACCATCACATTTTTTTGATGTTTTTTGTAATTAACTCTCTGTCTTAATTAATCAGATCATAGGTCATCCCTTCACTTGCTATTTAGCTTTTGGCACTTTTCCTCATACTGTTTGACACTTTTGAACACCTGCAAAAATGAAGGGTCTAGGCCCGAAACGTCAGCTTTTGTGCTCCTGAGATGCTGCTTGGCCTGCTGTGTTCATCCAGCCTCACATTTTATTATCTTGCAAAAACTTGTTGCTGACTCAGTTTGTGATTTCAAACAAACCTGTTGGACTATAACCTGGTGTCTTGTGAATTTTGAGTTTGTTCACAGAGGAAGGTACAAGAAATCTCCCAGAATTAGACATTCAAATGGCTATGGATATTCAGAACTTTAACAACTGTTGCTGGATTGAATGAATCAACGAAAGACAAATTGTTACAGAAAGAAGCAGCAATAACTATGTCTGGAATAAACATTTAAAGGACCAGGTCAAATGTATATAGGAACTGAAATAGGCAAAAGGAGGAATGGAGATGACATGAACAAAAGTGCCTTGATACCTGCTTGATAAACTGGATGCTTTATTGCCACAAAGGACAAAGATTGCCCTGCAGGAGAATTTAAGGAGTTACCTGCAGGCAGCTGTATCTTCAAACAGTCAGACAATGACAAATGTAACAAGGAACAAAGAAGATGCTTTTGATAAAAAGGCAAGCTGCACACTTGCAGTAATTTGGATGAAAGAACTTAAAGAATAATCAATAATAACTTCAAGAAGGAAGATCTGTATAAGAATCGAACTTCGAAGAACAACACTGTACAAGGATCAAATTCTGGACATTTCCAGAGGCATTGTTGGTGGAATCTGGTCAAGTTCCACCATTAAATGGGTTACAGCCAAAATGGAGTTGTGGGGTTAACTTGCTTACTTGAGGGGTCTTTTTTTGGTTGCTACATGCAATGAAGTTTAAATCATTGTTTTAGTACTAGATTATCTGTAAGATTTCTAAATAAAAAGCCAAATTAAAGGTAACTTGTGGTAATTCCCCCACAACAGATGAATTTAAGGAAGTTAATATCAGCAAGGATATTATATTGGAGAACTTCAATGGGGCTGAAAGTTGATAAATCCCCTGGACCTGGGTGTCAACATTCCAGAATGTTGAAGGAGGTACCTATAGTTACAGTCAACGCATTGGTAATTATAAACCAAAGTTCTGCAGATTGGAAGGCAGAAAGTATCACCTCAATGTCTAAGAAAGGAGTGAGAGATAATGCAAGAAACTACAGGTCTGCTCATCAATAATCAGGGAAATGTTAGAATCTAATATGAAAGACAGAGTAAATAGACACTTGCATGATAATGATTTGATTGGGCATAGTCACAATGAATTTGTGATTAGCAAGTTGTGTTTTAATGAACTTATTGGAGAATCTCGTCTAAAGTAATTGACAAAGGGGAGTCAATGGATATAGTGTACTTGGATTTTCAAAAAGCTTCTGATAAAATCCACCACAGGGGAATGGTTAAAAAAATGAAAGCATGTGGAATATGAGGTAACATATGGCTCAAATTACTGATTGGCTACCAGGCAATAAACAGAGATGTGAAATAAGTAGGTTCATTGTTGCTTTGGTAGGCTGTGATTAATGCAATAGCTAAGAATCTGTAATAATGGGAACTGCAGATGCTGGAGAATCCCTGATAACAAAGTGTGGAGCTGGATGAACACAGTAGGCCAAGCAGCGTCTCAGGAGCACAAAAGACCATCAGCTGTTCATAGTAATCAATAATTTAGAGGTGGGAACCAAATGTAATATTTCTATATTTGTGATGATATAAAGCTAAGTGGGGAATGTCTGTTGTAAGGAAGATGTAAAGTAGCTTCAGGAGGATCTGGATAGGCTCAGTGAATGGGCAAGAACATACTAGATGTAATAAGATATGAAAAATGTGAAGTTATCCACTTTGTCGGGAGGAACAGATGTGCAGAGTATTTCTTAAATGCTAGGAGTTTGGAAAGTATAGATGTGCAAAAGGGCCAAAATATCCTTGTTGATAAATCAGTAAAAGCTAACATGTAGGTGCAGCACACTATAAGGAAGGCTAATAGAATGTTAACCTTTATTCTGAAAGTATTTGACTACAATATTATTGAAGTCTTGCTCCAATTGTACAGGAGCATGGTCACACCACACCTGGAGTACTACCTGCAGTTTTAATTTTCTTATCTTGAGAAAGATATTATTGCCATAGAAGAAGCCCACCAACTTTGTTCCGGGATGGCAGGTCTATTCTATAAAAAGACATTGGGCAATGTGGGCTGAGATTCTTTACAGTTTCAAAGAATAACAGATCCTCTCATCAAAACTTAGAAAATACTTAAAGGAATACGGAGGTAAGATGTTCCCCCGGCTGTGGAGTCGAGACTAGAGGGACATAATTTAAAAATAAATGACAGCCAGTTAGGTTGAAGATTAGGAGAAATGTTTTTTTACTTAGAGGGTATGGTATCTTTAGAATATGTACTACAGAGGGCTGTGGAAGTTCAGTCTTTGAGTATGTTTAAGGTACAAATTGATAGATTTCTGATATTAAATGTATGTAAGCTTATGACGATGGAGTAAGTAACAGACATTGAAGTGTTAGAACAGTGTTATCAGATTCAGTGGTGAGCAGATTCAACAGGCTGAATAGCCTACTGCTACTCCAATGTTATCGAGATAAAAGTCATTCTGTTTTGCATTGAACATAATTGAACAAGTAAACGTTTCTAATTGATTTTGTTTTATTCATTTGTTGAATATGGGCATCGCTGACTGGCCAGCATTTATTGTCCGTCCCTAGTTCACCTTGAGAAGGTGATACTGAGCTGCCTTCTTGAACCATCGCAGTCAACCTGCTGTGGGTTGACCCACAATGCTATTAGGGAGGGAATTTCTGTAGCAACAGTGAAGGAATGGCAATATATTTCCAAGTCGGGATGGTGAATGGCTTGGAGGGGAATTTGAAGATGGTGATGTTCCCATATATCTGCTGCCCTTGTCCTTCTAGATGGAAGTGGAAGTGGTCATGGGTTTGGAAGGTGCTGCCTGAGGATCTTTGGTGAATTTCTGCAGTACATTCTGCGGATAGTACACACTGCAGCTGCAGTGGTGGAGGGAGTGGATGCTTGTGGGTGTAGTGCCGTTCAAGCTGGCTGCTTTGGCCTGGATTGTGTCAAGCCTCTTCAGTGTTGTTGGGACTGCACTCATTCAGGCAAGTGGTGGGTATTCCATCATACTTCTGACCTGTGCCTTGTAGATGGTGCACAGGCTTTGAGGAGTCAGGAGATGAATAATTATTGTTTGGTTAAACTGGGAATAGACAAGGGTCTGAAGTTTTCTGTTACCACAAACCCAGATGAAGAGAAAAACAGGATGTGAAATTGCACATATCCTGGAACAGGCTAAAGTGACTGAAGTGAACTGGATTAGGAGATTGGCCAAGCTTGTTATCAGGACCTCTGTTATAGGAAGGTTTGCCAGGGCTGAAAATGAACCAGCCACTGACTGCTGCAATCAGAGAACTGAGCCAATAAGAAAGTGTGTGGAGCAGTGTGGGAAGCAGGTAACTATTTTCACAGAGTGCTTATTGATTTTGGAGCTTTGCTTCCATAGCTGCAGTTGAAGATGAACGAAGAAGGTAACATTGAGGAGCAGCAGGCAGAATGGCCACATGACTGCATGCCCGTAACTCCAGGAAACCAAATAGTTTCAGCGGAGGGTGAGAGGTGAATCTCATAATCTCATATCTGAAATATTGCTGGACTGTGGACCTAATATAACTAGCAATTGATAAAGATACAATTGTTTCATCAAATTCCAAATTTTGATCTATTAATACCCAGAGTAAAGCTTCAAACTAGATGGGGAGTAGGCTCCCGATAGAAATATTAGACACTTGGAATTAAGTAGAGAAGCCGTTGTTTGAGGTGCCTGTCCCAATATTATTGTGCCCAAGGCAACTAGCAACAAGATGGGCTTCATTCAGTAAATCAATCCTGAAAATCACCTGCAACAAAGTCAAGTGACTGAATGTAAAGATAAAAGCAAAGATGTATCACCAGACGCCAAACCGAAGGATGTATCTTCTCCTTTCACTTGCCACTAGTACTTTACAAAATTTATCACTGCTGATAACAGCCCTCATTATTCACCTCTGACCCGTACCACTGAGCAACTCCACTTCCAGATTAGCCTGCAATCACTTTCCCATCACATCAATACCTGCCTCTCTGTCTCCTCAGCCTCCACCAGATTGATCTTCCTCCCACGAGCATCACTACAGATCACCCACTTTCTAAGCCTGACGCTCATGTTGTCTTCTGCCTCCCTCACACCACTGATATTCATCATCTACATCTTCATATCAACATTGCTTGAGAGGCCTGATTTCTTATCAATCTTTTCTATTCTTCACTGGTGCAATGTAGCAACATGCTCATTCTACTGTATTGCCTTACAGCCATATCAATTTATGTTCTCCGAGTGCTCCCTAATATTTAGGCCTTGCTAAAATCAAAAAGAACATGAGAAGCAAGATCAGAAGGTGACTATACAGCCCAAAGACCATGCTGCACCATTTAATACGATCATGGCTGATATTTGGCTTCAACTTTACTTTCCCACCAATTCCCCTTGGTTCTCAAGATAATAAGAAAATCTATCTAGCCTTAAATATATTCAATTATTGCACATCCACAACCTTTAGAGTAGAGAATATTAAAGATTACTTGAATGAAGAAATTTCTCAGCACAGGTCTAAATAATTGGCATCTCATCCTGAGACTCTGCCTCTATTCTAGATTCGCCAGCCAGAGGAAAGAATGTTTTGGTATCTACTTTGTCAAACCCCTCATGATCTTGAATCTTTCAATTACATCACTCTTGTAAACATCAGATAATTTACAAACAAGGAAACAACCTATAAAATCTCTGCTGTGCTGCCACCAATGAAAATATTCAAGTATGTGGATCAAGACTGCACACAATATTCTAGGCATACTCTCATCAATGCCCCCTGTGATTGTATTAAGACTTCTTTATTTTTATGCTCCAATTCCTTTGCAATGAAGGGCCACGTCATTTGTTTGCATATGTGTTTGCTGTACCTTCATGTTGTTTGCATTCCTTGTACGAAAACACCTGATTCTCTTTGAACTGTCAGTCTAAAATTTATCTGTGAGAGGTGGTGGTATTAGTGATAAATGGCAGTGGATCAGTAATCCAGAGGCCCAAGTTGATATTCTGGGAATCAGTCCAAATTCCACTTCAGTATTTGGTAAAATTCAAATTAGTAAGAAACTGGAACTGAAAGTTAGTCTCAGAGGTTGTGTCTTTGAAAATATCATCAATTGTCAAAAAAATTCATTTGGTTTAGCCTAATGTCCTTCTTGGAGGGAAGGAAACTGGTCCGACCTACATGTTACTCCAGCCCCACACTAATGTTGTTGACTTTTAACTGCCCTCTGAAATGTCCAAGAAAGCAAATTAGTTTAATGGCAATTAAGGTTGGGCTAATAACAATGTTGGCCTTGCTAGTGACACTGTATCCCATGAATGAACAAGAAAATTAACATCTGCCAATTTCATTTTTTAAAAAATATTCTGTTTTTCCATTCTTATGAATAAAGTGAGTAGCCGCTCACTTCCCCACATTATACTCCATCTGCCACTTGCTGCCCAGTCACTTCAATTGTCTAATTTTTATCCAGCCTCTGTGAGTTCTCCTCATAGCTTGTAATCCTACTTATGTTTGTATTGTCAGCTATCACAGATATAATCTATAAAGGTGACTGCAAGAAATGCATGACGATATATTTACGACTTAATAATCTACAGCAAAATAGATATTTTGAAAAACATTATCCTGCCTGCTATGTCTGATGTCAACAACATGAATGTTTAGCTGCTTCACCACGTGCTTTAAGCCATAAGTATACTGATTTTCTTCGGGAGGTGTGCAGTACTGTGGATTATTCTCCATCAGATATTGTGCCAAGAAATTAATTGGGTTAAAATAAGGATGCGGTACTGCTAATACAGTCAAATTATTTTTTTCAACTTCCATTAATAATTTCTCGAGGCCCGGAATCAGAGTAGGCAACAACTTTTCCAGTAGGTACAGACGAGTCTGCACTGTCAACTGATTTTCATTGAACCATTCTTTTGTCAATAAATCCAGTGGAACCTTCTTTTCCAAAATAGCTTCCTCATGTTTGCGTTTTTTGAGCAGCATTGTCTTCTGTTCTTGTAATTTTAGCACTCGTTTTGTTACTTTTCGTTCAAACATCCTCTTCCAAAGGAACTTGTCTCTTTCACTGTCATCATCTTCTTTTGTATCATCTATTGACAAACCCTCAATTGCTTCAGTCTGAAAGGAAGCTCTTTTAGTTTCTAATTTATATTTAGGCACAGATGGATCATGTGATACTGTGTCAAAAGTAGATTTATTAATTGAAACTTCATTCGCAGTTTCTGAGGCATTTTCTTCCAGTGGATTCTCAAAGATTTTCTGCCCAACTGGAATCTTAGTGCCATGTTCAACTGTTACATTTTCTGCGATTGACACCCTTCTCTTTACAAGTGGGTGAGAAATCATACTGTCACTTTCAGGTATTGCATGTGTCATTATTCCTTTCCCAAGGTAAGCATTTTTTTGTGGTTCATAAACCACACTGGCAACATCCTCTGTTTCATCTGCAACTGTTTCAGTTTTAATAGCGATGAAAGACTTTGGAGTTTGATATAAAGCTTTCATGTCATCTTCATCCAAATAACTTCCAGTTGATTCACTCGCAACAGAAGCACTTCTCTTGTAAACATAACTTTTCCTCTCATCTTCATTTATGTCCATAATTCTTTCATTTACAAGAGAAAAACTTCTCTTTGAAAATCCATATTTGTCTTTCCTGTCATGTGTATCTGTTGCATAAGCAATTTTTTCAGTTGATAAAGAAATACTTCGCTTTGAAAATCTTTCCATGCTTCCACTTTCATCTTCATCTTCATCTTCATCTTTCCACCTTTTGCTTTGGTCTTGAATGTGATATCCTTCATTATCTGTTAATAGGGGGGAATTGTCATCACTTATATTTTTCTCACGATTTACCTCTTTTTCCAACAGAGTTTTAGAAATGTCTTTATCCTCAGGTTTGGTAGCCATGGTATTCTCGATTTGCTGAAAAAGACAGTCATTATGTTATCTTAACATGCACCACTTCGGCGACATAATAGCACAGCGAAATATTAATTGGTTTCAAGTATTATTTGTAATATGTCATGCAGAATATTAATATTTAAATATTAAATAATATGTTTTACTGGATAATATAATGTGATATTACACGTCACATTCTAAAATTGCAATTTAAGACATAGGGTAGGATTACTAATTTCAAACATATCAACGTTAGTTTACTTTAGGTTAGGTGTCACAAATGATAATGTTATTCTGCTTACTCATTTTAATAAATTGCCGGAATGTTTAATTGGTATGTTAGATATTTTGTAAACAGACTCTTCAGAGATGTTATATCTCTGAACTAGGCAGGATATGAATCCAGGGCCTTCTGGCTCAGAGGTAGGGTCACATGACTGAAGAGCCGAAACAATGGATTAAAGTAAACACTAATTAACTGGCATTTAATTATAATGGAATCAGACAGCAATAGAGGGGGCAAAAACAAAGTTGCTGAAAAAGCTCAGCAGGTCTGGCAGCATCTGTGAAGGAGAAAACAGA
Organism: Stegostoma tigrinum; assembly: GCF_030684315.1. NCBI lineage: Eukaryota > Metazoa > Chordata > Chondrichthyes > Orectolobiformes > Stegostomatidae > Stegostoma > Stegostoma tigrinum. Next base: position 30,463,522 of record NC_081380.1, read on the forward strand.
GTTAACGTTTCAGGTCCCGTGACCCTTCCTCAGAACTGATGGCGGACGGGAAAACGTCAGTTTATGTACAGAAAATAGGGTAGGTGAGGAAGGGAGTAAACGATAGGATAGAGCTCAAAGAGAGAAAGATAGAGGGGCTTTTGTGGCACCATGCTAGTGTCCTTACATCCGAGGATAAAGACCTAGGTTCAATTCTCATTTGTTCTAGAGATGTATCATAATATCTTTGAACAGATTGATTAGGAAAATATCAGACAACAAAGGATATGCAATGCGAATCTAAACTCAAAACCGGGTAAACTAAGAAATAGAGTCGGAATGACGATTTAAAGGGAAAAAAAATCTCTGGGTGTCCAAAGAAAATCAGGGATTATGAACAAAAGTAATAGCGACTATTCCACTAGGTGAAATTCATTTTTTTTCGCAAAAGAGCTAAAAGCAGGATGTGTACAGTGATTACAGTACGACATTGCCACGCAATCGTGATGCTGACGTGCAATAGTTAACGCGCAAAATACCGTTAATTCCTCACAAATTCCTGCTCATGAGAGAAAGTCTTAACTCATTGAATGCGTTTCCTCTGCTTCACACGAATTCCCCGCCACAAAGCTCGGATGGCCCTTTACCTCACAGTTGTCGCTATCTGAAAGTTTTATCAAACTTGATCCAAATTGAACTCGTGTAAACTGATCACCTTTGTTCTCGTTTCAGTACAAAAAAAACCCCTCAGCCTATTCGGCTCGAGCCTGTCCAACTGCTATTCCGGGTCTAAGTTGTGTGTTTGCCTTTAAGAGTTGCTAAGGTATGGGAAAACGTTTTCCATGTTTCTTTCGGGTAAATTTCATCAATTGCTGGAAGGTCACGTTTTGTTTGATGTCGGAGTAGTTTTGTTTAAAAATCCGCTCAATCCGACACCGATTGTCTTTCTGCCACTTGTGTTGTCTGCGTTCGAGTGCGTCATAAGCGATGGTGCAGAGTGACAGCATCACCGCCTGGTGACAAGGACCACAGGTACCCTCCTGCCAGGGTGAGGGATGGGCATTATAAATGTTTTAACGCACTACATCGCTTGTTTGCCAACAATCTTTAGAAGCTATACGCAAACTTTTTTAAGAAAGAAAAGTTGATTGAAGTGTAATGAGAAACTTCAGCACTCCAAAATCTTGGATAAATTCGTGAGTAACTGGATTTACATTGATGTGACATTCTCCAAAATTAACCTATGAAAAAATTGATCTCAGGAAATGAAATTGCTAAACTTTATTTATTGGGCATCCTCGTTGTGAAAAAAACGCAAATGATTTATTTATACCACAAATCTAGCATCCTGTGCAGTAATGCAAGTACAAGAGTAATGAAAGCCTGGAGTGGTTTCATCTGTCTTCAATTTTGTTCCAGTATCAAGTCTGGACCTGGGTTTAGGCATTATTTACATAAAGCTGTTGTCAATTCCAACTTTTCAGTTTAGCCCATTGACTGCTTGTGTTTGCCATGCACATATGATGGACATGTTCTGTCATGTAACTTTATTGTGGCTATCTGAATAGACCTGGCTTCAACCAATTTGGTAGGAACAGAATTGAGTTTGGAGCTAGTTACTTACGTACTTTGAAGACAGGCAAAGGGTTGCACAGACTTGTAGGCTGAACCAGAAGACCAGAACGGGAGTTAGATATTTGTGGGAGTCAATTGAATATGGTCCTCCAAACTGAAACTAATCACCAAGTTTACACTCCACTCCAACCAGCACGTTTAACAACTCATTGCTCATCACATGTTTTAAATGGGATAATTTAGGAAATGTTCCAACATTTTCAAATATGTTACAAAACAAAGTGCGGGAGAAACACAGCAGGTCTGACGGCATTTGTAGAAAGAAAATTCAGTTAATGTTTTGAACCCAGTGATCCTTCATTTGAACTTACTAGACTTGAAACATTAATTCTGGTTTCTCTCTATAGATGCTGCCAGTCCTGCTGTGTTTCTAGAGCATTCATTTTGCTTCAGATTTCCAGCATTTGCTGTTCTTTGTGTTTACTTTTAAAAGTTAATTAAGTTTCTTTTTATTAATTCATACTTGAGATGTGGACATCACTACCTTTATGGCCCATCTGTAATTGCCCAGAGGACAGTTAGGAGTCATTAATGTTGCTGTGGGTCTGGAGTCACATGCAGGTCAGACTAGACCAGGATGACAAATTTTCTTCCTGAAAGAACAGTAGTAGACCACATAGAGATAGTAGCAACTGTTGATGCTGGAGTCTGAGATAACAAGGTATGGAGCTGGATGAACACAGCAGGTCAGGCAGCATCAGAGGAGCAGGAAAGCTGATGTTTTGGGTCTGGACCCGTCTTCAGAAAAAAAAAATGACCTTACCATTAAGTGCATAAGTCCTACCCTGATCTGCCTTTCCAAAATACAGCATTTCACATCTATCTAAATGAAACTCCATCTGCCTCTCTTTGGCCCATCCAGCTCTACACCTTGTTATATAGTAAACCAGATAGCTTTCTTTTATGACAATCAGCTTTGGTTACATAGTTGCTAATAGACTAGCCTTGTATTTCCTCTTTTTTACGGATTTCAAATTTCATCATCTGCTATGGGGGAATTTGAAATCATGTACACAGGATAGTGTTTGCATTGCTAATCCAGTGACATTACCATTACTCCATGACCTCCCAACCCTCCACTTCAATTGCAAATACATAAAGAATAAGAAATTGCTAATTTTATACAATATGTTTCAGTGTTTTGCCAGGCGGAAAAATAATTCAAGAATTCGAAGAATTAATAAATGATTGCAGCAATACATGAATGTTGCTAACATAAAGTAGACATGGTAAAACTGTTTCCATTGGCGGAAGGATCAAGAACAAGAGGCAACATAAAGTCATAGAGTTCTAGACCTGTACAGTGTGGAAACAGACCCTTCAGTAAAACTCATCGGTACTGACCAGATATCCTAAATTATTCTGGTCCCAACTGCCAGCATTTGGCCGATATCTCTAAATTTTCGTATTCATGTAATCTTCCAGATGCCTTTTAAATGTTGTAATTGTACCAGCCTCCACTGGCAGCTCATTCCTTATACACATCACCTTCAGCATGAAAAAGCTGCCCCTTAGGTCCCTTTTAAATCTTTCTCCCCTCACCTTAAACCTATGCCCTCTTGTTTTGGACTCTGCTACCTGAGGGAAATATCCTTGGCTATTCACATATCCATGCCCCTCATGATTTCATAAACTTCTTTAAGGTCACCTCTTGGTCTCCGATGCTTTGTGGGAAATAGCCCCAGCCTATTCAGCCTCTCCCTATAGCTCAAATCCTCCAACCCTAGCAACATCCTAGTAAACCTTTTCTTCCTATAGCAGAGAGACCAGAATTGAATGCAGTATTCCAAAAGTGGCCTAACCAATGTCCTGTACAGCTCGCAATGTGACCTTCTAACTCCAAGACTCGGTGCACTGACCAATAGAGTCAAGCATACCAAACATCATCTTCGCTATCTGGTCTAGCTGTGACACTACTTTCAAGGAACTTTGAACCTGCATTCCAAGGTTTCTTTGTTCAACAACAATACCCAGGACCTTACCATTAAGTACATAAGTCCTATCCAGATTTGCCTTTCCAAAATGTAGCACTTCACAGCTGCCTAAATGAAACTCCATCTGCCTCTCTTTGGCCCACTGACCCATCTGATCCAGGTGCCGTTGTACTCTGAGGTAACCTTTTGGCTGTCGACTACATCACCAATTTTGATGTCTTCGGCAAATTTACTAACCATATCTCCTATGTTCACATCCAAATCATTTATAAATGATGGAAAGCAGTGGATCCAGCACTGATCCTTGTGGACCACTGCTGGACACAGGGTTTCAGTCAGATGAGCAACTCTCCACCACCACTTTCTGTTTCCTACCTTCAAGCTGGCTTTATATCCAAATGGCTAGTTCTCCCTGTATTCAATGTGATTGAACATTGCTAAGCAGTCTACCATACGGAACCTAACAAGCACCTTAATGAAGTCCATATTTAAAGTAGTTCACAAAAGAGGCAATAGTGAAAGGAAAAGAACTTTACCATGCAGCGAATGGTTAGGATTTGCCTTAGAGTGTCATGGTGACAAGTTCAATTTAAGCATTCAAGAAAGCATTGGATTATTATCTGAAAAGTGAAAGTGTGCAGGGCCATGGGGAGAAGGATTGAGACTCACAATAGGTAAATTATTGCTATGGACTGCTCGTACAGATAGAACAGGCGAAATGGCTTCCTTCTGTGTTGTAATCAAAATGACAGTGGATAAGGAATCTATTAGAACGAATAAGGCACCAGAATAGGAATTATGTATTCATTTCTGACTTCTGTTTGACAGCAGAAATTGATTTTCAGCCCTCTAATCCTTCAGAAGACGTGTAGGTATGTGTTACAAAAATCCAAAGAATTGTGTTGATGGTAATCAGAAACAAAAACAGAAATTGCTGGAAAAACTCTGTAGGTTTGGCAGCATCTGTGGATGCTATGGACAGAAAGCAGAATTAACATTTTGGGCTCAGTGACTCTTCTTCAGAATCTTGTTTCTCTTTTTGTTGTCGTTGGAAGTATGTGCTCTTGGTTTAATTTAGAAATTCAAGAACTGGATTGTTCAGTCCGAAATTGCACACAAACCATAGATTCAGTCTATCAATCTGAACAAGCTTCTTCAAAAAAAACCTTTAAATTAAAGAAAAGTGTATAACAAGAAGGCGGCATTATTTAAAATCTGCAGAAATAACACTATTAAATAGAATTATGCTTGTGATCAGGTTAGCAGTGGTTTATTTCAAGTAAAAAAAGACTTCCAATCATACACTGTCTTTCACATCTTTGGCATGTCCCACCCAAAGCATTTACTGCCAGTGAATCACTTTTGATCTGCAGTCACTTCTGTAATACAAGAAACACGGTAGCCAAGTTGCACAAAATTCAAATTCAGATGTGTGGTAATAGTAAGATTATCTCCTTTTGTGATGTTGGCTGAGGGGTAAATTATGGTTAGAACATGGGAACACTCTTGCTCTTCTTTGAAATAGCGACACAGATCTTTAACATTTGCCCAAGAGGGCAGAATGGACCTCGGTTTAATATCTCATACCCAGTATGGCACCTCTGAGAGTGCAGCACTCCCTCAGAATGAATTATGTGCACATTTCTGGGACATGAACTAGGTTTGCAAACAATAAATTTTTGCATTCAGAGTTTGTTAACAATTATGGGCACAACAGCAATTTTATCTTTGCTATTCTGTTTATGCTTACATGATATTTTAGAAGATTCTGAGCTGATCATTTGAACAAAACAAAGCTGTTTAAGTCATCACTGAGTATCAATTAAGGGAAAGAATTTTAGGTCCTACTGGGAGTGAAAACAAATGTGGGCAGATGTTGAAAATAGCAGTGTCAGTTAGTGTGCCACTTTGCTATCCATCTGGGGAAGAGCAGATCCATTAAAGAGGCGTATGGCCAGTTAAGGAGCTAATTATGAGCTTGTGAAGGGTTAGTTTCGGGTTTTAGTGGGAATAGTGGGTTTTATGACCTCGGCATATAAGCTCCCATTGAAAAAGGACTTAACTTCAGATGTTGAAGAAGTAGTACTGTGGGAAACTGTAGCTCTCCATATAGATGAAACCGGGATTTGTGAACTTATGGTAGAAGACCATAAGTAGCAAGAAGGTGAGATAGCAAGGTGGAGAGCTGGATGAACACAGCAGGCCAAGCAGCATCAGAGGAGCAGAAAGGCTGACGTTTCGGGCCTAGACCCTTCTTCAGCCCGATACATCAACTTTCTTGCTCCTCTGATGCTGCTTGGCCTGCTGTGTTCATCCAGCTCTACACTTTGTTATCTCAGATTCTCCAGCATCTGCAGTTTCTACTATCTCAGTAGCAAGAAGATGCCTAGTTATCTGATCTGATGAAGGGGCAGTAGGAATGTGGTGAGGAAAATTATACACTGAATCCTATTGGAAGTATCTGCATTGATTTTGGACAAGAGTAGGCCCAGATTCAGCAGTGATATTTGCCAGCGTTAAATAATCTGCCAGTACTCATGAATATTCAAGTTCTCCATTACAGTATGCAGGCAAACTGTTCCAAGATCACATTGCAAACTTTGATTAAATGGCCCTAGTAGTTATTTATTTCTTTTCACTTCATTCGGTGCCTGCCTTTAGTAATGTGACAGTATCAACTACATTTGTGCACTGACATCAGCTTGTTGTTGTGGGCAGGCAAATTGTGTCAAAGTATCATTACAAATACAAGTGGAAGAGTATGGTTGACAAGCTGACACTCCACTACAGTAGTGAGGGAGTGCTATAACTTCGGAGTTACCACTTTTCAGATAAAACATTAAACCATATTTTATTCTGTCCTCTTAGGTGGACATGGATTATTCAATGACAGTATTTCAAAGAACAATGGTAGAGTTTTCCCAGTCTCTTGGCCACAATTTTTCCTTAAATATACATCACCAATAAATAGTTTGCCAGTTCATTATCATAATACTTTGCACAAAGAGCCTGTGAAATTCCTATCATACAACAACAATGGTTCAAAAGAAAATAATTGGCTGCAAGCTTCTTTAGGACTTACTGAAGTCATTGAAAAGTTCTCCTTTTCTTTCTTAAACTGAAGTAACTGGTGATTAAACATTTTATGGTGTATTCTGCATTATCTCTTCCTCTGAGCCAGAAGGCTTGGTTTTAAATTCCACCCCACCCCAGAACTTGATGGTCTATGAACATTGAATTGATTATGTGGCCAAAAAAGATTGAGTGCAAACTTGCGAACTGTAGTACTTAGGACGAGATAGACCTCATTGACACTTGGTTCTCACCGGGGTCATTAACCTATGCCAATCAGGAAAGCCTTGGCTGACCAATATAACCAAGAGATCCTTGGGAGCTTGTACCCCACAACCTGAGCTGCCTCCGCAGTTTTAATTTTATGTCTTTTAAAAATGTGAAATGGTGGGCTCTGTACAGACTGCTGCTGCACACCATCAACCTCTTCTACTTCATCTAGTGCCTAGACATGCCTTGGCATGCCCATTTGCCACTTGACTGTAGGGATCCCCACTAAAGGGCTCTCTACGTGGGAGTCCTCCCACTTTCTCTCAGGGATCTGGGGTGGACGGTATTGCATGCAGTCCTTTGTAACTGCAGATTGAATTGGCTCACTGACTCCCAGCCCAACTATTTGTTTTGCACTGTTGTGGAGTCCATGGACCATGTATCTATTGGGTGTGGATGTTTGCACTCCCTTTTTAGTTACGTCAAAGACTTTTGTGTTTTTGGTTGCAATTCATCCCCACGCTCCTGATCTTTGAGCACCCAGTGCAGAGGGATGCAGGCAGGTTGGAGGATTTCCTTGTGGATCTGCTCCTGGGCCTGGCCAAACTGGCCATTATAGGTCCAGGCAGTGGGCTATGGAGGGGATGTTATGGCTGACTGCCTGCCCCTTGTCCATGGCTACGTGCAATCCTGGGTGTCTCTGAAAAAGAAGCACGCAGTGTGCACCAGCGCTCTCAAAGTCTTTTGGGCCAGGTGAGCACCGTGGAGTGCGGAGAGCTTTATGTCCCCCTCAAATTCTATTTTGATTTGATCCCTACCCTCCCCCACACTTTTTCATTCACATAGACATTGCCTTGCCCCCAGAGGGTCTCTGCTTGCTACCAGTTCTTTGGTCACATGGGTGTTTTTCCTGGTGGTGGACTATAATAAAGTTTTTTTTTACTGGTGTTTTTACTGTGTCTCAAAAATAAAAAAAAAACCAGGGGATAGAATCTCCTCGGTTGAGGACTGACTCCAAGCTGGTTGGGTACGGCCAGCGTACTGTGCACTCGTAAATGAAGGGTGACTTGATGATGGGAAATCAGCCTCGGTGCAGTTTTTTCACAAATCGTATTTTAACCTTCACCAATGGCACGCAGTATGAGTAGGAGAGATCATGTGCTAGAAAGAAATTGGGGCCCTTATCATTACTATCCATAGCTCTAGGCTATAATACCATACGTAAAGTGTATGTTGCCGCAGCTCCAGGCTATAATATTTATGTAAAAGTGTATGTTGCCACAGCAACTCAGACTCCTTGGAGGATCAATTGGCTGGATTGACATGTGGATCAAATTGGCGCCAACAGCATATATTTTGATCCCTGTTGTGACTGTGGTGGATTCAGAACCTGCCTCCATATCCTGACTGTAGAGGTGATCGCGTGAGAAGGGTTTAAACCTGCTTTCAACTGGGAACTGAAGAAGAGCAAAGTGATTCTGAACAGTTTTCAAATAAAAGGGTCACCTTTGTAAAATTTCATTAGACGATACGTTGCAGTACATCCACAGCATAGCTCCTAACCTTGGGAAGAACTTAGTTTTCCAAAATCAGAAATGCTAGCCGGGTTTATTTCATCTTTCTCAAAAACATTGAAGGTGAAAGTTGTATTCTGAAGAAGTGTCCAGACCCTAAATGTCAGCTTTCCTGCTCCTCTGATGCTGCTTGGTCTGCTGTGTTCATTCAGCTCTACACCTTGTTATCTTTGTTTTACAACAATGGGACCGTCCAATGAAGAGAGAATCACAGAATCCCTACAGTGTGGAAAGAGGCCAATCCACCAACTGAGTACATAACAACCCTTCAAATAGCATCCCATCCAGATAATATTCCTGTAAGCATTTATTTACCATGCCTAGCTATCCCACTCATCCCTAGACAGTACAGACAATTAAGCATAGCCAATAGAAATCTTTGAACTATGGGAGGAAACCGGAGCACCCTGCAGAAATCTATGCAGATAGGAGGAGAACATGCAAACTCTACACTGCTAATTATCCAAGGGTGGAATTGAACCCGGGTCCCTGGCGCAATAAGGTTGCAGTGCTAACCGCTGAGCCACTGTGCTGCCTGTAAAGGTAAAAAATTCAATTAATGCACTCTGGTACTGTGAGCAATACTAAATATGTTTACTAATGTTATAGCAGGCATCTATGTGACACAATGTCATGGGAACATTGATCTTCTCCCAGTATAAAGTTAAAAAAATTCCTTTTACGGACCTTATCGATAAGTAATCAAGCCATAAACACGACCTTGGCTTTTACATTCAGGCCAGCCAGTCTTGGTATTCAAAATAACAACAGTCATGTTATAATAAAGTTTTAACTTACCTTCACAACAGTGTAGTTCAAAATCTTTTTCAAGTTGGCTCCATTCTCAACGTTTATGTATAAAAATTTTCACAGTACAAACAATTTGGCTTTGCTTAATTGATAAAGAGATGACCAGTTCCACCTACACTCTGTTCGTAGTCTTTCTTTATAAGTTAATAATGCTCTGACTATATAAAGGTTTAAAGTGGGGCATAATAAAGTTAAAATGGATAAACTGGATAACAACCATAACTGAGCTGTGTAACAATATGCTTATGGTTAGTTCCAAGCAACTGATCATTAACATTGAGCATTTAGTCATAAATATTGCAACTTTTCCAGTGTGCACTAGCGATCTTACATCCAAACCAAAATGTTACAAGTCTGGAAGACAGGCAAGAATTTCAATAATGGGAGTGATAATGGGAACTGCAGATGCTGGAGAATCCAAGATAATTAAGTATGAAGCTGGATGAACACAGCAGGCCAAGCAGCATCTCAGGAGCACAAAAGCTGACGTTTCGGGCCTAGACACTTTATCAGAGAGGGGGATGGGGAGAGGGAGCTGGAATAAATAGGAAGAGAGGGGGAGGTGGACCGAAGATGGAGAGAAAAGAAGATAGGTGGAGAGGAGAGTATAGGTGGGAGGTAGGGAGGGGATAGGTCAGTCCAGGGAAGACGGACAGGTCAAGGAGGTGGGATGAGGTTAGTAGGTAGGAAATGGAGGTGCGGCTTGGGGTGGGAAGAAGGGATGGGTGAGAGGAAGAACAGGTTAGGGAGGCAGAGACAGGCTGGGCTGGTTTTGGGATGCGGTGGGGGAAGGGGAGATTTTGAAACTGGTGAAGTCCACATTGATACCATATGGCTGCAGGGTTCCCAGGCGGAATATGAGTTGCTGTTGCTGCAACCTTCGGGTGGCATCATTGTGGTGCTGCAGGAGGCCCATGATGGACATGTCATCTAAAGAATGGGAGGGGGAGTGGAAATGGTTTGTGACTGGGAGGTGCAGTTGTTTATTGCGAACCGAGCGGAGGTGTTCTGTAAAGTCCCCAAGCCTCCGCTTGGTTTCCCCAATGTAGAGGAAGCAACACCGGGTACAATGGATGCAGTATACCACATTGGCAGATGTGCAGGTGAACCTCTGCTTAATATGGAAAGTCATCTTGGTGCCTGGGATAGGGGTGAGGGAGGAGGTATGGGGGCAAGTGTAGCATTTCCTGCGGTTGCAGGGGAAGATGCCGGGTGTGGTGTGGCTGGAGGGCTGTGTGGAGCGAACAAGGCAGTCACGGAGAGAGTTGTCTCTCTGGAAAGCAGACAAGGGTGGGGATGGAAAAATATCTAGGGTGGTGGGGTCAGATTGTAGATGGCGGAAGTGTCGGAGGATGATGCGTTGTATCCAGAGGTTGGTGGGGTGGTGTGTGAGAACGTGGGGGATCCTCTTTGGGCGGGGGCGGGTTGTGAGGGATGTGTTGCGGGAAATGCGGGATACGCGGTCAACGGCATTCTCGACCACTGTGGGGGGGAAAGTTGTGGTCCTTGAAGAACTTGGACATCTGGAATGTGCGGGAGTGAAATGCCTCATCGTGGGAGCAGATGCGGCGGAGGCGGAGGAATTGGGAATAGGGGATGGAATTTTTGCAGGAGGGTGGGTGGGAGGAGATGCATTCTAGGTAGCTGTGGGAGTCGGTGGGCTTGAAATGGACATCAGTTACAAGCTAGTTGCCTGAGATGGAGACTGAGAGGTCCAGGAAGGTGAGGGATGTGCTGGAGATGGCCCAGGTGAACTGAAGGTTGGGGTGGAAGGTGTTGGTGAAGTGTATGAACTGTTCGAGCACCTCTGGGGAGCAAGAGGCAGCGCCGATACAGTCATCAATGTAACAGAGGAAGAGGCTATCCCAGTCGCGAACCATTTCAACTCCCCCTCCCATTCTTTAGATGACATGTCCATCATGGGCCTCCTGCAGTGCCACAATGATGCCACCCAACGGTTGCAGGAACAGCAACTCATATTCCGCTTGGGAACCCTGCAGCCCAATGGTATCAATGTGGACCTCACCAGCTTCAAAATCTCCCCTTTCCCCACCGCATCCCAAAACCAGCCCAGTTCGTCCCCTCCCCCCACTGCACCACACAACCAGCCCAGCTCTTCCCCTCCACCCACTGAATCCCAAAACCAGCCAGCCTGTCTCTGCCTCCCTAACCTGTTCTTCCTCTCACCCATCCCTTCTTCCCACCCCAAGCCGCACCTCCATTTCCTACCCACTAACCTCATCCCACCTCCTTGACCTGTCCGTCTTCCCTGGACTGACCTATCCCCTCCCTACCTCCCACCTATACTCTCCTCTCCACCTATCTTCTTTTCTCTCCATCTTCGGTCCGCCTCCCCCTCTCTCCCTATTTATTCCAGAACCCTCAGCCCATCCCCCTCTCTGATGAAGGGTCTAGGCCTGAAATGTCAGCTTTTTTGCTCCTGAGATGCTGCTTGGCCTGCTGTGTTCATCCAGCTTCCTCCTTTATTATCAATAATGGGAGTGATATTTGGCAGCAGATCATCTAGATCATTGAAAATAGATATGTCTTTGGGATGCAACAAATTATAACAAAGTGTTTCCTTCTGTGTTATCACACTTACAATCCTTAAGATTATGTTTATTTATTCAAGGAAGTTGTGGTAATGAAATAACTGAGGGTCCACAGCATTATGTAGTTACACCCCATAGACTGCTGCGATTCTTGGAGTGGATGGGAGGTAGCAATTAGGGATCAGTAATGAATGCTGGCTGAGGGAATAATTCCCACATCCCATGAACAAATTGAAAAAAAATTCATATTGGGATGTGGGCATTGTTGACTGGCCAGCATTTATTTCCCATCCCTAGATGCCCTTGAGAAGTTGATGCTGAGCTGCCTTGAACTGCTGCAGTTCACCTGCTGTGCATTGACTCACACTGCCACCAGGGAGGGAATTCTAGGATTTTGATCCAGTGATAATAATGAAACGGTGATATAGTTCCAAGTCAGGATGATGAGCGGCTTCGAGGGAAACATGAAGCTTTTAGTGTTCCTATGTATCTGCTGACCTTGTACTTCTACTTGGAAGTAGTCATAGATTTGTAACGTGTTGTCTGAGGATCTTTGGTGACTTTCTGCAGTGCATCTTGTAGATAGTACACACTGCTACTACTGTGTGTCGGTAGGGAAGGGAGTGGCATGAATATTACTTCCACTTATGAGCCCAAGTCTGGTTATTGTCGAGATCTTGTTACATTTTGAATGTGGACTACTTCAGCATCTGAGGAACCACGAATGGTGCTGAACATTGTGCAACCATTGGCGAACATCCCGACTTCTGACCTTGTGATGGAGGGAAGGTCATTGATGAAACCGCTGAAGATGGTTGGGCCTTGGACGCTACCGTAAGGAACTCCCGCAGAGATGTCCTGGAGCTGACATGACTGACGTACAACAACTACGACCAATTTCCTATGTGCCAGGTATGACTACAACCAGTGGGGATTTTGCCCCGATACACATTGATTCCAATTTTGCTCGACTCCTTGATGCCACACTTAGTTGAATGCAGCCTTGATGTCAAGGGCTGTCATTCTCACCTCATCTCTGGAATTCAGCTCTTTTGTCCATGTTTGAAATGAGGCTGTAATGAGGTCAGGAGCTGAGTGGTCCTGGCAGAACCCAATCTGGGCATCATTGGGTGGTTTGTTGCTGAGCTGTGTAATAGCACTATTGATGACACATTGCGTCACTTTACTGATGATCGAGAGTAGATGGCCGGGGCAGTAGTTGGCTGGGTTGAATCTGTCCTATGACATACCTGGACAATATTCCACATTGTAGGATAGATGCCAGAGTTGCAAATGTAATGGAACAGCTTTTCTAGGGGGTGCGGCAAGTTCTGGAGCACAAGTCTTTGGCACTATTGCCAGAGTGTTGTGGTATCCAGTGTCTCAAACCATTTCTTGATATCATAAGACCCCTCAATCTTCTAAACTCTAATGAATACAATCCCAGGATCTCAGCCGGTCATCGTATGTTAGGCCTACCATTTCAGGGATCATCTGTGTGAATCTCTGCTGGACACGCTCCAGTGCCAGTATGTCCTTCCTGAGGTGTGGGGCCCAAAATTGGACAGTATTCTAAATGGGGCCTAACTAGAGCTTTATAAAGTCTCAGAAGCACATCGCTGCGTTTATATTCCAACCCTCTTGAGATAAACGACAACTTTACATTCGCTTTCTTAATCACGGACTCAACCTGCAAGTTAATGCATAGAGAATCCTGGACTAGTACTCCCAGATCCCTTTGTACTTCGGCTTTATGAATCTTCTCACCATTTAGGAAATAGTCCATGCCTGCATTCTTTTTACCAAAGTGCAAGACCTCGCATTTGCTCATGTTGAATTTCATCAGCCATTTCCTGGACCACTCTCCTAAACTGTTTAAATCTTTCTGCAGCCTCCCCACCTCATCAGTACTACCTGCCTGTCCACCTATCTTTGTAGCATTGGCAAACTTCACCAGAATGCCCGGTCCCTTCATCCAGATCATTAATATATAAAGTGAACAGCTGCGGCCCCAACACTGAACCCTGCGGGACACCACTCGTCACCGGTTGCCATTCCAAAAAAGAGCCTTTTATCCCAACTCTCTGCCTTCTGTCAGACAGCCAATCCTCAACCCATGCCAGTAGCTCACCTTGAACACCATGGGCACTCAACTTACTCAGCAGCCTCCTGTGAGGCACCTTATCAAAGGCCTTTTGGAAGTCTAAATAGATAACATCCACTGAGTTTCCCTGGTCTAACATACTTGTTACCTCTTCAAAGAATTCTGACAGGTTTGTCAGGTACGACCTCCCCTTACTAAATCCATGCTGACTTGTTCTAATCTGACCCTGCACTTCCAGGAATTTAGAAATCTCATCCTTAACAATGGATTCTAGAATTTTACCAACAACTGAGGTTAGGCTAATCGGCCTCTAATTTTCCATCTTTTGCCTTGATCCTATCTTAAGCAAGGGGGTTACAACAGTGATTTTCCAATCATCTGGGATTTTTCCTGACTCCAGCGACTTTTGCAAGATCACAGTCAACATGTCCGCTATTTCCTCAGCCATCTCCCTCAGAACTCTAGGATCTAGCCCATCAGGGCCAGGAGATTTATCAATTTTTAAACCCAATTCTGCCCCCGACTCTCCTTAATTGTTGAGATATTACTCATGTCTTCCACTGTGAAGACTGACGCAAAGTACTTACTAAGCTCTTCAGCTATTTCCTTAACTCCCATCACTAGCCTTCCAGCATCAATTTGGAGCAGCCCAATGTCCACTTTTGCCTCTTGTTTGTTTCTTATATATTGAAAGAAACTTTTTTACTATCATTTCTAATATTACTAGCTAGCCTACCTTCATATTTGATCCTCTCCTTCCTTATTTCTCTCTTTGTTATTCTGTTTATTTTTGTAGCCTTCCCAATCTCCTGATTTCCCAGTGCTCTTGGCCACTTTATGGGCTGTCTCTTTTTCTTTGATACATTTCCTGACTTCCTTTGACAGCCATGGCTGTCTAATCCCCGCACACACACCGCCCCCCCGCCCCACCGGATAATCTTTCTTTTCTTTGTAATGAACCTCTACTGTGTCCTCAATTACACCCAGAAACTCCTGCCATTGTTGCTTTACTGTCTTCCCCACTAGGTTTTGCTTCCAGTCGATTTTTATCAGTTCCTCTCTCATGCCCCTGTAATTACCTTTATTTAACTGTAACACCATTACATCTGATTTTGCCTTCTCTCTTTCAAACTGCAGACTGAACTCTACCATATTATGATCGCTGCCTCCTAAGTGTTCCCTTACTTTAAGATATCATGGGGAGTGAATCAAATTGGCTCATTTGATGTGGTGAAGACTGGTTTCTGAATTGCTGGGGACCACTGGATGAGGCCAAGATCAATAATCCACACAGCACTTCCGGCTATAGATTGCTGCGAAAGCTTCAGCCTCATCATTTGCGCTGATGTGCTGGACTCTTCCATCATTGAAGATAGGGGTGTTTGTTGAGCCGCCTCTTCTGGTGAATTGTTTAATTGTCCGCCACCATTCATGACTGGGTATGGCAGAAATGCAGAGCTTAGATCTGATCCGTTGGTTGTGGGATCACTTAGCTCTATCACTTGCTGCTTATGCTGTTTGGCATGCAAGTAGTCCCGTTCAATGGCTTCACCAGGTTGACACCTCATCTTGAAGCATGTCTGGTGCTGCACCTTGCATACCCTCCTGCACTCTCCATTGAACCAGGGTTGCTCCCCTAGCTTGATCATAATGGTTGAGTGGGGGATATGCCAAATGAAGTTACAGATTGTGCTAGAGTACAATTCTGCTGCTGTTAATGGCCCACAGCGCTGCATGGATGCCCAGTCGAGTTACTGGATCTGTTCAAAGTATGCTCCATTTAGCGTAGTGATAGTGTCACACAAATCCACACTGTCAGAGGATACAGCAGGATATAGATCAGTTGGAGGCATGGAAAGAAAAATGGCAGATGGACTTTAATCTGGACAAATGTGAAGTTATGCATTTTGGAAGGTCAAGTACAGCTGGAAATTATACATTGAATGGCGGAGCCCTTAGGAGTATTGATATACAAAGGGATCTGTGTGTGCAGGTCCACAGATCACTGAAAGTGGCAGCATAGGTAGATAAGGTAGTAAAAAAGGCCTATGGCACACCTGCCTTCATTGGAAGGGGCACTGAATATAAGGATAGGCAAGTTATGCTGCAGCTTTATGGAACTTTAGTAAGGCCACACTTGGAATATTACATATAGTTCTGGTCACTCTACTAGATGGATGTGAATGTTTTGGAGAGGGTACAGAAAAGGTTTATCAGGATGTTGCCTGGTATGGGGGATTTTAGCTATGAAGAAATGTTAGGTAGACTTGGTTTGTTAAAAATTGTAAATGATATGGTTAGAGTTGAAAGTATGATGATTCTTTCCCCCAGGGTGGAGGAGTCAATCACTAGGGGATACATATTCATGGTGATAGGGGGAAAGTTTAAAAGAGATTTACGAGGCAAGTTTTCCTCACAAAGGGTGGTGAGTGCCTTTGTGGAACATAATGCCAGAGGATGTGGTGGAAGCGAACACAATAACAGCATTCAAGAAGCATCTGAAAAAATGCATGAATGGGAAGGAAATAGAGGGATGCGGATCCTGTACATGAAGACAGTTTTAGTTTGGAAGGGCAAAATATATTGGCAAGGCTTGGAGGACCAAAGGGCCTGTTGCTGTGCTGTAATGTTCTTTGTTCATTAACATGATGGACATTATTCTCAATGTGAAGGAGGGACTTTGTCTCCACAAGTACTGTGTGGTCGTCGCTCTTGCCAATATTGACATACATCTGCAACTGGCAGATTGGTGAGCATGAGATCAGGAATGTTCTTCCCTCTTGTTTGTTCCTTCACCACCTGCTGCAGAACCAGTCTCCCAGCAACATTCCTTAGGACCCAACCAGCTCAATCAGTAGTACTGCTGCCGAGCTACTCTTGCTGGTGGACATTGACGTCTCCCTCCCAAAGTACATTTTGTGCCCTTGCAATCCTTAGTATTTCCTCTAAGCATTGTGCAACATGGAGTAGTAATGATTTATCAGCCAAGGAATGTTTATACATGGTAATCAGCAAGAGGTTTCCTTGTGATGTTTAACCCAAAGCCATGAGACTTCATGAGATCTGGAGTCAGTTAGGATTTGAAGGTCAACTCACTCCTGACTGTGTACCACCATGTTTCCACCTCTGCTGGGTCTGTCCTGCCGGTGGTACAGGACAATTCATGGGGATAGTGATGCCTGGGATGTTGTTTGTAAGGTATGATTCCATCGTATGATTATGCCAGGCTGTTGCTTGACTAGTCTGTGAGATAGGTCCCCAGGTGTTAGTAAGGAAGACTTTGCAGTGTTAGTTGTTTCTGCCATTGTCTTTTCCTGTGTCTAAGTTGATACAAGTGATCATCTGGTTTCATTTCTTTGAGACGTTGTAGTGATTGACGCAACTGAATGGCTTGCCTGGCCATTTCAGAAGACAATTAAGAGTCAACCACATTGCTGTGTGTCTGAAGTCATATGTAGACCAGACCAAGTGAGGATGGCAGATTTCCTTCCCTGAAAGATATTAGTGGACCAGATGTGTTTTCTTTTCCTGACAATCGACAATGATTTCACAGTCATCAATAGATTCTTAATTCCAGATTTTTGTTTATTAAATTTAAATTCCACCATCTGCTGAGTCTGGCTTCGAATCCAGTTCCCCAGAACATTGGGTGAGTTTCTGAATTAATAGTCTAGTCGGCCATTGCCTTCCTGATGTGATGTTTTCAAGGTCTCTCTCAGCTGAGGTATATATTCATATGCATTCCTGAGAAGGACCTTTGAAACAGAGCTCCAATCGTTATACATGTCATATAAACATGTCATGTTTTAATTAAAAATGACAACATAACCAAATATTTAATTTATTTATCAGACTAAATAAATCAGCTTCTTGTACAAGATTATATGTTATCATAATAGAAAACAATATCCTTACCACTTATTAGCTAATTGTCAAGTACACTGTATACTGTAATGATCCCAGTTGATTAATTCTGAACAATTCTTAAACTGAAACCTGGCTTGATTAGTCATTGAAGATGTGCACGTGAAGCTGTCAATGTTCTTTAATGAAGAACATAAGTTTATCACACAAAAACCCAAAGCTCCATATATAAGACAGTTTACAACAACTTTAAAATAAACAGCAAAGATACAACCTGTTCTCCAGCAATATCCTTTACAGATACTCAATCCCAGTGAAGTGGCACTTGTATTTCAATTATTTAATCTCTAACTTAATTGACTGTCTCCAGTTTTGATGGCTGGGATTCCTTTCCTAGTTCTGATAAAGTAGATACACTAAACATTTTCTTCATTCCTAAACCTTAAAAAGTTCTAAACAAACCCTCACCTTTGCAGATTTCACAAATAAAAACCCTTCTATCAAGGTAAATCTATTCTTCTGAACTGAAAGGGGCAGAAACTTACAAGACCTGAATAACACCGCAAGTCACTCGGGAAAATAGAGTAACATAAGCAGATTTTCAATGCTGAGAATAAAAGTTAAATTCTCCAACCAGTTGGCTGGGTGGCTTGTTTGTGAAGCAGGTGACGCCAACAGTGTAGGTTCAATTCTTACCCCAGCTGAGGTTACCAAAAGGTTTTCGCCTCTTAAACATGTCCTCAATTGAGGCATGGTTACTCTCAGGGTAAACTCATCTCCAGTCATTTCCTTCTAATGAGAGAGCAGCTACACGGTCCTGCGGGACTGTGCTGACTTTACCTCCATGGAGAGTTCCACGATTGTAACCCACTTGTAATGAAGAGATGGTAGTATATGCCTCCTTCTGTACAATGTCATTCTACGATTCTATAACTCAGGACTATAAATTACTTGGAGAAATTGAACATGTCTCCACGATCATGGAGCACCAGCATTGGATTGGAGAATAGTTTATTTGGCATGTATTGGCATGTATACAAATATAAACACACAGGAGGAATTAATGGATTATTTTTGGAATGGCAGTGTGTAACTAGTGGTGTGCCTCAAGGTTCAGTGTTTAGGGTTCAGCTATTTATAATCCAAATGAATGACTTAGATGAGGAAACTGGATACATGTAAGTTTTTCCTGACAATCGACAATGGATTCATGGTCATCATTAGACTCTTAATTCCAGATATTTTATTGAATTCAAATTCCACCTTCTGCCATCGTGGGATTCAAACCCAGGTCCCCAGGACATTATGTGGGTCTCTGGATTAACAGTCCAGCGATAATACCACTAGGCCATCACTTCCCCATAAAAAAATGCCTTTGGTCATGGTGGGATGGGGACACTGCAACAAAAGTTCACCAGTTTGATGGGATGAGAGAGCTCTTCTATGACGATAAGTAGAATACGCTATGATGTCTGTTATGAAACAATGAGAGGTGAATGTATTAACTGTACAACAATCCTAGTCATGTAAATAATATGTCTTTTAGTTTTCAGAGATAATGGGAACTACAGATGCTGGAGAATCCGAAATAACAAAGTGTGGAGCTGGATGAACACAACAGGCCAAGCAGCATCTCAGGAGCACAAAAGCTGACGTTTCATCAGAAAAAGGGTCTAGGCCCGAAATGTCAGCTTTTGTGCTCCTGAGATGCTGCTTGGCCTGCTGTGTTCATCCACTCCACACTTTGTTGTCTTTTAGTTCCCATTGTTTTTGGAATGTAAATTTAAAAATGAAATTACAGATATTCCTTTAAAAGAAGAGTCTGTGCAAAGAGATTGCTACACTTTAAAAAATCATGTTTACGAGAACACACTCTGAATTGTATGCAATATTGCATTTTCCTGGGACAGTGACAGCATAAGCAGACAGCTTGGAGCCGATGCATCCTGAGCTAAAAGAAAAAATTTTGACAACAATGGTCTGATTGGTTCTTGACTAGGTGCCTATGACTTCTGTGGAGTCAGTGTGGCAGAGAACCACCTCGCCTGCAAAGAGAAGGCATTGAAAAACTTCTTGGAGTCTCCTTCTTTTGTGAAAGTACTGGAAAGTATCTGCTCACTGCTTTCCTCCCACTTCTCACTGCAAATTTCCTGTTGAAGGAAATAAAACACCTTTTGGATATAGTAAATTATGAATTCTGAACTAGTGAATGAAAGAAACCTTCAATGTGCTAACAACCTTGTGTCAATAGCAAAGATCTAAAAACCAATTGAAAAGGAAGAAAAAGGAACTCATCGTTTCTATCATCTAGGACAGGTGCTATCGAACTGTGTTTCCCTGTTTCTTTATCCTTACTCAGTGTCCATGTTTCGCCTGTCTTTTATGTCAGCCTGTTTGTGATGGGATAGAGTTTAGGAAGGCATAAGGTTTAAATTGTAAAGTTATGTCAGCAATTCATTTTTCCTACATGCCATGTATAAAGACATTTATTTCATAATGAAGTTATTTTCTTAAGCATAGAATACTGATCAGTGGTTTCTTTTAAACAGAGTCCACCAATTGGGTAATTTGGGGATTCTGAATAGTTTGACTGCATATTTTCAAATCTGCATTGATTCGGGGAATAATGGGACTTGATTTCAAGTGCACTATCATTGTGAGTCATGACACAGGCTTCACATCGTTAGGTCCTGAAAGGCTATTTTGCCTGGCTGGAGAATCCAAAACAAATGGATGTAGTCTCAGGATAAGATGTCAGCTGTTTAGCACAGTTGAAGAGAAATTTATTCGTTGAGGAGATTCTGAATCCTTCTTTTTCTAAGATGCTGGTGGAGTAGGTAGGCTTAGCTTGTGGCTTGTCCAATCTCATCAGCTTTTTTTCTCTTTTTTACTTCTTTTTTTCTTTAGTTCTTTTCTTTTCATTTTTTTTCCTTCATGTTTCTTTTCTGTTTTGTCTGGAGAGTAGCAGGTGAAGGAAGAGGCCTCCAGCAGCAACACCAGGACAAGCCGGACACAGCTTCACCCTAGCCCCCAGTCTCATGTCAAGGAAGGAGCAGGTGCTGGGCTGACTCTCCAGGCCTGGACTTGCATGATAGGCCCAGGCACCAGAAGAATTGGCAGTCTCAGGACAGCATGGTAGTCTTGCCCTGGCATGACGATCTCCTCCCTGTGTGGAGGTCTTCTTTATCTTTGGCTTCCAGGTATTTTGGCAGCCTGGCAAGTGGTCTCATCCAGGAGTGATAGTGTCGGCCAGGCATAACAGCCTTTCTTGACAGAGGCTTCTGGTCCAGTGATACAGCAGGCCAGCATGGTGGTCTTGTCTCAGAATGGCAGTCTCATCCTGGCTGCATCTTCAGGATATTCCATAGTTGCTTAATTGCTTTTCCCAGAGCCCAGGAGCTGTTAACCGAGCTGTGATGAACCCTGTCTTAATTATACATTATTTATTATTACGTCTGACTCCTGTCATTAAATATCGTGTTGAGGCGATATACAAAACTTTTCACTGTATTTTTCATGTAAAAGTACACATAACAATACATTTCTATTCTATTCTGAATTGTGTACCCTAGTGGGTTGTAAATGATCAATCACTAAGTATATCCAAAACTGAAACTGATAGATTTTTGGGAACTTAAAGCGATCAGAGATATGGTGGTCAGAGACTGAGAAAGTAGTACTGATGTGAGAAGTTCAGCCATAATCATATTGAATAGTGTAGCAAATTCAAAGCCTTAGAGGCTACACTTGTTCTTATTTCCTTATGTTTGTACACCAGCTCCCCTTGTTCTTCCTGATGGTGGTATTGTCAAAGGATATTTGGGGAAATGAAATATTTTGTGTTTTCTATCATAATCCTTCCATAAATTTACCTTTAATCAGGATTCCTTTCAAATAATCACCAACTTACTTCAGAAAAGTTCAATTAACTGGCACTAAAGAATAAATGGACAAAAGAACTTGCATTTGTATAGAGTGTTTCATGTCCACAGGATGTCCCAAATTGTATTATAGCCAAAGAATTCCTTTTGAAGTGCAGTTCCTGCTATTTTGATAAACATGAGAGATTATGAAGTACAAAGAGTTCTGTGTCCTGGTCAAAATTCCTCTTTCAACTAACAGCAGCAAAAACAAATGAGATAGTCAGTCATTTCATTTGTTAATTGTGGGAACTTGCTATGTGAAAATTGTCCACTGCCCTTTCATACATAACAAGCATTTAAAAAGCAATTTACTGATTGTGAAAGTTCTTTTTGATATCCAAAGAACTCGATAAGGAACTGTATGAATCAATTCTTCTTGTCTCCTGCAAATGAACAACAGTCACACCCAAACCTTTATTTCCTTTCTCCCCTTAACACTAATCAATTATTTATCAAATAGAACTTTCTTTGTTCATCTTTACCCTCAGATTTCTAGGTTTAGTCAATTTTGTGTAATTTGAATTTGCATCATCAATTTTGTCTCACTGATAGTTTTTGCAGGAAATCATCAGTGTAGATGCTGGGCATAAACAGAATTGGATAGAAATGTGTATAAACACTGTCCAAACCAAGAATAATAACAGCTGTTTGGACGTTGTATAGCAGGGCACTTGTGCTTTTGAATTGCACCCAAATGAAACTTATTACTATTGGATAAGGTGGGGCAAAGGTAAAGTAGGAAGATTAGGCAAAAATATTTAATTACACAATTATTATTATAATTCTCAGAAGAGTCTGCACTCATTAACTGTTGGCACAACATTATGCAAGAGCTTTAGTAGACTGTTCATCATGGAGATTGGCACATTTGGATATTCTTCTGATCATTATCAGTTTATGCCAGGGATAATAGAAAACCACCAAAAGCAGAATCCTGGTTGTCTCCTCTGACCCCTGCAACCTCTTTTCTAGGCTGGGTCACTAATACTGACTGGCACCCACTGGCTGAGGTCAGCTCGCGAAACACAACAAAGTTTATAAATCAAACCTCTAACAGTTTCGGAAGAATTCCTATTTCATTTGAAAGTTTTGTACGAACAGTAATTTTTAAAAGACATTTCAGCTCCCCCCCCCCACGGAAAGGGTATTTTCTTTGTTTGAGCTCAGCGTCAATAGGAACTGCCTGTCCCTTTCAAGGTCTTCCAGAAGATTTTCCCCCCCATCTTTGCAACCTTTCATCTGTTGTTCGATAGTGCAGGGCCGTTGCATTTTGGTCTGCTTCGGATATACCGAGACTACGCCCGTCGTGTCAGCCTTCCAACCGCCGGTAACTTTTTTATTCGACCCCGAAAGAGTTAAGTATTGTTGACAAAGCAAGGACGGACCTCGCGCATGCGTAGACGCACCGCCGGGGGCAGAAGCGGCAGTCTCGGCGAGTGAAGAAGCATCGAGCTCGAAGGGTGTTGCTGTCACGATTCCCCCTGTCATTTAACCGACAGATTGAAAACGGGAAGCCGATAACCCAACGACCTCTTGTAAAGAGAATGAGATTTGTCGTGCTGGGGACTCCATAGATGGCTCTCGTAACGGTCCAGCGGTCACCGACACCCAGCACCACCTCAAGCCCCTGTGTTTCGGTGAGTATTTCTATTCACCTACCATTCTTCCTCCTCCGTTCAACACCGTCCGTCAGAAAGGCGCTTGCTGCCCCAGTGCGCCTGCGCAGCTTCACCGGCGGCCACTCTGGGCTGATCGCGCTCACTGGGGTTTTAAAAATAAACGTTTTCGAATGTCGCTGATCGGTCCTTCCTCGCCCGCCTCACCGTCCCACCATGAAGTGCAGTTGTTAATCTATTTATTGGCGTGATTCAGATTACAAACCGCCTCCTGTCTTCCTGCACGGTGAATTGCCCATCGATGGCGGTTTAGCTGATGAATCGAACAACATTTAAACTCTCGTTCGTGCTTCCTGTTTGAAAGTCGAGAGATAGGCCCAACTTTCCTGTAGTAATTTTAAGTTCACATGTACGATAATCAAACGATTTTTATGTTTTGTGAGGACCGGTGTGTACAGCGATTGATGCGTGCAAGAATGCTTTTAATTGCAGTATGGTATTAACCATCGCGGGGTGTAAGCTTCATTTAGTATAGTAAACCCTAATGGCAATTCTTTGCAAAGTGCATTGTGTGTAAAAGGACAATTCGGAGTAACTATTGACAACGGTCACGTTTTGCATCATCGGTCACCTCGCAGCGTAGTTGGTGTTGGAAACCGCTATTGCCAGGGCTGCTGTTACTTGGAGGCGTTTCCCAATGTTGTGCTCCGTTGTAATCTCGGACAAATGAGTCTCAAATAGTAACTCTAAACCCTGGAAACCGAACCTTGTCTGCATCTCTATTTCTTAGTAGCCTGTTTGGAAAGAGCAGTACTTGGTGTTTTTATTTTTAATTGGTAGCTAACTCCTGAATCGCAGCATCAGTTTCTTGGCTTTTTACTATAGTAAAGCAACGTATAGCTTTACCCAGCTCACGTGAAACATTTAAAACTAAAGTATTATATATGCCCCTGGCCGGAAATGAATAGTTCCATATTTCATTATAATTTTGAATTTATCATTTTCTGATGTAGTTACATGACGTTTCGATCAACAATGAAGGAATATATTGAATCTACCATGCAGTGATTGCATATTTCGTCGACTGCGTGTTGAACGTGTTTTGGCTGAGAGGCAGGCAGTTTTTTTTCACATTTTTGATGTACCCATTCTTATTTTGCAAATAACCTTACTGGTTTAAATCCCCCAACCAAAACCTTAAATACTTGATTTGAATGAAGATTAAGCTGACTTCGGTAATACAATAAACTCTTATGCATTTATTTTGCAAACAATGTAATTTGTGTTTTCATATTCAAAAAAATTCAAAAGGTTCATTTCAAAACCTTGATTATTTTTCAAATGTAATAAGTGAACCATTTGATGGGAATGGAAGTCAGTTTGAGGGTTAAATGTAGAGTCATTCATTGCAATTCATAATTGTTAGCTTAATGTTTATTGATATAAGTTTAGAAGGCACTTTTACATTCCTAAATTGATCCCAGACCTGTTGGAGCAAATCTGAACAAAAGGTAAGAAAAAATGGGATTCGCATTAAACAATGTTGTTTCAAGACTGAAAATAGTTTTCAGATGATTATTCTATGACTGTTGTACACGATTAAATTAGTGAAAAGAGTTTTGTTTTTTATCATCAAACCCATTAAAATTGCAAATCTATTCTTTTTTTAATAATTTTTTAAAATAACATTTCAATGGGAATGGAGTAAATTTCACCTATTTTGCCATTTTCTTGTAAAGGTGGTATCTTGTCCAGTGATGCCTCCTGTATGAAGTAACCAACGTTTCGTGTTTCCAATTAAGCACTGGAGTGTCAGGAGCTTATTATTCTTTGAAACATCACAGTAGAGGCCAAACCTTTCCTTCTTTAGTGTCAAAAAATTACAGTTGAGGTATGACTACTTGATTGAAATTATAAGTGAAATGCAGGTTGAAATATTTTCTTTTCTCAATTCCAGAGAGTCCTGAGTGGTTTTGGCTCTACCATTGACCAGCTGATGTTGTCTCTCATAGATTTATTTACTTTCAAAGTATTGTTTGCATCTTTAGCTTCAAAATCCTTTTTGACCACAGATTTATATGATGCAAGGATATGTACGCAAACTTAAAATATTAAATATACAACTTGTGGGATTGATCTTATGTTAATTGTTTTCAGAAACCACTCAGTATTTTCAGTCACATATTTATTATTGCATTTATGAATAAATGGACATAGTGCTGAAAAAGCTGCAGATGATTTGGGGCTGTTTGCAGTGTTATCAGGCAGTGAGCTTTGACTGATGCTGTGGCATGTATAGTTTATTCTTATTTTGCAAAATGAAGTGCCTGTGTAGCTTCGGAGACCCTCACGTGCTGCACACCACTTGTGATTGAATGGATAGATGTGCAGAAGCTTAGGACAATGAATTATACAGATTAGGGAAACACAGAGTTTAGTCACTTGTTAGTTGTCTCATCCCTGCAGATAAAGAATCCTAATTCTAACCGTATTTAAGTCAAAGTTGACCCCTCGCTCCATAGATGTAGCGAAGTCTGCTGAGTACATCTAGCATTTTGGTTTTGCTAATTCCAGATTTCTAGCATTGGTGGTATTTTGGCTTAGTGTCTGCCTGGTTTATCTCATACCAGTGTAACAAACCTGTGCTCTTGCCAGTTTTGTGAATTTATCGAGGAAGGGTCTGATTTCGCCTGTAATGTGCGCACTGTGTTATTGCCTGGGGATAAACCTAAATTAAAGTAGTATAGCTGTGGTAATTTAGATATACCGTGAATGATTTGGTTTGTTTCGTTTTGACCTGTTTGGTTGGAATGGAGTTAGTCTGGCACTGAGTGAGTGTATAGAATTGGTAGATGGGAGCAGCTAGTCTTGTGTTTGGAATGTTTCTGACACCCTTTTTTTGTTGTGGGCAGTCATTGAAGAATTTCTGCCCCTTGAAGTCTCTGCTCAAAATTGTATCACCTGTGGTTACTTTTGCTCTGATGTGAATCAGGTCAATAATTTGCTGAGGGAAGGGCTGGAAACAACTTTTTAAGCACAATTAGTCGGTAAGTATGCAGATTTAGAGTATGTGTCTTCGTATGAGTTATGGAGGTTCTGAGTGAATGGACAGAAAAATGAAGAAAATGAGTTCATTGGAGTGTGATTTACAGGCACAATTAAACTAGTATGATACAGCTGTAAGAGGATTTGTTTATGTGCCAACGGATTAAATCTCTGAAAAATCTAACAACTTTATCATAAGAAGCAACATTTATAGTGCATCAATGCTGGTGAGAATGTAGGAAATTAACACTCATTCTAATGTTAGATTAATAAACTGCCCCAAATATAGAAGGACAATGTTCAGTGGTCATGAGAAAAGGCTCTTTATGGTTATAACTATTGGCGTTTTGAAAATAGAAATTGTTTTGAGTATCCATTATGAAGCCATAACTGGTTAGCTCTGTTCTAGGTGAGAGAGAGTAGGTCAAATAAGGTTAAAGTGTGACTTGAAAAATAATTGGGAGCAAAATTAAATCAGATTTTAGGAGTTTTAAGACAAATATGTATTAGTTCCTTTTACCATTATTATCAGTGTAGTTGATTTGAAATCCTGATTTTAGCAGAAGCGTGCTAAGATGTATTTGGTGCAATGCCTCTTTTCAGGAATGTGGAGATCCACCTCGAAGGTTTTACTAGGATTTGTTTTCTTGGCCCATGAGATTTGGCGAATCCCCAATCTCTTAAAGGTTCACCAAGACAAACTAGTCTGAAAGTTAAATGAAAGCAGGTAAAGCTATCCATAATGAGAATTCCATGTAGTTCCTGCTGATCATGGAGTCATCAGGACATATGTTAGGCCACTTTTGGAATACTACATGCAGTTTTGGCCTCCTGCTGTAGGAAGGGTGTTGTGAAACTTGGAAGGGTTCAGAAAAGGTTTACAAGGATGTCGCCAAGGTTTGGAGTGTTCATGCTATTGGGAGAGGCTGAATAGGCTGGGTCTGTTTTCTCTGGAACATTAGAGATTGAAGGGTGACCTTTATAGAGGTTAATAACATCATGAGGTGCTTGGATAAAGTAAATAGACAATGGTCTTTTACCTCGGGTGGGGAATCCAAAACTAGAAGGTATAGGTTTAAGGCAAGAGGGGAAAAGAATTAAGTGACCTAAGGGGCAACTTTTTCACCCGGGGTGTGTGTGTGTGTGTGTGTGTGTGTGTGTGTGTGTTGGGGGGGAGGTGGGGGTGGGGCGTACAACATTTAAAAGGCATCTGAATGGGTATATGAACAGGTAGGTTTTGGAGGGATATGGGGCTAGATTAATTTAGGATATCTGTTCAACATGGATGAGTTGTACCAAAGGGTCTGTCTCTGACCAAGCTACAAATAATGGCCTGAAACATAGTGAGTAGTTGCAGATTTGTATGTGATGATCTCCTCTGGATCTGTGCCTGGTTGGGGTACTTGAGGCAGTACTAGTGGTGGCACTGACCAATTTCATTTTGCAGACTAGATAGGCAAGCTCCAGCTTCGAGCATATGTTGGCAGGAACATGAATTTCCACTTGGTGGTTTGAAAATTTTTAACTTGACTGCTGTTGGATATCCTTGCCACAATTTGCAACTTTCTAACAACTGCAAGTACACAAGATAGATGATGACAAGTAGCTGCAGTTGGTTGGTTTTATATACTGACCTGTAAGTAGTTTAAGTGGTGAATCTTTATCTTGAAAATAAAATGTTTTGAACAAAAGCTTTTGCATTTTAAAAGCCAAAGGAATACAGTCAAACTTGGGTATGTAAACTATGTAATGACATATTGCCTGCTGGATTTTCTGATTCAACAGTTTAAGCTTTGCTGGAAGACTTTTGTTATTATTGTTTTTTTTTTGTTCACATTTGTCTGCCTCTCTTTGAGAATGGAAATATTGTGCCCTGCACTGTCTAATTCATATTTCAGAGGAGTACCTCAAGTGAAATGAAGTGAATGGTATAAGTTTCACTGAAATATATACAGTAGTGCAATTTTGCATTCTGTTCAGGCAAATAAAACACAATTTCTGAAACAGGACAGGTTGATTGATAATGGAATAGTTTAACCCCTTTTTTCCTATCAGGTGAGTTCATTACTGATTTCTTAGTGTGAAAGATCCAAGATCTGATTACACCTTCAAACCTAAGGTATGATGAACGCCTGACACGCAGTTTGCTGTCTAGTAATGCTCTGTGCAGACTGGAAACATTTAGTCCCTTCTTAATACTGAATTGAATGAGATGGTGCTGTGTTTCCTCACTGTGGAGTCCTGAAGAGGAGATGGTCACATGTCAAGGTGTTAGAAGCTCTTTTGTGATTGTCTGGTAAAATAAACATGCTTTGCGTATAGTTATTCTGCAGTGGTTGATAAGTAGAAAATACTTGAACTGTGCCTACGGTTCTTGCTATAATTTTCATAGGGACTGATAACTTGCTTTTTAAAAAAATGGACACTAACATTACCAAACCTCCATTATTTCTCGAAGTAGAGCTCAACATGGCGAAGTACTGATTCCATTACTATTTGAGGGCAGACTGTAAATGTATTCAGCAGGAGGTTCCTTGCCATGACACAATGAGGATCAGGAGCCACAGATGAAGATTCTCAGCTATTCTCTTACGATAATTCTATCACTTCATTGTCGCCTGTGGTGGGCCTGTTCTAGTAGTGGGAAGGGTCATAGACTGTCTGGTTTTATCATTATTATTAATGGCTAGCTATTTGTTTCAGATATTTACTTAACTAAATTTAAATTTCCCAGCTTCTGTGACAATTGAACGTACACCTCCAAATAATTAGTCCAGATCTCTGAACTACTAGTCCAGTAACCTCATTCTTCAGGCAAGGGAACTTCTTTAATGCTTGTGCCTTTTGTATTGAAAACTAGGCTCTTAACTTCACTCAAGCTTTTACTGATCCTGTCAATACAGTGTGAAGCTGGAGGATCACAGCAGGTTAGGTAGCATCAGTGGAGCAGGAAAATCTGACCTGCTGTATTCCTTCAGCTCCACGCTGTATTGACTCTGACTCCAGTATCTGCAGTCCTTGCTATCTCTTCTGCTGATCTTTGCAGACTTGAGCAAAAGTGTCCAGGCTGAACTAAAGTTGATTCAACTGAAAACTGGCTAGACAGTATTACCGTTTTTTTTTCACAGGCGATTTTACCCAAGGAATTGTATTTGTCGGAGACTTGTTGCTGTTGAATAAGTGTCTCAGATGGTAGTGACTACATGGAAAATTGATGGTTCCAGGGTGACCAGTTTTTAAAAGCTATTTGAGCCTTTTATCTTGTCTAGTGTAGAGATATTCTGCTGATTTTTCTCAATAGTCTTACAGTTGTAAAACAAAGGAATACGTACAAATGTACTTTTGGTTTCTTGATTAATTGTAAAATAGCTTACCAATTTGAGAGTTATAAATGAATGAACTCGTTTTTCTCAATGGTTTCAGTGCAATCAGCATCAGTTGCAATTCTTGTACAGTGCTCATGAAGGGTGTGTTACTTTTGTTTTAGACTGCAAAACATTCCAGTTCCAGAGAGCTCCTACTCATCAGATTGTTTGAGCTCAGAATTGAGTGCTGTGTTATGAATTAATTGGGCACAGTTTTTAAGAACTAAATCTGAGGTTTTAGGATTTTGTTCCATAATTCCTTGGTGCGTACCTAGAATGTCATCTTGGGCAAAGGAATAGGAAGAGAGAATTGCCTCTCAAGACTCGATATTGTATACATGTCATAACTCTCATAACCTGTCTTTCTTTTTGTAAAGCCATAGTCCGTACTGTTTTCCACTGCGAGGATTTTAACTCCCCATGGATTGCAGTTGCACCAACGCTGCAATTTATAGTGTATTTTTTTTTGGAGGAACAGTTGTAAAGAAATTTTGCATGGAGTTTTCTATTTCTTTCTCATTGCTCCAGGCGATAGCAACAGCAGCATGCATTTATATAATCCCGACTAAATTAGTAACATGTTCCAGGGAGTTTCATTATATGAATGCCAGTAGGTGCCTTGTGTCTTCTCCTAGTTAACATTTTTAGCTGATAGGATTGTTCAAGATGGAGAAGGGAACCTCAACTGTGTCCAAGCATGGGAAATTTGGCTAGTTGCCTCGGTTCCATTTTGAGTGCGGTGGCTAGTTTGTAATGCCTGCAATATGATGTTGGATGAGATCGGTAGATCTGCTACAAATTCATAATTAGCCCAAAAAAAAATCACTGGAAAAGCTCGGCAGGCCTGGCACCATCTGTGGAGACCAAGCGGAGTTAATGTTTTGGGTCCTGCGACTCGTTTTCCCAGCAATTTCTATTTTGGTTTCTCCTTTCCAGCATCTGCAGTTTTTGGGGTTTGTATTGATAATTTCCCCTTCTGATTCACTTGTCTTTAAATCACATCTGGTGTGTTCACTTACTGAGTTGTCAGTATAGGAACCCATGCAGTTCCTATTTTGAAAATAGTTAACAAATGAGGATATTTTGTTGTCCAAGCAAATTGAAGCTCTAATTGGAATTGTTCTGAAGGCTCATTCAAATAATGGACTTTTAATAAGTTGCTTGCCCTACCAAAATTCAGTAGTCTCCTACTACCCTGGCTGATCTCTGCTCCTCTAATTCTAGTATCATTGGCATTCCCAGCATTCATTATATGTTTGACTGCTGTGCCTTTAGTTGCCTGGGCTTTAATTTCTGAAATTAATCCATGAACTGCTCTCTCTACTTCTTTCTCTTTATGACACTCACCCTTAGAACCTGCCTCTGTCATCTGCCCCACTACCACCTTGGTGTCAAAACATCCTGTGAAGTGTTTTGAAATGTTTTATCATGTTAAAGGAGCTGTGTAAGTGCAAGTTGACATTCTAGAATGTAGAAGTGATCAGGCTGATCAGATGCTTCCAAAATAAAATGGAAAGATAGTACAGATAAGGGCACATGGAGGGTTTTGATTATTTAGAAATTACCAAAGGTTTTTAAACAAAACGTGGTGTAACATTGCACTTTTTGAATAAATCAGGCTGGTGTTGACTGAATATTTGATTTTATTTTAATTACAAAGTACATTATCGCAGTAAGGAATATTTGTCCTTTCAAAAGACCCTAAGTACTATAAATTCTTTTTCACTTTTTTAAAGGCCTTTTGTTTTATAAAACAATGGGGGTGTGGGATGAAATTCTGTTTTGGCTTATTTTCAAGTGTTCCATCAATGCAGTATACAATCTAAATTGACACACAGCGGTCAATTAGGAAGCTTTTTTAATAGCCACATGACAATGTATTATGGGGCAAATAGTCTGAGTGAAATTTTCATCATCAGGACAAAAGCAAAAACACCAAATTTTGAACGGTGCAACAGGTAATACAATATGACGACAACATAAATGATATTTTCCACTAACAGGATTCTGCCATGTAGTTAAAAATGTTTTTCCTGTAATGTGTAAGAGTATTTGAATAAGACATGAACTTTTTAAATGTTAAAAATGCATTTTTGATGCTGCAAACAAAAAAAATTTCCAAAGGTCAACTTATGTATCACAATCTACATCAATTTGTGCTTCTGAATTTGTTAGAAGGCACCCATACAGTTAAATTGGATTGTGTGCATACAATGCATCTGGAACTATTTTTTTCTATTAAAATACTGACTAATGTTTTGTTATAGTTACTATTTGAAGTTTTTTTAGTTCAACTTTCACAGCACGGTTGTTAAATGGCTTCTCTACTTTAAGCCAAATTTTATGCAGCAGATGGAAGAACAGTCTCACATCCTGCTGAGCTCTTGCTTGGGTTTCCTGGCTTCAGTTCCTGTGGCTTGGTGTTGAAAACAATGTTCTTTAATACAAGATATTTGGCTTCAACAAATTTTAAATTGCTGTATTTTACAGTAATACCAGTTATTAATAATAACTAGATTATGATCAGAAGTGGGAAACCTGGTTTCAGTCTTCTGCCCTTTCTGCTGACATCACTTACAGTACTCATGCCATTGCCCTGAGATCAGATGATAGCCACTTGATAGAACCAAGCCAGGGAAATTTTTTTGTTTAGTCAATGAACTCAGAGGCAATAGGTGAGCCCTCATAATATTTTTCTTGGCGCACTGTCCCTATCATAGAACATCACACCGTCTAAGATGGCTTGTAGTAATCACAGAATCCCTACAATGTGGAAACAGGAAATTTGAATCCATGTTGACCCTCTGAAGAGCATCCCACCCAGACCCAAGCCCTACCTTGTATCTCCCATGGATAATCAACCTAACCTACACATTGGGCAATTTAGCATGACCAATCCATCTAGTCTGCATCTTTGGACTGTGGGAGGAAACCCATGCAGACAGGGGGAGAATGTGTGGAGTGTGCACAGTTGCCTGAGGGTGGAATCAAACCCAAGTTCATGGTGCTGTGAGGCAGCAGTGCTAACCACTGAGCCACTGTGCTGCGCCAAAAGTATGGCTCTATTTTGGTGTTTGACAATAAGCAATGTTCCTTTCCAGTTGGTCTGTAGGCTATTACAGTATGACAATAAACCATATCTCAAATCTTTTGAGAACTGGCACAATACTTTCTTTAAAAAGATGAGAACAAAGTAAAATCGCTCTTCGGCCTAATGAAGTCAAATTACTGTGTAGAAGGTTACAAAACATTGTACAATCTCAAAAGTCTCCAGCTTGAAATATGAATTTCTAACAATGTTAACAGCACAAAGCCATACAGAATTCTGCAAGTTCGTGTCTTCTGAGAAATATCTGACTGCAGAATTCTGAGGCTCCATTCTTCCATGCGCGTAATTTGGCATTTTCCATTAAATACTTCGCAAATTTTATTAGTCATGCTGCAGAAGTACTGACGTTTAACACAGCACTCATCAATTAGTGGCTATTAAAGTCTAACATACTTGGAACGTCAGTTGGGCATTTTTTCCTTTGGCTGTCTTGTTACCGGCGATGCTAAATAGGACAAGAAAATTTAACAGGTCAACCCAAGCTTTTAGACTGGGGGCACGGTGGCTCGGTGGTTAGTACTGCTGTGTCATAGTGGCAGGCACCCAGGTTCAATTTCACCGTCCGGTGATTGTGTGGCTTTGTGGAGTGTGCATGTACATGCCCCCGCCCCCAACCCCACCCACCCTGCCGTGTCTGTGTGGGTTTCATCTCTCAGTCTAAAGATGTATAAGATGGTTGGATTTGCCATGCTAAATTGGCCAGAATGCCCAGGGCTGTGCAGGTTAGGTGGATTAGCCACAGGAAATGCAGGGCTACAAGGTTAGGGTAGGGGGCTGGGTCTGGGTGGGATGCTGTTCAGAGTGGGTGTGGTTTTGATGGACAGAATGGCCTGCTTCTGCACTATAGGAATTCTATGATCTATGATCTATGACTCATTACGTACATTAGGCTAGTCACAGCCCAAGAGAAACAGTTATGCAAACCTTTCCCTGGATCTCCCTTATAGATATTTCTAAACAATCTGTTCGGAGATGTTATGACGTATATCTCTGGAGCAAGTGGGACTTGAACACAGCCTTTCTAGCTCAAAGGTAGGAACACTATGACTGTGCCACAGGAGGAGCTCTTCTGGTCTGCTTTTCTTTTGCTATATCTGGAAATGGTTTTTCATACAACTGAATGGTTTTCTCACCACATCCATTTATTTTCATCCAACTATTGACAACTATCAGTAAATCACTCATGCTGCCGGTTAGATATTTACATGCAAGGCCTTTTGCAAGTGATGCGAGCTGTCAAAAATGAAGCAGAAAAGGGAAGGCGGGATGGGTCTAAATCAAAATGGAGTTTTTCTGAGGCAATAAAGGCATTATAACCTGTGGTGCCAATTTTTCTGAAAGAACCAATTGATGGACGTTGCATGCGCCCTCACTAAGGACACCTGGGTGTGAATATAATTGCAGAAGAGGGGACAAAAGCCTGTTAAGGACCAAGGCCTTAATTGATGATGGGCAGGCTATTTTCCATTACCAAGGGAGCTCATAATCAGTGAGTTCCATAGGGAGATAAATTTGTGATTTCCCCATGGGCCTTCGAGCGGTTATCACACGTAAATAAGAAAATTGACTTGAAACTGTTTGGTGCTATTTCAAGTTCGTAATGCTTGTACAGATGACATACACTTACACCTCCTTTTCTGTGGTGTTTGGAATGCTTTCTCTAAAGCATGAAAAGACATGCTGCAGCTATGTCCATGTTTTTACATTTCCTTTATCTTTGCCACTGTTTGAATGAATGCATGAGTTTTTCTTATTTATGTATGCTTATAGTTTAATGTTTCTGGTTCCTGCTATGGTATTACAAACTGCAGCACAATTTCCTTTCGTACATAATCACCTGTACTATCCTGGCCTTTGTACCATGTTGTTCAAGCAGATCAGTAACATGCCATTACTGTGTAAATGATATGAGCAGAGTTAGCTTTCATCACAAAGGGCAAAATAATGAATTGATGTTGGTGTCATTTGCACTGGTGTTTTGTGTGAATAACTTTTTTTGTAATTAAAGGGTGATGTACTTGTGTAAACAGATATATTTAGATTCAAATGCATTTTCAAAGTGTCAGTCATGTACTTGAACTTTTTAAAGGTGTAAGTAGTCAAGTCACTACCACCTCCTCTTTAAACCATGAGAACAAACACCAATTATCTTAAACACAAACAGAAATTGCTGGAAAATCACCACTGGTCTGGCAGCATCTGGGGAGAAAAAGCAGATTTCATTTTTGGCTCCAGTCACCCTCCTTCAAAACATGAAACATCATCAACCTTTTGTTGGTCCAGGGGGAGAGAAAATATGATTTTGACTGAGCAGGGGTGATGTTTTAAACCCAAATAATGCAGGGTGAAGCTATGGGGCTCTTAATGTAAAACTTTTTTCTTCTCTTTCCACAGATGCTGCCAGACCTGCTGAGTTTGTTCAACATGCTGTGTTTGAGACAAAGGAAGAAGTTGTTATTCAATAAAGAAAGCTTTTTGTTTAAGTTAGTGTGGTATGTTGTATTGCTAGCAAGCCCAATGTTTATTGCCCATCTCTAATTATGATCAAGACCAGGTCAGAAGTAGGCCATTTAGTCCACTGAATCTGTGCTGCCATTCAATGAGATCATGACTGATCTGATAACCCTCAACTCCACGTTGCTGCTTTTTCCAATGATCCTTGATTTCCTTCTTGATTGAACATCTGTCTTAGCCTCAAATACACATAATGACCAAGCCCCAAATGCCATCTGTGGTAAAGAATTCCACAGATTCATATCTGAGAGAAGAAATTCCTCCTCACTTCTCTCAAGTATGCACCCCGTTATGCCAAGATTTTTGCTGTCTGGTCCTAGGCGCTCTCAATAGAGGAAACAACCTTCCTCCTTTTTTCTGCATTATCTCACATTTTCCCATATTCCATTAACCAAGTTTTTGGACACTCACTTAACCTATCTATATTTCTCTGCAGACATTTGTCATTCTTCCCACTGATCTTACCATTTTTTTGTCACCTGCACATTTGGCTATAGTATATTTACTTTTCTCATTCAAGTAATTAATATATATTGTGCATTTCTATAGCTCCAACATGATCCATGTGGCACTCTTTGAAAAACTTGTTGTGACCTCCGCGTTGAACCACTCCTAGGAAATGCTGTAGTGCATTCCATGTACTGTTGAAATTAAGTTACAGGATTTTGACCCAATGACACAGAAGGAACAATAATATACCTCCAAGTCAGGATAGTATGCAGCTTGGAGAATTTGCAAATGGTAATATTGGCACATGTCTGCTGCTTTCTCCTTCTGGGTTGTGGAGATCATAGCTTTGGAAAGTGCTATTGAAAGGGATGTGGGATTTACAGCAGTGCATCTTGCAAATAGTACACTTTCCTGCAGCTGTGTGCTGCTGCTGGAGGGAGTGAACATTTTAAGGTGAAGGATGGAGTTTTGATCAAATGCTGCACCTGATGTTGAGTTGCTTGTTGGAACTGCATTGATCCACACAAGTGGAGAGTATTCTATTATACTGTTGACTTCTGCCTTTATGGGTGATTGTCATGCTTCGGGGAGTCAAGAGCTAAGTCACTTACTGTGGAATTCCCAGCTTCTGACCTGTCCTTGTCACCACAACACTTGTATAGCTAGTCCAGTTAGGTTTCTGATCTCTGTAAATCCTTCATCCCCTGCAAAGATTGCTGTTGGTGATTTTTTTTGTAACATACAATAATCTAGTGGTAATATCAGAATTAAGAATCATCTGATTTAAGTTTCCCCAGGAAAGCTTGGGATCTGTTTGGCTTACTACCTTTAATCCTATTAAGGATTCATGCATGGAATTATGTCAAACCAGGAGCAGAAGTCGCTTATTTGGTCCCTGGAGTCTAGTTGGCCATTCCGTAAGATCATGACTGATATTTTTGTGTTTCAAATTCCATAGTCTCATCTATCCTTGATGATGACCTTTGATTTCCTTGCCCACCAAGAGCATGTCTGTATGTATCTTTTTAAAATATTGAATGACTCTGCATCACTGTCTGAGGCAGAGTGTTTGAGTTATACAGCCTTC
This sequence comes from Stegostoma tigrinum, assembly GCF_030684315.1. Taxonomy (NCBI): domain Eukaryota; kingdom Metazoa; phylum Chordata; class Chondrichthyes; order Orectolobiformes; family Stegostomatidae; genus Stegostoma; species Stegostoma tigrinum. The sequence continues at coordinate 30,500,365 of NC_081380.1, forward strand.
AGAGGGGTAAGAAAAATCTCCTTGTCCTAAAAGAACAACCCTTTAACTTAAAATAGTTCCCTCTATTTCTGGACTCTCCCACAAGACAAAATGTCATTTCTGTGACCAGGTTGTTAAAACAGTTCAGGATCTTAACTCAATATGTCAGCCCACGCTCTTTTAGACTCCATTGGAAACAAACCCTGTCTATCCAACCTTTCCTCTTGAGAATGACTCGCACATTCCAGGTATCAATCTAATAAACCTCTTCTGAACTGCCTCCAATGGATTTATTTTTCCTTAAGTAAGGAGACCAAAACTGGGCACAGTGAGGATAACTTCTGCTTTTATTACGAAAGCATTGAACATAAAGGATAACATTCCATTAGCCTCCTTAATTACATGCTGTAACTGCATGCAAACTGTTCTCACTCATGCTCTAAAACAGTTAAGATCTTGCTGCACCTTGGATCTTTGCAGTCATTCTCAGTTTGAAGTAATACTCCATTTTGGCTGGAAGAATTAAAAATAAACAATTCCAATTTTGCTACATTATATTCTATCTACCAGAATTTTGCCCAGTCACTGAATCTGTCAGTCTGCAACCTCCTTTTGACCTCTTCACAACATACTTTCTTACCTATCTTTGAGTCATTGCAATTTTAGCCCTCAGCTTCCTTCATTTACTTGTTTAATCTATTTTTCTAATCAACCTGTTCACAGATATTATATACTTCTGGAGCAGATGAGACTTGAACCCAGGCCTCTCTGGTCCAGGTGTAGGGACACTACCACTATGCCACAAGAGGGTCCACTTCTCTACATTAAAGTCACCTGTCATAAATTCTAAACACCTGATGCCTCAGCACAGACATCTGAGGTACCCCACTGTCAGATCTTGCCAGTCAGAAAAAGACCCATTTATGCGTATTCTGTTTTCTGCCTGCCAGCCAGCCAATATTCTATGCATGCTAGGATGTCACCACCAATACAATGACCACCTTTTTGTGAAACATTGTTATACCTTCATGAAATTCAAATACAGTACATCAATGGGCTCCAGTTTATCCGCCACCTGTCATTGCTTTGAATAACTCTTAATTTACATAAACATGATTTCCCTTTTGCAAAGCCATGCTAACTGCTCCATTTACCTTGAGGTTTTCTTCATGCACAGCGTTCATCTCCTTTGGTGATCAGTTATTATAATTGCAATATGTACAAAGCCTACATCACTGGAACCTGTAGGACCTTTTTGCTGAACACTCATTGTAGATATTACACAGAAGCCTGACTCTCTCTGTTTCTTGTGTGCAATCAGTGTTACTCTATAACTGTACGAAACTCCACAGATTTTCTGGACAAATACTGTTCTGCTTACTTTGAAATGTCACCTGTGAGTTGGCTTATGGCCAGTCTTTTTGTCTCTACGAAGATAAACATTGTAAATGTCTCCCTCAACCTGTCTGACGCACTAAGTTGTGAATGAAATATAACAATTTTCAGGCTGCCAAGTCTTTGAGACTCTAAGAAATGGTAGCTTTTTTTCTCTTCCTCTTGAAATAATAAAATTGTCAATGAGGGGTGGACAGTTTTTTGCTTTGAGAGGACACTCAAATAGCCATTATCCAAACATGAATCTTGATTCATTACCTTACCAGCAAACTATTCAAAATAGAACATTACAGCACAGTACAGGCCCTTCGGCCCTCTATGTTGAGCTGACCTGCCATACCAATCTGAAGCCCACCTAACCTACGCTATTCCATGTACGTCCATATGCTTGTCCAATGACGACTTAAATGTACTTAAAGTTGGCGAATCTACTACCGTTGCAGGCAAAGCGTTCCATTCCCTTACTACTCTCTGAGTAAAGAAACCACCTCTGACATCTGTCCTATATCTTTCACCCCTCAATTTAAAGCTGTGTCCCCTCGTGCTCGCCATCACCATCCTAGGAAAAAGGCTCTCCCTATCTAACCCTCTGATTATTTTATATGTTTCAATTAAGTCACCTCTCAACCTTCTCTCCAATGAAAACAGCCTCAAGTCCCTCAGCCTTTCCTCGTAAGACCTTCCCTCCATACCAGGCAACATCCTAGTAAAGCTTCTCTGCACCCTTTCCAAAGCTTCTGCATCCTTCTTATAATACGGTGACCAGAACTGTACACATACTCCAAGTGCGGCCGCACCAGAGTTTTGTACAGCTGCAGCATAACCTCTTGGTTCGGGAACTCGATCCCTCTATTAATAAAAGCTAAAACACTGCATGCCTTCTTAACAGCCCTGTCGACCTGGGTGGCAACTTTCAAGGATCTGTGTACGTGGACACTGAGATCTCTCTGCTCATCTACACTACCAAGAATCGTACCATTAGCCTCGTACTTTCATTCCGGTTATGCCTACCGTGGGATGCATTGTAGCCAAGCCTACTTATTTTGTCAATGGTGTCCACTATATAGAAAAGATCCTTGGTTCACAATTGGGAGCTTTTTACCAGTCCCCCCTCCTAATGTAACCCTAGGTGTTGAGACAAACTACAATAGACTCACTACTATTTTGGCTGAGATCAGCCAAGTCACAAGTACCTTCACAAGTAAATGTCTTCCTTTCAAACCCACATGCTGTGTATTCTTTATAAACACTGGAAGACCATAACAGTTTGATGTTTTACTTTCTTTTGCTTCCTCCAGCAAAGGAAGGGTTGGTGTGTGGGTTTTCATGTCTGTTCTTTAGCATGTTTGCTGCTGTTCTCCTAGGTCAAATATTATGACTCCAACTGAATCCAGCACCAAATTCTTTCTCCACCACTTGACAATGCAGTCTAGGTCAGTAGTTTTGGTGTTTTTTCAATGAACCATACTGGATAATCTAAATGCTAAAGCCAAATTTTCTTTTTAAAGATTTTTGATGTTTTGAAGGCTCAATTATTTGAGTTGGCCAAGCCTACACGTGAACTTTTGAATTGTTTAAGAATCTGTCCCACCAAAGGACTTTGCACCCAGCTTTACATATATCGTTACTGCTCTGTTAAGCGAGCCAAATTTTTTTTTAAGGCTACTTTTGTTCAATGTTACAACAACGAAAGAACACACTTTGTTTCTTTTGAGTAAATATTCCAGATTATTAGTTATCTGGTGTGATACTGCACAGCAAAGAAACTTAATTATAGTGTGAAGTGTTTGACATTTTAATCAGTATAATATTGACCCTTTACTCTTTGGCGCAAGCTTTCCAATTTTCTTAAACTAATGTCCTTTGTTCTTCAAACTTTCTTCTCCCATTTGTATATGACAGTACTGGTATACTTGTCAGGGTGTAGAACTGAGCTACCTTCGTGAACTGTGCAGTTGTTGTGGCTAGGGTCTGCCCACAGTGCATTGATGAGTTGTAGGGTGCTGATACAATAATTGAAGGACTGTTGATAAATCTTCAAGCCAGGTTGGAGTTGTATATGCCATTAGTTGTGTGGAGTTCGTATTTGGTCACAGGTACCTTTTTATCAGTCATTTGTGTACTCTGCTTGAAAGCAGGTCCTTGAGTCTGTTTGTTGATGCTTTATTCTGAATGACTCCCTTGGCTGTTTTATCAGGGATGGCTTGCAATTGCCTTCTCCTTCATGGGCAGGGTGAGGACCCAGGCCTGAGTTGCTTCAGGCAGAACAGAAGCCCGGCCCTGATATTGGTGTTATTCTGAGCTACGTATTCTCTACTGTGCCAACTGAGCTAACAAGATCCCTTATTTCTACTTCTCCTAAAATAACTCTTCAAAAATAGCTACTCATGTTTTACAGCATATTTTGATGGGAGTTATCTGTGCACAAAATCGACAAGCTAAAGATTTTATTTCTCTTTGCAATTCCTCACATCTCTGGGAAGATGCAAGTAACTTGCTCAGACTCTGTAGATGTTTATGCCATCTGTGCTGATTCATCCTGCCAAAGAAGGTGAAGAGCAATATTGAAACATTAGCTCATTATTTAGTGGGAAGGGCTTGGCTAACTTTTGTCCCTGTGATATTTAGAGCTATGTATCCTTGTGCTTTCACTTTCATGTGTTCTATTGTAGCTGACTGCAATACAATATGTGAGCTGCTGTAAACAGGTACCCCCCCCCCGCCAATATATTGGAGCACGTATGCTGAGATTCTTTACCTTTTCTCCTGTGTATTATAGATAAACAAGAGAAGAAGAAAGAATAGGATATAAAGTGTAAGCTTACAAATGGGAATTTTGAATTTTAACTTTTTTCCAAGGGATAGATGCATTGAAAAACTGTTGACTAAATGTTTGGCACAAAAATATGTTTTACCTAGACTTCTCTAATGATTAGCCATCTCTCCTTCATCCTGTACTTCACAAGGAATGTGCTGTTATCCTTATTCTGTAATATCCAGTTGAAGCATGATCACTTTTATGGTTAGGTTGAATTTTTATGGCTCTGTGATGTCTTAAAGACCATGTTTCCAAGGTAACTGCTAATTATTGCAGCATGATGTTATATCTGGAGCAGTTAGAGGCCAAAGCTTTTATCTTTGGAAAAAGTGAAAAATGTTCTTGTGATACTTGCAGTAAATGATTTTATAAGATTGTATTGACAAAATTGTATTTACTTGAGGGGGGTGCGGAGGAATCAATATCCTTGTAGCATTGGCAAACGTGCCTACAAGTATTTCAGCTATAACAAGTGTTAACACGAATTGGCTATAATGCAATCAATGAATAGTGAACGCTGTTTGGATCGTGTGAACTTTCTGCTATACAAGTATAGCGATATTCTAAAGCAGTTTCCTATAGTGTGATTTTTTTTCCATGGCGTGAGGTCACATGGCAATGCAACCAACGAGTTATAGGGGAAATACCTGTACTCGCAAGGGTTTAAGTAGAATGGCAGGGGCTGGGAACACATCAGTGAATGGAGGAATTGACTGGAAGGTAGATAATAGGACCAGTAAGTCAGTGAGGAAGGACATGCTGAGACAGGTAAGTGAACATGACTGTACTAATGGACTGAAGTGTGTTTACCTCAATACAAAAAATGTTATAGGGAAGGCAGATGAGCTTAGAGCCTGGATCAGTACATGATATTATGATGTGGCGGCCATTACAGAGACTTGGTTGAGAGAGGGACAGGACTGGCTACTCAACTTTCCAGGATTTATCTTAGAGAGGAAGGTGAAAGAATGTATTACTAATCAGGTAGACTGTCATATCTGCATTTAGAGGACATACAGGAGGGTTCATTCACCTAAGGCAATATAGGTAGAGCTCAGAAATAAGATGGGTGCAATCGCTCGAATGGGATTATACTGTAGGGGCCCCAACAACCACTGAGACATTGAGAAACAAATAGGCAGATTATAGAAAGTTGCAATAACAACAGCGTTGCCATAGTGGGTGACTTCAACTTCCCCAGTATTGTTTGGGTCACCCTTTAGAGGAAGAGACTTAAATGAAACTGTATTTGTTAGGTGCATCCAAGGGGATTTCTTGATACTGTGTGTGGATAGTCCGACTAGAGGAGGGGCCATAATGTACCTTGTATTGGCTAATGAGCCCGGCCGGGTGATTGACCTGTCAGTTGAAGAACGTTTTGGAAACAGTGATCATAGCCATCTTAAAATTTAAGGAGTTATGTATAGGGATAAGTCAAAACTTGTTGGAAGGTATTAAATTGGCGTGGGCAAATTACATCAGTATTAGGTAGGAGTTAGGAAGTGTTAATTGGGAGGAATTGATGTCTGGCAAGTCCACATTTTGACATGGGGAGTTGTTTAAAGACTACTGATCAGAGTTTAGGATCAGCACATAAGGGGAAGGACAAGGATAGCAAGGTAAGGGACCCTTGGATAAAAAGGGAAGTTGTGAATTTAGTCCAAAGGTAAAAGAAGCACATGTAGGGCTCAGGAAGCTGAAATCTGACTGAGTCCGTGAGGAACATAAAGAAAGCAGCAAAGAAATCAAGCGGGAATTAGGAAAAAAAAAGGGGGCATGATTTGACCTTGGCAAGTAGGGTTAAAGAGAATCCCAAGGCATTATAAGGGAAAAGATAGAACCACGAATGGATAAAGAAGGGAATTTATGCTTGGAGGTAGAAGATATGGGCGAGATCTTTTCATTGGTATTTATGGAGAAGGATATGAAGGGTAGTGAGATTTGTGTGGAGCATTCTGGGTATTTTGAGATCAGGAAATAAGTGGTGTTGGGCCTCTGAAGAGCATTAAGGTGGATAAGTGCCCAGAGCCTGATGGTATCTACCCCAGGTTATTGAGAGAGGCAAGACAGGAGTTTGTTGGGGCCTTTATCAAGATCTTTGTGAACTCGTTAGCCATTGGAGAAGTTCCAGAACGAGTAGCTAACATTGTTCCTCTGTTCAAGAAGGGAAATAAGTATAATCCAGGAAACTGTAAAACGGTGAGTGTACAGTTGGGGATGCAATGGCCTAACAGTATTATTACTGAACTGTTAATCTGGAGACTGAGGTAACAGTCCTGTGGACCTAGGTTGGAATCCAGCCACAGCAGCTGCTGGAATTTGAATTCAAATAAAAATCTGAAATTAAAGGTCTAATGGTGACCATGAATCCATTGCTGATTGTCAGAAAAACCTATCTGGTTCACTAATCCCCTTTAGGGAAAGAAACCGCCATTCTTACCTGGTCTATCCTACATGTGACCCCAGACCCACCGCCATATGGTTGACTCTTAAAAGACAGGCAATAAGTGCTGGCCTTGCCAACGATGCTGTCATCACATGAATGAATTAAGAATCCTTAGGGATATGATTTACATGCAGTTGGGAAACCATGCCCTAATTAGGGACAGACAGCGTGGCTTTGGTAGGGGCAAGACATGTCTTATAACTTAATTACATTTTTAATGGGGGTGACAAAGGTGATTTGTGGGTGGAGCAGTGGTTGTTGTCTACATAGATTGTATAAGGCTTTTGACAAAGTCCTTCAAGGTAGGCTCATCTAGAAGATTTAAGATGCATGGAATCCATGGTGACTTGGCCACATTGACTCAGTATTTCCTTGTCTGTAAAATGTAGAAGGTAGTGGTGGAAGGGTGTTTTCCAGGCTAGAGGCCTGTGATTTATAGTACTCTGCTTTGTTTGTGATATATATAAATGACATGGATGAAAACATAGATGGGTGAGTTTAGAAAGTTTGCAGTCAACAGACTGGCGGAGTTGTGGATAACACAAGATTATCATCAAAGAATACAGTGAGATATAGATCAGTTACAGATATGGTTGGAGAAATTGCAGATGGAGTTTAATCTGGGTAAGTGTGAGGTGCTGCACTTTGGGAGATCAAATGTTAAGGAAAGGAAAAGTAAGCAATTAATGGCAGGACCCTGAACAGCATTGATGTGCAGCGTGATCTTGGGGGTTCAAGTCCATAGCTCCCTGAAAGTAACCGCTCAAGTGATAGGGTGACAGAGAAGGCTTACGGCATGCTTGTCTTTATTGGTTGTCGAAACAAGTTTAAGAGTCAGGATGTCATGTTGCACCTTTTAGAAGACTTTGGTTAGGCCACACTTAGAGTATTGTGTTCGGTTCTGATCGCCATGTTACAGGAAGGATGTGGAGGCTTCGGAGGGGGTGCAGAAGAGGTACAGGATGCTGGAATAGTAGGAACTGCTGATGCTGGAGAATCTGAAATAACTTGGTGTGAAGCTGGATGAACACAGCAGGCCAGGCAGCATCAGAGGAGCTGGACGGTTGACGTTTCGGGTGGAGACCCTAAACGTCAACTTTGCCGCTCCTCTGCTGCTTGGCTTGCTGTGTTCATCCAGCTTCACAGTGTTATCTCAGGTACAGGATGTAGCCTGGATTAGAGGCTACGACCTATAATGAGTGGCTGGAAAAACTCAGGTTGTTTTCTCTAGAGGCTGAGGAAGGATGTAATAAAAATCTATAAAATTGAGATGCGTAGATAGGGTTGACAGAACATTTTTGCAGAGTTGAAACACCTAATAGTTGGGGCATGTATTTGAGATGAGGGGGGAATGTTTTTTACACTGAGAGTGGTAGCATTCTGGAGGATGCTGGCAGCGGTTTTTGGAGGCAGATACAATAGCGGTGTTTAAAGGAACTTTTTAGATTAGCACATGAATATACAATGAATAGAGAGATATGGACCAAGGTCAAGCAGAAAGGGTTGGTTTAATTTGGTGTCATGTTCGGCACACCATCGAGGGGCGAAGGGCTCATTCCTGTGCTACATAGTTCTGTGTTCTAAATGTTGCACTAAATTAAGACAAGAACTGGAGAATGAACAGGAGAAGAGATGATAAAATGTGAGGCTGGATGAACACAGCAGGCCAAGCAGCATCTCAGGAGCACAAAAGCTGACGTTTCGGGCCTAGACCCTTCATCAGAGAGGGGGATGGGGAGAGGGAACTGGAATAAATAGGGAGAGGGGGGGGAGGCGGACCGAAGATGGAGAGTAAAGAAGATAGGTGGAGAGAGTGTAGGTGGGGAGGTAGGGAGGGGATAGGTCGGTCCAGGGAAGACGGACAGGTCAAGGAGGTGGGATGAGATTAGTAGGTAGCTGGGGGTGCGGCTTGGGGTGGGAGGAAGGGATGGGTGAGAGGAAGAACCGGTTAGGGAGGCAGAGACAGGTTGGACTGGTTTTGGGATGCAGTGGGTGGGGGGCTGGAGCTGGGCTGGTTGTGTGGTGCAGTGGGGGGAGGGGACGAACTGGGCTGGTTTCGGGATGCAGTAGGGGAAGGGGAGATTTTGAAACTGGTGAAGTCCACATTGATACCATATGGCTGCAGGGTTCCCAGGCGGAATATGAGTTGCTGTTCCTGCAACCTTCGGGTGGCATCATTGTGGCAGTGCAGGAGGCCCATGATGGACATGTCATCAAGAGAATGGGAGGGGGAGTGGAAATGGTTTGCGACTGGGAGGTGCAGTTGTTTGTTGCGAACTGAGCGGAGGTGTTCTGCAAAGCGGTCCCCAAGCCTCCGCTTGGTTTCCCCAATGTAGAGGAAGCCGCACCGGGTACAGTGGATGCAGTATACCACATTGGCAGATGTGCAGGTGAACCTCTGCTTAATGTGGAATGTCATCTTGGGGCCTGGGATGGGGGTGAGGGAGGAGGTGTGGGGACAAGTGTAGCATTTCCTGCGGTTGCAGGGGAAGGTGCCGGGTGTGGTGGGGTTGGAGGGCAGTGTGGAGCGAACAAGGGAGTCACGGAGAGAGTGGTCTCTCCGGAAAGCTGACAGGGGAGGGGATGGAAAAATGTCTTGGGTGGTGGGGTCGGATTGTAAATGGCGGAAGTGTCGGAGGATAATGCGTTGTATCCGGAGGTTGGTAGGGTGGTGTGTGAGAACGAGGGGGATCCTCTTGGGGCGGTTGTGGCGGGGGCGGGGTGTGAGGGATGTGTCGCGGGAGATGCGGGAGACGCGGTCAAGGGCGTTCTCAATCACCGTGGGGGGAAAGTTGCGGTCCTTAAAGAACTTGGACATCTGGGATGTGCGGGAGTGGAATGTCTTATCGTGGGAGCAGATGCGGCGGAGGCGGAGGAATTGGGAATAGGGGATGGAATTTTTGCAGGAGGGTGGGTGGGAGGAGGTGTATTCTAGGTAGCTGTGGGAGTCGGTGGGCTTGAAATGGACATCAGTTACAAGCTGGTTGCCTGAGATGGAGACTGAGAGGTCCAGGAAGGTGAGGGATGTGCTGGAGATGGCCCAGGTGAACTGAAGGTTGGGGTGGAAGGTGTTGGTGAAGTGGATGAACTGTTCGAGCTCCTCTGGGGAGCAAGAGGCGGCGCCGATACAGTCATCAATGTACCGGAGGAAGAGGTGGGGTTTGGGGCCTGTGTAGGTGCGGAAGAGGGACTGTTCCACGTAACCTACAAAGAGGCAGGCATAGCTGAGGCCCATGTGGGTGCCCATGGCCAGATGAGTAAGTTTGCCTTCAGCAAACAGCACTTCCAGCAACATGAGGCTCTAGTCCAGATAGTTTAACTAAATTTTCCTTTGGCATGGAAGGTGAAGAGGCTTTACTTGTTGTTATAATGATACTGTGATAGAAATAGCGAATACGACTTTCACTAGTTTGGCTAATATTGTTCAACATGTATTTTACTCACCCCAGTCTGGGCATGGTTAGCCCAATTGGCTGGGTGACTGGTTTGTGATGCAAAGCGATGACAACAGCATGGGTTCAATACCTGCTTCTGGAATGCAGAACAGCTAATCATTATCTTAAATCCCTCTCCCTCGTCTTCCAACAATGTGAGAGGTGTTTACCGACTACCCAGCAGTTAGGTTTGAGACCGTCCAACTACATCTTAACTTGTAGAAAGTTCTGTTCTCCTTCACCTCTGAACTGTCTGAAAATACATTGGTTCCCAACCAGGCAACATCTGACGTTTTTAAAATTCCCGTCCTTGTTTTACAACTCCCACTATGACCTTGCTGTAACGTGTCCTTTAATTTTCCTCAACCTTACAAATGTCCGTAATATCTGTAATTGACTGATTTTGGACTCATGAGCATGCTGATTTTAATTGCTGGACTACTAGTGACCTTTGTCTGCTTTGGACTCGAGTGCTGCAATTTCCTCCATCTGCTTCTTCATCTGTCCTCCTTCCCCTGCTATTCTGGCTTCTTAAAACCTATGTCTTTGACCAAGCTTTTGGTCATCTGATCAACTGTCTGTTTTTTGACTGGCTTTGTCATACATTGTGATGGCCCTTGAGTTGCTTTATTATGTTTAAAGATACTATATGTTGCTTGGAAAAAACAAAATAACTTTTCTTGTTGGATATATGTAATCTTAAATATCATCCATATATATGCACAATTTTTAATGAAAGGATACTTTTACCATTTTAAAAGGTGAATTAACAAATGGTGACCATCTTTTACCACAAATGGGTTTCTGTAACATGCTGTAACTGTGTTCTGTAAATTGGTTTCTGGAAAGAGATCTATTGCAACATTTAGTAGTAAAGCAAAGGCTGCCTAGATGACTTTGCGCAGAGTTTAACACACAAATTTTCCTGCCAGAAAAATGGATGCAATACTGCCAAAAGAGCTAAATAAAAGTCAAAGAAACTACTTCCTGTATTCTTGTTCCTTTGTAGCTATGATTGTGACCATGAGTGGAGAGGGAAGGTGCCGTAATTTCTTTTTAAAGTAAATTCTCTGCATTCTCAGTGGTAATACATGGGCACAGGTTTCTATTTATTCATATTCGCAGCATCCATATTTCCTGTTGTCAGTCAGTGCTAAGAAATATAGAAGCTGTGAATGTATCAGTTAAGAGTCTGTAGTTATTTACTGTTGAGCTTATTTTATTATAAAGTTGTCAGACAAAGCTACGGACACACTTCAGTTTACTTTTGTTGGCATGAGACCCCAAACTAAGAAGTTTAATTGCAATAGTAAAACATTGCTCAAGTGTTTTCACAATCAAGTATGTAATAAGTACAAGTGAGCTTTTTAAGGGCCATTGTTTCTTGATTTCCTTGTGTTGTGGGTCAATCTGACCTTGACCACACAACCTGCTCTTTTTTTCACAAATTCTGTCATGTATCTGGGTTCTGATTGATATTTGGAACTTAATAGAAAGGGAATCATTGTGTGACTGCTTATAGATGAAGCACAAATCAGCCACCTGCATTTTGGATCAGTTAGTGAGGTGCTTTACATTGACACTAACTGCAGCTAGTTCTTGAACAAATTGAATGGATGTTGAATGCCATCTTTTTCTTTCTTCTAATGCTGCTGCCTTAAAAGGTGAAGGTAATTGTTGTGAACATTATTTCATTTGGCTTGCTGTTATTGGAAATTAAAAATTTATAATCTTCTTACATTGCTGTACAACTTCTGCTAGATCCTGTTGATCTTTTAACTTTAATGTTAATATTCCTGCCTTTTGTTGCTTTGAAACCATGTCCTAAACACTGCTGGGATCTTCAAGAGGAGAGGAGAAAAACGAATCACTTAATTTGATTTGTGGAGTTGACTTTTATAATTCCTAATGAATGTAAGCACAATATCCATTTGTCTGGAGTGTCTGTAGCAACTCAGAGCTCCCCCTGTTTTGATACAATCTGCACCTGTGGCCTTTTTGAAAAATTTAATATGTGCAGCAGCTGTTTATCACCTACATTCAAACAAATAAAATTGTATATCATGGCAAGATTTACTGCAAAATTAACTGTGGCGATCAGAGACTGGTTTGGAAAATTTATTTCTAGGAAACATTTAGTTCCCTTTTACTGGTTGGCAGCGGGAGAAAGAAAAGTTTGTGATGTGTGTAAATTGAAATTCTGAAAAACAGGCACTATATAGTGCCCAATTTTTTTTATTGTCTGACGTTACTAAGGACTAGGAACCAGAAGGGATTTGGTTTGCTTACTTGTATATGCTGCTACGGACACACTTCAGTTTACTTTTGTTGTCATGAGACACCAAGCTAATAAGGTTAATTCCCTAAGTGCTCCTTGAAGATGGATATTTAGTGAGAAATAAAAACCTATCCTAAGCAAGCTGGGAAAAGACCACAAATGACAAGACTTAGTATGTGAACCAGGATCACAACGGAAGCACAAGATTTTGAACACAAGGGTAAGTGGCAGATCAAGGTCCAGACGGCAGAATCTTGTGCCTAAAAGGAACTGTGAATATTGGAATAGAGATCAAGACATTTATTACTGAAAGTATAGATTCGGTGCTCAGGGGTTTACAAAGAATGTTATGAAATTAAGTGAGATTACAGTAGGATTTGAAGATGAAGTTAATTCACTGAATTGTTCTAATCGGTACGGTGGAACAAACCACTCCAGCCAGCGTAGAGGCGGCATAACATGATCCAAATTGACAAAGACGAGTTCACCAAGAGACCACGGTGCAAAAAATGGAGAGATTAAATGAATTTTGACCACTTTAAATTTAAAGCAATGGGGTATCACAAATTGCTATAGGTCAATGAGGACATTGGCGTGGGGAGAACAGGCCTTTGTATCGGATTGCATCTGTGAAGTAACATTTTCAAGGAGCTACAGAATATATGGAGAAAAATACAGTTCATGTTTCAAGTGAAATATGACTTTTTCTTCATAAGACATATCGGGCTCGATGTTCCCTCTCGTTCCACAGATGCTGCTAAAGCTGCTGAATTTCTCGAGCACTTCCTGTTTTTATTTCAGCATCTGAAAGATTTGCTTTCATGGAATTTTTTATCCTTCATAGTTAGATATTATCAAAATGGATATTTATCCAGCAGGAAAGTTAGTTTAGAGGGACCATGTGGCATGACAAGAGATGTAGATTTCATGAAGGTTTTTAAAGGAGGGTATGAGTGAGGTGAGACAAAGATATCTTGAAGAGGAAGAGATCAATGTAACTGAATCGTTTTAAGAAATTCGAGCAGCTAAAAGTGCTGTTGTCAGTAGTGTGGCAAAGGAAGAGGAAGGCACCAATCCAGAGTGAAAAGAAGAACAGAAGATAGAATTCTAAGAGATAATGGGAACTGCAGATGCTGGAGATTCCAAGATAATAAAATGTGAGGCTGGATGAACACAGCAGGCCAAGCAGCATCTCAGGAGCACAAAAGCTGACGTTTCGGGCCTAGACCCTTCATCAGAGAGGGGGATGGGGGGAGGGAACTGGAATAAATAGGGAGAGAGGGGGAGGCGGACCGAAGATGGAGAGTAAAGAAGATAGGTGGAGAGGGTGTAGGTGGGGAGGTAGGGAGGGGATAGGTCAGTCCAGGGAAGACGGACAGGTCAAGGAGGTGGGATGAGGTTAGTAGGTAGCTGGGGGTGCGGCTGGGGGTGGGAGGAAGGGATGGGTGAGAGGAAGAACCGGTTAGGGAGGCAGAGACAGGTTGGACTGGTTTTGGGATGCAGTGGGTGGGGGGGAAGAGCTGGGCTGGTTGTGTGGTGCAGTGGGGGGAGGGGATGAAAACCAGCCCAGTTCATCCCCTCCCCCCACTGCACCACACAACCAGCCCAGCTCTCCCCCCCCCCCCCCCCCCCCCCCACTGCATCCCAAAACCAGTCCAACCTGTCTCTGCCTCCCTAACCGGTTCTTCCTCTCACCCATCCCTTCCTCCCACCCCAAGCCGCACCCCCAGCTACCTACTAACCTCATCCCACCTCCTTGACCTGTCCGTCTTCCCTGGACTGACCTATCCCCTCCCTACCTCCCCACCTACACCCTCTCCACCTATCTTCTTTACTCTCCATCTTCGGTCCGCCTCCCCCTCTCTCCCTATTTATTCCAGTTCCCTCCCCCCATCCCCCTCTCTGATGACGGGTCTAGGCCCGAAACGTCAGCTTTTGTGCTCCTGAGATGCTGCTTGGCCTGCTGTGTTCATCCAGCCTCACATTTTATTATCATAGAATTCTAAGAGTTGGGGTGTAGAAATGCACAAATTTTAAACCCCGGCTGTCTAAATTGGCTAATCTTAGGAATATTAGTGACACAAATTCTGTACTTAAACACATGCAACCCAAGTGTTCAACTGTAGAAAGAAACACATGCAATTTTTTTCTTTTTTCAACAGTTGCACATTTGCTTCAAGATTCAGTTAAATAACAGCCTCTTGAAAGCGATACCAGAAAGCAACTGATGCCCTTTCACCCAAAGCCAAGTAAGGAATCAGTAGGAGAGGAAGGAAGAATGTGACAGAAATGAAAAAGACTTGAATGTCATGTGAAATGACACCAGTGTCTTGAATAAAATGGACTTATTTGTGTGCTTTAATTAAACTCTCTACAGTCCTTTTCTTTTGACTCAACTTGACCTAATTTATTTCATGTTATTTTCGTTTTTTGAGCAAAATTTGGAGAGCTGCTCATAATCACAGAAGTTACTTTATTTACTCCCAATTTGATATGTTAAGTAAATTGTACTTTGTAGGTTTGCAGACAGTATTAGCCAGCTGGTGCCTTGATATCTATAATGAGCCAAAATGACAAGCAATTCTTCAGGGACTGAGCAAAGTGTGTTTTGTGTTTATCAGAAGAGAATTGATATGTTGAAGAATTTTCTTTTGTTCAAAATGTACTAAAGAGGAAGGTTGACATGAAGGTGGCACATGTTCCTTCACAAATGGTGTGATTATTTTATGAATAGAAGAAGTTTGTCTGTAGATTTTTGAATTTACTGGAAGAATGTTTAATATTAGTCATCACACATTTGGTTCCTCCCTGTACAGCATGCTTTGTCGATATTCAACTGGGCCAGTTTAAAAGTATATTCATATTTAGGAAGGAAGGAAATCTTTAAAACTCCCACAATATGTTGTGTTGGGTTGGGGGTGGGGAACAAAATTAATTATTGTACCACAGTTGCATTTTTGACAGCATATCACAACAGTCCTAATTATCACTTCAAAGCTTCTTCGGCAGCAGCACATAGACTGGCAGATTTTGATATATTTTTGCATTATAAAAGCATCAGCAGACGTAATTTGTTTTTAACGAGAAAGTGCTTTGATATAGGCCTCAATGTTTGCTTGTTGTTGCAGACCAAATATAACACCCATACAGACTTTAATTTTCCGTTCATCTCTGCCACAGTTCTAACTGCATTGGGTAATGAATGCATTGGAAAGAGATGGATGTTTAAGAAAATACAGTGAAGCTTTGTCATTACAAGCATTTATTCTGCTCTTGTCTATTGACCTTTACATTGAACTAAAACAATTTTGCCAGTTTCTAAAAATAAGATCTATTGAAGACAGACTAATCTGGTGCGTTAATTATTCTGTGGATAAATAAATGTTCTAGGCTGAACAGACCTGAAGAGTGTGTAATCTTATGCTCTGTCGTCCTGTCTCCTCTTCTTTCTTTTTCTGCTTTCCCTATTTTGGAGTAAATTAAATCTTGTAACTGCTAACTATGGTGTTATTAGTATAATGCTTTGAGTATCTCTGAAAAACTCTTAATGCTTGTGATAAACAGTATCCAAGAAAACCTGGTATGTGTTGAGTTATTTTCTGTATTCCTAGAATGGTGGGGTGGAGGGGGAATAAACAACCAAGTTTGCCATTTGCAAGCCCTATTCTGCTAGCTATTTAATGTTTAATAGTGAACAAAGATGAGTCTAATCCTCACTTGGTGATGAATTACCCTACAACTAGAATATGCTTAACAAAGTTACTCATTAATTGGCTGTTTTTGAGTTGTATGCTTTTTATAACATCAAAACTCAGTAAAGACAAGGATAGGGGGAGTGGCAGTCGCAAATGAGAGAGCAGTATGTTTTTTGTGGCTTTGGTATTCTCTGCTTCAGAAGGTGATAGTGGCAGGGTCATTAAATATTTTTAAGGTGGAAGTAGTAGATACATTATTGTTAATCAAGGGAATGCAATACTATTGGGAGTAGTTGAAAATGTGGAATTCAAGTCTAAATGGAAATGGACTGGCCAAGAACTTATTAAATGGCTGGGCTGGTGGGGGGCGCGGGAAGTGCAAATGGTCTACTTCTGCTCCTAGTTTGTATATTTCTAGATATGTTTAAAAGAGGGGTGTAGTTCTCAGGGCTCAATTGGATGGATAGTGGAAATTTCAGAGGTACTGTTGAAATCTTGGGCAAAGAGGAAGATCCTGGAGGATTTAGTTTTGTGTGTGGGAGCAAGAAATGACACTTGGTTGGCACATGGCCTTTTGCAACCAAAGTACAGAGTGTTCCAGGTATTTCTGTGAATATTCCTTCCTTAAGCAACACCGCTATTATTTGGTCATTCCTCTCATTGTTTGCAAAATATCTTGTAGTTATAATGGCTGCATGTTTGCCTTTCTAGTACTGAATTTTAAAAATCTTTTCTGACATTTTAATTGAGATTCTACCCAATGGCTGATAAATCTTTAAACAGGAGAAGGAAATGACGAGCCCAAACCAGAGTGATAAAGGGAAGTTTGAAGAAATACTTGTTTGTACAAAGTGTTAATTGAATCTGGAATGCATTAGAAACAGACTATTAAAACTGAACCAGCTACACTGTTTATAAAGGAATTACATAAACATGCCAAGAAAATAATTTTATGAACAAATAAAACATGTATGCAGATTTTATTAGAACTGAATAAATGACTTCAACACGGGTAGCTGAAACAAGCATGATGGGCTGAAAAGCATTTTGTCTTAAAGCATCTGTTTATTTGAGATACACCACAAAAATTGCTCAGCACAAGTGTCTCCAAGGAGGGATGGGATGATAGCCTCTATTGCTGCCCTCTTGTGGCATGCCAATGAGAAGTTAAGTTGAGCTTTCAGATTTTTGATTGTTTATTTACCTTGCTTGTTGATCTCCCCAAGTTTTTACAAAGTTGAGAAAGTGCAATATGTATGTTTAAAAGTCTAGGGATAACTGGATCCAGATAAGGAAAATGGTGTGAGGAAGAGGAAGAAAGCAAAGAAGCAGTTAGGGAAGAAAAGCTTTTGGTTCTCTGCTGAATCTTTGGTTATGAAGTGGGGAATGTGTAGTAGACTTAGGCCCATTTTCTTCTCACTCAGACTAGGAGAAGAGGAAACAGGTAAATGAAAATTTGAGGAGGAACAATGAGAGAAGAGGAAAATGTCTGTGGTGTGACACTAAGCAGATTTATCTTGGCTGATTGGGCTGCATTGGCCAATAATCCATTTTGTTCACCGATGAAATGAGTTACAGGAGGAAAAAGTTAGGAGTTTATTTTGTTGGGTGCAGAGAGTTGTTTTGGAGAGAGGGATGTTGGAATTATTTTGTGCAAGGGTGTGGACTGTTATCAGGAACTGTCATATGACTATGGCATGAAAAAGTCAGGTTTTTTAAAACAACTTCTGTTAAGATTCTGATCCATTTCTAATTAAATCTGCTTTGCAGAGCATTTAACATAACTAGAAGGTTTTGGAGTAGATTTGTAGCTCGGGTTATGGGTGTTGAGGTTGGTTGGCTCGCTGAGTTGGTTTGCTGTTCCACAGACATTTCGTTACCATACTGGTTACCACTGATGTTATCCAGTATGGTAACGAAACACCTGCGGAACAACAAACAGCTTGGCCAGCCAACCAACCTCAACATTTAACATAGCTTCTACTGCTAAATATTTCTCATCCTCTTGCATCTATAACTGCAGTAAAGAAGGGATATTTAAGGACCTGTTGTGGAGCCTTGTCATAATAAACATTTTGCTGTTCCTGCCTGGCAACTCTTTGGATTGATGAAATTAAACCATTTTAAATAATGAAGTAAAAATTGATATGGCAAAGACAAAATAACCTGCATTTTGAGTGAATAAACATGTCATGTACGGGGCTGCATACCCCAAAGGGTATAGATTATCTTTTTCCACTGTTTCCTCTTCCAGAATTTTTTTAATTTAATTTTTGTTTCCTATGGATTTGCTTGTCCTCTTCAAAGAAAACAACTTGTAACACTTAAGCACCGTATTAAAAACACTAGGCTATGTATTTCAGAAGTATTACTTGGATAAATGATTGTCACTATGGCAATCGTAGTCTTTCAGTCAAAACTAGGTTGAGCACATCTGGAAGCAGTCGCACTATCTGGTAACAAATCATACAGTGTAGAGAAATCTTTGTTTCAGTCGCTGCTTCCTATTAAACTAGTTTCTCAGTAGCAAGGAGCTTTAGGCTCCAGTTGTTTCTAGGTGGGGTTGAGGTTGTGATCCTTTCACTCGTTCAGTGTGTTTTTCAAAGCTTTATGACATGCTTCATCTAGAACAGGACCTGGCTGAAAATACTCTTCAGCAGCTGCTTTTAACATTTTCAGGTGCATTCTGTGATTAGTTGACATTCAGCCAAACTTTGCAGTCAAAATTAGTGACATAAATATGTGGATTCTCTAGCATCTTGTGTGGGAGAAAAACCCTGAGTCACCATGAGTTCATTTCATTCATAGAATCCCAACAGTGTGGAAACACTGCCTTTGGCCCAACAAGTCCACACTGACCTTCAGAGCATGCCACCCAGACCCATCTCCCTATAACTCACCAAATCTACACACCCCTGAACATTACAGGCAATTTAGCATGGCCAATCCATGTAGCCTGCACATCTTTGGATTGTTGGGAGGAAAATAAAACTGGAGCACCCAGAGGAAACCCACACAGGCACAGGGAGAATGTCTGTATGGAGTTTGGACAGTCATCCAAGGGTGGAATTGAACCTGGCCCCTGGCGCTGTGAGGCAGCAGTGCTAACCACTGAGCCACCTTTATTGGATCAGAATCTTAACAGAAGTTGTTTTTTAAAAAAAAAACCTGACTTTTTCATGCCATAGTCATATGACTTGAAATCTTATTGGATCATGTGCAGTATTTGGCCATTAGCTTTGTAAAATGTCACCTCTCACTGAGCCATCTTATGAGGTTCATGCAGTTGTTGCTTTAATGTATTAAACTCGGTAGAGAAAATTACAGCTGTGACACTTAACAGGGCAGCAGACAGATATTCATGACATGACTTCAGGATGGTATATTGCCTCCATAGTGGCAGGGTTAAGGAGCAATTGCTGGACATTTTTTTCTTTTAGAAGAGGGTGATCAGATAGGTCATGTCTACATTGGTACTACCCACTTAGCAAGAAAGGATTGTGGCTCTGTGTGAAAGAATTTTTGGAGCTAGATGGAACATTAGTGAGCAGGACCTCCAAAAGAAGTGATCTCCTCCTAATCATCACTTGCTCATTGTACTGGGTGTTATCTAAATAGGAGGATCAGATGGATCTATGTGTGACTAGACAGGTGGTGCAGGAGAGAGAGTTTGATTTCTAGGAAATTGGGATTGGGGTGAAGGCACGTGTACAGTCTGCACGGGTGTTTCTGAGCAGAACTGGGACTCTGTTGACAGGGATGTGACAATTAAAATTGCGAAGTAGACCATATTGGTGAGTTACAAGTGCAGGTTGCCATGTGGTTGGAAATGAGACCTGTCTCAAGAAAGGGCAAGATAATAAAATGAGGCTGGATGAACACAGCAGGCCAAGCAGCATCTCAGGAGCACAAAAGCTGACGTTTCGGGCCTAGACCCTTCATCAGAGAGGGGGATGGGGTGAGGGTTCTGGAATAAATAGGGAGAGAGGGGGAGGCGGACCGAAGATGGAGAGAAAAGAAGATAGGTGGAGAGAGTATAGGTGGGGAGATAGGGAGGGGATAGGTCAGTCCAGGGAAGACGGACAGGTCAAGGAGGTGGGATGAGATTAGTAGGTAGATGGGGGTGCGGCTTGGGGTGGGAAGAAGAGATGGGTGAGAGGAAGAACAGGTTAGGGAGGCAGAGACAGGTTGGACTGGTTTTGGGATGCAGTGGGTGGAGGGGACGAACTGGGCTGGTTTAGGGATGCGGTGGGGGAAGGGGAGATTTTGAAACTGGTGAAGCCCACGTTGATACCATTAGGCTGCAGGGTTCCCAGGCGGAATATGAGTTGCTGTTCCTGCAACCTTCGGGTGGCATCATTGTGGCAGTGCAGGAGGCCCATGATGGACATGTCATCTAAAGAATGGGAGGGGGAGTGGAAATGGTTTGCGACTGGGAGGTGCAGTTGTTTGTTGCGAACTGAGCAGAGGTGTTCTGCAAAGCGGTCCCCAAGCCTCCGCTTGGTTTCCCCAATGTAGAGGAAGCCACACCGGGTACAGTGGATGCAGTATACCACATTGGCAGATGTGCAGGTGAACCTCTGTTTAATGTGGAATGTCATCTTGGGGCCTGGGATAGGGGTGAGGGAGGAGGTGTGGGGGCAAGTGTAGCATTTCCTGCGGTTGCAGGGGAAGGTGCCGGGTGTGGTGGGGTTGGAGGGCAGTGTGGAGCAAACAAGGGAGTCACGGAGAGAGTAGTCTCTCCGGAGAGCAGACAGGGGTGGGGATGGAAAAATGTCTTGGGTGGTGGGGTCGGATTGTAGATGGCGGAAGTGTCGGAGGATGATGCGTTGTATCCAGAGGTTGGTGGTGTGGTGTGTGAGAACGAGGGGGATCCTCTTGGGGCGGTTGTGGCGGGGGCGGGGTGTGAGGCATGTGTTGTGGGAAATACGGGAGACGCGGTCAAGGGCGTTCTCGATCACTGTGGGGGGAAAGTTGCGGTCCTTGAAGAACTTGGACATCTGGGATGTGCAGGAGTGGAATGTCTTGTCGTGGGAGCAGATGAGGCGGAGGAATTGGGAATAGGGGATGGAATTTTTGCAGGAGGGTGGGTGGGAGGAGGTGTATTCTAGGTAGCTGTGGGAGTCGGTGGGCTTGAAATAGACATCAGTTACAAGCTGGTTGCCTGAGATGGAGACTGAGAGGTCCAGGAAGGTGAGGGATGTGCTGGAGATGGCCTAGGTGAACTGAAGGTTGGGGTGGAAGGTGTTGGTGAAGTGGATGAACTGTTCGAGCTCCTCTGGGGAGCAAGAGGCAGCGCCGATACAGTCATCAATGTACCGGAGGAAGAGGTGGGGTTTGGGGCCTGTGTAGCTGCGGAAGAGGGACTGTTCCACATAACCTACAAAGAAGCAGGCATAGCTGGGGCCCATGCAGGTGCCCATGGCCAGTCTGTAGGAAGTGGGAATTATCTTGGATTCTCCAGCATCTGCAGTTCCCATTATCTCAAGAAAGGGCAAAGTGACTTAAGTATTCCTGGATACAAGCTGTTCAGAAAAGATTAGAAGGAAGTAAAGGTAGTGGGTTGGCAATATTGCCTCTCTCCAGCAGAGCAATGCTTAACCAATGTCCCAGAGCATTCAAAGACATAATTGATTTGGCTAAAGTTGAGACGTGAACAGAGTGTAATCATGTTGTTTGGTGTAGTCTGAGCCACCAACTACTGGGGGAGCGTAGAGGATCAAATTTACGAGGAAGTTACAGAAAGACGAACACTATATAATGGTTAAAAGTGAGGACTTTACACTATTTTTGCAGGCTATATTTGTACAATTAAAGGTCAAAGTGGGTTTTGTCCCTGGATTGTGTTCAGAAGAAGTTTGTAAAGCAATATGTTTCAACTTGGAAAGGAAGCAATGCTAGACTCCCTTTTTGGCATCGAACTGGGCCAAGTAAGTCAA
Source organism: Stegostoma tigrinum (assembly GCF_030684315.1). Taxonomy (NCBI): domain Eukaryota; kingdom Metazoa; phylum Chordata; class Chondrichthyes; order Orectolobiformes; family Stegostomatidae; genus Stegostoma; species Stegostoma tigrinum. The sequence continues at coordinate 30,522,349 of NC_081380.1, forward strand.
ATATCATTTGACGAACATTTAGGGCACAGGGTCATAATATGATCAGGTTTAGGATGATGGTGGAAAAGCACATGAGTAATACAAAATATGAATAATTAACTGAATGAAAGCCAACTACAATGGATCAAGAATGCAGCTGCACAGATTGGCTCCAGTCAAAGGTTTATGAGAAGAACCAGCAACTGAATAACTCTTCAAAAAAACGTTTGGGCACTGTCAACATTCCCTTGAACAGGAAAATGTAGGGCAAACAATTTTAGATCTACCTGAATGAAAAAGGCAGTAGAAATTGAGATGTGCTTGTGGCATTTGTTCGTTAGAAAATATGGCTAAGAGCTAAGGTGAATGCAGAAGGTTCAGAGGAGAGGAGTAAAGCAAATAAGAGGACAAATGGGGGTAATGAAAATGTTTTACATATAACAACATAAAAAGGAATCCCAAAGTTGTCTTTAAGCACATAGGAAAGGGGTGATACAGTCGTAATGCTCGTAGACTGGTAACTAAGCATCAAAATAATAATCTGGGGATATGGCTTCAAACCCAATTTTGACAGGTTGTGAAATTTTTAATTCAATAACAATCTGAAATGAAACAAAAGCTGGTCTAATTGTGGCTATGTGGGCAGTATTGGTTGTCATAACATTATATCTGGGTCACTAATGTCTTTTTTGGTAATTCTATGGTTTTAAGAGGTATATTTTATCCTGATATTGTTTCATGAAGAGAGGTTGAGATAGAGGTGCCAAGCATCTGTTCCAAGCCAAGAAAATAAACAGCTGTGACACCTTGGGGTTTCTTTTAAAGTTGGAACAGTAGAAGCAGCCTGAATGGGTAGGGTCAAGCTCCCACAGAACCAGGATTTTAGTTCAACTTTCAGTCGTGGTTGGGCTTGTGAAAGCTGCTGAGCCTTTCCTGCTAAAGCAGAACACTTGATTTCCTTTGTTCTTGCGCATGCTCACCCTTGGTATCGCTCGCTCTCTGGTGCCCACCCACCTGCCCGCCCTCTATTTTACTGAATTTGCCTTTGCCAAGCATGTGTTTATGGAATGTTACTATCTTGATATAGCTATTTAGTGGTAGTTTACATAATATATTTTCTTAAGTGCTTTGACAGTTACAATTTAAGCTAATTCTGATTTTTGTCTGTACTTTAACTGGCTTCAAACCTGGTAGTCTCACCAATCGAATTGCATCCGCAATACAGTATCTTATACTTGCCTTTTAAAGTGAGAAAAGGTTGGGGTACAGGCTGTTTTCTTTAATATATTTTTGAGGGTGTTTGGTCTGGTCCATAACACCTTTTTAGGGAAGAAAGTCTGCAATCGTTTTAATGGTCTGGCCTGCATGGGATTCCAGGCCGTAGAGCAATGTGATTGACCGACTGTTTGACTCTTTAATTAGGGATGAGCGCTAAATGACCCAGCTGATGTCTACCACATCGCAAAAATTAATATTTAAAAAAAATAACTCTGGCGTAAGGATGACAGGAGGAGTATCGGGGCTGATTTAGTGACTATAATGAAAATTTACCCATGGAAGGAGGAAATATGGCTTAAATGTGAAATTAATACATTGCATCTGTCTTATGAAGGAAGAAGATACTTATCCAGTCCATAAAGGACATTCTGGCAATAGACATCTTCAAAAATTGATAAGGTGGTAATTTTGGATAGATTGTGTGCCTAAAGTTGACAATGTTCTTGGACTAGATCAGATGCATTCAAGGAGTGTGTCTTGGAGTCCTATTGCATGGAGACAGACCAGGTATCCCAAACAGAACTAGTCCCAATTGCCTGCGTTTTGTCCATATCTTTCTAAATCTTTCCTTTTTATGTACCCCTGCCCAAATGTCTTCTAAATGTTGTTGCAACTATGTTATATCCCTTATAAATCTTTTCCCTTTCATCTTTAAATCTATTGGATTCCCATATCCTAAGAAAGAGACTTTGACTATTCACCTTTATCTGTGTTCCTCATGATTTTATAAAACTGTATCAGGTCACCCACCAGCCTCCTAAGCTCCAGGGAAAAGAAGCCAGAGTCAATCCATCTCCTATTTATAGCTCAAATCCTCCAATCCTGGCAATACCCTTGTAAATTGTTTTTGCACCCTTTCTAGTTTAACAACATCCTTCCTATGGCACTAGAATTGAATGCGGAAGTACAAAAGTGGCCTCACCAGTGTCTTGTACAGCCACAACATACCATTCCAACTCCTGTAGTCAAAGCTGTGATTAATGAAGGCAAGCATGCCAAACGCCACCTTCACCACCCTATCTACACATGACACCGCTTTCCAGGAACTATGAACCGGTGCCCCCAGGTCCCTCTGTTTCTGCAACATTCATTGGGGTCCTGCCGTTAATGTATAAGTCCTTTATTGAAGGACAGTAATATGCGTCTATAAAATATACATACGTGATCCAGGCCTTGGTTCACAGGGAAGAATTTCAAATTTCTATTGAAACAAAATTTGCATGTATTGTGAACTGAGGGTGGGAGTATAGAACTGCAAAAGGGCATTAGCACCTTAATGGTGTGGGAAGGTAAGTGGCAGGTGATACTTGATGTGGAGAAGTGTGAAGTACCCTTTAGTAGAAAGAATATGGAAAGACAGTATAAGATAAAGGGTACTACTCAAATGTGTGCAAGATCAGAGATCTGGATGTATACGTGGATGAGAGGAGACCCTTTTGGTGCAGTAGTACATCCCTATCTCTGTTCTAGAAGGCCCAGATTCAAGTCCCACCTGATTACATAGATATATCATGTATGATCAGGTTGGTTTTTAAAAATAAGTGTATGCATGTGTTATTCAAAGCGGCAGGACTGGTGGAAAGGGAAATTAATAAAATGTACAGAATTCCAGGCTTTATTATTAACAAGGGCCTATAATATCCGAATGAGGCAGTAATGCTAAACCTGTGTGACATTAGTTAGATCTCAGTGTTGGTTACAGTTCTGACTTCCACACTTCAGGAAGGACATGAGAGAATAATTTGGAAGGGATGCAGAAGAGGTTTACGAGAATTGGTTTTGGAGATGTAAGACCCCCATCATGAGGATAATTAGAGAAGTTGGGATGTTTCCCTTGACTTTGATAAGACTAAGAGGTGATTTGAATGGTTGTTTTAAAAATCAAGAGGATCTGGCCCTGGATGGGAGAAATTGTTGCCAATTATGTAAGGATTCGAAATTCAAGGGCGTAAGTTTCAGGCAACTTGCACAAAGAAACAAAGGTGACGTGAGAAAAGCTCCTTCACGCCACATGTAGTCAGCATGTAGCTGGAACTGTGGTGGAGACATATTCAATCAAGATTTTCAAGATGGCAGTAGATTACTTAATAAAAACAGTGTGTAAGGTGACAAGGCAAAATGCGGGAGAATGTTCATTTGAAAAGTTAGCAAAAACACTGGTCAAATAGCCTGCTGCACTGTAATAATTCATAATTTCCTTTTTAACTTTGAACTTTGTATTTATCCTGGTTCTTGTTTGTATTATCAACTTGATATCTGTCATATGCACCCTTTTTCTGCTTAACATTGCTTGCTGTCTATCTCTTTCATCATGCAAGGTGTTCTGACCTTTCTCACCTTGTCAGAATGCATTGAGACAGTATCTGGAGCAGTCCATTTTTATACTTGCCAGATTTTGATTTCAGTTAACTGACAGATTCATCCTCCCTGCACTGAAACTGGCACATCTCTAGTTTAATGTTTTTAAACTCTACATTCAAACACAGCATAGATAACAAATACCATAATCACTGTCTGATTTTTCTTTTCCCCCTCCTCCCCAAATGTTGCTGTGCAGACAATTTGATCCTCTTGACCTCCCTCAGCAACCTTATTTCCCCACAAGCAGATCCAGAACTGTCTCCTTCCTGCTGGGCCAGAAACATACTAATCTGAAAAATTAATGTTTTCTCCCTGTTTTTCTTTTTATTGTATTACTACCCTAATGCATTTTAAAATAATTACATTCCTTATTCACATTTGCGAAGGTCGATTTACATTTATGGCATTTACTTCAAGTTGTTGATTTGTATCTCATTAAAAATAATTCCAATCACCTTACCAAACCCAGGATGAAAGGTGTTTAAATTTTTGATTTGTTTTGCACAAGCAATTTTTATTTGGGTACATAAAATGTTTTTCCTTTTTAATATCTTGCAGGAGGCTGACAGTGGAGAAGAAGAACGCAGATCCCAACCACGCAGGTAAGAGATGGCACTTAATTTTCTAAGCAGTGTCTATCTTACAAAGATTTGCTTTTCTTAAAAAAAAAAAGGGTGCATAACATTTGCTTTAAAAGCACGTTGGTTTTTTTTGGAAATAAGTGTAGAAATATGACTTCAAAAACCATTAATCCAAGAATTAATCTGTGATGCAAGTGCCCCACTCTGGTAAGAATCATTGCTGAAATGCCAGCTTTGGAACTTATTTAGAAGATATCCTTAGAAGTATTAAACAGTTTAAAAAAAGTGCAAGTATTAACTTGAAGTGATTATTTTGGTGACAGTGAATTTTTAAAAAAATTGCTAACTCTGGTATCAGTGCAGCTTTGTATCAGACAATAAACAGCTTGCATTTGCAAAGTTTTGACATGGGAAGAAAAAGCTCTGCTATTGCATTTGCTATCCTGTGCACGCTGATGTCCTCTGATACACTTTCCCTCTCTTCTTACACAATCGTGTGATATGTGAGTTCCCTGTCTTGAACTTGTGCGAGCCCTATGCCACCCACCCAGCCATGTGCTCATTCTGTCTCTGTCTCTCTCACAATCTCTCTTTCCCTCTCCTGCGTGTATTTTCTGCCTGAGATATCATACTTTGGAATGTGGTGAAAATAGAAATGATAGACCTAGCTTCTCCTTACCCTGTGAAACAGAAAACGAAAAGAACAGAATTAGAACTGATACTTGGATGTAGTCTGGTACCATTGGCTTTAACCCACGATCCACACTGACTGTGCACTACAAAGTGAAGTCCACCAGATGGTGCCTAGGTACGTGCAACTTCTTAAAGAAGAAAAATCCCAGCATTGTGTTTTACACAGAGAAAATGACTGCTAACCATTGACAAAAATCATTAATTCTGTTGGCAGGTTTTCTGTTAATTAATTAATGCAATGATAACAAGCATCTCTTCCAAGTGCTGTATCTAGTGACATTATTGCTATCAATTCTGCCCAAATATCATGACTTAGATGCAACTTCAATTACACGTTCTTAGAAGGCAGGAGAGTGATTGTAGTGGAGTTACTTCTTGATTTGATTCAAGCTTTATTGTCAGTACAAGTGTACAGTGAAAAGTGTTCAATGTCCCTAAACAACGTGCCACCTTAGGCACAAAGTACCTAGGTACAAAACTTAAGTACAAACAATAACGTAGAGAAGCAAGGTTAAAAGTAAAACATGACCTTGTTCTTAGTATAAGTAGAGAAATAAATTTGGAAGTGACCGTTATTGTCCTTCCTAGTAGTAATTGGGAAAATAAGGTATAAAGGTAAAAGTTCGACAATCTTAAGTGCATTCCCTCAAGAACTCAGTCCCGTCTGCTTTGGCTGGGTATCCTTGGGCTTCCTGCTGTTGATGCAGCAGATGTTTGGGGACCAACACTATGTCATTGAGCAATGGGTCTGTCACAAGTTCAAATGTTGGTTATATTGTTGATTATTGTCTATTATTCTGTTGTGACATTATGTCAAAGATGTCCTAACAGGACCTAGCTGCTAGGCCTCTTCTTGCACCTGGCACATTCCATTGTAGCTTAATATTAGGAGAGACATCACCACAGCTCCAAACTCAGGCCTTTGGTTATTTTTGTGTACCACAGCAACATGCATTTAAGACCGTGAAACATCTCAAGGCACTTAATTGAACTGTATTAAACAAACTTTGACACTGAGCCACATTTAACACAAGACAAAAATAGGACTAGGCCTTTTGAACCTTTGAAGCTGCTTCATCATTCAGTTGGAACGTAGCTGGCATGATATGGCTTTAACTCCATTTTTTCAGCCCACGGTAATTTTTGATTTTTTTTTGATCGCGTCTGTCTAGCTCTGCCTTAAAAATGTTCAGTGACCCAGTATCAAGGGTCGAAGGGCCTGTTCTGCGCTGTATTGTCTCCACTACTGTCTGGGTAGTTATGACCAAAGATTAACAAACCTCTGCGAGAAGAACATTCTCTTTTGGTGGCCTCTAGAGGTTACATTATGGAAATAGGAGGTAATAGCCTAATGGTATTATCGCTGGACTATTCCTCCAGAAACCCAGATAACATTCTGGGCACCTGGGTTCAAATCCTGCAGCAGCAGAGTTTGAATTCAACAAATATCTGTAATTAAGAGTCTCATGATGACTGTGACTCCATTTTCAATTGTAGGAAAATCCTATCTGGCTCACAAATGTCTTTTAGGAAAGGAAACTGCCATCTTTGCCTGGTTTGGCCTACATGTGACTCCAGAACCGCAGCAATGTGGATGACCCTCAACTGTCCTCTGGGCAATTAGGGATGGGCAATATATGCTGCCTAGCTGGAGATGCCTTCATCCCATGAACGAATAAAGAAACAAAGAGAAGTCTTAGAATGGAATTGAGCAAGGTCAATAACATGCATCTGGACAATGGGAAAGATATTCTAAGAGGATGCAGTAATAAGCAATGACATAGGCAGGTTGACAAGATTGTAAAAGAATACTTTATCATGGCCATAATAACATAGGATATCAATTGTGACTTTGAGAGCCATTTTAATAGTCTGGTAGAAGTGTAAACCTGATTGGAGTAGTTCAAACAGCCCATTGCAAAAATTGAGAGCAGATTTGGGAGACATCATTAAAGTAGTAAGAACTTACAAGGGAAAAGGGAATTGAAGATGACGTGGGAGTTTACAAGGATAATAGGTTTCGAAGGTAAGCTGTCTTTGAGAAGAGAGGTTTATGATAGTAGATCTAGAGGGAAGGGGAGGGGAAAACCAGCTATTCACATAGGGGCTAGCATAGTAAGTTGGATGATCTGTGGTTGAGGGGAATATATTTGAGAGGCTCAGAAGTGGTATTTGTGGACAAGATGAACCAGGAGCACGCATGAATGGAAACAGAAACTAGAAAATATTTAAGTACGAGACAAAGGCAAAGTGAACTGCAGGGTAAGGTTGGCCCTGCTTTGCAAACTAATCAAAGAATGTGAGTTTTTGATAGTGTTTTGCTATTTGGAGTTGGCCAGATTGGAAAGAGTCTAGTCCCTAATTATTCAGCATCATTTAAACTGCCCCCTGCCTTGTTTCTGTTAGTTAAGGGGTATACTTTTCCCCCTCATTCTGTATATTAAGGTTATGAAAGAAGGAAGTGTGGAGCTGGATTGCATATTTTTTTGTGAACAGGTTGAAGCATGAAGCAGAATGTGGAGACATAGGATCTATGTTCTGCAAAAGATGTTCCTTGCAACAGGATTTTTTTTCTTTATTCACTCGTGAGGGCATGAGTGTTGCCGGCTGGGCTTGCATTTATTATTGCCTGTCCTTAAAAGTTATTGCTTGAAACAAAGTATTTTTGTTGGTGCTTATAAAACAGTGATCACCAGTTCACAGGACCATGTTGTTGCTGTTTCAGTAACATTAATGTAAATTATTACTACCAATTTGGTATTTATCCAAAATGAACGGCAAGCAAAGATTTACAAGGTAAGAATAGGTACAAAATAGGAATATTTCACTCCTGTGTCCTGACGCTTGAGGACAAAGTACATTGTTGTAACCCAATCAGCCCTTTCATTTTGACATTTGAAGCTAATTTATATGTGCAAATATAGAGTGGTAGTAAAACTGAGAAAACAATACCTTACTTGAATAAGAGTCTGAATAGGGTAGAGGAGCAAAGGGAGCTAGGGATACAGATGTATAAATCACTAATAGTCGTAACACAAGTTAATAAGCCTTCAGAACTAGCATGGGGGTGGGATTTTTTTTTGGAGGAATAGAACTGAGAAGCCTGCAAGTTATGTTAAACTTGTACAGAATCTTGCTTGAAGTATAGCCTGAGAGTACTGTGCACAATTGTCTTCTCCCATGAAAAGGCCACAGAAGAACTGGGGTTGGATCAATCGCAAGTTTTCACAACAATCATTTGAGAACTGAGTGAATATACTTATCATGAAAGGCTGAAAAAGCTTGGGATGTTTTCAGTTGAAAATAATAAACTGAGGGGAACCTTAAAATTGTGGACTGTTTAAAAGGTAGATATAATGATCTTTCCACTTGGGTTAGTGGGAAAGGGTGTGGAATCCAAATCGAGGGACTGTAAATAGAAGTTACTAAGCAATAAATCTGAGAGAATTCCAGGGAAGCATCTTCACATAAATTGGTGGCAAAAGAGGAAAAGTTCCTGCTGTAAGTGGGTGAATAATGTATTGTATGTAATTAATAAATAAGCACAGAGGAAAGGGGATCCAAGGGTACGTATGTAAGTGCTGGAGCAGACAATTTGGCTAAATAGTCTATGTAATTCTATAAACCAGTACAAACTTGTCGTAAGTAAATTTATGCAAACCAGGAAATCTACCAGAATGCTGTTCCATGCATTCTGAGTTGTCCACATTTAGATTAACATTTTTTTGTTGTGGATAGCGATTTCAATAACCAGTTGTTTTGCCTAGAATGGTGAGTCTGTGAAGGAATACTATGATTTCATTTTTTTATTGTTGTGGCCATTTCTGATCTATTTTGAGTGTTCTGCTTTGAAATTGTATTCTTTCAATAATTGCAATTTGACTTGTACTGGACATTCTCTGGAAAGATTGCATCTGGCCAAGGCCTCTATGTTGCAACTGAGCATTCTCCAGCAATTATGCAACATTAAATGGAGAATTGTGTTTTAACATAAACAAATTACAGTTAATATGGTGCCATCTTCTTTACAGTCATAATGTTCCAACAGTGTGAAAATAGGCCATTCAGTCCATCAAGTCCATGGAAATAATAAGAATAATTATCATTAGAGAAAAAGTGCAAGTGAAATTAATGGTGCCAAAGGCTAGAGAGCCCCTTGGACCTGATGGGTTGCATTTTCGGATTTTAAAGGAAGTAGCTACAGAGAGGGTGGGTGGGATGGATGCATTGTCTGTAACCTTCCAAAAATCCTTAAATATGGAAAAGTCTCAGATTCATAAAATTGCCAATATAACACTCTTATTCAAAAAGGGAGGGAAACAAAAGGAAAACAGTAATTATAGGCCAGTTAGACTCTAATTTGACATGTTAAACTATTATAAAGGAATTAATAGTAAAAGACTTAGAAGTACATAATCAAGGACAGTCATCATGGCTTCCTGAAGGGGCAATCATGCCTGACAAACTAAAGTGAGGAGCACCTATAATATATTTGAATTTGCAAATAGTTTTTGATAAGTAACCTAATGTGCCATACCCTTAAAAAGGTAAGAGCCCATGGTGTTGGGGGTGTTATGGATAAAGGATTGACGAGCTAATAGAAGAGAGTTGGGATAAAAGGGACAATTTCAGGAAGGCAGCCTTTAACTACTGGAGTGCCAGAGGGATCAGTGCTAAGGCCATAATTATTTACGATCTGTTAATCACATGGATAAGAGAAGTGAATCTGCTATCACCAGTCGACAATTGGCACAAAAATGATGGTAAGGTGATTTAGTAAGGATAACATCTGATCACTGCAGAAGGATGCAGGTAAACGATTGGGCAAAAATTTGGCAGATGCAATATATGGGATTATGAACTTTGGCAGGCTGAATAGGGCTGAGTGTTATTTAAATGGGGAAAGATTGCAGTAACCAGCAGCACAGAGATTTAGGTGTCCTCGTGCATGCATTGCAAAAAGCAAGCATCCAAGTCCACTGGATAATAGGGGAGGCAAATGGTCTGTTAAGCTTTTATTTCAAAGGGAATGGAATAAAGCAATTGGCAGCCTTGCTAGCCTTTTCAAAGTGCTAGTGTGGCCATACCTGGAATGCTGTGACCAGTTTTGGTTCCCTTACCTAAGGAATAATATACTGGCAATAGAGGAGTTATGTTGAAGAGTGGTTAAGGAAGTTAAGCCTGTACTCATTGGAGTTTGAACAAATCGAAGGAAGTGAATCTGTGGACTTCTTTACCACATAGTTCTCAACTCCGTTTTTCTGCCTTATCACTATTAGTTCAGCAATGGTCTCATTGAATGGCAGAGCAGACATGTTGGGCTGAATAGCCTACTTCTGTTCCTATGTCACCTGTTAATACATTGCTCTGATTAGGCCGCATTTGAAAAATAACATTACCGTCAAGTATATGCCTTCTTGAACCAGACATTTTGCCTTGTTTGAATCACATGTGAACACGGTGCACCAAGGTTTCCTGGTACCTTCTCCATGGTAATGCCCGAACCAATCAGCATCCTTTTCTCATGCAGTATAAAATATTGCTGCCTTTTGAAGTTTAGATTTTTTTTCAACTGTCCTGATGAATACAAAGTGAAACACTTGAGTAGCTTTGCCTTTTTTGTTTGCATTTATCTTCAAGTAGAACTGAGAAGGTGGTCAGACTATGTGATTTTGCTGCTTACAGTATTTTGTAACAAGAATATGCAGTTTAATTTTTCCCAGAAATGAAACCTGTTTTATGTAGTTCCACACCTTTATAGAAAGAACTGCAGTTCTACTGTTACTGGCAGTGGCAACTGTTAACAGCCCTCACGCTTCAAACCACATGTTTTAAGACTTTTGAGTTGGTTTACTTACTTTATAAGATGTAACAATCTTTATTATTACTTTGGGAGGTAGGTTTATTTTTCTACTCAGAAATGATTGTTCCATACACTCTCTATCAAAGTTGTACGTTGACCTCTAGGAAAGCTTCCATACTTAGCAGATGAAACAGATTTTATCTAGATTATTAAAATCAAGAAAATTTTGGAGCTGTAAGATGGACTGATGTTACTAGATCACATTTGACATGATTCGACAAAACTTTGATATTACCAGTGCTCTTTCACATTGCATGAAATGTATTATATTACTACATAGAAGTATTTTAAAGAAATATAACAATCACCTGAGATATTAGAGCAGTTGACAAATGAAGGAAGGCTGATCGAAGAAGCACCCTAAAGGAAGAAAACCAGGTAGAGACTCAGAGATATTCTGGAACTTGGAGCTTAGTCATTTCAAAGCACAGCCAGTAATGATGAAGCGATCAAACTTGGGGATGCTCAAGAAGCCAGAATTAGAAGATCATAAATAGCTTGGGATGTTGTGGAGTTTGAAGAGATTACAAATATAGACATGGGTGAGCTATGGAGGATTTTGGAAACAAAGATGAAACTCTTCAAATCAAGATGTTGATTGACTGACTGGGAGCCAATGAGCACACTGGTGATGGAACAATACAAGTTCGAACACAAACAACACAGTTTATGGAGAGTAAGGTATCACTCGTGTGTTGGATTATGAAGACTAGAGGTTATAAAAATATAACTGAAGGTTTCAACAGCAGGTGAGCTAACACTGGGGCAAAACCAGTAAGAGCAAAAAAATGTGGTGTGATGATGGTGCGACATGTTTTCAAATGATGTCACCAAGGGAACCAAGGTTAGATTCTTATAGGACAGTAAGTTAACAGTGCAAGACCAGACAGAGAAGCCATTGCAAATGGAAATCCAGCTACTGTTACATTTTAAATGGAACCAAATGAGAGTGGTGTTACTCAGTTGAATGGCATTGGAGATGTGTAGAAAGAAAACAGTGTGGCCAATCATATCAAATCTGAAAAGAAATTGCGACGGACCAGAAATAATAGTTTACCAATCCAGTGTTAGAAATCTGGAATGCACTGCCTGAGAAGTAGAGGCAGGAAATCTCTCAGCTTCTACAAAATGGATGAGAATTCGAAATGTTGGCTACTGGTTAAGTGCTGGAAAGTGAGAGTAGTGTAGAAAGGTGATGATTTATTTGTCAGAACAGGTTGGATAAGCTGAAGGGCCTTTTTCTATACTGTATGACTCTACGAGTCAGGCAAGATTTCAGTTGTCAGAAAACCACTATGCAAATACCATGAAATATCTCTTACAAATCTTCGGTGGTATCACAGTCAACTTTGAACGGTTCACTTAAAATGTATTAGCGTATGGTTTTTTTTCTACACAGGGGCCTACTTAACGAAAGAAGTATAAGGACTTCATAAGGTCTTCCTTTTGTACTTCTAAGAACTGTGAACTGCAAGGAGGGAGAACTCTTTATAGACAAGTATTCATCAGGATGGCTGCATAATTTAACATCCAAGAAATTTGACATCTATTGTGAACTGTTTTTGTGGCTGTGGGTTTTTTCAATGTGCTGATGATCATGAACTGAGGAGTTGTTTACAAGTGAAGCTGATTAGTTTTCAGCTAACTAACTGAACAGATTGGAACTGGAAACAAGTGATCGAGAAAGACATAAATGTACGCTGTTGTCAGCAGTTTACAAACTTGAACAAAAATGTTATCTTTCCTGCAGCAGTTGCTTGACTTTTGAATGGATAAATCAGAGACAGTTTTCAAGTATATCAGTCACTCTATACTTAGAAATCAATGGAAGCTTCCAGACAGAGCTAAACACCAAAGAAGGATCATCTCCATATTGGAATTGGGAAGCAAAGACCAGTGAGCTGACTTTCTAGTTCTCTTCTACCTCTGGTCTTAAATACAGATAAACAATTTGGGAAAAGTGTGTGTGTGTGTGTGTGGTGGATTATTGTATTAATTAGTGTTACTATTTGTCAATGGTTTATTTGTTTAGTTTATAGTCTAATTACTTGTAACCGATAATAAATCTTGGTTAGTATAGAAACCTGATTCATGCTTTCTATCAATCTTTGTCTGAAAGTCAGACGAATGGGCACTTTGCTTGCTTTAGAAAAAGGTCTTTAATATTTGGTACAACTCTGGGAATACTGACCTTTATTTATGGTGTGCTACCCTAATGAGTTGTAGCAGCAGGACTGTTCATATTTGCTTGAACAAGATGATAGTTACATCTATCAAGTTATGCTGTATATCCTTCAGAGGGAGGGGAGTGTCAGCAGTGACTACATGATGTGTCAGTCGTTGAACGAACCTTCTTTTGTGGTATGAATTAAGTGAACACTTGGAACTTGTAGCACTGTTACGTTGTTATTTAATCATCTAATTTAGTTATTATTTTCAATCTGGTTTAAAAATCTAGGTAAAGTAACCCCAAGATCCTATTGGAAGCATGCAGTTTTGCTCCTTAATTGCAATTAGTGTAACTTAACCTTTGTATTTTTAGTAAATTTTAGAGCAAAGCAGGATGAGGCAATCTGCTGCGGGAGGTGTTGAACTTTCCTGTTTCAATAATTGAATCTGATCTCTTGCTGACTCCCAAATACTCTAATGCTGCTTTGCATCCAACGAAACATGATAGCATAAGAATAGTCTTAACCAAAGTATTTCTCCGGCTCACCATTTTAAGGTGGTTTACAGAACCAGTTTGCACCCCAAAATCACATCTTGATATTACTGCCCAAAGATCTACTTTTATTCATAAAATGAATTGTATAAATGTGAAATTTGGCAATTACATAGCCAAGGCACAATAGTAATTAATGGGGAATTTTAATCTTAACATCGACTGGGAGAGACAGACAAGCAACTCCCAGAAAAGTTGTGAAGTTGTAGTACGTGCACCATAGTTTGCTCTGGTGAATATGCCTTGGATGTGACAAGAGGATCTAATATTGCTTGTAATAATTGGTGATGTAGTTTGTGAGCATTATGATCATAACATTTGTAGCATTTTGTAAGAGATGAGCTAAGATCAGATTCTAGGATTTTGGAGTTAAGTAAGGCAGACATTAATGGGACGAGGCAGAGATTGCCCACAGGAAACTGGAAAGTTCTGCTAATAGGTAAAACAACCAAGATACAGTGGAGGGTGTTCAAAGAAATATTTTTAATGCTATTCAGAAGCAGCGTTCAGATTTCAGTATTCAGATGCCCTCTGATGAAGAGTCTAGGCCCGAAACATCAGCTTTTGTGCTCTTGAGATGCTGCTTGACCTGCTGTGTTCATCCAGCTACACACTTTGTTATCTTGGATTCTCTAGCATCTGCAGTTCCCATTATCTCTGATCACATGCTGATCACTGCCTGATTGACTTGGGGTCAAAAGTGTTTTTCTGCAAAAATCCTTTCAAAAGAGATGAGTTGGTGTGGCATGGTCTGCTTACTTGGAACACAGCATAGCAATGTAGCTTGGCCCACCCTTTGTAACACCAGGAACAGGTAGAACTTCAGTACGTAGTGACTCTTAGTCTCCAGCCATTATAACTAAGGGCAAACACAAATCCCTGAACAAGATTCTAAAATAATTTAGCACTTTTCTTCTCATAGTGCTCGAAAGTTCTTCTGGTACATAAATTTTTAAAGTTGTTATTTATTAACCCTTAGTTCTTAGAAGGTCAATTATTTGAAAATTAGACTGAAATTCTGTCATTTTAATTGCGTGTACATTGGCAAACGGAGGAATCTGGTTGACACAACCGATTAGGAGGTTTATTAACAAATGTGGAATGATATGAAACTTGGTTGGCCAAGATGATTGTAATGTTTTCCTTGTTCTATTTAGCAGCCTTTGATCAACTCCAGATTTAACTGTTAGAAAGTACCACCCACTTTCTTAAATACACCACTAAGAATGGTTTGGTTTAAAACCGTGAGAGGTTTTGACCTATTTGGGTTTTGTTCTGACTCAGACCTTGTATGGCAGACAATTAGTATGCAACTAGAGACAGTAATTATGTATTTTCAGTGACTTGAAGAACAGTTATGATTCATTAGAGGGATGGGGTTAAGGGGGAGTATTGAGTGAACTTTTCTAGTTCAGGTGACTACAGTTACTTGGAACTTTGCTTCATTTGATGCTTTATTATTTACTAAAATTTGGATTCAGAGCTCAAGTGGTTGTGTATGGAAGGATGGTGTTTTCTAGCATTCTGTTGTTATTACATACTGAAGTATATGCATTACAAGTCCCTGTCACCACCTGTATTGAGAGTTTTATTGGTAATCTTTGGACTTGTAAATATTATGTGAGCGCTTCCTTTTCCAAATATAGTAATAGAATGTGTTTGAAGTCATTTACGTCAGTAAAATAACGTCATTGCTGAAGTAGAAAAGTTGATTAAGAAAGTCTTTGTGACTTACTCTTTATGGTTTATTTAATTTAAATCTGCCAAAATGAATATTGAGATTGAGAAAATATGAAACTCCTTTTTAGCTTAATTGTTTCCACAATATGCTGCTTTTCATGTAACTTGCAAACAATAAAGGATATGCTATAATTGAGAACATTTTCTTTAGTCAGTGCTTCATTTGCTGTACTCTACTGACAAAACTGCTTTTTTGGAACAGTTTAGACCAGAAATCTCCGATTACATCTCAGTTCAATTAGTGGTGTAATGGCAATTTTTATTTTAGTTAAAGCCATCGAGCAGATTGTTTGGGATGACTCTCGAGCACCACACTTTGGAGATGCTGCCCTTCACAGGAAAAATTAAACCGAGCCCCTAATTGCTTGTTTTATTGGTTTACATGGCCTATAAATATTTCATGGAAGTATTTAAGGAAGAGCACAGTTGTTACCAAATACTGACAATATTTCACCTCCAGTAACAACATTGTAACCACTGCACTGCAGTATTACATCCTGTCTGTGCCACTCTTTGGAACTTCCCTTTTGTGCTATATTTGTCTACTCACCATTTTTTTTGGCGTTTGAATAATTTATCCATTTCCTTTTTAAAGAATTCTTTTGAATCAACTTTTAACATTTCATGACGTGACAATCCTGGCGTTTTTTAAACATCTTAACTTTTTTTTTCTAAATTTTTATAAAGGCCATCTTAAATTTATGCCCTCTATTTACCAATTCATCTATTTGTGGGAGTAAACTCTTGTTGCGATACCTGCTAACCCTTTGTTTATAGGAAAATTCTGTCTTATAAAGTCATAGTTACACAGCACTGAAGCAGACTCTTTGATCCAACTCATCCATACCAGCCAAGTTTCCTAAACTAACCGAGCTGAATTCGCTTGAATTTGGCCCATAAATTGAAGTCCGCGTAGTGCAAATGTTACCATATTCTCAACAAAGCACTTGCCAAAACTGAAACAAAAACTGCAATAAGTTATTTAAAAGCCCTGTACTTATTACCCTTTTTATAGTGAATGCTGTAAAATCTGCATGAAGTTTGAATTCTGTTGAGAGCATGCTATAGCAGATGTTATGCTGACTTAGATTTAGCATTGTTCATTGTGTTTAGAAATAGTAAAATGTTACAATATTTCTACCTGTATTTTGAGTATGAAAGTAATCTTGCAATGTTACAGGCGAGGATACTGTATAGCTTTGTGAAATTTTGATCTGCTTGTCTATTACAATTGATGTCCCATAGACAGATTCTGCATGCTAGGAGATAAGCTTCTTAACAATAGGTTCATATCATTTGTATCTTTTGTAGTGATCCTTTTCTCTGCTGTCTCCATTGACTTGATACTATTCCTAAAATAGAAATCTTCTAAACTCAACACAGTATTCCAACTGCTTTTTATAGATTCATTGTGTCTGCTTTCTTTTGTCCTCCCCGCACCTCTTTATAAAACCTTAGATCCTGTGTGTTTTAATCTTAGCAATTTGTTCTCATTTCTAAAGTATTATAAAGAGGCTTCTGTTCCTTTTTCAGGTCTTGTAATTCAGTGTGCATCCAGTCTTTATCATTTCACAAAATGCACTTATCATATATTTTAAAAAAAACCCAGCAATCTCTTGTTCCATCTACTAACCACTTAGGTCCTTCCGAGTGTGTTTGTAGTTCTCCTCAAAATTAGCCCCTCCTACTTTCCCTATATCTAAGTCTTCAGAATTTGATATCATGCTTTCTATAACCAGTCATCTGGCGTGGCTATGTGCTGTCTAATTGTAAAAAATAAATGCATCTAAGGCTCATAGCTTCACACAACAATCATGACACTGTGTTGAACATTTCTAAGAGATGTGTCCAAATGCCTTTTCTTTTTCTTTGGTTCCTTCAGGCTTAAAGTTTTTATGACACAATTTTTGCACATAATTTTATAGCAGTGAAAGAAGGTTCATGTTTCATCCTTAAATTCTCTTGCTGCTGTCTTGCATAAAGTGGTAAGGAGTAGCTCCCAAATTCTCTGAATCTTCTTGAAATACGTTTATGTCTTCATATTGTCCTTCTACTACTTGTCCTGTCCTTGTCACCGAACAGTTCTAAAGTATACACCTTCTGACTGAACACATACATTGCAGACTCCAAATTCTTAAGTGGTAATGTGATGTTAAGAACTGCATTGTTTATATTGATCACCAGTTGCGTGAAATCCAACCGAATGGATTTGAATACTGATCTACCTCTAGCAACTGTCTTGGATTGCATTTAATTAACAATGTAAATACTGAAAATAAATCTACTCAGCTGTTCAAAATTTTACTTGATGTGCTTTTAAATATTTTGATTCAGTCCTTACATGGTCTTTGGGAAAGCAATAGAATGATTATCTCTTCCCCACTTGCTGACCGTGTAGTCTATTTTATTAAATTGCCAGCCAGCATTTTCAGTGAACAAATAAGTTAGCATTTTAGGATCTAGATTGTCCACAAATGCGAACTGACCTGTTAAGTGTTTCCAGCATTTTCAGTTTTTGTTTGATTTACAACATCTATGTACATTTGCTTTTTGTTGATTGCTAGCTTTGAATATGTAATTTGGAATAAAGCATGGGCTGTCTTGAATAGCTGTCATTTGTAAACTCAGTTATGTGTTCCTCATAAACATAAGTCTTA
Source organism: Stegostoma tigrinum (assembly GCF_030684315.1). NCBI lineage: Eukaryota > Metazoa > Chordata > Chondrichthyes > Orectolobiformes > Stegostomatidae > Stegostoma > Stegostoma tigrinum. The sequence goes on from NC_081380.1 coordinate 30,540,223, forward strand.
AACTGGTTTCACATTGATAAAAATAATGGCCTGCTGTACACTCTATACAGTCAACTAAACTTACACAAAGTCTGCTGTAACACAAGAATGGAGCAGCTTTTGCAATCACCTTTAAAAATCTGGTTTGAAGAGCTGATAACTCAAGTGGCCCAACTCCGCTCAAAATGTTCACCCACCAAGCTCGGGTTAAGATAACAATTTCATTTAAATTTATGACCTGGATTTTGTGATCATTGGCAAAGAAGTACTGCTAACCTCAAAAATATGCCTATTTAAGATCTAGTGATTTCAGTGACATGCTACCCCTTGTCTTAATGGCAGTTTAAATCTTGTCACATAAGGAAATGCCTTGGCATCCAGTGGCAATGTTGATAGTATGTGAGTTCTGACCCAAATCACACTGAAACAATCATGCACCACAAACCAGGAAGTGAAAACATTTATTTCAATAACGGAAAATGAATTTATGGTTGTATTAAGATGGAAACTAAAATAAAGAACCAATTTGTGGGTAACTGCATAATGCACTCTGGAGGACTGCAGGCTCCATGATAGCACTTCCTGGATTTCCATGTTATTATGTACATACTGATCTCCTGAAGATGCTGCCAATTAGACTGGAATAACATTAGAAGACACTGAGGATTGCTGTCTTAACCATGATTGAATTTGAATTAAGGTATCTCATAATTATAACTGTACTGTCTAATAGCACTGCTTGGTAAAGAGAGTAAGTGTGTTTTGCTCCTAAAATAGGCACTTAATGAAGTTTCATTGTAAATTGAGAGTGTGGTAAAAGTTCATCTGTATTATTTGAAGGCAACTTTTTAAATACTATCTATCTAGCTATATTGCACCAAAAGGAAAAAGTCCATGAGACAAATAAGTTATTTCACAAACAGGCAATAATCACCTGTTGCCCATGCGAAGAAACAAGTAGTTTGTGATCTCTGTGCTGACGGGGCTTTAACATAAGTAGTAAAACCATAGGTGATTCACCTGGTTTTAGGGATTTAATACAACAATAATTGAATGAGTCAAGTTTAATTTTTTGATTATTTCTTTGAAAAGATAATTTGACAATTCCAAAGATGATGTATAAACTAATTGTGGGTGTGGTGGATTTCACAAGAACGTGTGAAATGCCATTATACCCAAATTTTCTCTATTTATCATGCTTCATTTTTTAATGGTTATACCTAAATTTGCTCTTTTTTTAATTCTTCACTTTCTAATGGTGTGAATTGAATCATTAAGATATACAGTATAATCAGATGAGTTAAGAGCAGAAGTAAGTCATTCACCCTTTCATGTCTGCTCTATCATTCAAAACAATTTGTTTCGAGTTTCTTTCTCCCTTCTACCTCCCATAACTATTAATTCTCTTATCTAACAAGAACCTACACACCTTTTACCTTAAAATATTCACCTTTGTTGTGGCATGGCCCTCTGACAGTAAACAGTTCTTCTTGGCCCTAAAAGAGCAATTCCATAATTTTAAAACGTAGCCCTTAAATCTGAACTCTTTCAGAAGACGGAAGAAACACCATTCCCATGTGTAGATAGATCTTCCCAGGTCCCCCTTCCAGTAAGGATGTTGGAAAATAACTAATTGGTAGAAAGAACCCTAGACTAAATTTTTCCCATTGAAGCAAATTTTAACACTTGTACAACAACCAGAGGAGCAGTTGCGTCGATTTGGCATTAGAATGCCCTTGCTGCACGTGACCATTTCTTTCGACTTTCTCTTTTCTCTTTTCTCCTCCATCCCACATTTAAACCAAATTTTGGCTTTTATGTTAGCTGAACCAGACAGGTTTTAAACTTTGGAGAAAATAGAAATTCACTGTCCTGTCTCTTGACTTCAGCGTAATTGTAACTGATGGTATAAGTTTGTTATAACAAGGTGCAGAGCTGGATGAACACAGCAGGCTGAGCAGGAAAGCTGATGTTTTGGGCCTAGACCCTTCTTCAGAAAAATAAGTATAAGTTTGTTGGTTAAGTTGGCTATTGTTACAATCTGCAGTAAATTAATTATCCTCCTGTACGGAAGGAATTAATGATGTGGTCTGAAAGGAATGAGGCAATAACGCCAGTAAATTGTTTCTAATTCCGTGTTCTTAGATGTATGCTGTGCTGAATCACTTGCCGTTCAATTGTTAATCATTATATTTTCCTCGACTTGAACTACCTCATGCATCACATTGAGCTCTTATTCCTTTACTGTGGAGGATGCCTTGTAGATTATCATTTGGGAGGTCTGAGGAAGGGGAGATTGTAAAAGGAAATGAAAATAAATACTGATGTGAGAGTTAGACAGGATACTGTAATTGGCAGACATAGCTGTATGGCAAATGCAAATCAACATACTAACGTGTCTTTTAGTATATATTCATTTTCAGAATATGAAAATACATTTGGTGATTAAATTGCATGATTTTAAAGAGGGTAGGCAAGAGCAGAGATGCATAGAGTGCTTTTACAAAAATCTTTGTTCAACAACTTTTCCATCTTCGAGGTAAGAGAGAGGCAAGAGTGGGCATTTGACCCTGGAAAATGAAGCTGGAGAAATAGTAATGGGGAACAAAGAAATGACAGAAGAACTGAACAGGGAGTTTGCATTAGTTTTTCATGGTGGAAGACACCAGTGGCATATCAGAACTTTGAGAGTCAGGGGCAGAGGTGTGTGTAGCAGCCCTTTAGGAAGAAGGTGATGCTGGGGAAGCTGAAAGATCTGAAGGTGAAATAAATCACCTGGGCCAGATGAACTACACCCCAGAGCTTTGAAGGAGATAGCTGAGATGATTGTGGAAGCATTTGTGGTTATTTTTCATGAATCACTGCAGTCAGTGAGTGTCCGAGAAGACTGGAAAATGGCTAATGTGACAGCCTAGTTAAGAAGGAAGTGAGGCAGAAGACAAGAAATTATATGCCAGTGCCTGACCTTGGTCATTGATAAGATTTTAGAGTACATTTTTAGGGTTGAGATTATGGAGTACTTGGAATTGCATGGTAAAATAAGGCTGAGTCAACACAGCTTCCCTAAGGGAAGGTACTTGACAAATCTTTTAGAATTCTTTTGAAGTAATGAGCAAGTTAGACAGATAAGAGCCAAGGACATGATCTAATTGAATTTCCAAGAAGACCTTTGACAAGGTATGTTAAGAGAGGTTGCTAAATAAGCTAAGGGCCCATGGTGTTCAGGGCAGGGCACTGGCATGGATCGAGGATTAGCTGACTATACCAGCAGAGAGCGAGGATACAGGAGTCTTTTTTTTCAACATAGCAGCCAGTAACTAGTGGCTTTCTGCAGTATTGGGACCACAACTAATCACGTTATACATTTAAGTATCTGGACAAAGGAACTAAGGGCGTTGTGGCTAAGTTTGCAAATGGCACAATGATAGGTGGAGGGACAGGTACTGACGAGGAAATGGGGAGGCTGTAGAAGAACTTGGACAAGCTAGGTGAGTGGGCAAAGAAGTGGCAAATAGAATACAAATGTGGGAAAGTGTGAGGTTATGCACTTTAGTAGGAAGAATAGAGGCTTAGATTATTTACTAAATAGGGAAAGGCTTTGGAATTCTGAAGCACAAGGAACTTGGGAGTTCTAGTTCAGGATTCTCTTAAGGCTAACATACAGGTTCAGCTGACAGTGAGGAAGGCAAAAACAACATTAGCATTCATTTCGAGAGGCCTAGAATACAAGAACAGGGATGTTCTGCTAAGGCTATACAAGACAGTAGTCACACCACATTTAGAATATTGAGTAGTTTTGGGGTCTATATCTAAGGAAGAATGTACTGTTGGCGGAAGGGGTCAAGAGGAGCTTTACAAGAATCTTTCCTGGGATGAAGGGCCTGCCATGTGAGGAATGGTTGAGTACTCTGGGTCTGTACTCAGTTAAGTTTAAAAAGATGAAGGGGGCATCTCATTGAAACTTAGAATATTGAAAGGCCTGTGTAAAGTGGACATGAAGATGTTGCCGCCAGTAGGAGAGACTGGAACCTGAGGGCACTGCCTTAGAGTGAACAGATGATCTTTTAGAAGCGAGCTGAGGAATTTCTTCAGCAAGATGGTCATGAATCTGTGGGGCTCATAGTCTCCACAGTCCTCCGCGACAAAGTCATTGAGTGTATTTAATACAGAGGTTCTTGATTAGTAAGGGGATCAAGGGTTACGGGGAAAAGACAGGAGAATGGAGTTGAGAAACAGCTCGGTCATGGGGTGGACTCAATGGGCTGAATGGTCTAATTCAGCGCTTGTATTTTATGGTCTTCTAGAACTCTGCAAAACTTAAGTGTGATTACATTGGATGAGGGCAAAGTTGGTTGGACTGGACTGAGAAAGTTTATTATTTAGCAAGAGTTGGTTGAAAAACAATGGCAGATATTTAAAGTGGCCAGTTAAAACCCAAGAACCTTGCTCCCCAAATAAGTTGATTCCTGATTTCTGATGCAAAAAATCTGCAAACTAGAGAAAATAGGCAATCAGAAACATTAATGGAATGTTGGCCCTCGTTTCTAAGCGATTTGGAGTATGAGTAGAGATGTCTTAGTGCATCTGTGCAATGTGCTGGGAGATCATGTCTGCAGTTTTAGTCCTTTTATTTAAGGAAGGATACTATTTCATTGGAGGCATTTCAGAGAAAATTCACTTGGATGATCTCCATTATGGAGGGATTATCTAATGAGCAAAAGGCTCAACAGGCTCGGACTACTTAGTGGATTTTAGAAGATTAGATTTTAGATTTTTGCTGATCAAGAATCTACGATTATGTGGTGAAAACAGGAACATAGCATTCAGGAGTCTCAGATCAGCCATGATTCTATTAAATGGCGGAACCGGCTTTGGGGGTCTGAATAGACTCACCTTGTTCTTTTTTTTAACGGTCTTGTATGTCAGTGCCCTGCTTATCAACCTTTTATCTAGTACTCAAATGTCTCCATTAATTTCAACTAAAATCAGCTCAGGTGTAGTATGGATACTATTGTCAAAAGCCTTCAGATGTCCCATTACTAAGACACTACTTCATGAATTCATCAGGAATCAAACTTCTCAAATCCAAAGTGTACATATTGACTGAAATAATCAGTTAATTTTAAATTGTGTGTTTTGGAAGAGTACATGGAGTTCTTGACCCCATCCTTCCTTCCTTGTTACAAGCATATTGATGTTGAGCTTTACTTTTCTCCTCGCACAGGAAATGTTGTCATCATCAAGCCTACATAATATCCTGCTCTAGAACACTTTATGTACAAATGTTAATGTTGCATGACCCTGTTGCATAATAAAAACTATGTTAAGCCTATTGCTATCATGCTATGAAGCTGAAAATGAATATCAAAGTGTAGATTTCATCATTTCAAAAACATGGCAAGTGGAAAGTTATTCCATTTCATCCTAACCCAAGTTGATCACCTTTCTCCACAGAATTCCTTTATCACAAAAATCTCGTAAGTGAGTTTGTTTAATAATGAAATAATTGAATGTTAATCTTTTATATTAAAGAAGAAATCTGCTTCTTTTTGTTAAAATGTGAGGGTACACTCACTGATTCTATTCTCAGTAAGGAACTAATCTTGAAGAAAATACCAGTCAAAAGTACGGAAGGCAACAACACTTTTTATGATGTACTCCCATCAAGCATGAAAAACAATTTATTTCTTGTGAATTTACTTTTTAGTTTAATTCAGATGAGCAAGTTCACAGTTTTGATTCTTGCATCTCCTTTTCCTTCATCTTAATTGAAAGTATTGATTTATACTACGATCCAGGTCTTTAAGCATCAGCAATTCCGTGGTGCTTCACATAGCAGGTTCATCTTTGAGCCCAGATGTAGGTATAGAATGATAAATTGCCCAGGGATAGGGTGAGCAGCATCATCAAGATTCATTTTGCTCCATCTAACATCTGCATATAGACCATCTCCTGTAGGACTGGGAATTCTGACTTCTAGCACTCCTCTTTCCTCTCCCTGCCCTCACCCCAAGAATCAATTAAAATAAATTCCATAACCTTTAGGTGCTTGCTTAACTCAATAGAGATCAGGGATTGAATAAAAAGAAAACACTACAGATGCTGCAAATCAGAACTTGAAAACAGAAGAAACTGGAAAAACCCAACCACTGAGAATCATATAACTCGGGAGGAAACCATTGCTCGTCGTATCTATGCTAACCCTTCAAAAAAACAGAAAACAAAATAACACCACTCCCCTGCTCTTTCCCCACATTTCTGACAGTTTTTCCTTTCTGTGGATTTGTCCAGTTTTCCCTTTTGAAAGTTATTACTGAATCTGTTTCCGTCACCTATTTTAGAGGAAAGTGGTTGCTATGTCTTATAGTTAGTATGAGACATGAGGGCCTAAAGATCTCTTATTCCATCTTGCCCTATAATCCATTAAAACGTGTTCCTGTTTGCTTTCTACTATGGTCTAATGTTTGTCCATGAAATCAGTTGTCCATGAAATTACTGAGTTCATATCAGGAGCGCATTTTGGGTTCTAACAACTGTGTTTTGTTTTAAACGTTCCTTACTTTATTTGTCTTAAATCTGTGTCATCTGGTTGACTGTACTCCCGCTGAAGCAGATTATCCTTACTTTCTCTGAACACTAGTCATTAATATTTAATAGATAAATTCAAATTATTTAACCCCTAAGGATAATGATTCCAGCTTTTCTAAACTGCTTGGAACACTCATGTATCCATGATGTCATTCTGGTAAGTTTCATCTGCAGGCTTTCCAAGGTCTTAATATCATTTGTTAGAAGAAGTGGTACACGAAGTGGCTGTTTTTAAATTTGGATGGCTAATGAAGTGAACAGCTTAAAACTTGAATTGTCCAGCTTCTTGAGTGTTGTTAGAGTCATACTCCTCATGCAAGTGGAGAGTATAACCGTACGTTCCTGATTTTGTGTCTTTGTACATGTTTTGGACAGGCATTGGGCAGTCAGGAAATAGGTGACTTTTCATCTCTGATTTGTTCTTGCAGCCATTATGTTATCTTAGCTGATCCCATTAAATTTCCGATAATCCACTTAGTGTGAGATTAACTCAATAGCGTCCTCCCGTGTCATCTATTTGGCTATAGTAAGGCAATTAAATGCCATAGAGAGAAGGTTGGACTCTACTCTTGTTATTTTTTATATGGATGGTATTTAGTTTAGTGTCGACTCATAAGCTTGTTAACAAAATTAAATCATGAAATTCAAGGAGTAGTAACAACATGGATACAAAATTGGCTCAAGAGATACAAAACAACGGATAATGGTGGATTATTGTTTATCAGACCAGAGATGATATACAGTAGGTCAGTATGGAACCACTGTTCTTTTCGATACATATCGATCACCACGTTTTGGACATAGAGGGGATAATGTCAAAGTTTGCAGATGATGACACAAATCTTGCGAATGAAGTAGAGTGACGGGAATAGTTGCAGACTACAGAAGTACATAGATGAACTGGTGAAATGGAAAGATAAATGGCAGTTAAATTTAACAGATTGTGAAGGGAAATGTAAACTTCTGGAAATTAAAATGAGATACAGCAATATACATTAATGGTATGATTTTGAAAGTGGTTCAGGAGCAGAAATAATAGGAACTGCAGATGCTGGAGAATCCGAGATAACAAGGTGTGGAGCTGGATGAACACAGCAGGCTAAGCAGCATCTTAGCAGGTCTGATGAAGGGTCCAGGCCCGAAACATCAGCTTTCCTGCTCCTCTGATGCTACTTGGCCTGCTGTGTTCATCCAGCTCCACACCTTGTTATCTCAGGAGCAGAGATCTAGGGTTTCACAGACACACAGATCTCTGAAGGTGACCGGACTGTTTGAGGCTGATAAAGCATATCTGATTCTTGTCTTTGTTACATAGAAGCATAAACTACAAAAGCCAAGAAACTGTTTTAATTTGTGTAATGTCTCGGCAAATGAACAGTCAGTGCTGGAAATTCTAAAGACCTACCTGAATGCCCAAAGGAGTTTGTTACTTTGTGTATACATGGCCTATGCTAATTAAATGTGCCAATAATGTATTGGTGTTGTTTAAAAGATTTATTTAAATCTGACCTTAACAATATTTTTAAAATTATAGTATCATTATTCAAAGCAATCCAAATTGTGCTGGCAGTGGGAAAGGGGAAACTTGTACTTTAGTTTTCATCCTATTGTTTATTGAACTTGAACTTAAACTTTGTAAATGAAGACACTCCCAACATTTATCTGCTTCAGCTCTGGCCAGTCTGTAGCACGGTTTTTGCGCGAAACCATTTATAATTTTTCTTGTTATTTCATGGCTCAAAGTTCACTGTTCTTTGTTATTTGACTAAGTAGTTTACTTTTGAATGCCATTGACTAAAGCTGCTTTGATGTCAAGATCACATAAATTGGAATTGCTGTAAAAAGTCCGCGTGCCCAATGTTACGATATATCTAAATCTTCATCTTGAAGCCTTTTTATGTTTATATTGTCGAACATGTATATTCAGCCTACAAGAAAAGGAAAATGTTGAGACAATACTGTAAAAGACTTCAGGACAGGTTACTAGAATGAGTGGAGAGCTGATAGAAGCAATTTAAGGTGCATGGCTGCTAGAACTAACCCAGCTCTAAGCCTGTTGCCAACACACTCTGCAGGCCCAATGCCCTATGTGGCCAACTTGTCATTTGGGCTCTGGGAGTCTGTCAATCAAAGGCAATCAGTGCTTTAACAAGAAACTGGCCACGAAGGAATAGGAAGTGCACTGAGAGGCAGTGGAAACAAAACTGATGCCAGTAAAAATAGAGCTGTGTTGTAGTGTGCAGTATGTAATTATGAAAACTTCTAAATTATTGAGCAAGGTACATTGCATCATATGTATGAAAATCTTTCTTAAAGTCCTTTGTAGAAGTTTTTTTATTTGATGTGCTCTTGTAGGTTTTAGCCAAGCTCTCTGCATTCCCTTATTTACAGAAAACTCCATGGACCCCTCGCGTCCTTCCTTCCTTCCTTCCTTCCTTCCTTCCTTCCTTCCTTCCTTCCTTCCTTCCTTCCTTCCTTCCTTCCTTCCTTCCTTCCTTCCTTCCTTCCTTTAGACAAACAACACAAATGTGAGCTCTCCCAACCCATAACACCCCATTCACACACTCAGCAATGCTCTTTCCATTCCTCCAATTCCTATCTTGGAGCTCATGTGTTGGTGTCTATGAAGTAGAAATGCTAGCCCAGCTGTGAGCTAAAACCTCTGTCTCTTTCTAGCTGAGTTCAGTTGGTATGCAATGTCTCTGACATGTTTGAACTCGCTGATAAAACTGTTTTCTGTCGTTAAACATCACTGTCTACCTCACACTGTTTGGCAAATTTTAATCCAGTGGCTCTAGGGTTGTCAAATAGCCTTGGCTTTATTCAGAGAATAAAATACAAGTTAAGATAAATTAGTGTGGATAGTCTCTTGTCATGGGGATTAATTGAGATGTACTGATGATTGTACTTTTGAAGTCAAGTGTACATGCAAAAGATGCAGGATTATGGGAAAAGAGCAAGGCAACAAGCATAAAAGCGCCAAACTAGACAGGTTTAAAATGGGATCTTTCTATGCTGAAAACTTCCATGGTTCTGAAATAATTCCCATGAACAAGAAATTCTAAGGAGATGAAGAACTGCTAATTGTAGCCTCAATAAATTAATAAACTTTAGTTGAAGGGCTCCAACATGTCACAGAGATTGCATTCAGAGTGGGGAAAAAAAAACAGATTTATAGATCTCTGCAGAATGTATTATCCAACTGTGTTGTGATGAAAATCATATTGTAAAGAACATTGTCAAAATCCATGCTTGCTGTTTAATAGATTTTATGATTGTCCCCTTCTGTCATTTGAAGGCGTCAGTGTTTATATAATACATGAACACAATCTTAAAAGCTACTACAAGTGACAAATTTCTGCTAAAATTACTTCTGCTAACAATTTATTTTTCCTAAGAATTTGTTTATAGTTAGAAAGATTCCAGGAAGGGCATTGTCACTGTGTAATTACGTCACATATGCTGAGCTAGTGGATTTTTGCCAAGGCATTAGAAAAGAATCCCTTTGGTTTCAATATTCCTGCTCTAGTAACAGAAATCTTGCAGATATTCTGCTGATTGTGATCAAATGATTCCTGCTGGAAATGTATTGTCTGATATGTAATCCACTGTGGATAACATAATTTCAGGTGTGAGTGCTTGCTTTGAATCCTGGAACTTGCTAACTTTCTAGGCATAACACTTTTTTGACTCCAGGTGGAGACAATAAACTGGGTCACTTTGAGAGGGAGGAAAGATAAAGACTATTATATTCTGTCTCGTCTGTATTTTCAAAATAAATTCTAAAAAAGCTCCCTTCTCCCACCTCTCCTCTAAATTATTGTTCCATGGTGGGATTAAGTCTCATTTCCTCACAATAGGACGCCTCAATTAATTTATCGTTACTTGTGCATCTGCAAACTTGCTAGTCTGCTGGGCACAAGTTGAGTCCTCACCTGTTTGAATACCACTTATGAACTTCCAAGTAGGACTGTGTCTAATCTTGTTTATCCTTCAGGACAAAGATACCCTTGTTGATCACCTGGGATGTTTGATTGATGCCACTTGGTACGTAAAGTTACTCATTAAATCTGATTTTGCCTGAAGGTTCTACTAAAATATGATTGGATATTGTAGCTGATTGAGTTTTGGACAAGTATGATGTCTTGGAATTCCCTCTGCTTTTGTTTTCTCCCTGCTTCTAAATATGTGCTTGTTCTCAGACATTACACTTTTAATTGTCAGGTGCAGCAAACCTCAGCAAGTCTCTCACTAATCAGTCATGATCATAACCACTCAGTAAAGCCTTCACATGCTTCCTTTAACCACTGTGGCAGCGCATCTGAAACTCAAGCTTTGCATAGAAGATTCACTTAGATAAGCCAGCATTTTGGCTACCTGACCATTCACCTGTGACTCTTAATATGGTCTGGATCCTTAGTGTACCAGTTCTAACAGCAATCAGTGTCAGGTTAATCAAGTATGAAGCTGGATGAACACCGCAGGCCAAGCAGCATCTCAGGAGCACAAAAGCTGACGTTTCGGGCCGAGACCCTTCTTCAGAGAGGGGGATGGGTTGAGGGCTCTGGAATAAATAGGGGGAGAGGGGGAGGCGGACTGAAGATGGAGAGAAAAGAAGATAGGTAGGGAGGGGATAGGTCAGTCCAGGGAAGACGGACAGGTCAAGGAGGTGGGATGAGGTTAGTAGGTAGGAAATGGAGGTGCGGCTTGGGGTGGCACTGCCACTTCCTACCTACTAACCTCATCCCACCTCCTTGACCTGTCCGTCTTCCCTGGACTGACCTATCCCCTCCCTACCTCCCCACCTATACTCTCCTCTCCGCCTATCTTCTTTTCTCTCCATCTTCAGTCTACCTCCCTCTCTCTCCCTATTTATTCCAGAACCCTCACCTCATCCCCCTCTCTGATGAAGGGCCTCGGCCCGAAACGTCAGCTTTTGTGCTCCTGAGATGCTGCTTGGCCTGCTGTGTTCATCCAGCTTCACACTTATTATCTTGGATTCTCCAGCATCTGCAGTTCCCATTATCAGTGTCAGGTGTTTGGTTCTGCTATTTGAGTTTTTAGAAGCTTCTGTATTTAGCTCAAGTGAAATTGTTTGAGCTTTTTTGTGTGATACTTGTACACAGTCCAAATCTTCTACGTGTAGAGCAGAGTGGAAAGAACTGTTGTTCTCTAAACTGTTAGTTGGCACACTTATTCTTGTACATTCAAAATCTACCAAGCTGCACTTGCATTCGCAATTCTTCTGCGCACCTATTCATTAGTATAGATATCGAGAGCAAGAGAGATGTGCATTGCTGAGATAAGTGATCTGCTGACAAATTCTAGTCGTAGACTGAAACTTTAAGCTTAAGAGGGCTTTCCTGAAGCAGTTAATTTAGTTTTTCTTCCCCATGCTAATTGTGAGTCTCAAGTAATTGCATGCAAAGAAGAATAAATCGATACTGCACTGCATGTCCAGCCCTGAGCTGGATTTGGTGCAGTCATTGGGAAACGGGAAATTGTAAACTTTGTCGTTGGTGACCTTTGCCGGGAGAAAATCTCCAGTAAAGCAGCTTCTCACCTATGCTATATGTGATTTACAGGATTTGCCAGGATTACCACAGTGTGAACCATTGGAGAGCAAGGTGGAGGAAAACCTGCTGAAGAGGGTTGACATTTGAATGCACCCCCCTCTTAACTCTAATAGTGACTTAGAATGAATCAGAGAACCTTCATTCAAGAAATATGGGAGCATGCCTTTGTGTAAAAGACATTGGCCAGATCAATAAACATTGTGTAGAATTCCATGTCCTGGATGTGAGTTTGCTCGCTGAGCTGGAAGGTTTGTTTTCAGATATTTCGTCACCATTCTAGGTAACATCAGTGAGCATCCGGTGAAGCGCTGGTGTTATGCCCCACTTTCTATTTATCTGGTTGGGGTTCCTTGGGTTGATGATGTCATTTCCTGTTCTTTTTCTCAGAGGATGCTAGGTAGGCTGCAAATCAATGTGTTATTGCAATAAGCAGCTTAGACGGATGTGGGTCCAAGTTGTTTTTTGTAGGAATAGAGAAGACTGAGATTCTTCAATAGTTATTGCAAAACTGGCAAATTCCTTTCAACTTGCACAAGTGGGCAATCATTGTTTTCTCATGAGACGGTTCCTTGCTCCCCTAAATACTGAACTCTTGACGCTTCCATTGACACTGAATCCCACTGTCAGCTCTTCTACCTCACTGGGCGATTACTGCAATTATCAGCCTATGGGGTCACTATGCACTGTGCATGGCCTCAGCTGTTCATGTGCAGTTATGTGGTTACAGCTCCCAATGTTTCCACGACTGCCTCTATGCCACTCCCATTGCTACACGGCTCGTACTCCCACGGTGATAAGTAAGCAGCGAGTCTCCATCAGTGTTCTCAGTAAATGCAGTTTACAGGTTATATACAAAAGCTCAGTTACTTTTATCAGTCATAACCCCACCAGTCAATATATTTGCTCACGAAATTTTTAGGAAAGCCAGAAACTTTTTTTATAAGAAATATAAATTTGCTATAACAAGTAGAATATTGAGCTAAGGACCGGTTTCGGTTCTTTAGTATTTGATATTTGGATTGCTATCTCCACTTGGGATCATTAGCTAGATGTCCAAGCAGAGTTGAAGAAAAAAAGTGGATATGAAGTTCCATGGGACATTTGTCCTTCTCCCCCTCACGGAATGTTGTCAGGCGAACAAAGACTCTTTTTGTTTGAACTACACGCTATTGAACTGTACTAGTCTAATAAAAACGAATTTTCAAAGGAAATAGTTACACATCAGTTATCCCGATAACATAGAAACTACAGTACTGGAAGAATCAAAAGGTTATATTTTGGCTCGAAGTGAACATTTTGTCATAAAACTGAAATTGGGGGGACTTTTTTCGAGTTTTTTTTGCGATTGTCTGACGGTTGCAGCACCACCGCTTGGCTGTCTGATAAGCTCGGTGGAGGAAGTGCGCTACACTTCGTGAAGCAGCTGACCAGGAAACCAGAGCCGGATAAGTAGTGAGATCAGCGTGGGCTTCGTACACAGTCCAAAGGTCGAGGGGCGCTCGCAATAACTGAGAGCGGACAGGAGCGAATAGATTAGGAGAAAAGAATTATGGATTCGACCAATTGAATCTCCCGGAAGCTTCAGAATGAACCAATGACCCATGTGATTTGTCCGGAATTCGACGCGTTTTCCAGGTTGGAACTGCAACACGCAGTCACAGGCAGCACTAAGAACTACAGCTCAGCGCTGAGGATATCCGAAAAACCTGGTCGCTTTACACTCTGACAGCCGTGCTCTTGAGTTTCGGTTGCACTCCGTAGGACAAAATAATCTAGTCCATCCCCGACACCCAGACGGCATACACTAGTCCTTTAACTCCTTCAACCGATTTGAGCTCCAGTTCTAGAAAACGTTAACGACCTCTGATTTTAACATTTTAAACGGGTTCGTTTTTTTGAGGTTCGTTGTGAAATTAAGGATAGCTGCCTTTAAATATATGTACCCAAAGATAAATGCCTAGATGACTCTGGACGCTATCTTAAGCGAAGGCAAGGCAGGGGTGGAGAGCTGGTGTTCTTGCTGTGGCATGAAGATGACCCCTTACTTCTCAGAAAATGCGGTTATTTCACAGAATGAAATCAACCTGCTGTAAGTACAAATAACTACACTAGTTTGATATTGTACAATAATTTCAACCACCTACAAAGAGTGTACTAACTGTATGGAACACCTAGTAACTTAGTACTTTCACTGTACATCTTTTTCAAAGAGCTGTTATTTACAGCATTAAACTTGTATCTCGGTGTATTGAATAACACAAATCTGCTGGTTTGGCTTTCTTCCACACTTGTAGTAAATGTTGCAGTCATATTGATGTCTTTTCATGTAAGTGTAATATGAAATATTAATGAGTGAGCAATGTTGTGGGAAATTGAATCTGTTTTTCCAGAGTAAGGTATAGGAGCAGAATTAAGCCATTTGGCCCATTGAGCCCGCTCTGCCATTTGATCATAGCTGTTATGATTCTTAATCCCATTCTGCCTTCTCCCCAAATCATTTGACTCACTTTCTAATCAATAATCTGTCTGTCTCTGTATATTAAATAAAAAAATTCTGCTTCCTTATCCATGCTGTCCTGAATTTGGGTAAAATTTGCACACTTGGCATTAATGCTGCTTCTTACTTTGATCTGCCACGCAGAGCAGTTGAGTGATTGAAGAATTGGCTCTTCCTTTTCCTGGCTAAGTGAGGAAACATTTTTATCCAATCTCTCACCAGTGAACATTTTAATCAATCTTTGGTGAACATGCCTGCAGTGGAATTTAAATGTTCTGAGTATTTGTCCAAAACTAGTCAGTGTTGAGTGACAAAGAATTGATGTGTTTCAGGCCCTTGGGATTTACCAAAGTCTTTCATAGACATTTTAAATATTTCATAGGCACTGTTATTTTGTAGGTGTTTAGCAAATCTGTACTAGAAAGGTGTTGCAACTAATGAAAGAAATAAAATTCAATTCCCATTTAATTTGTGGTGGCTGAGTCCATACTGCTCCCTCCAAAGTGCTTCTCATCCAGATGCCCCCCCTAATCTTGCCCTGTAAGCCTGCATTTCCCATAGCTAATTCAACTAAATTACACATCCTGGACACTACGGGCAATTTAGCATAGCCAATCCACCTAACCTGCACATCTTTTGGACTGTGGGAGGAAACCCGAGCACTTGGAGGAGACCCATGCAAATACAGGAAGAATGTGCAAACTCCACACAGACGGCCATTCAAGGATGGAATTGAACCTGGGTCCCTGGCATTGTGAGGCAGCAGTGCTAACCACTGAGCAACTGTGCCTCATTCTTGAATGTTTTAGTATCATTGTTACTAGGAGGGCAATTTTGTACTGATTCACACTTGACCTGAAAGTCATCAGACCTTCAACTGTTCTGTTTGTCTAGGGTGTCCCAAATTGGGAGCTAGTACACCTAGTGGGACTGCTAGTTAAATTTTGGAGTCATAAGTTCAGAGGCAGTATTGACTGCTGTATAATTCTGCCCTCCTGCCCTGAGAAGGTCATGACAATTTCCAAGGGTCAAAATGAAGTCCCAGTCAGAGAAAATTTGGGAAGCACTGTATTTATAACTTACATATGGGCCTTGCCTTGATGATAGCAATCTTGCCACTTAGTCAGAAAGTTATATGAGATCAAGAAGTGCATAATTTAGGCTGTAGTGTGAGAGAGAGATAACAAGGTATGGAGCTGGATGAACACAGCAGGCCAAGCAGCATCCAAGGAGCAGGAAAACTGATGTTTTGAGTCTTGACCCTTCTTCAGAAATGGGGGAGGGGAAGTGGATTCTGAAATAAATAGAGAAGGCAGGGAGGCAGATGGAAGATGGATAAAGGAGCAGATTGGTATAGAGGAGACAGACAGGTCAAAGAGGTGGGGATGGTGCCAGTAAAGGTGAGTGTAGGTGGAGAGTTGGTGTGGGGATAGGGCACTCCAGGGAGGACAGACAGGTCAAGGAGGTAGGATGAGGCTAGTAGGCAGGAGGTGGGGATGGAGCTTGAGGTGAGAGTAGTGAATAGGTGGGAGGAAGGATGGACAAGTTAGGGAGGCACGGACGAGCTGGGCTGATTTTGGGATGCGGTAAGCGGAGGGGTGATTTTGAAGCTTGTGAAGTCCACACTGATACCATTTGGGCTGCAGGGTTCCCAAGTGAAATATGAGGTGCTGTTCCTGCAACCTTCAGTTGGCATCGTTGTGGCACTGGAGGAGGCCCAGGATGGACATGTCATCCGAGGAGTGGGAGGGGAAATTGAAATGGTTAGTGACTGAGAGGTGCAGTCATTTGTCGCAAACCAAATGTAGGTGTTCCACAAAGCGGTCTCCAAGCCTCTGCTTGGCTTCCCCGATGTAAAGGAGGCCTCATCAGGAACAGCAAATAAAGTATACCACATTAACAGATGTGCAGGTGAGCATCTGCTTGATGTAGAAGGTCTTCTTGGGGCCTGGGATGGGTGTGAAGGGGGAGGTGTAGGGGCAGGTGTAGCACTTTTGGTTGCAGGGAAAAGTGCCTGGAGTGCTGGGGCTGGTGGGGAGTGTGGAGCGGACAAGGGAGTCATGCAGAGAGTGGTCCCTCTGGCAAAAAGATAGCGGGGAGGAAAAAATGTCTTTGGTGGGGTCAGTTTGTAGATGGCAGCAGTGCTGGAGGATGATGGGTTGGATCCAATGGTTGGTGGGGTGGCACGTGAGGATGAGGAGGATTCTGTTTTAGTTGTCACGGGGAGGAGCTGTGAGGGATGCGATGCGAGAGACACAGTCGAGGGTGCTTTTGACAACTGTGGAGTGAAAGTTGCTGTCTTTGAAAAATGAGCACAGGCTTCTTTGCTGTTGGAGCTGACAACTTTTTATATTATATTAAGAAATACCAGTCTGTGGGCTGACCACTGCTTCTCTGTCAACATAAATAAATCTTGTATAACAAAGTGTGGAGCTGGATGAGCACAGCAGGCCAAGCAGCATCTCGGGAGCACAAAAGCTGAAGTTTCGGGCCTAGACCCTTCATCAGAGAGGCTCTCTGATGAAGGGTCTAGGCCCGAAATGTCAGCTTTTGTGCTGCTGAGATCCTGCTTGGACTGCTGTGTTCATCCAGCTCCACGCTTTTTGTTATCTTGGATTCTCCAGCATCTGCAGTTCCCATTATCACTAAATAAATCTTGTGTTTTTTTAAAATAAAACCACTTTATTTAAAAAACTCTTTTCTATGACCTTATCTTGTCATGAGGCTCCAACCTTAAAGTTACTGGGATCTGACTAGGTGCAAATTGACAGACTTGTTTGTGGCTTGCAATGTAAACTGACTACCTCAGTGTTTAATGGGCTGCTGAAACACTTCACAAAGTATCTTTTGATTTGTCTGTCTGCATGCTCTGACTGTTTTCCTTGCCAACTCTGGTTCTCTCATTCTCTTGTTTCAGTCTACATTGGTAATTTTTAATTTCCATGATTTAGCTGTTTTAGTACAAAACATTTTCGAATTCATGGTATCTGCGCGTCAGTCCACCTACCACCTAGAATTAAGTTGGCTGCGATTCGTGAAAGCTTGGGTCTGTTCTTTCGAAATATTAATGTAGCATAAATGCAACTTTACCTCATGCTGGTTTTATGCTACACCCTGCAGTATTTGGTATGCTTTACACTGTTATCCTTGTTGATGCTTATACAAGATTACTTCGCAAGAATGAGTTGGTATGCCTGTGATTCCTCCAGTTCTTTTTTGCTTTGAGTCTCAATTTACTGGCCTTGATCTGCACCAACATATCAAAATGGTAAGCTTTATTAAGCCATCTAACTTTTTTTCCCCTTTTTTTTCCCCTTTTTTTCGACATTGTTGCTGAATAAAATTCATAAAGAGGGTAAATGTGGGGTTATGAGGATAGGGTTAAGGGGATGGATCTGCCAAGGAAAATCTTTGGAGGGTTGTTACAGGCTCAGTAGGCCAAATGGCCTCTAAACGTCAGCTTCTGTTGCAAATGAGAAATCAATTGACTCTCAAGGAAAAGCTAGTTCTGCATCTGGCAATCAGAAGGGCATATACTTGGAATAAAAGTAACTAATGCAGGTGATGTTTTAATTGTATTGAAAATGGCCGTGATCTGGTTTTTTTTTAGTTCATACTTTGAAATTGCAAGCATCTGTTAAGGGTATCGGATAAACGTCGAAAACGTGTCTCACGTTGATTTTTAATCTTTATCTCCGTTTAAAGACTGATTTTGGAACTACGCTCTCCTCCTTGCAAGTTGACCAGGAGGCCAGAAGTTCAGTCTTATTTGACAACTATATTTGTCACTGTTCCTGTCCTGTTTTGTAAAGATGTTTGTATGATTTAGCAAGAATTGTTAAACAGGTTGTGCAGAATTCATGGTGACACCAATGTTCTGGAGATTTTCTAATCATTCTGTTTAGAGCTGTTGTTACACAGGAGCAGGTGTCATTGAAACAAGCCTTCTGGCTCAGAAGTGGAGATATTACCTTTCTACAACAAGGGCTCTTAAAACCCAGTGTTGTAAGTGTATTTGCTTAATTACAAGCATTGTTTACTCACTGTGGCAAATATGCTGTTGACAGTAACAACTTGTATTTATGTAGTACCATGAATGTAAAATGTTCCAAAACACTTCTTTGACATTTGACACTGAGCCATGCATAGTGATTGTCTAAACTAATATCAAAGGTACAAGATTTAAGGAGTGTCTGAAAGGAAAAGTGGAAGCTGGACAAGTTTGGGGAGGGAATCAGAAGCATAGCAGTTGAAGGCATGGCCCCAAATTGTAGATCAGTTAACATGGGGATGTTGAAGAAATGAATGCAGAAATTCAAATGTTCTGGAAGAAAATAGAGATGGAGGCCATAGATGTATTTGAAAATGAGATGCGCTTGTGAGCACAGGGCTGATGGCTGAATAGAATTCAATTAAAACTTAACATCAGCAACAGCAGTCTCGATCTAAGGTCTATATTGGGGGAAAAAATAGAAGGTTGGAGTGAATGAATTGAAATAGTCAAGCCTAGAGGTACAAAGGCATGGATAAGTGTCTTGACAGCTAATGAACTGAGGCTAGTACAGCATTAAACAATTTTGTGGTTAGTGAGTAGATTTTATGGTGGTGATGGAAAACAATACATATTTAATTTCTAGCATTTAATTGGGCAGACCTTCTCCTCTTCCAATACTGAAATTCAGACCAGAAGCCTGGCACTGTAACACACATGGATGAGGAGAGAAAGCTGCTGTTGATTTTAGAGGTAAGTGTAACCACCATAATCCGTAACTCTGCTTTTGTATAATGTTGACAATGTTCAACAAAAGAAATAATGGACCCAGGAGTAGATCCTTGAAGGCAGCTTAGAGCTGCCATTAGAGATAATAATATCCTGGCTGTAGTTAAGTGGATAAAAATGAAACCAAACAAATGTAGTCCCACTCGAATGAATAGCAGTGGAGGGGCATTGGAGGATGGTGCTGGTCTCAACTGCTTGAGAGTGCAAACAAATAGATTATTATTGGGAAATGTTGTTCCCAAAGAAACTTTTTATTTAAAAGCTGCAGGGATAATTAAAGTAGATTTCAAGGATATTGTAGCTTGTTTGTAATTGTTGGAACTACTTCAGTAGAGAGATTTTATCTGTTTCTGTTTCCATAGTTCAACCGGATTTAGTTGGGAAACCAGCTAGGGGCATCTTTTGAGCCAGACAGTGTCAGTGAACTGAATTTAACAAAGTTTCAAGTTAGACCCTTGGGGTTGAGTCATAAATAAAGAACCTGCAGTTAGAGAACTGAGCACTTCCTCTCAATGCCTGTGAAACGCTTATCCTTCAGAGATAATCCATTGGATGTCTTTGTTGTTTTGGAATTCGTGGCAGCCATGTGATACAAAGCAATGTCCCCTGAACAACAAATGAAGGAACGACCAGATAATGTGTTTTCGGTGTTGCTTGCAGAAAGATTGTTAGCTGGCACATCAGGAAATTTGCAAGCTCTTAGGATATTTTACATTTACCAAAGTAAGTTTGGTTTAATGTCTTGTTTGGAACACAATTCTAATAATTGAATGCTTACTCAATGTTGCTTTTTATGGTCAATGATAATAGTGTGGAGCTGGAGGAACGCAGCAGGCCAGGCAACATCAGAGGAGCAGGAAAGCTGTCGTTTCAGGTCGGGTTCTGAAGAAGGATCCTGACCCGAAACATCAGCTTTCCTGCTCCCCTGATGCTGCCTAGCCTGCTGTGTTCCTCCAGCTCTGCACTGTATTGTCTCTGACTTCAACGTCGGCAGTTCTTACTATCTCTTGCCTTTTTGGTCTGCCTGGATTATTTGCTTATGTCCATGACTGGAATTGACTTTCCAACCTATTTGACTTAAGAGGAAGGAATGCTTCCAAGTCAACCTAGATGACATTAATTGAACCTAACAGAATGAGGCAGCTAAATCAACATTTTTATTTATATTCTTAATATGGCTACCTCATCCATTAAATACTCCCAATTAACAATTTCATGCTAGATTAGGAACAACTTTTAGGGATGGTTGCAGTTTTGTGAAATCCGACCTGCTTCTTCAGTGAAACAAATTCCGCAGCATTGGAACAGTACAACAACAACTGATTTCCACATGCATTCTGTATAATATATTTTGGGCATGACCCATCTTCTGCGGTCAAAGAAGCTCCCTCAAGTTAACGAGTACATCAACTGGCAGTTTGAGAGTATACTCTTGTAACATTTCATCTCAGTGGTTCTGTACATTTGTAGCATTGCTCCTTTTTATGTTGCCCTCTCATTTAAAGTGAGGTGCAAGTGACATAAAGTTCTCAAACTGTGGTGTGTTTCTTGTAGCGATCTGTAGGCTTGGATTTATTATAATTGGATGATCAATTCAGAAAGATCAAATCATTGCCAAGAAGCCAAATATGCTCAGTTGAAGTTGCAGGGATTGAGATGTACTGGCAATACAGCTAAATGTGGTCTAAAAGAAGATCCTCTTGGAGCCTGGAATTCAGTTGTTATTGAAGTCTTCAGAAGTAGTAGTACTTTTATTTTCATTGTAATGGGGATACTGTAGTGTCATAAGTACAAAAGAAATAAGCTAATTTCATTGCCAAAGGAAAAAGCTTTTACGTTAATGAAATTCCATGTTTGATACATCATGGTCTGAACTTTCAGTGATAAAATTAATTCAAGTAGCAAAACTCTCTGGAGACATTCACCCGAGAAACAGTTTTATCCAGTTTGTCGCTGATGGCAGTGAACAACAATGCAGAAATACCTTTGATATTGTTATCATTGGTTTCCAACTACCTAACTGCCAGGCAGTGATCAGAAATGAAATCTCAAATAAACGACTTCCATGTAAGCATAGGTTTTTTTATATTTTTATGGTGTTCGTTCCACAGTAATAATGAAGCAGTACCATCGTGGGTTTCACAGTGGAAGTGATTCATACAATTACAGAAGTGTTTCTACATGTATTCAGACCCAACACTAATCGATTAATTTCCTCCTTCACCTGAATATTCTGTTATAGTAATGCATGGTTTAGCCTTTGTACATTGGGCTAGAAATTAAAGAAAGCTAATTTTGAAGCTGTTTACTGATGCTGATTCTAAATTTAGCTTAGCAGGTAAATTTTTGAACCATTGCCCAATGTTTAATATCACCAAAATATTTCATTGTTGGTTCTCGAATAAATTGTTCCTGCACAGTATGTCCTTCACATCTGAGCTGCACCAAGTTTCTACACTTAAGCCATAATAAAATTGGCATCAGTGTGTGACTTGGACTTCCACACTTTTCCCCCCTTAACTACTATTACTATGGGTACTGCACCATTTATTCTGTGCAATGTTTTTATATCGGGTCACAGTATGTATAGCAGCCCCATACGTAGCTCACACTGCCTCACGGCTTCAATCTTAGTTTCAGTTCCTGCCTTGGATTACTGTCTGGCGTTTGAATATTCTCCCCCTGCCTGTATGGATTTCTGCTTGATGCTCCAGTTTTCTTCCACAGTCCAAAAATGTGCAGGATAGATGGATTAGCAATGATAAATGTGAGCTATGGAGATAGGGTGGATACTCTTTGGAGGCTCAATGCAATCTTGATGAGCCAAATGGCCTCTTTCTACGCCAT
The DNA here is from genome assembly GCF_030684315.1 of Stegostoma tigrinum. Classification (NCBI taxonomy): domain Eukaryota; kingdom Metazoa; phylum Chordata; class Chondrichthyes; order Orectolobiformes; family Stegostomatidae; genus Stegostoma; species Stegostoma tigrinum. Next base: position 30,562,490 of record NC_081380.1, read on the forward strand.
AAGGATTCTGTGATTCTGTTTACCACAATTCACTTGAGGCAATGTTTTTTTTGCCATGATTTTCAGCTGTATAAATTCAAAACCCTACCACATATTAAGGTATTCATAGTAAAGCCTTGGATCTTTCAATGAAAAATGCAATGCTTCGTAATGTGTTCCTGTTGCTATAATGTTTTTTTAAAAGCCCCTCCTCTCACCACACCTCCGTTCAAGGCCCAAAACAAACCTTTCACATCAGACAGGGGTTCACCAATACATCCATCAACTTGGTCTACTGTATCCGCTGCTCCCGATGTGGTCTCCTCAATGTTGGTGAGACCAAGCATAGACTCGGAGATCGTTTCATAGAGCATCTGTGCTGACACAACCTGTCCATCTTCGTACCCACCTACCTGCCCTAACCTTCCCACTGACCAATCCCCACCACTCAGCTGAACTCACCTATCACCATCCCACCTACTTTCCTCAGCCCCACCGTTCCTCTTTATTTATTTCCCAGCTCTCTTCCCCCTCCCAATTTCTGAAGAAGGGTCCTGACCTGAAACGAAAACTTTCCTGCCTGTTTGATGCTGCTTGGCCGGCTGTGTTCCTCCATCTCCACACTGTTGTCTACATCTGTTTTCTTTCCTATCTGTTGACCAGCAGGACTAGGTTAAAGTCCCACCTTCTCCAAAAGTGTGGTAGTAACGTCTCTTTAATTATAAAGTATCCACTCTGTTGTCCTTAAAGACAATGATCAGCTGTGTTCACACCTCGTTTGTGTTAGCACACTTACAAAAAAGAGCATCACTAATTGTAATGATCAAGGAAAAGAGCATCAGGGTCATTGCAAGTTTTGTAATTCAGTAGAATTATAAATTAGTTGAAACACAGAAAGAAGCACTTCATCCCGTTGTCTGTCCCAGCTCTCTGTAGGAGCAATTCCATTCAACTCCTTATAATTCTCCTACATAATGAATTCCTTTTTGATTGTCCCAGTTGAATCTGCGTCTACTACACTGAGGTGATATTAACCACTTGCTGTGTAAAAAATGTTTTTACCCATTGTACTGTTGGTTAAATCATCTTATACTAGATGTCCTCTGATTTTGAACCCTTTTTGGTAGTAGGAACAGTTCCTCTCTATTCACCCTAAATGCCTCACGATTTTGAACACCTCCTCCATCAAATTTTCTCTCCACCATCTCTTAGCAAGAAAAAGCACTAGCTTCTGTAAACTATTCATGTAACTTAAATCCCTCATTCGTAGAATCATTCTTGTAATTCTTTTTCTGCATTTCTCTAAAGTGCAATGCCTGGTATTGGACACAATGCTGCAGTTCCAGCAAAATACTGTTTCACGAAGGTTTAATATACCATCCCTCCTTTTGTACCCTAGTGCCTCTGTTTATAAAGCCCAGAATCCCGTATGCCCTTCTTACCATTTTCTCAACCAGGTTTGAATTGTTTTAGAAATATTGTGACTGCTTACAGTTTGAGTGTTCTTTTGAAACGTGTGTCACTTTTTGATAACCAAGCACACTGTTCAGAAAAGATAGTGGAGGAATAAAGGTAAGGAGGTTTACATGTCTTAAGGTTTGAATTAGCAACGGAGAACGACGTGGACCAATCTAAAGCATAACTTCTGAATTAGAAGAGGACTAACTTCAATGAGAGGGAATCTAGTATAAAACCAGGAGGGGCATGGCTTGGGTGAATAGTCAAGGCCTTTTCCCCAAAGTAGAGGACTCCAAAACCAGAGGGCTTAGGTTTAAGGTGAGAAGGGAAAGATTTAAATGGGATCTAAGGGGTAACTTCTTCAAACAGAGACTGGTGCGTGTATGGAAAAAAACTACCAGAGGAAGTAGTGGAGGCTGGTACAATTACAACATAAGAAAGGCATCTGGATCGATATATGAATTGGAAGTGCTTAAAGGGATATGGGCCAAATGATGGCAACTGGGACTAGATTAATTTAGGATATCTGATTGGCGTGGATGAGTTGGACTAGCACAGGGTCTGTTTCTGTGCTATACATCTTGATGACTCTATGACTACCTATTTTAGACAGTGGATTTGTAGCAATTGTTGGATATCATCATGCTGGTAAGAGTTGGAAATGACTTGCATCAGATGCCGTTTGCTCTCTAAAAGTTGACCTTATGCATTTAAAGGGAACAGTTCTTTATGATGATGATGTCACTTTTAATTAGGAGTAATCAAAAACGGGAATTTTATTTATGCAAGGGGGAAATCAAGTTGATTGCAAAAAATGCTTCCAAAGTTCTTTTTCTAGCCAGTTGCTAGTATAGAACAGTATAGCTGTGGGGAGAAAAAGACAATTCAGGGGAAAAACCAACATTACAGTGTGGACGAGTATTATGACATGGAGACAGATGACGAAATTAAATCCTCCTCCCTAACACTGGAATTAAAATACTCATTGATCCTCAGAATTGACCCCATTGGTCCCCAACCAGATGTTTTGAATAACTATTACCAGACTCTATGAAGGAGGCAGCGATCAAAATATGGTAGAGTTCAGTCTGCAGTTTGAAAGAGAGAAGGCAAAATCGGATGTAATAGTGTTACAGTCAAATAAAGGTAATTACAGGGGCATGAGAGAGGAATTGACGAAAATTGACTGGAAGCAGAGCCTAGTGGGGAAGACAGTAGAGCAACAATGGCAGGAGTTTCTGAGTGTAATTGAGGACACAGTACAGAGGTTCATCCCAAAGAAAAGAAAGATTATCGAGGTGGGATTAGACATCCATGGCTGACAAAGGAAGTCAGGAAATGTATCAATGAAAAAGAGACAGCCTATAAAGTGGCCAAGAGCACTGGGAAATCAGAAGATTGGGAATGCTACAAAAACAGAGGATAACAAAGAGAGAAATAAGGAAGGAGCGGACCAAATATGAAGGTAGGCTAGCTAGTAATATTAGAAATGATAGTAAAAGTTTCTTTGAATACATAAGAAACAAACGAGAGGCAAAAGTAGACGTTGGGCTGCTCCAAATTGATGCTGGAAGGCTAGTGATGGGAGATAAGGAAATAGCTGAAGAACTTAAGTACTTTGCATCAGTCTTCACAGTGGAAGACATGAGTAGTATACCAACAGTTAGGGAGAGTTGGGCCAGAGTTGAGTATGGTAGGCATTACAAAAGAAAAGTGCTAGAAAAGCTGAAAGGCCTAAAAATTGATAAATCTCCTGGCTCCGATGGGCTACATCCTAGAGCTCTGAGAGAGATGGCTGAGGAAATAGTGGAGGCATTGGTTGTGATCTTCCAAAAGTCACTGGAGTCTGGGAAAGTCCCAGATGATTGGAAAATTGCTGTTGTAACCCCCTTACGAAAGGACCAAGGCAAAAGGTGGGAAATTATAGGCCGAATAGCCTAACCTTGGTTGTTGGTAAAATTCTAGAATCCGTTTTTAAGGATGAGATTTCTAAATTCCTGGATGTGCAGGGTCAGATTGGAACAAGTCAGCATGGGTTTAGTAAGGGGAGGTCATACCTGACAAACCTGTTAGAATTCTTTGAAGAGGTAACAAGTAGGTTAGACTAAGGAAACCCAGTGGATGTTATCTATCTAGACTTCCGAAAGGCCTTTTGATAAGGTGCCTCACGGGAGGCTGCTGAGCGAGGTGAGCTACTGGCTTGGCTTGAGGATTGGCTGTCTGACTGACAGAAGGCAGAGAGCTGGGATAAAAGGCTCTTTTTTGGAATGGCAACCGGTGACGAGTGGTGTCCCACAGGATTCAGTGTTGGGGCCACAGCAGTTCACTTTATATATTAATGATCTGGATGAAGGGACTGGGGGCGTTCCGGCAAAGTTTGCTGATGATATGAAGATAGGTGGACAGGCAGGTAGTGGTGGGGAGGCTGCAGAAAGATTTAGACAGTTCAGGAGAGTGGTCCAGGAAATGGCTGATGGAATTCAATGTGAGCAAATGCGAAGTTTTGCACTTTGGAAAAAAGAATACAGGCATGGACTATTTTCTAAATGGTGAGAAAATTTGTAAAGCGGAAGTACAAAGGGATCTTCGAATGTTGGCCCAGGATTCTCTCAAAGTTAACTTGCAGGTAGCATCCGTGATTAAGAAAGCGAATGTATTGTTGTCGTTTATCTCAAGAGGGTTGGAATATAAAAGCATTGATGTGCTTCTGATACTTTATAAAGCCCTAGTTAGGCCCCATTTAGAATACTGTGTCCAATTTTGGGCCCCACACCTCAGGAAGGACATACTGGTGCTGGAGCGTGTCCAGCAGAGATTTACACGGATGACCCCTGGAATGGTAGGTTTAACATATGATGAACAGCTAATGATCTTGGGATTTTATTCATTAGAATTTAGAAGGTTGAGGGGAGATCTGATAGAAACTTACAAGATAATGTATGGCTTAGAAAGGGTGCACGCTGGGAAGTTGTTTCCGTTAGGTGGGGAAACTAGGACCTGTGGGCACAGCCTTAGAATTAGAGGGGGTAAATTTAAAACAGAAATGAGGAGACATTTCTTCAGCCAGAGAGTGGTGGGCTTGTGGAATTCATTGCCATGGAGTGCAGTTGAGGCCGGGATGTTAGATGCCTTCAAGGCAGAGATCGATTAAATTCTTGATCTCAGAAGGAATCAAGGGCTACAGGGAGAGTGCAGGGAAGTGGAGTTGAAATGCCCATCAGCCATGATTTAAATGGCGGAGTGGACTTGATGGGCCGAATGGCCTTACTTCCACTCCTATGTCTTATGGAACTGATACTGGATGCCTGGTTTATAGCCTCTCCAGAACAGAAGTGTTTATAGAACACATCTTAAGAAGAGATGATCTGTAATTAACTTGCAGGCCTAGCCTCAAAAGCAGATAACAATTTGTTTGTTCTTTATTTCAAAACAAGCTGCTGCGTACAGTCAAAGGTCATCTTCAGATCTCAGCTCACATTTCACAGCTCCAAATCAAAACTGAAAAGAAGGAATAAAATAAGGAAAAAAAAATCAACAAGGCTTCTAACACAAAGTGCTGGTTGGTTAGCAAATGGACAGTGATTGGTGTTGCTCTGCAAATGTACCATTACTGTAAGTGAGTTTCCAATTGGATAACATTTGCTGGACATTAAATGTGTGAAGAATTACACTGACAATCAATGTAGGGTTTGTCAGTCAAGCTTTTGAAACTTTATACCGAAATAATTGTAACTGGTCCTTGCTCTTCATTTTGTCAGGTCTGGTTTTCAACTTTCCACTGAAGTTTTTAATTGAAGTACTTCACGTTTGAGTGAATTTTTAATATGTCCAATGGTAAGGGTTTCTGTGCTGGCAAATGACTCCACCTGTTTCCCCCATCCTACACCCAGTCCAAGCTGTCTATTCTAATGTCTTTATTTGGGTGCTTTTGTCTGAGATAAACTCACTGCATACGTAAGAGTTTGAAACTTGTTTTTTGCCTGACTTCACACCATACTATCAGTTATTAGCCAGTATTCACTGAGAAGGAGTACATATAGCTGGTCTCATCCAAACTATGGTATAAATGTGCAGGTGGTGGAAAGCATGAGAGGATACTTGAGATGACCAAGCTGTGTATCTGGAATTTTCTGAACTAATTTTCTTTGTGGACTAGAATTATGAATCAATAAATCTTATCCTTTGAGAAATATCATGAATGATGCAGGATTTGGGTGCTGGCAAATCCACCAGCAGGATGGGTGCCCCAGTATCCACATCCTTTCTCTCAGGCCATTGTCCCCAGCGCTGAGGCTCTGGTTACACTCATTCAGCTGTGTTGAAAGGCCACATCATCAGCATGCCTGACACAAAATTCCCAAAAACAAGCTGTCTGCTCTAAGCTTCATCACCATTACCAGGAGGGCAGAGGAAACACTAAGGAATTCCTCAAAGCCTCCCTGCAAAAAATGCAGTGACCACACTGATTCATGAGAGCCTCTTGCCCAAGAAATAAACTGTTGAAGAAGCATCTGTAAAGGAACCATCCATTTTGAGCATCTCCAACAAGCCTAGGTGGTAGGTGCATGTTAAAACCCAACAGTCCACCCACATCATCTTCAGGTAAGCACCATATGCCCCACCTGTGGCAGGGTGTGCGTATCCAACACCGGAGAGAAAAAGCCATCCTTAATCCTGAGGGACTGACCAAGAAAAAGGAATTGTAAATATTCTACGTATCAATGTCGTAGGTCAGACTTTTGTCAAAGGCAGAAACAGGACTGCAACACTAATCTGAGCAATGCTTTGAAAATTTGCCAGTTTCTGTACTGGCAGTTGCATATCTTGTAATATTGCCATTCTGGATTCCTGGAAAATCATAATGGTGGAAAGAGGTTAATGATTTATTCTAAATGGAGAAAACTATGATTGTATAAGAAAATTATAGACTTTGCCATTATATTTCCTGGTCCAAGTTACTGCAAGTTTGAGGCTCTTCGAGTTAGTGGCCAGCTGAGGAAACTATAGAGCACAGCCTGATAGCTGTAAAATTCTGGACATAGCTACCTATATATAGTCAGTCTGGCCTTGGTAGACATGCTAGATGCTCGTGAGCTGACCTGAATCCCCTTCTGTGCTGAACAGTATGAGATTTGAAGTTTTAGTCATCATCTTTGCATGTAAATTGCCTATACAGTTGGCAGTAGTTAAGTAGGGCATGATAAACTGGAGCAAGTTCTATAAAAAGCTGTGTCCCTGTACGCAGTCACTGAAATAATCAATGTTTAAGGAGTGATATTGTTTGCTTCAGATCATCTGATGTGAAATGCTTATGCCCGTTTGGTCTAGATGACATAGTTTCAACTATGTCAGCTTAGGACTTGCATTAGACAGAGAATTTCTCAGAAGAAAGATTGTTTCAAAGCAAGTAATAACAAGGGTTGAAGTTTTTAATCCTCTTGCATAAACACCACAGCGTACGAGCACCAATTCTGACATGCAGTTTCCTACAACTTGTTGAAGGAATCTTCAGACAGGATGGTGTCATATAGATTGACATTTGGTTCTGCACTTTATGGTGTTGCAACAAATGTTTTTGTGAATTGCTGATGTGACAGACATTGTAGGGCAGGAACGATTTTACAATCCAAGGTTGGGTATTTACATGCATAAGATTGACAGGTATTCAGCTAATAGGAGTGATGAGCAAAATCTTTATGGGGCCTTGAAAGGCACGGGCTATGGTGAGAACTGTAGCAGAATCATGCATGAAGTCCATTAAGGGCTATACAATCCTACAAACAGCACGTTGCATTTTTTAACAACATTTTGGCTTGGTTAGACAGTTAGGAGTTGCTTATTCAAAGAGATTATTATGCATTAGCAACCTTATTAACTGCAGATCTTGCTTTACTTAATATGCAGCTTGCTTTTCTACCACCCACCCTAAGCACACTGGATGGTGAGAATGTTTGACATGGAAATCAGGGTGAGTACTTAGCAACCATCACTTGCCATTTGCAACAAGGACCTTCTTCTTGGACACCAAGTGCCAATATCTTCTGGGCATGCTCCATGTGCACAAGCCACATGCTGTCCACGTTCACTGACATTTGCATCCAGTATGATTCAACTTCTAAGAACCTTCATGGTAAAGTTCCAATTCACTTACAGTACATAAGATATAGCAGCAGAACTGGCCATTTTGACTCATTGCATTTGCTCCACCATTTTTGATATGTTTCCCAACCCCATTCTCCTGCATGCTCCCCATAACCCTTGATCGCCTTATTCATCAAAAACATATCTATCTCTGCCTTAAATGCAGTCAGTGACTTGGCCTCCATGGCTTTCTGTGGCAGTCAGTTCCACAAATCCACCACTCTCTGAAGAAATTCCTCCACATCTCAGTTCTAAAGTTGTGGATTGTGTGGAGGGCTGTTGTGGGTTGCACCGGGATATTGACAGGATGCAGAGCTGGACAAAGAAGTGACGGACAGAATTCAACGCAGAAAAGCGTGAAGTGATTCATTTTGGAAGGTCAAATTTGAATGCAGAATACAGGGATAATGGCAAGATTCTTGGCAGTGTGGAGGAGCAGAGGGAACTTGGTGACCATGACCATAGACCTCCCAAAGTTGCATAAGAGCCATGAGGTTATGCTCCAGATCTCTCAAACCATGGTTAGACCGCAGTTGGAATATTGTTTTTGGTTCTGGTCACCTCTCTATAGAAGGTGTGGAAGCTTTAGAGAGGGTGCAGAGGAGAATTACCAGGATGCTGCCGGGACTGGAGGGCAGGTCTTATGAGGAAAAGTTGAGGGAGCTAGGGCTTTTCTCATTGGAGCGAAGAAGGATGAGAGGTGACTTGTTAGAGGTGTACAATTGATGAGTGGCATAGATGGAGTGGATAGTCAGAGACTTCTTCCCAGAGCAGAAATGACTATTACTAAGAGACGTAATTTTAAGGTGATTGGAGGAAGGTATAGGGGAGATATCAGAGGTAGGTTATTTACATAGTGGTGGTTGCCACTGCCAGCGGTAGTAGTGGAGTCAGATGCATGAGGGACATTTTAAGGGACTCTTGGATAGGCAGATGGAGGATAGTGAAATGTAGGGTATGCAGGGTAGTTTGACCTTAGAGTAGGATACTAGATCAGCACAACGTCGTGGGCCCAAGGGCCTGTATTGTTCTATGCTCTATGCTCTATGTTCTGAAGGGTTGTCCCTTCACACTGAGGTTATGCGCTTAGATCCTAGTCTCTCCTACTATTGGAAGCATCGTCTTATGCCCACTGTATCCTAGCCTATCATTATTCTAAATTCCATCGAGTACAGATCGGGTCCTCAACTGCTCCCCATATGACGAGCCATTCATCCCAGGAATCGTTCTTGTGAAGTTCCTCTGGACCCCCTCCAGCAGCCGCACATCCATCCTAAAATACGGGATCCAAAATTGCATTCAGTTTTCCATATGCAATCTGACCAGAGCCTTGTATAGCCTCAACGGTACATCCGTTGTATTCTAACCTTCTTGAAATGAATGCTAACATTGCACTTGCTTTGCCTTCCTAACTGCCAAATGAACCTGCATATTAAACTTGAGAATCCAGAACGAGGACTCCATTTGTGCTTTAGATTTCTAAAGCTTTCCGCCATTTAGAAAATAACCTGTGCCTCTATTCTTCCTACCAAGGTTCATAACCTCACACTTGCCCAAATTTCTATTCCATTTTCCACTTGTTTGCCCACCCTTATAACCTATCCAGGTCTTTCTGCAGCTACCTTGCCCCCTCAACAACACATGTCCTTCCACCTATCTCTATTTTTGTGTCATCTACAAACTTGCCAATAACGTTGCATGTCAGGGCACAATGGCAACTATCACTGTAATGCTACAGCAGGCACTCTGTACTTGGCAATACCTGGCTCATGATGTGGACCAGGCTGTAATTCTAGCCTGTTTGCTTGATCTCTAAACACTCAGTTACTTTTGAGCTTACCTGTATTCTCACAGCATTCCTGCCTCTCCTTGCCTTGCCTTGCCATTTTGCACCTTGTTCCACAGCCAGCGATAGCAGGATAACTTTGCTGAAAAATGGCTTTGCTGTTTAGCACAGATACAAAACCAAGAGGCTGTTAGCAGTCCTCAGTCCAGTCAAAGGAGAGAGCTTTTGGTGAGGATGTCCTGACACATTAAGGTGAGGGGAAACCTTCAGTGCCAGTTTAGGGGCTTGATGTGGTCAGTCAGCCACTCGAACAGTCTCAGTCAGGGTTCTCTTCGATTAGGAGCCAAAGGTTGAGTGGCATAATGCTTGTCTTGACACTTTCTACCCTATTTTGGGCCATTTTCCTGTTGGAATAAGAGTGGCATCTTTTAAATCAGATGAAAATGTGTGACACAGCTGTTAGCTTTGCTGTAGGTGGAGATCTGCCCCAAGTAAATGAGTAGGCAGCGCAAAGGACATATGCAGGGTTTACATAGAACATAGAAAAGTACAGCACAGTACAGGCCCTTCGGCCCACGATGTTGTGCCGTGGAATATTCTTAATCCAAAAATAAAATAACCTAACCTACATTCCCATCAATTCACTGCTGTCCGTGTGCAAGTCCAGCAGCTGCTTAAATGTCATTAATGACTCCGCTTCCACCACTACCACTAGTAAACTATTCCATGCGCTCACAACTCTCTGGGTGAAGAACCTCCCTCTGACGTCTCCTCTATACCTTCCTGCTAACACCGTAAAACTGTGACCCCACGTGGCAGTCAGTCCTGCCCTGGGGAAAAGTCTCTGGCTATCGACTCTATCCATGCCTCTCATTACCTTGTACACCTCGATCAGGTCACCTCTCTTCCTCCTTCTCTCCAGAGAGAAAAGTCCGAGCTCAGTCAACCTCTCCTCATAGGACAAGCCCTCCAGTCCAGGCAGCATCCTGGTAAACCTCCTTTGCACCCTCTCCAAAGCCTCCACATCTTTCCTATAATAGGGTGACCTGAACTGGACATAATATTCCAAGCATGGTCTCACCAGGGTTTTGTAGAGCTGCAGCATAACCTCGCGGCTCTTAAACTCAATCCCCCTGTTAATGAAAGCCAAAACACCATATGCTTTCTTAACAACCTTATCCACCTGGGTGGCAACTTTGAGGGAGCTATGCACTTGAACACCAAGATCCCGCTGTTCCTCCACACTGCCGAGAATCCTGCCTTTAATCCTATATTCAGCATTTAAGTTCGACCTTCCAAAATGCATCACTTTGCATTTATCCAGGTTGAACTCCATCTGCCATTTCTCAGCCCAGCTCTGCATTCTGTCAATGTCTCGCTGAAGCCTGCAATAGCCCTCGATACTATCAACGGCACCTCCAACCTTTGTGTCATCAGCAAACACACTAACCCACCCCTCAACCTCCTCATTCAAGTTATTTATAAAAACTACAAAGAGCAGAGGCCCAAGAACAGAGCCCTGCGGGACACCACTCAGCACTGACCTCCAGGCAGAATACTTACCATCTATAACCACTCTCTGCCTCCTGTCAGCCAACCAATTCTGAATCCAGACAGCCAAATCACCCTGTGTCCCATACCTCCTGACTTTATGAATGAGCCTGCCGTGGGGAACCTTATCAAATGCCTTGCTGAAGTCCATGTACACCACATCCACTGCTCGACCCTCGTCAACCTGTCTTGTGACTTGCTCAAAGAACTCAATAAGATTTGTAAGGCATGACCTGCCCCCCTCAAAGCCATGCTGACTCCCTTTAATCACGCTATGCTTTTCCAAATAGTCATAAATCCTATCCCTCAGAATTCTTTCCAAAACCTTGCTGACCACAGACATAAGACTGACTGGTCTGTAATTTCCAGGGATTTCCCTATTCCCTTTCTTGAAAAGAGGAACAACATTTGCCTCCCTCCAATCTTTCGGTATGACTCCCGTGGAGAGTGAGGAAGCGAAGATCTTCAGCGGCTTAGCAACCTCCTTTCTCACTTCCTGGAGCAACCTAGGATAAATCTGGTCTGGCCCTGGGGAATTATCAATCTTAATGTTTGCCAAAATTTCCAGCACATCAACTTCCTCAATCTTGATCTGTTCAAGCCTGTTTTCCTGCTCCTCAAAGTTCTCATTCACAACAAGGTCCCTTTCCTTCATGAAAACCGAAGCAAAAAACTCATTTAGGGCTTCCCCTATCTGCTCAGACTCCACTAATCGGCCCTACCTTCTCCCTGATCATTCTCTTATTCCTCGCTTATGAGTAAAATGCCTTCGGGTTCTCCCTAATCCTTCCTGTTAAGCCTTTGTCGTGCCCCCTCCTGGCCGTCCTCAGTCCAGTCTTGAGCTCCTTCCGAGCAAGCCTGTAATACTCTAAAGCTGTGCTAGACCCTTGCTTCCTCCACCTTAAGTACGCTGCCTTTTTCTTTTTGATAAGAAGCACCTCCTGTACCCGTCATCCAAGGGTCCTTAATCTTACCCCTTCTTACCTGTCTCAGAGGAACAAATTTATACATAGAACATTACAGCACAGTACAGGCCCTTCGGCCCTCGATGTTGTGCCGACCTGTCATACCAATATCAAGACCATCTAACCTACACTGTTCCACGTACGTCCATATGCTTATCCAGTGACGACTTAAATGTACCTAAAGTTGGCGAATCTACTACTGTTGCAGGCAAAGCGTTCCATTCCTTTACTAATCTCTGAGTAAAGAAACTACCTCTGACATCTGTCCTATATCTTTCACCCCTCAATTTAAAGCTATGCCCGCTCGTGCTTGCCATCACCATCCTAGGAAAAAGGCTCTCCCTATCCACCCTATCTAACCCTCTGATTACTTTATATGTTTCAATTAAGTCACCTCTCAACCTTCTTCTCTCTAATGAAAACAGCCTCAAGTCCCTCAGCCTTTTCTCATAAGAGCTTCCCTCCATACCAGGCAACATCCTAGTAAATCCCCTCTGCACCCTTTCCAAAGCTTCCACATCCTTCTTATAATGTGGTGACCAGAACAGTACACAATACTCCAAGTGCGGCCGCACCAGAGTTTTGTACAGCTGCAGCATAACCTCTTGGTTCGGGAACTCGATCCCTCTATTAATAAAAGCTAAAACACTGTATGCCGCCTTAACAGCCCTGTCAACCTGGGTGGCAACTTTCAAGGATCTGGGTTCATGGACACAGAGATCTCTCTGCTCATCTACACTACTAAGAATCTTACCATTAGCCCAGTACTTTGCCTTCTGGTTACTCCTACCAAAGTGCATCACCTCACACTTGTCTGCATTAAACTCCATTTGCCACCTCTTAGCCCAGCTCTGCAGCTTATCTATGTCTCTCTGCAACCTACAGCATCCTTCGTCACTATCCACAACTCCACCGACCTTAGTGTCGTCTGCAAATTTACTAACCCATCCTTCTATGCCCTCATCCAGGTCATTTATAAAAATGACAAACAGCAGTGGACCCAACACTGACCCTTGCGGTACACCACTAGTAACTGGTCTCCAGGATGAACATTTCCCATCAACTACCACCCTCTGTCATCTTTCAGCAAGCCAATTTCCGATCCAAACTGCTATATCTCCCACAATTCCATTCCTCCGCATTTTTTACAACAGCCTATTGTGGGGAACCTTATCGAACGCCTTGCTGAAATCCATATACATCACATCAACCGGTTTACTCTCATCTACCTGTTTGGTCACCTTCTCAAAGAACTCAAGGTTTGTGAGACACGACCTACCCTTCACAAAACCGTGCTGACTATCCCTAATCAATTTATTCTTTTCTAGATGATTATAAATCCTATCCCTTATAACCTTTTCCAACACTTTGCCAACAACTGAGGTAAGGCTCACTGGTCTATAATTACCAGGGTTGTCTCTACTCCCCTTCTTGAACAGTGGAACCACATTTGCTATCCTCCAGTCGTCTGGCACTATTCCTGTAGACAATGACGAGTTAAAGATCAATGCCAAAGGCTCGGCAATCTCCTCCCTGGCTTCCCAGAGGACCCAAGGATAAATCCCATCCGGCCCAGGGGACTTATCTATCTTCACCCTCTGTAGGATTTCTAATACCTCTTCCTTGTGAACCTCAATGCCACCTAGTCTAGTAGCTTGTATCTCAGTATTCTCCTCAAACATTGTCGTTTTCTAGAGTGAATACTGTTGAAAAATATTCACTTAGCACTTCTCCTATCTCATCTGACTCCACACACAACTTACCACTACTATCCTTGATTGGGCCTAATCTTACTTTTGTCATTCTTTTATTCCTTAAATACCTATAGAAAGCCTTAGGGTTTACCTTGATCCTATCCGCCAACAACTTCTCATGTCTCCTCCTGGCTCTTCTGAGCTCTCTCTCTAGGTCTTTCCTGGCTACCTCGTAGCTCTCTAGTGCCCTAACTGAGCCTTCACATCTCATCCTAACATAAGCCTCTTGAAGAGAGATTCCACCTCCTTCGTAAACCACGGCTCCCGCACTCTACAGCTTCCTCCCTGCCTGACGGGTACATACTTATCTAGGACACAAAGGAGCTTTTCCTTGAATAAGCTCCACATTTCTAATGTGCCCATCCCCTACATCACGCGCAACAACTGCTCCTTAAACAGACCCCACATGGCTGCTGTGCCCTTTCTGTGGAACAATTGCTCCCAATCTGTACTTCCCAACTCCTGTCTGATAGTGTCATAGTTTCCTTTACCCCAGTTAAATATCTTCCCCTGGTAACTGCTCCTTTCCCTTTCCATTGCAATGGTGAATATAACGCTGTTGTGGTCACTGTCGCCAAAGTGTTCTCCCACCACGTGATCTGACACCTGTCCTGGCTCATTGCCGAGCACCAAATCCAAAATGGCCTCCCCCATCGTCGGCCTGTCCACATACTGAGTAAGGAAACCCTCCTGAACACACCTGACAAAAATGGCTCCATCCAAACCATCTGCACTAAGGAGGTTCCAATCTATATTGGGAAAGTTGAAGTCACCCATAACAACAACCCTGCCACGTTTTGCACTTTTCAACAGTCTTCCAGCCAAAGAGTTCTTCGTACTCCCTACTGCTATTTGGGGGTCTGTAGAAAACTCCCAGTGAGGTGACTGGTCCCTTGCTGTTCCTAACTTCCACCCATACTGACTCAGTCAACAAACCTTCCTCAGCAACCTCAGCCCATACCACCTCAGTTGACGAGTCCTCAAAGGTTCTTTCAGCCACCGTTATACTGTCCTTGACCAACTAAGCCACACCTCCCCCTCTTTTACCACCTTCCCTGACCTTAATGAAAGATCTAAACCCTGGAACCTGCAACATCCATTCCTGACCCTGCTCTATCCATGTCTTCAAAACGGCCACAACATCGAAGTCCCAGGTACCTATCCAAGCTGCAAGCTCACCTACCTTATTCCGGATACTCCTGGCATTAAAGTAGACACACTTCAATCCAGCTTGCTGTCTGCCAGCGCACTTCTGTGACAGTGAGGTCCTGATCATGTCCTCCCTACGCTCATCCTCCTGTGTACTAGGACTACACCTTAGTTTCCCATCCCCCTTCTGAGCTGGTTTAAATCCACCCGAATAGCACTAGCGAATTTCCCACCCAGGATATTCGTGCCCCTCTGGTTCAAGTGGAGACCGTCCTGTTTGTAGAGGTCCCACCTTCCCCAGAATGAGCCCCAATTGTCCATGTACCTGAAGCCCTCCCTCCTGCACCATCTCTGCAGCCACGTGTTCAGCTGAAATCTCTCTCTGTTCTTTGCCTCGCTATCATGTGGCACGGGTAACAAACAAACCAGAGATCACCACTCTGTTTGTTCTAGCTCTCCACTTCCACCCTAGCTCCCTGAAATCCTGCCTGACATCCCTGTCCCTCTTTCTACCTATGTCGTTGGTGCCTACATGGACTACGACTTGGGGCTGGTCACCCTCTCCCCTCAGGACCCCAAAGGCACGATCCAAGACGTCATGGACCCTGGCACCTGGGAGGCAACACACCAATCGTGAGTCTTTCGTTCCCGGCAAACCTTCTATCAGAACCTCTAACTATTGAGTCCCCAATGACTATCGCTCTCTTCCTATCCCCCCTTCCCTTCTGTGCAAGAGGGACAGACTCTGCCAGAGACCTGCACCCTACTGCATGCTCCTGGTAAGTCGGCCCCCCCAACAGTATCCAAAACGGTATACTTGTTTTTCAGGGGAACAACCACAGGGGATCCCCGCACTGACTGCTTCTCCCCCCTTCTAACAGTTACCCAGCTTTCTTCACGCTTAGGAGGTACTACTTCCCTGAAACTCTTGTCTATCACTGACTCTGCCTCCCGAATGATCCGAAGTTCATCCAGCTCCCGCTCCAGTTCCCTAACGCGGTCTTGGAGGAGCAAGAGTTGGGTGCACTTCCTGCTGACATATTTGGATGGGACACTAATGGCGTCCCTCACCTCATACATCATGCAGGAGGAACATTCCTCTACCTACACTGCCATCCCTGCTAATCTCCTAAACAGAAGGTTTTAAAAAAAAGAGAAACTTGCCTTGATTTGTCCCTGGTGTATAAGGTTAGAGGAGATGGATGGGTGGGAGGCCCTACAAGGGTAGGGTCTCGGGTTTACACAACAATCAGTTATACAGCTGAGTTTAGTGGTATTGGGGCTGGGGTGGGGGCAAGTGAGTGAGGGAAGATGTTGTAGGCAACATTGATAGTCTTAGAGCATGACCCTTTGTGGTAGGTGGGTGCAGTAACGGAGAGAGAATGTGAGATATTGATGAAAAGATGGCACTTATGGAGAAGGCCATTGATCTTGTAACGTTGCTGTGCTTTCCTTCAAATGCTGAGACCACATTGAACAAGATAGCAATCTAGGACCAGGCTAGCATGGCTTGACGTTGTAGCTTCCATTGCCTGTCATGGTGGGCGTAATGTCTCACTTCAGCCTCACCCTGAATATCAGGATCTCCACGTCCCTGTCAGCAAAGTGTGGCTTCAGTTACGCCTCAGCTACCATGTTTGACACTAACATCAGGAATCATGTAGGGCAGCTCAGGGCCAACTGTCTGTCTGGGTGTACAACTTTTAAAGTGGTACTGGCAGTGGGGATGCCAGTCCATTCCAGCATATCCCGACAGTGGCGATTTATTGAACCTAGGGTGAGTGGTAAAATGGGACCTAGGTCACTGTGAAGGGTGCCATGGGGCAGAGTAAATAGTTAACAAGGCAAGTTTGTTAGGATGCAGTGAGAAAACTTCCTTGGCATTCTAGAGAAGAATTCTCCGCAAAACTTGATGGAACTGACGGTGAGAAATAAACATGATTTGGCCCAATATTTCTTGTTTAGCTCTTTTTGCATTGCAACTTTAAATTCTTTGCAGCGTTCATGGCTGTGATAGGTTTGTACGTGTACTGATTCTGCATTATGCTGGCTAATTATAGGCACTTCTTGCTTCAATTGTAATATGAGCATGGCAGCAGGCAGGGAGGAACTAAAACTGAGATCTGTCTAGTCTAAACGAGACTAGACCACATTCGATTTATCTAGTGAACTATGAGACATATCCATCTATCTGTACTTTCTCTCCCCGTTTTGCGAATTGAATTTTTCCTGTGAAAATTATCCAAGTGGCACCACTATGTTCTACTGCATGAATTCAAATAAAAGGCCTTTCTTCTGGAAATACCTCACTAATTAAATGACCATTTGGCCATTCAAACTTAGAAAAATGAAAGTAAAACCAAGGATGTCCAAAAAAGAACTGTTTGAGCTTTAGAGCCTATAATGCTAATACATTAATAGACCCATTGTGTGCACTCTGATTTTGTATTTTGCATTAATATCAAATGCTTTATTCTGCCTCCCCCACCCTGACTTTTGTTCAAAAATCTACCTTAGTAGAGAGACTTCCCTAATTCAAATCTACTTTGCCTCCCTTGTGTATACCAGGACAATGGCGGAGCTATAATATCACTGAACGAGTAAAGCAGAATCCCATGGAATTTGAATCTCACCATGGCAGATGGCCTAATTTGAATTCAGTAAAAGAAAATTGGAGTAAAGAGAAGCCCATCTGGTTCACTAATGTCATTTAAGGGAGGAAATCTGCTGGCCTCCGTGTCACTCTAGAACCACAGCAATGTGCTTGATTCTTAACTGTTCGTTGGATAATTAGGAATGGACCAGGGATGCTCACATCCTATACACGCTTTATTTCTGATGTCTGAACATGGTTTTAACGTGTAACTTTTGTTTCAGAAGTTTCTTTGTGAATTACTGCATTAAATCTACAAAGCAATAGCTAGTTTAATTTTGTACAATTTATAACCATTTCAGAAATTGGTTTTGAACTTTTGTTTTACCTGTGGTTTTCACAATAACTTCTGAAAAGCGTGAACGAGTATATGCCACCAAAATTGAAAAAGACTTCCGTCATTTCATTTTTGGACTGAAGATGTTGCCTGAATGCCTGATTTGTGAAACTGTTAGTAATAGTTGCCTTTAGCGCGGAATTGGGTTTTGATAAACTGTTCTATAATGGCCTTCACTTTATGATTGTAAAATGAAAGTGATTGATTGAATAAGCACACTTAACAGAGCAATAAGTTAATTACAATTAAACTAGTGATTTTCAGTAATGTTGTGGGACAGAACCAAAGTAATTTGCTTTCAAGCTAAGCACTTTCATGGCTACAGTCATTACTAATAAAATTCTGAGATTGCAGGTGAGGCAAATTAAAATATTATGGACTACAAATTGAATTTTTGCTACTTCAATTCAGATGAGTGAAAGAAGATAAACTAACCAAAATGTTTTCTTTTCATGTCAAGCAGTGCCGTTCTGTGCTTTGTTTACTTTAGTAACAATGTTTTAGAGCTGAACAAGCAGGTCAAAGAAAATAAAATGTGAGGCTGGATGAACACAGCGGGCCAAGCAGCATCTCAGGAGCACAAAAGCCTGCTGTGTTCATCCAGCCTCACATTTTATTTTGGAATTCTCCAGCATCTGCAGTTCCCATTATCTCAGGTCAAAGAAAAGTTGTTTTTCTTCTACGTGAATAAAACTCCAAACCATCTGGTTACCAACAATATGAAAATCTTTAAAAAGGGATACTAGTACCAGGGTCAAATTTTTTGCATAAATGAGCATTGGAAGCAGTAAATGAAGTGCATTTTTAAAAGCTGAGTTTCTAAGGTATGAACTTGCCTTGTTACTTGGTGATTGTTTCCAATGTTAAGTACTGTGACGAACACTCGTATTCGGACGGATGTTGCAGTAATAAATATCTTGATAAAGAACAAAATGTTTGTGTACTTTAGAGGTCGAAAAAAATCTACTAATGTGTATGAACACTAGTGAACTGACCAGACAATAGTATAAATGTAAATTTGTATCCAGCCCCAATATGCATGTATATTTGTCAGTATCACAGTACCACAGAACACTGAAGAAATTTTCCACAATAGTAAATTCCGGTGTATTCCTCCTTCAACAAAAGTATTAGGTCGGAAGGGTCTGAATGATAGAAAAACATCATGTCAGTAACCATAGTAAATTCAACAAATTTACTTTTGCGTTATCATTCGTTTGGACCTAATAACAAAAGTGGCTTCCCTGCTGGATAGTCAACCGAGCTCCCATTTTGTGGCACACTTCTGACTGTTGTCAAATTTGGTGGTATAAACACAGTTTTTGTTTCCGTTTTCCACTTCATTGGTTTAGTAGCTAGAAATTAAACCAAGTAAAATCATGCTCCTGAACTACCTTGAGATTAATGCAACTGGTGAAGTTCACAGCAAAGTAGTAGGCCAATTGGCCTAGCTTGACCATGTCAGTTCTTTTCTAAATTAATCCAAAGCACGTTGCCCAGCTTTCTCCCCAAAACCATGTGGCATTATCAACAAGTTTTTGTCTGTTCTTCTGTCAACATACATGCATCATTTCTGAAACCACGTCCCATGGCGAAGCATTTGTTTCACTTTCCGCATGGAGCTATTTTTCTCAAGCTCCTTCCTCACACATGGGGATTTGATGACCCCTTATCATTAATTCCTCAGCAGAAAAATTAGCTACCCAAAAGTGCACATGTTGCTGTAGCTTTGATTTGAACATTGCCCTTCACAAATTTATCATGACCTGCTTATTGTTGTCTGTACTTCAATACATGAAACCCAAAATGCTAATAGCTTGATTATGATTTTCTGTGTATGTGAAACATATTAGAAAGGACGTTTTTTGTAAAGCCTTGTCCTTTTTCCACCCTTCTCGTAGCATCTGAAACCCAGAACATGGAATGGACAGGATTGCAGTTCAGTGGCCACATTTCTGTAATAGCTGTGCTATCCCAATCCCATGTTCCCAAATATGCCGAAAGTTCATCAGCTTTAGCTGTAAGATCCCTTGCATTGAAATAAATGCAGTTTAATTCTTCAGAGTTATTTTGTTCTGTGGCTCAAAAGGGGTTTAGGACAGATACATCAAAATCGTACCTGCTCGTAAATTGTTAGAGTCATAGTCATACAACGTAGTAACAGATCCTTTGGCCCACCGTGTCTATGCTGATGTATGAAGGCAAGTTGCATGCAGTTGTTTCATATTGCAGAGGGGGTATCCTAATTGACGTGTTTAAAATTATATATGGATTTGGTGGTTTCTTTGTAACGATTGTATTTCTTCTGATGCTAAATGTGATTGGTCAATTAGCAGTATGATCAGGGAGCATTTATGCACACATGAGAAAATGGAAACCTGGTACTGTGTTCCCCAAAACAGTGTGAATACAGAGTCAACTAAAATTTTCAAGACTTGAAATTGAAATTTTAGTTTGGTATGGGTATCAAAGAGAATACAGTAATTGTCTTTGATCAGCCATCAACAATTGGAATGTTGGAATGCATTTATGAAATTGTTTTTAAAGCAGCATTTTGAGAACTAACTAATTGTATATCCTAGATAATGGGAACTACAGATGCTGGAGAATTCCAAGATAATAAAATGTGAGGCTGGATGAACACAGCAGGCCAAGCAGCATCTCAGGAGCACAAAAGCTGACGTTTCGGGCCTAAACCCTTCAGAGAGGGGGATGGGGAGAGGGAACTGGAATAAATAGGAAGAGAGGGGGAGGCGGACCGAAGATGGAGAGTAAAGAAGATAGGTGGAGAGTGTATAGGTGGGGAGGTAGGGAGGGGATAGGTCAGTCCAGGGAAGACGGACAGGTCGAGGAGGTGGGGTGACGTTAGTAGGTAGATGGGGGTGCGGCTTGGGGTGGGAGGAAGGGATGGGTGAGAGGAAGAACTGGTTAGGGAGGCAGAGACAGGTTGGACTGGTTTTGGGATGCAGTGGGTGTGGGGGGGGGGGAAGAGCTGGGCTGGTTGTGTGGTGCAGTGCGGGGAGGGGACGAACTGGGCTGGTTTAGGGATGCAGTTGGGGAAGGGGAGATTTTGAAACTGGTGAAGCCCACGTTGATACCATTAGGCTGCAGGGTTCCCAGGCGGAATATGAGTTGCTGTTCCTGCAACCTTCAGGTGGCATCATTGTGGCACTGCAGGAGGCCCATGATGGACATGTCATCTAAAGAATGGGAGGGGGAGTGGAAATGGTTTGCGACTGGGAGGTGCAGTTGTTTGTTGCGAACTGAGTGGAGGTGTTCTGCAAAGCGGCCTCCAAGCCTCCGCTTGGTTTCCCCAATGTAGAGGAAGCCACACCGGGTACAGTGGATGCAGTATACCACATTGGCAGATATGCAGGTGAACCTCTGCTTAATGTGGAATGTCATCTTGGGGCCTGGGATAGGGGTGATATATCCTATCAACTTTAATACTTGAATATTGTAAAAAGTAGCCCATTGGGGCATTGTTGTAAATCACTGTTGGAGTCTTTACTGATTGTTTTACCAATCTTTGTGCACTTAAAAGGTTCAAAAGTTGTATTAAACTTGTTGGACCCAGACAAGCAGATAGTTCCAATTCAGACATCAGAAAGTAGAAATTCTGAGTTCGTAGGACTTCACAGGTGTCAGATTGTTATTTGTGATCTGGTAGGAATCAAGTATAAAACTGCTTGTCCTTCTTAAGTAACCTCTACAGGATATTGATTGCAACCTGGTTTTTCTTTATTTGAGCAATTTTAGCGGTATTAACAGTTTAATTGGATCAATTTTGAAAAAAAATGCTAATATTTTTCTAAGGCTGTTTTGAAATTTTATCCACCTCTGAAACAATGAGCCATTTGCTTTATTGGATTTGTGATAATGGAGATAAATGAAAGCTTGCAATTTGTCAATGTGTTGCAATTCATGTCAGAGCATAAACTTCTTTTGAAAGGCCATGTTTATGAGAATTTTTGTCAGTTTGCAGAATTGGAGAGAATTGAAATCCTGTGACATCAGAGTTTGTGGTCAAAGTTGCATTTCGTAATTCCAAATTTGAAGAGCTGGCACTAGTTGCATAACTAGCCCTAAAGATTCTAACTTGAAACATAACATTACACATATCCTATTTGCTTTCATGAAGCAGCTTCAAAAATGTGGGGGCTGGTGTGTTCTTTACTGTTGCTGGGAAATGTCAATATATTGAGTTTGTATTTATCTTGAAATGTTGTAGGATAAGTGCTAAGGAACAGGTTTATTACTAGATAATCTGTCCCATCTATTGGCACTGTAGTTGGTAGACATTGATGGTGAGAGGGGAGGGTTCCACTTCTGAAAAAATGTGTAACAGTTAACTATTAAATTCTTTTCTAATTCTGTAAAGGAATTCCTTTTTTATTCTAGGAACCTCTGCTACTTTTAGTCTTTTCAGCATTGTTTTAAGATTTAGTTAATTTTTATGCCAACTTTAAATGAGTTGCAATTGATGCATTTCATAAAATAATTAATATAATTTTCTCATAAATATTATTGGGCTATTTCTTTTGTACAGATGACTTACAGGGTACATCGTACAACAGATGCATTGTCTTTTGTCCTCTTCTCATCCAAGTCTGTTGAAATTTTAACTGTTGGCATTTTAAAAGTGTGTCCCAGCCTACACTCTTTCATCTTTTAGATGCAACACATTCCATTAAAGCTTAAAATGCATCTAAACATCACATGGGTACATTTTTCTATATTTGAAGATGTAAATATTTAAAAGATATTGTCCTGATTTAAATACAACATAGTGTTGCTGTATGCCCATTTGGAGTAGAGATTCTGGGACTGTTTCAAATGGAGCAAAAAGCACATGGTTCTAGATATTTTCGCATAGGTATGTATTAATTAAAGACTTAACTGTTTTTACTATTGACAAGACTGAAGAAAAGGCTTTAAAATGTTGCAGGTATGCCTTAAGAAGAATTGACGTTACAAAATGTGCTCTGCACCTTGAATTTGCACATTATGTTCCTCCTTTTGCAGTGCCATTGGGAAAAGCTACTGGCTTTCAGGCTCATGGTTTACTGTGAAGCCAAGATTGATATTGTAGATGTTCGCAAGAAGTTAGACACTGGACACGCTCATACCATTAGAATTAAACTGGGCAGCTTTTATCTCTTGTCTTACTGGTGGGTTAAATACTGTATTTAATTGGCACTGTCATGTGTATTAAAGCCCATCTTTGCTGTTCTTCTTTCAACTGAATGAATGTCAGTTGTCAAGTAACAAAGTCAGTAGCTTAAGTCCTTAATTACATTGAATTCGCAGTGGTTGAAACCATTGAATTTCATTTTCTTACTAACCTGTTTAGATCCGTTTCTGCTATTAAAGTCAGTTTCAGGCTACTCGTCTTAACATTCCGGTGCATGCATTTTTTTTTGTGTTGTGAACCTGTGAAATACTTCAGGGTACCAAGGACAACATTTGGGTGAATTTAGTTCTTACTTGAAAAAATGCTGTCATTTACAAAGTAATTGTAATCTCTAAAATAATAATTTGATTACAGTGAACCTAAAACCTGTAATCGATATTCTTAATCACATGGTTTTATTTAAAAAAAGACTTTCTCACTTGTGATGGCGATCAAAATGAAATCCAATTTTATTTAAAATTTTGTTTATTTTTTCTGTGCCATTTTTATTACCTCGTATTATCTAATTTTATATCGCATTAATTCTAACTACTTTTTTTTGTCTGCAGTAATTTATATTTAAGTGATGTTTTGTCACGTGGAGCTCATACACATTACATTTGAAGTTCTGCTTGCATTTATTTTTGTTGAGACCTGCCTCTTTCATTATTTTGATGTTGTGAAGTGTCTTTATGTAATAGGTTTTTTTGAAGACCGGAGCACAACCTTTGGAGTTATCCTTGTACACCATGTGCCCAGTACATTGTATGAATGGGCAGGTACCGGTGATGTGATGTCCCTGGACTAGTAATCCAGAACCACAGGCTATGCTCTGGAGACATACATTTGAATCCCACCATTGTAGAAGTTGGAATTTGAAATTGAGCTCTTTTGATGCTGTGGTAGTGTTATCCTACCTCTGAACCAGACGGCTTGGGTTCAAGTCCCACCTGCTCCAAAGATGTGTACCTCTGCCACAGCCTAACAAAGTCATGGTTAAATTGCTAAGCAGCGCATTGGTGTGATTGAGTCAGAATAGTCACTTAAAGATCCTTTTCTCTATTATTTTTGCGTTTACTAATGCACCCTAAAAAGCGGTCTTGTTTACGTGGATTCTTTGTTAATGAAGGAGGTGTACACAGTTCAGAGTGTGCAGTTTGAAGTAGAGGAGGAGTTCTGTTTTGTATACATCATAAATATTCTGTAACCAGTTAATACAACATGCATCCACTATATCTAACTACATGCATTAGAATACGATGGATCATTTGCTCCAGAAGTCCATATTTTAGTTTGTTTACTTAATGAGTATTTTCTTTTTTGCAGCATTAATGAGAGTTTCCTGACTGTAAAGGGTGCTGCCCTATTCTTGCCTCGAGGAAATGGCTCAACTGCACCCAGAATCAATCACCGACGCAATAAACATGCAGGTAAATGCCATACAAATGAGAAATCATTAATTTTTGACATAAAATTGTAGCAATGCTGAATTTTTTAGAAAAAAAGTACAAATGAATATGCTGATAGAGATTTTAAATAGTCGCTGAATAGATTCATGTACCCTGTCTTTCTTGTATGTTCACACCTATGTCCAATACTTTCTTCACATGATACTAATGCAGTTTTGTTTTGCATTTCACCTGGACTGGATAAGCACTGTTCTATACTCAGTTACTTTCTCGGCATTCTTGCTGATGCATTGTTACTGATGCTGCTGTGTCTGTTAGCATCTGGATTTAACAAAGCTGGAGCATGGTTTTTATTAGTCGTAATGAGTGTGGGAGTATATATTAAGCTTTCTCATGATGAGGAACTAAGCTACTGGAAGGATGAGTGCTGCAACAGCTGTAATTCTTGAAACCGAAAAAAGGAAGTTAGCTGTACTTCTGTTCTAGGTATTAAGGGTAGGGTGAGAATTTTCACTTCAGTTCAACTGCTGTAGCAATAAACACACGCAAGACTTGATAGCTTTGCAAGATTTCTCATCTGACTCTGTCATCTTGGAAAACAACATTTGCATTGCTCAAGATTATTTCTTTGAAAGGATTTTTATGACTTTGTAACAAGTTTCAGCCCAATGATGTAATTTGCACTGTGGAAATGTCCATAAGACATAGGAGTGGAAGTAAGGCCATTCGGCCCATCAAGTCCACTCTGCCCTTTTAAATCATGGCTGATGGGCATTTCAGCTCCACTTCCCTGCACTTTCCCCGTAGCCCTTGATTCCTTGTGAGATCAAGAATTTATCGATCTCTGCCTTGAAGGCATTTAACGTCCCGGCCTCCACTGCACTCTGTGGCAATGAATCCCACAGGCCCACCACTCTCTGGTTGAAGAAATGTCTCCTCGTTTCCATTTTAAATTTACCCCCTCTAATTCTAAGGCTGTGCCCACAGCCTCCCTGCCTAACAGAAACAACTTCCCAGCGTGTACCCTTTCTAAGCCATACATTATCTTGTAAATTTCTATTAGATCTCCCTGCAACTTTCTAAACTCTAATGATTACAATCCCAGGATCCTTAGCCATTCATTGTATGCTAAACCTACCATTCCAGGGACCTTGTGACAATACCACTACATCTCCAATAGCAGTAGAAATCTGCACATTGTCTCTTATCAGGTAGTCTTTTCTATATTGTAGTCTAATTTCTAGAGCAGCCAATTAAATTTGAAAACAAGCAATGTTTTAGAAAAAGTTTTGTATTATTGAACTTCAGAGATTAGACAATAAATTTCAGATAAAGACACACTTATTGCAGTCGTATTAAGACCATTTGTCAAGCACTAAAACTGAAGAAAGTAACCAGTATCCTATTATAGGCAGCTCTTCCTTTTGTTGTTTACCATCTATTTATTAGTATGTAAAGTACTACAGTATTGCACTGTGAATTATTATGTAAAGTATAAAGGATAGTTGAGAAGAATGAGAGGTATTTCATAGAGACTTACAAAATTCCAACGTGACAAGGTAGGGTAAATTTAGGGAGGATGTGTCCAGAACCAGGGGTCACAGTCTGAGGATTTGAGGTAGACCATTTAGGACAGAGATGAGGAGACATTTCTTCACCCAAAGTGTGGTGAGCCTGTGGAATTCATTACCACAGTAAGTAGCTAATGCCGAAACATGGAATGTATTCAAGAGACTGCTGTGTGTGTGTGTATATATATAAAGCACTTGGAGCAAATGGGATCCAAGGTTCTGTGGAAAAAGCAGGATTAAGCTATTCAGTTAACAATCAGGCATGATTGTGATGAATGGCGAAGCAGGCTTGAAGGGTTGATTGGCCTCCTCCTATCTTCTAAATTTTTGTGTTTCTGTGTTTTCTATTCACATTATTGTGATCTTAGTAGAGACTTGAAATGTATTTGGGATTTTTTAAAATGCCAGTTGTTTTCCAAAAATAAATTAAGCCACATGATTTGCAGTTAAAAACAGAAGAGTTTTTGCTATACAACAGCGCAGCAAAAGCTACATATTATCTTGGGTAACCACCTGTGCTCTAAATCTAGAATCAACAAAAGTTAACCATGTAACAGTAAAAGTGCTGTTTATTGTGAACTCTATGTTACAGATTAAACAGCAGATACAGCTAAGACAGATCTTGTAAATTGGCACAACAGGTCACTCAGCATAACATTAATCTCAGTCAGAAAAGTCCTTCAAATCTCTCTTCTTTGCAGAGAATTTCAGCTCTTCTTCTAGGAGCTAGCCTGGACCATAGCCAGTAAAGTTCACAATCAACCCAAATTCCAGAGACATGTATTTGCCAAAAATGTCACATATCTGTAGAACTTCCTCAACTTGGGGTGAACAATGTAGATTTACCATTGTTCTAAATAGTCATAGAGCTGTGCATTTGCCTTTTCTTGGTTTCTAGGTCTTGTCTGTCTGTGTCTGCCTGCCTGCACAATATAACAGAACTATAATCTGTTACCAAGTTTAAAGGTCTTAATGGTTTCAAGCTGCTTCAGTCACTCCTAGAAATTTTAGGTTCCAGTTGTAGGTTCAGGTTTACTTTCCTAGGAAACTGGATAAGTGACCTTCCTTCCAAGGTTTACCTTTGCCCTTTTCCTTTTTGGCTACAGGATAAGTGAAATACAGCTTGAAACCACAGATTCCATCACAACTGTCATTAAAGAATTCACGTTTTGAAAAACAGATGACAGGGCAAATATTGTGTTAAGTTTATATTTATTTTACTGCAAATGTAAAAGTTCACATATGCAGCAATGAATTTAAAATAATTTCATAAACGATGTATGTAAATGACTGGCTTACTGGGGAGGAGAAAGTCATGATTTTGACTTGTTGCCTAAATCACTCTTTGTAGTGGTTTGCAGTTTATTCGTACAGCTGCTTCTCTGTTTACTGTTGCCATACTGAAGGAGTTTTATTTTGATAACCATACTGATTTTTACAAAAGTCTTTCAATGTGAGACCACTGAAGTAAATTACTTCATAATTTTGATAAAAAACGGTTTTAGACTCGGAGTCATGCAGCACGGAAACAGACCCTTCAGTCAAGCCAGTCCATGCTGACCAGAATCCCAAATTTAACTAGTTCCGTTAGCCTGCACTTGGCCCATAACGCTCCAAACATTTCTTATTCGTGTACTTACCCAAATGTCTTTTAAACATTGTAACTGTATCCACATTCACCACTACTTCTGGAAGTTCATTCAAATCACGAACCACTCTGCATTTAAAAGTAAATTGTGCTTAGTATTTTGTTTCAAAAAATCTTTCTCCTCTCTACTTAAAAATATGCCTGCTGATTTTTAAATCCCCCACCCTAGGCCAAAGCCACCTGCCATTCACCTTATCTGTTGCCATGATTTTCTAAACCTCAAAAGGTCACCCTGCAACATCCTACACTCCAGTGAAAAATGTCCCAACCTATCCAGACTCTCATTATAACTGAAATTTTCCATTCCCAGCAGCATCGTAGCAAATCTCTCCTGAACCTTCTCCAGCTTAATATCCTTCCTATAACAGAGCCCAGAAGCTAGACACAGTGCTTCAGAAGAGGCCTCCAGAAGACTATTGTACAACTTCCATTGTAATGTCCCGGCTCCATATTCAAACATCTGAGCAATGAAGGCAAGTGTGTGGATGAATGCCTTCCAAACCTCCCTGTCTGAATGTGATGCAAACTTCAAAGAATTATCCATCTAAATGCCTGGGTCTCTCTGTTCTATAACAGTTCACACGGCCCTACATTTGATTAATGTCCTCCTCTCCTCGTTTTGCCAAAATGCAGTACCAATGTAGAGGGAATTTCCTGTTTTGAGCCTATGATTTTCAGCCAGAATGAAAGAAGATTGTGTTTCTGCTATTCTTTCGTTAGCCAGCGTTCTTTCATTTGCTAGGCAGTGATCTAGTTTACCATTGTTTTGGGTGTTTCAGGGTATGCCAAATATGAGTGTCAGTCTTGTTTAACTTGCATGAGTGTGTGTATATGACTCTGGCGCTCCCTCGCGCCCTCCCTCTCCTCGCCCGTCTTGCTTGCGCTCTGTGCCCTCCCCCCTCGTGTGTGTGTGTGTGTGTGTGTGTGTTGGTGTATATATGCACGCGCACACAATTTCTCCTTTGGAGACTTTTGTGACCGTGTGAATAATAACATACTAACAATGTAAAAAATCAGTATTAAACAAACCGTCTTATTTCAAAAGGTGTGCCAGAACAGGTACACCTTTGTGTATGTATATGCAAGTCATTAAAGTTGGTAGGACAAGCAGCAGTTGCTGCTGACAAAGCATGTAGTATTCTAGGCCTTGTAAATAAGGCTTTG
Source organism: Stegostoma tigrinum (assembly GCF_030684315.1). Classification (NCBI taxonomy): domain Eukaryota; kingdom Metazoa; phylum Chordata; class Chondrichthyes; order Orectolobiformes; family Stegostomatidae; genus Stegostoma; species Stegostoma tigrinum. The sequence goes on from NC_081380.1 coordinate 30,591,228, forward strand.
CCTGCAAGAATAGGGAATTAATGATGTACTTTTATAATGAACTCGTTAGACCTCAGTTGGAGTACTGTGTCCAGTTAGGCCATCAAACTATGGGAAGAGTGTGAATGCTTTGGAAAGAGTGTAGCCGAGGTTTATGCAAATAGTTCCAGGAATTAGATCCTCAGTTGGGAGAGAAAATGGAAAAGTGGGAATGTTCTCCTTACAAAGGAGAAGGCTAAGGGGAGGTATGACAAGAGCTTTCACAATCATGAGGGGTCAACAACTAGAGGGCACCGTTTTAAACTGCTTTGCAAACAAGTTGAGGAAAAATTATTTTCATTTCAGTGGCTAGTTAGAATGTACTGATTGGGAATGTGAAGCCACATTCAATTGAGGCATTCAGCAGGATCTTGGATGCATATTTAAGAACAACAAACTTTTTGTTAACTGGCACCAATGGGATTAGGAGTATCCAGTTGATAAAATATTCCAGTTGATCAAGAGGTCCGTATAATTAATGTAAGAACACACACCAAGAAGTAGAGATGTAATGCAGGAGGTATGCACATCACTGTTATACTTTGCCTTACAACTTTATTTACAATATAAATAACTTTATTATTTTTAAAATAAAACTTACCAGTAGAGAACCTTCTCACTTGCAACCTCAGCTGACTACTCTGAGATCGTGATAATGCACTAAATGTTGCGGTTTTGAGGTATATAATTTTTACCAGTTTATCAAGCCCGTTGTTTGTAGGGTGCCAGTTAAAACAATGCGCAAGCTTGTGAGCAAAAGGCAGGACATGAATACAAAATCAAAATACTCTGTGTCTATGCCAGTTCAATGGGTCAAATGGTCTCCTGCACCGTAGTAATTCTGGTGATTTTATGGATATTTGATTATCTTGAGAGATAACAGCTGAGCTTCAGCGAACTATAGCAATTATTTGGAACAAATTAGTGGCAGAATATATTTCATTTTTGTATATCCAGCCCCTTACAGTTTTGTTCCTTTTTTCAAAGGAGACCTCCAACAGCACCTGCAAGCAATGTTCACCCTCCTTAGACCTGAAGACAACATTAGATTGGTGAGTTATCTCTGTGCATGCAAATTTGTGTCATTTCAGATGATGTCCTTAACAATCAACCAATGTAACAAAATAGAAATTTTACTTGGTGTAGGAAATTGTGTTTAATCTTGAATTGAATGCAAAATTGTGAAAGAATTTCCCTTTTTCAGCAATCAAAACTAAGAGTTTTTTTGTGGGGCATAATAAAGAATCTTGTAGTTAGTAATAACTGTTGTCTGTCTGGCCACCAAGTGTTTAGAGGTTTGATTTTAGGTTTATAACACGTACACCCATTTCATAGGAAACATTTAAGATCAAACACTTCTTGCTGCCTTTGGTTTTCAATCATATAAAACTTTATACCTAGTGTTTCATATCAGCTTTATTTCCTACAGTCATGTAGCACTGTCCAGATGGCCTGGTGCCTCTAATATTAAGCAAGGGTTAAGAATTTTCATAAAATGTTGGGAAGAGGAATTCTTGTAGAAAAAAGTGGTTTCTCGCTCCAGAGTTTTGCGTCCAGTATGACTTCTAGTGAATGAAAGAGATCTGGAAATGTGAGATAACGAAGTGTGGAGCTGGATGAACACAGCAGGCCAAGCAGCATCTTAGAAGCTCCTTAAGATACTGCTTGGCCTGCTGCGTTCATCCAGCTCCACACTTTGTTATCTCGGATTCTCCAGCATCTGCAGTTCCCATTATCCCAGAACTGGAAATGTGATGGGTTTTATGCTATCAAAGTAAATGAAGAGAATGTGGAATAATAATGAACAACATTGTTGGAGATACCTTCTTTTAAAATAAATGGTTATATCATGGACCCTTTTGGATGGACGTGAAGTACTGTGGCAGAATCCAGAATAGGAGAGTCTTGTCATATCCTGGCAAATATTTATTCCCAATTAGTGATACTAAAATCATTTATTCAGACACTGGGTTCCCTGCAGTTTGTGGGTCCTTGTTGATTGCAAAATTGTATATTGCTTCCTTCCATTTTATCAGTGACTACACTTAATTGGCTGAGAGATATTTTGGGAAGCACACATATGAAACTAGCTGGAACAGGCTATTCTTGCCTATTCTGCCAGTTGATAAGATCGTGTTTGATCTAACTGCACCTTCAACCTCACTTTTCTATCTGCATCCAATTACATTTGACTCAATTGTTAGTCAAAAATCTGTCTATCTTTGCCTTGAGATTGGCAACTTAGTTTAAACTGGAGGAAACTTTAGTACTTGAAATAGAGTCAACCAAAATCAGGAGTCTCTTTCAACTTCTGGAAATGACTCGATAAATAATACCAAATAATTAAGTAAACAGCAGTCTTGCTTCTGGAACTGAGCAATGGTTACAGTGTGATAAAGATGGTGAAAAGAAGAAAACATGCAAAATAAGGCAGCTGCGTTATGTTCCACAAGAAGTCCATCCTCATAAATGTGAATTATATTAGCCTCATTCTTTTTAACCTAGCACAGAGTAACAATCGCTATTGGTAACAGCCAAAAATAACACTTGTTGCTGCACGGATGTTTAGGAAGTTTACTTTGCAACTACTCCTGGGAAAACTAACTGCACTTTAATAAATCTTGTGATGTAGCAGGTGTTCGTAAAGTACCTTAGTTGCCAAGTCTCTCAATGTGCTCCTACTTGGGTAGAATTGTGTTAAAGGGTGTATTTCAGAAAGGTGAGGAGACCCATTCCAACACCCCTACCCCTCCTCTTAAAAACAAAACTATGAATTTTGAACCTCAGTATATTGTTCCCCATGCCTAACAGGCATTTTTCCTAACCAGCTGCCTATCTAAAACAGTCAAGAGACAAGTAGCCAACTGTTGAAAGACAAAATTTCAGCCACCTGTTGGTGATCTGGTGCATTGCAGGGCATAGTTAGTATATTACTGAGAGGGAGAGGTGGGGTGGAGAGAAGATGTCACTGTAGACCCTCCATGTGGCTATTTCATAGTGCTCAGTGACCCAAAAGGACATTTGATTTAAAAAGCCCCTTTTATTGCAACAGATTTGTTATACTACATTTTTGGCAGCTGTTTTATTTATGCTGAGCAAATTGTCCCCATGTTTTCCTTTTTTTACACCACCACATTAGGTAGAACTTAAATCTAGCTAATAAACCGGGAATCTACTATAGTCAGTCTTGGTACTGATGACCATGACAGTGATCATAGATTGTTGTGTAAACGAACCTCATCTGCCACCTTGCCATCCTTATTGGCTCTGGCATATATGACTCGAGACACTCAGCAATGTATTTGACTACTTGGCTGAGCAAATAACACAGTTAAAAAGCAGTTAGTAATAGAAAGCCAATTCTGATCTACCCAGTGACACCCATGTCTCTGTGGAAGAGTAAAAAGCAAAACAGTTGTCTGGTTGTACAGAACTTGCGTATTGCTGAAGTAATAGCAGTAGTTGCCGCTAACATGATGCTGTTATCAAACCAAAAAGACGTCTTGCCTGTCTCAAGTGAGTAATTTAGTGTGTGAATTTCAGTGCTCGTGTGATGTCAAGTACGTAATTGTACATCCCAAAGACGGCAGACAGGCATGGTCCTCCAGCTTTTCACAGCAAACCAGGTACTTGACAGTGTCTTACTAGCCCACGCTTGCAAAACCCACAACATCGTATCCAACATTAGGTGAGATTCCACAACTGGAGAATGTTTGCTAGACAATCCTGATCTATGCGAAGAAGTATGCTGATAGCCAATTTAGCACCATCAAACCACCTTGCAGTGTAGTTACATGTACTAGAAGCCACGTATTAACACTCAACTGTGTTCTTTGCAGATGGAACGTGTACATGTGTACTTGTTCGAGTTAGCAAACTAGATGACAGCCATTCACTGATTTAATTTTGTTTTTTGATTTAATTTGTTACTGCCACGTACCAAGGTACAGTGAAAAGTGTGGTCTTACGTGCTTTACAGGCAAATCGTACCAGACAAGTGTAGCAGGGTAACAGAATAGGGGAAGATGCAGACAGAGATCAGCATTACATTTGAGATTCACTCAAAAGTCTGATACGATGGAGAAGAAGCTGTTATTGAATCTGTTTGTACATCTATACAAACTTCTGCCTGACAGCAGAGGGTGGAAGAGAGTATAACCAGGGTGAGAGGGGTTTTTAATTTATGTTGATTGCTTTCCTGATGCAGCGGGAAGCAAAGATGAAGCCAGTGGATGGGAGGCTGATTTGTGTAATGGATTGGGCTGTGTTCATAACTCTGTGTAGTTTATTTTGGTCTTGGGAAAAGCAGCTGCCATTACCATGCTGTGATGCATCCAGATAGATGCTTTCTATGGTGCATCTATAAAAATTTGTAAGAGCCTTTATTGCTTTGACAAATTGCCATCAACCTGCATGATTTAAAATTTGAACAAAACTTGGCAATTAACATCAGTCAGCAACTTGTGCATTCTCCATGACAATACCTGTACCAATCAGAGTTCACTTGTCAACCAATAAGCACTCCACTCCCATACAGTGCAGTTATTGGCGCCCCATAAATTGTTTTATTGCTAATCATCCTTATGACTGTAAAACAAGATTTTACATAAAATATTTCTTTTCAGCAATGTTTAAGTAAACAGTTCGTGTGGTTTCTGTCTATAAATGTTTATTTTTGCAGTCTCAGCACCAAAGTTAAAAGTAATCTGTAACAGGTCAGTGTTACAAAAGCTTAATTCAATTATGCTTGCAATGTTTATTGAACAGCATTTATAAATCAAATCTTTGTTCTTACAGTGAAAAAGCAGAATTGAGTTTGAAGATCAGCCTTATTTAATAGCAAAGGAGACTCGAGATGCTGTATGATCTAACACTGCTGTTTCTTGTATTTAACTGCACACACTGCCATTCATGTGTGTGAATTCTTCTGGTTGCTTATTGTGTTATAATGAACAAAAATGTTGATTCACTTTTTAACAGAAATCACATTCTAATCTATTATTTTTTCATCTGTTATAATGGTGAGTCCAGTGAATGAATTGGATAATTAGCAATAGTTGTAAACTTGCTTATATTGATGGCATGACGGCCAGAAGCTTTTCTCATGTCAGTTAACTTGCATTCAGAGCAGTTCATTGAAATGAATATACTGAAAATTTACCCCCACATTGGAAAGGATAAATTGATGTAGCATTTTGCTTTGTTGAAAGTAAACTTTAAAATGTCAACCTTCTTTTGAGCAAGTTTCCTCTTGAATAATTCCAGGCTGTACGGTTGGAAAGTGCATACCTGGAGCTGACGCGATACATGGTGGTAGTTTCCACCAATGGTAGACAAGATACAGAGGAAAGTATTGTTTTAGGAATGGATTTCTTCAAGGATAGGTAAGAAAACTTCCCATGTGAACTTTTGCCATTTTACCAACATACTTGAGTCATGGTGCAACTTTCAATGCTGCTTCATATAGTGAAGATATTAGATTGGCATAATAAATTCTGAAACACACAATGCAGGCAATCACTTGAGGGATTTGGGTAATACAATTGACCATAGAGGAGTAGTAATAATTAAGCCCTCAGGAACAACTGCCTTGTAACTAGCTCTTTGTTATGTTATAGAATGCTTGTTTTGCATTGATTAAAATAGTTTATTCATGCGTGTTCTATTTTTATTGTTAAAAGTTTTTGTCTGAAGGTGGCATAGTTTAATGCTTTGAAAATAGTTGCAGCCAATATAATATTGGAAGTAGTTGTGATTTTAGCCATTATTGAGGAATTAAGATATTCCGTGTCCTTTTTTTTAAAAAAAGATACTAATGATTACTGTATCCTGTTCAAATGTTCTAAATTGAATTTGGCTGTTTGTTTATTTGGATTGTGGGCCTTTTGATTTGTTTCTACTCTCTGGATCAGTAGTTTATCTTGTCTCTGAGAGTTTCTGTCCCCCTCTCCAGCTTATTTAAACTTATTGTCCTACTGGTCATATCATTCTTTTTAGCCAACAATTTAATATTGTTGTTTTTGTTGTGCTGTAGTATTTATTTTCACATTGTAGCAGACCAAAAAATGGAATTAAATTTGCTGAAAAACTTTAGTGCCAATACACTTGGATGTGAGCCCATTTATGCAAGACTATTGTAAGCAGTGTAAAATAATCTTTAGATATGCTTCACAAGAAACACAGCTGGAGCAGCATGTTTAATAATCTAACTGGAATTTGAACCTTAAGGTGTTAACTGACTAATGAATCATTGCACTGAAGCATTTAAGCCTTGTTCGTTAAATTCAGAAAGCTTGGTCAAAATACTATCTTCAAATGAAACCTACTTAAGAGATCTCCATGTTAAAGAATAAGAGAATAATGTAAAAGTTGCTCATGATGCAACTAATCTCAATAGTGTAGCACACTTTATATTGTGATAATGTTCGAGTCCCCTGTGTATGCTTAGATTTCTGTTGTCAGCGAACAGATATAGGCTTCAATTGGTGATGTTCTATCATAAGGCTGAAAACATTGTTTTGAACATCTTCCTGCAGTAGCCATTTCTAATTTACAATGAACAATATGCAATCGTTTTAATACTCATTAAATTCTGTGACTAAGCAAATAACTCGCATTGTATCTGTCTGATTCATGTTGATAAATTTCTGCTTGTTGCTATGTAAACAAGACAACACATGCTCTTTATATAGTTCCATGGATGGGGATTGGTAATTCTGTTACAGCCATACTGTTACAGGGTGCAATTAGAAATGGTTTAAGCACGTGGCTGGGGGTGGAATTAAGAATAACCTCCGATCATTGGGAGCTTTTTATAAAACTTTCCATGAGCTCATTTTGTGCAGTCAACAGAAGTTATTTGTGTTGACTCTGTCCCTGAGCATTGCAGCTTTCTTTAGCAATGCTGTGTATTTGACCACAAGAAGCACGCTTTCCAGAATCAATTGCATAAGTGATTATGCTAAATTCTACATAATTTCATATAATTTTTACGAGTATCTATTAATTTACACTTGAAGTGCCTGGTTCGAACATTTTCTGCATTCCTCAAAAGCCAGTACTTGGAAAGAATGGTGTCTAGGTCTGTTGTATTTCTGTATTGCCTGGCCTTTGGGTAAAACTAATGTTAAGGTGATCTACTTCTGAATAAAAATAAGATTATGGTTCAGAACAACAATGCACTGCACTGAAAAAAAAAATCAGAAGTTTGCTCAAACAAACTACTTGCTTTTTACAACTGAATACCTGATTTTTATTTTCTGACATACATGAGTTCACTAACTTTTGCTCTTCCTGCAATACAAATATTTAGGCTATTTCATCTTAAAGAAAACTATTCCACTATGACATTCTGATACCACGCTACATGTGCTTGTTTTGCTGAATGATCTATATTTTCACTTCTGTGCATCCTTGTATCATTCCCTGCTTTAGCCCAAAAGCCACTATGATGGAAAAGTGAATAGCTACATTAGCCCCGAAACATGAAAAAGAAACCTATTATGGCTGGCACGGTGGCTCAGTGGTTAGCACTGCAGCCTCACAGTGCCAGGGACCCGGGTTCAATTCCAGCCTCGGGCGACCGTCTGCGGAGTTTGCACATTCTCCTTGTGTCTGCGTGAGTTTCCTCCGGGTCCTCTGGTTTCCTCCCACAGTCAACGATGTGCAGGCTAGGTGGATTGGCCATGCTAAATTGCTCGTAGTGTTCAGGGGTATGTGGGTTATATCGGGATGGGGATAGGTCTGGGTGGGATGCTTCAAAGAGCGGTGTGGACTTGCTGGGCCGAAGGGCCTGCTTCCACACTGTAGGGAATCTAATCTAAAAAAATTATCTGTTCTTTGCACAATAAGCCGTTATTCTATCATGTCTCTTAACATATTTAAAATCAAAATAGTGACTGATTTTAGGTGTTCATGAAACCTAACCTGGCAAAACCAATGATAACAAAATGTAGAACTGGATGAACGCAATAGGCCAAGCAGCATCAGAGGAGCAGGAAAGCTGACATGTCGGGTCTGGACCCTTCATTTCTGAAGAAGGGTCTAGAACCGAAACGTCAGCTTTCCTGCTCCTCTGGTGCTGCTTGGCCTGCTACACTCATCCACCTTGTTATCTCAGATTCTCCAGCATCTTCAGTTCCTACTATCTCTGGCAAAATCAATGGTTTTTTTTCTGGCTATAGCATTTTTAAAATTTGTTCGCGGAAGTAGTTGATGCTGGCCAGGGCATGTTTAAGATTTGACCCTGGCTTCCCTTGGAAGATGTTAGTAAGTGACCATCTTTTAATTGCTGTCGTCCTCGTGAAAATGCTTCTTGATTAGGTATTGAGTTCTTAGATTTTTGATCCAAAGGTGAATGGCAATTACATGTTCTTTCCTGAAATGTAGGGAACCCGGAGAGGGACTTGATTTTTCTATAATTAATTAGAAGTTCAGAAAAAGCTATGTCTGTATCCTTCAGAATTCGGGCTGTGATTATTTATACTCATGAGTAAACATTCTTGGAGAAGACCACATGATTTTGTACTGTAACTGAAGAGTTTGAACGTAAACTGGTGGGTCACCTCTATACAAAAATGCAGAAAACTTTATGACTGGTAACAAGTGAATGTTACTACTTTATCAAAAGTAAAAAAATAATCTTTTTGTTTTGAGTTTAAAAACTGAGATTTAGAATGGCAGTTTAAATTGAAATAATTTTTCAATTCAGGGCTTCAAGTTGTTGATGTTTCCTGTTCTTTAGTATCTGTTTCTGAAGAGAAGAAAAATCTGCAAGAAAGGGAGAGAAGTGAAAGTGTGTTGTGCAAGTGCTTCAGCTGGTTGTCAAATTCATTGATTTCTTAAACTGTTTCATTCTTACTTTTTTTTCCACTTCTTAAGGTGTATTTGAGCTAGGTACAGTCTGTACTTCACACCTGCAGGCCTACTCAAGTTACAATCTATATGTAGTTTTATGATTTATGTTAAATATGGCTTCTCTAATAGCTTCTGTTGAAAATATCTGTATAAAGAACTGCGCAACAAAGTATAGAGAAACCATACTAATTTTAGATTACATTATCTTTGCAGCAGTACTTGCACAATGGGCTTGGTTCTTCCCTTATGGAGTGACACGCTAATCCATTTGGATGGCGATGGGTAAGTACATGAGGTTCCTAACATCTAATCTCAACTAGTGAAACGTTGAGAATCCAGTACCAAGTGCTAAGTAGTAAAATTCTTTCAGTTCTACGATACTGTCTTCATGACAGCGCAAAGGAAGGGCATTTGAACTGCCAGAATATAAGCAGTCTAATGCGAATAAATTGACATAGAAATAGCAGTGAGAATTTTTGCCCAATCCAGCCACATTTTTGTTTGAAGTTTAAGTGTGTCTTGATTTATGTTTTAATGCTAAGGTGCTTCAAATCTGTTTGTGCTATATTTTACCTGAAAAGATGTTCTATTGTGGCAAGGTGGCTCAGTGGTTAGCACAGCAGCCTCACCGCGCAAGGGACCCGGGCTCATTTCCATCCTCTGGTGACTGTCTGTGTAGAGTTTATACGTTTCCTCCCACAGTCCAAAGATGCGCAAGGTAGATGAATTGGCCATGCTAAATTGCCCATAAGTGTCCAGGGATGTGCAGGCTTGGTGGATTAGCCATGGGAAATGCAGGATTACAGAGATAGAGTAGGGGGATGTGTCTGGGTAAGATGTTCTTCGGAGGGTCGGTGTGGACCTGGCAATCCAGATGGCCTGTTTCCACACCGTGGGGATTCTATGATTCTGTGATTATGACAAGTATGAGAAGCAACAAGGAAACCCAGATATCCTTTCTTTAGCCTAGGTGGTCAGATTTTTAAAAAAGGCTTGGGAATTAATTTTCACCACAGTTAAAAGATGTGTTAATTCCAGGCTTTAATTATTTAGAGTTAACTTTCTGAACTCTTGTACATTTCTGTATATTTCATACCAAGATTTTGTTTATCTAATGAAAATCCTTGGTCAGAGCAAACTTTGGAGTGCTGTGAACGGTTCTGCTATTGCAGTATGCGAAACAAGGTAAATTAGCTTGTAACACAGATTGAAATTGGAGGGTTATGGGTATCACAGACGTGGCTGTAAGGGGATCAGGGCTGAACATCCAAGGACAGGCAGAGGGGACAGGGTTGCCTCGTTCGTAAGAAATGAAATTAAATCAAAAGCAAGAAGAAGAATCTGTGGCTAGATTTGAGGTATCTAGCAGTAGTCAGAATATGGGAAGAAAATAAATCAGGACGTGAAATAGGCATATAAGAAAAGTGCTTTTACAGTAATCATGGGGGTCTTCAAAATGCAGGTGCCCTTGGGGAAAATCAGGTTGTTCGTAGATTCCAAGAAAAGGAATTTGTGGAATGTCCGCAACACTTTTTTGGATCAACTTGTGATAGAGCCAACTATAGAACTGGCAATTCTGAATTCGGTGGCGTGTGATGAGGCAGACTTGATCAAAGAGCTCAAAATGAAGGAACCCTAAAGGGGCAGTGACGTTAATAAGAAAGAATCCATCCTTCAGTTTGAGGGGGGGAAACTGGAATACGATGTAATGGTGTTACAGTTCATTAAAGGTGACTATAAAGATATGAGGGAGCCTGGCAGGGAAGACAGTGGAGCTGCAGGAGTTTCTAGGGTTGATTTGGGAGATAAGGAGAAGATGATCCCAAGGAGGAAGAAATATATTAAGGGGAGGACAAGATAACCATGGCAGAGAAGGAAAGGGACTGCATGAAAGCAAAAGAAAAAGCATATGAGGTGATGAAGATTATTGGAAATCCAGAGGATTGGGAAGCCTTTTTAAAAACCAGCAGAGAATAACTAAAAAAGCAATAAGGAGGGAGAAGATGAAATACAAGGGTAAGCTAGGTAATAATATATGAGGAGATTGCAGTAGTTCTTTTTTGGGATATCTGAAAAGTAATAGCGAGGCAAGAGTGGACATTGGATGGCTGGAAAATGAGGCTGGAGAATTGGTAATGGGAAACAAATAAAAGGCAGAGGAACTGAGAGTCAGGGTGGGGGGATGGTTGATGGGGATGCAGAGGTATGCATAGTGGTAATCACTTAGGTGCTGGGGAAGCTGTAAGGTGTGAAGGTGGATAAATCACCTAGACCAGAAGGATTATGCCCTGGAGTTCTGAAAGAGATAGTTGAGATTGTCGAGGCGTTGGTGATCTTTCAGGAATTACTGGAGTCAGGGAGTGACCAGAGCACACTCAAATGGTTAATGTAACACCCCTGTTTATATTATAGGTCAGTTAGCCTAACCTCTTACCAATGACAGACATTAGAGTCCATTATCAAAGCTGAGATTGTGGAGTACTTGGAAGTGCATGGAGGTAACGAGCAAGTTTTACAAAGGAAAGCCAGGAGACATGGTCCATTTGGATTTCCAGAAGGCCTTTGAAAGGGTCTTTTATAGACAGCTGCGAAACAAAATAAGGGCGTCCTTAACACAAAACATGTTAAGCGCGAGGTACTGGCATGGATAAAGGTTTTGCTGACTGGCAGCAGACAAAGACTGAGGGTAAAGGAGTCTTTTTCAGGATGGCAGCTAGTAACTAGTGGATTTCTGCAGTATTGAGACCACAATTAATTATGTTTTCCATTTAAGGATCTGGATCTAGGAAACGAGGGCATTGTTGCTAAGTTTGCAAATACCGCAAATGGGTAGAGAGACAAGTAGTGTTGAGGAAGTGGGGAGGCTGCAGAGGGACTTTGACAGGCTAGGAAGTTGGGCAGAGAAGTGGTAAATAGAATAGAAATGTATGAAAATGTAAGATTATGCTCTTTGGTAGGAAGAATAGCACAGAAGAATATTTTCTAAATGAGGAAAGCCTTTTGAAATCTGAAGCACAAAGGGACTTGGAAGTCTTTGCTCAGGATTAGTTAATGTGCAGGTTCACTTGGCAGTTAGGAAGGTAAATACAATGTCAGCGTTCATTTCTAAAGGGCTAGAAAACAAGAGCAGAGATGCACTGCTGAGGCTGTATAAGGATGTGGTCAGGCTGCATTTGGAATATTGTGACCAGCTTTGGGCCCCGTATCCAAGGAAAGATGTGTTGGCATTAGAAGGGGTCCAGAAGAGGCTTGTAAGACTGGCAGGCGTGAGGGCTTGTCATATGAGCAACAGTTGAGAACTCGATTCTGTACTCAGTGAAGCTCAGAATGATGAGGGGTGATCTGATTGAAACTCACTGAATAGCGTGGATGTAGAAAAGATTTTTCCACTTGTAGGAGAGACAACCCTTAAGAACTAAGACAAGGAGGAATTTCTTCAGCCAGAAGGTGGTGAATCTGTGGAACTCATTGCCACAAAAATTTGTGGAAGCCAAGTCAAGTATATTCAAGACAGAGATTCTTGATCAGTGAGTGGATCAAGGATTATGGGGAGAAGACAGGAGAATGAGGTTGAGAAACATAATTGTCATAATCGAATGCTGGAACAGACTGGATGAGGTGAATTTTCAAATTCTGCTCCTCTATCTTGTGGTTTTGCATGGCAAAAAAGATAGAGGAACTGGAAAAAATGCAAAAGAGAATTTGTAAAGGATAATGCCAGATCTGAGTGGATGTACTTAATGGAATATGCTCAAAGGGTTGACTTTAAATTCTTTAAAATAAGTAAGTGATATATGATAGAGTACATATGGAAAAGACACTTTCACTTTAAGGGTCGAAAACCCCAGGCCATAAATCTTGGTGAGATTATCCCATCAATCTGATGGAGAATTCAGGAAAAGCTTTTTTATCCAATATGTTTGGTAGGAATGAAAAGTTTGTTACCATAGGGAGCGTTGAGCTGAATAACGCAAATACGTTTAAGGACAATCTTGAGAAACACGGGAGTCAAATGAATAGAAGCATATGCTGATAGTGTTAGAGAAATAGGTATGGGAGGAGCATAAATGCAAGCATAGATCAGTTCACCTGAGTGGTCTGTTTCTATTGTGAACTCTAATTTTGCAATTTAATTTTTTTAACTTTTTTTTGGGCTCTATATATGTAACCAACGTTTTGTCTAGTTTTCCACCAATGGAAGCCTTTTGTAGTTGTTCATGAGCTCGCTGAGCCGGTTGTTCTGCGGTGTGCAAAAGTTTTGTTACCCTTCTAGTTGACATCATCAGTGCAACCTCTAATCGAAGTGTTGGTGCTTCCTTCTGGATTTATATGATCCTCTGGAGTAATGGTCATGTCACTTCCTGGTCTCTTTTAGCAGTGGTCTGTATATGGGGTCTACCGGAGTTTGTTAATGGAGTCCCATTTTGTGAACTAGGCTTCCAGAAATTCACTTGCATGCCTGGTGTTTGTTTTCCCCTGAATGGTCACTTTGTCCCAGTCAAACTGCTGGCCCTCATTGTCTGTGTGTATTTAGACAAGTGAATATTGGTCATGTCCTTTTACTGCCAGCTGGTGTTCGTATATTCTGGTCATCATTTTCCTTCCTATTTGTCCAATATAATGTTTATTGCGCTCACTGTAATGTACTGTGCACATCATGTTGGTCTTGATTACTGTCGGTATGGGGTCTTCAATAACATTTGGTGCACTGCTTTACTACCTGCAGATAAAGAGGGCCATCAGTTTGACTGGGACAAATAAATACCAGACTTGGAAGGGAATTTCTGGAAGCTTGGTTCTCAACATGGGACTCCATAAACAAACACATAGAAATATACCCCTTATACAGGCCACTGCTAAAACAAAAGAACCAGAAGTGACAAAACCATCACACCAGAGGATCGTAAAAATCTAGAAGGAAGCAGAACACCAACACGTCGATTTAGAGGTCGCACTGATGATGTTGTCTAGAACATAGAACATTACAGCACAGTACAGGCCCTTTGGCCCTCGATGTTGTCCCAATCTGTCATATCAATCTGAAGCCCATCTAACCTACACTATTCCGTGTACGTCCATATGCTTGTCCGATGACGACTTAAATGTACTTAAAGTTGGAACTAGAAGGGTTATGCAAAGTCTGCATGCTCTAAAACGATTTTGGTAAGCTAACTAACAATTGAATCCACAACCTGAGCTATAAATTTCCACCAAGACCTTAGGAAGCCTTTTGTGCCCCACTGTATAAGAACTGCCATAATATCATTTAAGACACAAATTGCTGCCAGCACAAGTTGTCAGAAGAGTTCTCGGCAATAAACAACTTGGCTGCTTTGTTCTAACATTTTGCCCTGCTACCTTGGCATTTAAGCATGCATTTTTGCTTTGTGTGCTCCAAATAAATAAAAAGCATTTGCTTTATCACCATGGTAAGTGCAAATTGCAATTTTTATTAAATTTATTTGAAAGGCCTTCCATTAATTAATCGTGTGGTTTCCCCCAAAATCTGTTTTACTATTTTCTGGATGCTCTTTCTCTTACGCTCTCACTTACTAAAAAAATTTTAGCTTTCTTCGTTATACACCATAGAAGTGTCTAGCCGTTTTGTTGGTACTTGTGATAGCAGGCAAGATCTTCCTGTGTAGTGTGGGACAACACTTTGTTTATGTTAAGCTTTTGGATAACAATTTCATTTTTTTCTTCCTGTATTCCCATCTCAAGAGGATTCAGTGTGTCAACAGTGAACAGAATTCACATCTTTAAGCCTGTGTCTGTACAAGCAATGTGGTAAGAACTTCCTGGTTTTTTTAAAAAATTATTTGTACATTTCTGTTGTCCGTTTGCAGCTTTTCTCCAGTAGCAGTTTATTAATAAAATTTCAGCTAAATTATGGTTTTCTCCATTCTCAAATAACATGCAGTTGTTTTAGAGCACCTGCATATTTTTGTATGCCTACAGAAAGACAGTGTGAAGAGGTGCAGTGAAAGTGAGGAGGCACTGATTATTTAGTTGAGCAAATCATGTAAACTCGTAAAGACTACATTCTTATTGATTGTGGACTTTAGCAATGTGCTGACTAGTTTGAAACAGTTATAGCATGTTATGTATTTTGCTCAATGCCCTTTTACAGACACCCAAACCCAGGGAAGCCCCACTCCTGCCTCCACTCTAGTTCGCCACTCAGCGGATGAGATTGCATGTGTTTCTTTTTGGTGACTTCCTGCACAGTTCACCAGACAACATTTTCTGCCATTCCCTGAAACACAAAGGGACTTAATGACATCTCCCTGACTTTATTATTTTGAAACTGCTAAACATTGTATCTGTTGGTGTGGACCTCGTCTCCTGAACCAAATCTGCTTGTGGCTTCTGGTCTGCTGCTTCCAGACTGTTTGAGCTTTAATTGGTAAACACTTCAATTATCGCACCAGATGGCTTGATCTTCCATTTTTCTCATGTTACATGGTTCTTTGGAAAGGCTGTTTTAACTCTTTAAGAGTCACCTTCACAGTAGTAAGAGCCAAAAACACATCTAACGTAGACTCCAAGTTCCCTAGCAATAATATTATAAACCTACATCACATGTTTTTCATTTGGTATTAAGATCAAATGTAAATATGCAGCTAAAGTTGAAATACACATGCTAGATGTGTATGCCTAGCCCCTGTTTTATCAGTGATGTTGATGCAGAATCACTTGTAACTGAGACTTTGTGTACCTTTTATCGATGTACAACTAAATGAATGTTTTGCTATCATAGCTTGCATAAAAAAACACATTTTTTTAGGTATGAGTGATAATGGGAACTGCAGATGCTGGAGAATCCAAGATAACAAAGTGTGGAGCTGGATGAACACAGCAGGCCAAGCAGCATCTCAGGAGCACAAAAGCCGACGTTTCAGGCCTCTGAAGAAGGGTCTAGGCCCGAAACGTCAGCTTTTGTGCTCCTGAGATGCTGCTTGGCCTGCTGTGTTCATCCAGCTCCACACTTCGTTATCTTTTTTTAAGTATGAGATAGTTTTTGAAAGATCCTTTTGATCTGTGACACCAATAGTGTGAATTGTTTCTTTTTTCAGGTCAGCTTTGCAAAGTTTGCATAAAGCCTGTGAGATTGCTAGGACGCACAACTACTACCCTGGGAGTCTTTATTTAACGTGGATTAGTTATTATGAGAGCCGCATTAATTCTAACCAGGCCTTCATTAATGAGTGGAACGCTATGCAGGATGTGCAGTCTCATCGCTCTGATTCACCTGTCCTCTTTACTGATGTGTATGTTGTCTTTATTGCTGTATTTTGTTTGAAGTCATAATCTCCTGTGAAAGCCTTTTAGTTCTGTGAAGCTAAATTAATGTGTACTTGATTCTAAGAAATCATTCAATTGAATAACAAAACAAACTTCTTAAAATAAGTGGTGCACCCCTCTTACTGTATTCCTGGAACATGGCAGTGGGTTTAATTTTGTTTTGTTCCAGCTAAACCAGCACACAAACAGTCAATTTCTATTTCAACTGAATCTTGTTTTTCAAACCATATTAAAGAATTTGAAAAAACACAACTATTATCCCTGAGTAAAATGTAGACCCTTAAATGCTTCAAAAGGGATTTTCATATTTAGTCACTTTACATCTAGTGCAATTATTTCCTAAAGTGTTGTAGTCAAAAGGGTAGGTCTTTAGCCCTCCGAGTCTAAAGAAAATGCTTCCTCGTAATTTCAATTTTAATCTGTATAGAACCTTGTTTTACAGCTGGAATTTATGCACGACACCTAGTCATTATGTATTTTCTTTGAGAATAAAAGGGAAAAATGAAACAAGTTAACAGTAAAAGCTATCTTGAAATAATATTTGCATATACAATGCATAACATGTCTTTCTGTAGCCCCAGTATTGCAAACTTATGTTTGCTGTTATTATATACCTGTGATTATATAGTTGATAAAATATGTGTCTGGTTGAAAAAAATTAACACTATAACTGACAAGGTCACCATAGCCCCAGAATCCTGTACTACATATTTCTGTTGTCCAGCTTTCAAAAGTTATGTCAAGGCATTCAATATATTGCATCCTTGTTAAACAGGCGCAGAACATGAACACAGCCAAAGCACCATGAATGATGATTATGGGTTAGGCCAGGGAGGGAGATTGCGTATGTTTTTAAACTTTTGTGACTTTTTCAGGTCTTAAGACACTTTTTAATGATCACTTTTCCTGTTTTGTTTTATGAAATCAGGCTTCAAAGAATTTATGATATCCTCATTCTTTTTAACAGTGACTTATTGATTTTAAATTTCAGTTTGGGTTTGTGAGGTGTAGATGAGTAAGATTCTTGCATTTAAAATGATGTTCTTTTCTATAGCCTTATAACCTGACTCTTTGAAATATCACTAAGAACATATATGAATTATACCGAACTGCAATTGATGTTATACTGGCAAAAGAACTGTCAAGAGCTAGTTTACTTAGCTGTCTAGTTCTGTTGTTGATGCTGTATGTTTCTAGCATTTTCTGTTTTTTTTTATTCTCCCTCATATTTAAGTGAGTTATTTAGTAGTAATTATCAGCCAACTAACAATGGTATGTAGACGCACCAGTTGTTTTGAATTTGTTGCCTGCTCTTTTAGCAAAGTTATATCTGTTTTCGCATTCCCATTCCATATGCCAAGTTCCTGGAATTTGGAAAGAGAAAATCTATAATAATTATAAGAAGCATTGACAGTTTCATCCTTAAAGCAAAAATTGGTTCCCACTCTGTGGCAAAACGTTTTCCTGACTGACAGCTGTATTTGCTGACACCCTGAACAGTGCATATAAATAAAATGCAGCCATGAATTACTATCGCTATTCAGTACTCTACTTTCTTAATATATTCAGCTTGTAAATTTCCTACAGAATGGCCATTTAAAATAATTATGGTAAACCTAGTTAAAATAGCTGATTCAAAGACAAAATATTTAGTTGAAGTTTTTTTTCCTTCATTCATTCTAGATGCATTAATTTTTGTTCACATGCATTATTAGAAATAATGTGATAAGCCATTAAGTATTTTAATTTCCTGCATCTGAATGTTCGCACCCCAGTGGTTCAGAAAATAGGCTCCCAGATTAGAAATACTATTTTTGCTGATTAGGGATACTATTTTTACTAACTGTGATAAGAATTTGGGCACCACAGATAGCACGACGTGCAGACACCATCTACATCCTTATTAGGAAGCTAAAAGTGCACCCTTTCTATGATGAACAGATGTGACACTGATAGTTGTAAATATGGGTGGCTTAAAATATAAAAGATATCCCATTAAAATCAGTGTTCACTGAATGTTACAGGAGTAAAATGTTGGAAGTATTCTGAAGGTGACACAAATCAAACCTGCTAAGTGTTCAAATGTTTTAGTACAGCTTACATTAAAGAGGCATCAAGGCTCGTCATGCATATCTCACCCTTTCAACTACATGTATAATTAATAATTCAGAAAACTTACTTCACTATCATTTTAAGCGCTAAGCCATTGTGGTTGCTGTGCTTAGGAAACAGATAAGTTTGCAACATCAATTTATACTTGTATTGTGTAAGAAAACATCCCATGTCACTTCACAGGAGTGAAATAATGTACTTCGACTTCAGTAACTTTTTTCTCCGATCTCGAGCAGCCAGCTGCTGAAAAGTTCATCTGTGATTTGTCATTTCCAGAATCAAAGCTTACCCTTTAGAGTTGACCTGGAATCTCCATGATTGTACTCTATATCATGTAGCACTTGTCTTTGTTAAATTTGGATTAGCTCTTTGTCCCCCAACACCTGGATTTCAAGATTCCTCTATGTTTGAGTTCTTTTTATTTTGCATTTCTATTTTCTCTTTAAAATGATGGTGAACTGCCAACTTGAATGCTACAGTCCATTTGGGGGATGTACACAATGCTGTTGAGAAGGGATTTCCAGGATGTTGACAGTGGTACTGATTGCTGTGACTTTAGCTTTACTATTCCCTTTCCCTGTTCCTACCATTGACAGTCATCCTTGCACTGTCTCGGGCTCTCATTAGAATTAACTCCTGTTTGCTCATTTGCCTTTATTTCCTCTTCAAAATCTTTTGTTTATCCAAGGTGTCGGTCACCTCTTATTACCATCTTTTGGTTTGGTGTCTGTATTTCCTCTGTGACCTTTATGGCTTAGGATTCTCTGCTACATAGCAAGTGCCAAGTCATAATTTTAAATGTGAAATTCAGTTAATAACTGGACTGCTATGTGATTAATTCTTACCAGTTGCACAGTAACCTAATCTATTTATCCACCTCATTGTTTTACCAATTTCATCAAACTTCTTGACTTCAGATTAGAAGTGCAGATTTGCTTGAATCCTCTTCACGTTAATAAAGCCCATGTACTTTCTATAGATTTTAAAATCTCCATCTTCATATTTCTAAACCTATATACATTTTAGCATTTTAAGTAGAATTATTAGAAAGATGTTCCAAGGAGTATTTGTATTGCTGAGGTAAGGGTCACGAAGTTAGTTTGTTTTCAGCAGCAAAGCTCAATTGCTGTTTTCTCAAAAACAAATGGAAGTATGGATCAACTGTTAGTTGAGTTTGACCAGCAGGTATGACTTTCAGTTTGAAAGCTGACTTGTTTGTTGTAATTATGTTGGTTCCGTCTAATAAAACAAAATAACTGTTTGTGTCTCTTACAGACCAACAGAGCGAGAACTGACAGAAAGACTAATCAAGACAAAACTTCGGGAGGTAATGATGCAGATGGATTTGGAGAATGTCACATCCAAAGAGGTAGGTATACATCTTTTTTGAAGAAAAGCAAAAAAATTCAAAGTTGGGGCACTGAATTGTTTATTCGTTGTTATTGACATTTTTTATCATGAAGATAAAATGGCAAAATAATTTCGAAAAAACAATCCAAATATCTTATTTTGAGATCTGTGGTGAGCTAACTTAAAAAGATGGGAACTTGTAGTTTCAGAAGTTGACTGAATCTTACCTTTATGAGACTGTTACTGACACAGAATGCTTGCTTGCCTTCAGCTTGCCTGTTTTTAATTGTTTGGATTCAATTTCATCTTTCAATGCAGATGTCCAATTTCCAAGTAATAGCTGTTGTTCTGAAATGTGGGTCCAGAAAAAGGGTAGTTTCAAACTTGAAATGAAATATTGAATGAACTATCTTGTTTTGTCTGAAAAGGGGTTTTCGTTGCCCAGTAAAGCGGCAGTTCATTTGTCTTCTTATCCGTGAAGTACTTTCTGACCTTGCATTTAATGCTGATTTGTTTTAATCTTGTATGAAACCTGTCTAAATTAACCTGTATACTTTATTGTAGATTCGCACAGAATTGGAGAGGCAAATGGTCTGTAACTTGCGAGAATTTAAAGAGTACATTGATAATGAGATGATTGTAATCTTGAGACAGATGGACAACCCAACTGAAATATTTGAGCACGTTTACCTGGTAAGATCAGTATACTACAATTTATGTTTTCTGTTCACTGTTTCTTTGGGTATACGTGTGACAGAAATTAGTGTTATTTGCTGGGAACGAAGAAGAGTGAACTGAAAAGAAATTTTAAAAAAGCTCTATCTTGAGCTGACCTAAACAGCTTTGGTTCAGCTACCCTCACCAATTGTGATAGCTTGGTTTCTTAATCAGAATATAATTAGAAGGTTTGTGTAATTCTTCATAATGCTTTTAAAGCTTAATTTTTATTCTGCATCCTGATTGTTCGTAACTATTATTATCTTTTGTGCCTCCAGTATCTTGTTTTCTTCCACAGAGCCCCTTTGCTGTGGTAGCTTGTGAAAATAAGAAAATAAACTTATGCTCATCTAGCACTCTGCCAGTACTTTAACTTGCAGCAAATCCTGTTCACTCATATCATCTCAATTTGCTGGTCTATGTAGGCCTCTGGTCAGTAAACAGTCTCTTTTTAAAATCACATCCTTGTTTTCAAACCCTCCTTAGTTAGGTTGGTCTCGCATTAGTAAAGCTACTGCATCCCCTTAGAGTTTGATTAGTTTAACGACCATCATCTTGAGTGAGTAGAAGAACGCTGATGGCTTCATGTTCAATCTGTTTAACACTACTGTAAAATGCCTTGGAATGTTTCACTTTATTAAATGCACGTTGTTTTTCTGCCACTTTATGGTGTCAATGTTAGAGTAATTTTGGAAAAATCTCAGGATGCACTTATAGCACTAGCAATAAAGTTATTACATTAGATGTGAAGTTCTTTGAGATATCTGAGGGATGTGATAAGGTACTACATGAATATATGGGGGTTTTTTCAATGTTTCAGCTGACTAACAACTTTGTGTGTCTGCATTTGTTGTGAATGTTCAAAGTTATAAAGTTCCATATAGATATATTTTCTTCAACTTATCTCTGCTATGATTTATCATCTTTGGGAGTATTTTCTTTCTGAAGTCAAGCTGACTATTTCCTGTACTAAAAGTTTCACAATATGAAACCAGCTGCTGCTTGCTTATGTTGAAATGCAGCCAGCTTTATAACGACAGACAATAGTCAGCTGGCCTAAATGTCAAAGAAAATTTGTTTTACTCTGAAGACATAAACATTACATCAAAGAATCAGTAAATCCATGATGTGCGACCTTACTTCAGCATTTGTCAGTTCACTCAAAATAACCTAGAAGCAGTGTGCGCCCTTTTCTGCTTGCCTGACCTGTGTTCTTATTTCCTTCCCTTTCCACCCTTCCTTTGTCCCATTCACTTCCTTCATGGTGAATAAAATCACCTCTACAAGTATTATTTCAAATGGAATGGCGAATGAAAGAATAGTGAACACCTCTGCATTCAACACCGTTAATTTGTGCCTTCCCATTAAGAACTAAATTGTGTGGAAACAAATGGTGCATACTTTGCATTTTATCTGAGAAGCTTAAGAAAATGAAAAATTCTACATTAATAATTGTTACTGTTATATTATTCTTGTATATTATCATCTTCATGCTAATTCTCCCCTAAGATATTAAACATGGTCATTAATTTCATTGGGACTTTTGATTGGAAGAAACTAGAAATGCTGTGAAATTAATAGCAATGCTGCTAATACCAAAAAAGTTAATATGCCAACTGAACCGTTCAAGAATCTGATATGTTTGGGTGCAAGTTTCCTTATTGCTTAACTTCCCTTTTGCTCTAATATTCTTGTAATGTGCATTACTGCACCTGTGAGGATGTGGACGGAGAAACTAACGTGTGTCTATGCCTGAACTCCTTTGTTTCTGTGCTGAATGCATAGACTTTGTCTGGATTATTGTATTAGATCTCAACACTAGCTCTTATCCCGGTTTGCAGGGCTCGGAATGGAATGCGTCCAATTTGGAAGATTTGCAGGGCCGAGGGTAAGACTCTCTCTAACGAAACATGCTCAGAAATTTGGCCAAACCATCAGACCTAACTGTTGATGAGTATTGCATAAAGAACAGAAAATGTAGTTTGCTGAAGCACTGCATATTCGTTGCTGTTATAATTTCCTTTCGAATATGATCATTTTACAATATATTTTAAGTTTTTAAGGACAAATCAAAATGTCAGATGTAATGGGAACTGCAGATGCTGGAGAATCCGAGATAACAAAGTGTGGAGCTGGATGAACACAGCAGGCCAAGTGGCATTTTAGGAGCGCCTAAGATTCTGCTTGGCCTGCTGTGTTCATCCAGCTCCACACTTTGTTATCTCAAAATGTCAGATGTTGATTTATAATAAGAACAAATTCTTGACCTTGTACAAAAGTATTTTTCCCATTATTATTTTTGGATTATGCTTGGTTATGAAAAACGAATAATATGATTCTTAGTAACCTTGTGCATTTCAGAGTGTACCTAGAAATATTTGACAAATCCAATGGAAAGACCTTGTAATATGTATGTTGAGGAGGGATAAAGTTTAAGGTACTTACATTTCTTTCTTCCCCCTCAATTTTGTCACCTCGCATGACCACAGTACTCCTGATGTGTATGCGAGACTGGTAGTGCCTTAATGTTAGCAACACTGTTTCAGATTCCGAGCATCAACAGTATTTTTCCTCTTAGCTACAAAATCTGCAAAATCATGCACCTTTACCAACTGTGATTCCCTTATCTACATTAAGATTATTACTGTCTCACCCTGTTGCTTCTTTTGGAGCCTTTTAAGTCCAAAGGATTTAGGTTTGCAAGTCTTTGGCAGACCACTGTTTTAATGATCTGACTGCATTTGGGTTAATCCCAAAAAGCACGATCAGATCTTTGCACAGAGTTACAATATGATTGCAGCATAGGAGGGCGGCATTTAGTCCATCATGTCTGTGCTGGCTTTCCAAAGTAACAAATAATGTCAGTTTACCACCATCTCGATGAAACCCTGCAAATTTTTCCTCAATTTATTTTTGCTCCAGGCAACATATTTATTTAAAGGGCTCTGAACAGGATGTTTTAAACCTTTTTTGACATTTGTTTTCTGTTTAATGACGAGTGGTAATCTGTCAATTAACCTTTTCTCCAATGATTCATGTTTTACTTCATGTTTTAGCAATTGGGAAGCTTATTGGTAACTTGCATAAAACTAGATGTTATACTTACTTGAAAAATTTTAATTCTTCATGTGCAAATTGTAATATAATGTTGAAATTATTTTATTGCTTAAAAATGAGAAGGAATGTGATTAGCTTCATTCTCCAGTTGAGGGGGAAGACCAGAAACCCTTTCTCTTTGGGTTGCGTATCAGAATGAATATATGAGCATCCTAGCTTGTTCATTTCTTCTATTGTTTATCTCTTCTCTCCCCACCACCACCACATGGGAAAAAACTGTGTCCACTTGATACTTCATTTTATGGCACTATTCTTAGTGGAACCAGAGTTTCATTGAATTTTTCATTTTGACATGTTTCTTAAGTTTCAATTTTAACTGCATTTGGTCACTATTGGTCAGTTAATTACCAAATTACCTAATTTATTTTTGTGTTAAATGTAACTGAGCGTACGTTTTTTGACTGAAGTTTACGGAAGTTTTTCACGTCAATTTTTAATTTACAAACACATTTTTAAGTGTATTCAATAATATTCACATTAGTTCATCCCCTGTATTTTATCTCTGCCTACATCTCCCCCCTTGCCATGTTTGTTTTATTAATAGTCATGGCTCTTAGCTCAGATAATTTAAAATGTGGTGTTAGTAATGCCAAAGTCATGGATTTGATCTGTGTACTGGCCACGGTTGCATCATGGGCCTGGAGGCCTGGGTTCAAGTCCTACTTGTTGCAGAATTGTAATAACATGGCTGAACCAGTTAATTGGAAAATATCTAAACATCTAAAAGAAAATTGTTTTCCAATTCAAACATGCAAAATGTATTCACATTTACAGCCTCAAAATTTTGAAAAGTTTATTTTTATCCTCTGTGCCTGATAGTAGAAGTTTAAACATTTGCTGTATGGCACTAACTAGCTTTTACATTGTAATTTCTTTGCATTTCGATTTAGGATTCGATACATCTTGAACATCACTCGTGAAATTGATAACTTCTTCCCAGGAATGTTCGAGTACCATAATATCAGGGTATATGATGAGGAGGCTACAGATCTGCTTGCATATTGGAACGATACATACAAATTTATCTCAAAGGCAAAGTACGCAATTAGATGGAATCTCTAATGATATTAGGCAGTTCTTATCAATATGGTCTCACGTTAAATTTTAAAACGTCATGCAGATGTATGCATTGGCTGGTAGAAACAGATCACTGCACTTCTCCAAGTCAAACTTCGGCATACTGCATGGTTGATTTGTGCACAATTTTTCTCATTCTAATTGTTTACTCCCCATGTAGTTACCTAAATTTGTCTGTAACTTAATTGTCTTTGTATGCTTCCTGTTACACAATATCAAAATACATACTAGAAATTCAGAGGTAGTAAGAACTGCTGAAGCAGGGGTTTGAAATGACAATGTGGAGCTGGAGGAACACAGCAGGCCAGGCAGCATCAAAGGAACAGGAAAGCTGACATTTTGGGTAGGGTCATTTCTTTAGAAATTAGAAAATCACCTTGGGTTTCAACTCATTTTGTTTAAAATGGACTGAAAATGCCTTTGAGATGTTCAGCGCTTATCAACAATAATGGTCCTTTTTAAACCAGCTGATTCAAAAACACTTCTGTTAAATTGAAAGATAGCTTCCCTTTTAAAATATTGAACATATGCTACAGAAGATAGCATTTTTGAAATAACAGTTCCAATCCTGGGACTTCAAAAACGTGTTTGATAATTGTTTTTGTTTAATTTTCGGTTCTCGATAAGAATATCACCCCTACCTGGATGCTGTTGTGCCACCAAACTTGTAAGATACGTTTTTTTTGCAGATTCAAAATCATTTGGTACAAAGTTGTGCTTTGAAGCATTGTGCCAACAGTTGAGGTTTTGTACTGATTTTAACTTAGGAATGACAGCAGTTCAAGTGGCATGATCTGCCATTTCATATAATATTGTATTATATAAGTATCAAGTTCCATGTTTTGATTGTTACTGGAATTTGATTCTGAATAATTGTTCATTCTTTAGTAACGAAATAATTGATTAATAAATGTGAACTAATATTAGTTTTGATAACTTTGAATACAGTTGTAGACAAAATGGACAAAACTGTTTTTATTTAGAAAGCAAATGCAGATTCAGATTCCAGTGTTGAAGCATTTCAAGACATCTTATCTATTCATTTATGGTTTTGCATCTTTGCTTTTGGCATCAGTTTCAGTAAACATAATAAAATTGGCTGCTCATTTGCTATGACGAGTTGGTAAACGTTGCCCTTTATTGCTTGGATAGAAGAACTGGTACAATTTAATTGAGAATCGAGAACTTAACTGCCATCAGTGCTTGTGATATATATCAAATTACAAAGTTATAGTTAAAAGTTTGGTGTCAAATGGAGCCACCCAGCTACTAATTGTTTCCCAAATGATGGGTTCCAAGTGAAGTACGTTGTAATTCCGACATATGTCTTTGCATAAAATGTAGGAGTTGTATCAATTCATGTGTAAAATTCTTGCTAAGTTGCTCTTGTGAAATTAGAAAATGAGTTTGAATGCTAAATATAATTTCCATATTCCTTAGAATTATCATTCAAGTTACCACCTTTTTACTTTAAAAAATTTTGGTTTTAAACACCTGTTTCTTTTTCCATCAGAAAAAATGGATCCAAATGTCTTGTTCACTGTAAAATGGGCATCAGCAGATCTGCGTCCACAGTCATTGCATATGCAATGAAGGAATATGGCTGGAATTTGGAAAAAGCTTACAGTTATGTGAAGGAGAAGCGGACAGTTACAAAACCTAATGTGAGCTTCATGAGACAACTGGAAGAGTACCAGGGTATCTTGCTTGCTAGGTGGGTGTATCATCTTGGATGGTTTCTTTTTCAGTTCACCTCAATTTACAGTATCAGATATGTGCTGTCTTGTCTGTCTTTACTTTCTTGATTCACATTTTCTTTCCTCTATTTACCTCCTGGCACACACACACACTGGATGGGGTCTGATAGAACGGCAGGCAGGGCTGCCATGTACATCTCCACGGCTTCCACTGATGATGCTCTAGAGCCAGGTGCTGCAGTGCAACCCAAGGTAGAGCCACCGCCAATTTTCCCTCTCTCCTAGTCAGCTGGGCACCTTGTGTCTGCATGGTCCTGAACCAGACAAACCAGGTGTGAGATTACCAACTCTCTGTGAGTGGAAATGTCAAACCAAATTGTGATTTGAATCAGGGTCTCTCATCCTGAGAGTTGATTTCCGTTTGGGTGAAATATCTGAAAATAGAAACAAGATTACGGTGATTTAAATTCCGTCAGAGCAAACCACAAACAGGCAAGTTCCTTGAACTCCAGCCTCCATTCTCATTTGTGCCCTGCAGTACTCAATGTGTTCTTGTATTTTTGTTTTTTTTTGTGGAAAGTTCTATGTTATAAAAAGATTGTTCAATTATGTGATTAACGGTCTATTAAGCAAAATCTGTATGATTAAAACACCCAAACATTTTGTTACTGCCTGATTATGGTATCTATAGTATGGTATGAGTATTTATATTTTAAATGGAAACTCTCTGAGTAAAGTATAACATGAAGTTAGTATGAGGCCTTCTGAAAGGAACAATTCTAACCAGTGACGTGGAGAATGCTTGAATTTGGTATAGTTTAGTTTTGTTTGCTGACTGCACTATTTTCTTCAATCTGTCCTCACTCAATTTGCTGTAACTGTATACACCTGTAAATTGACTGAGGGGTGAAAAAATAGCTGTTGCACCACTTATTTGGGATGTCTGAAATCTTGCAGAATCTTATGCCATCGTTTTTCATCCTGCTGTCCCACACAGCCCCCCTCCCCATACTGAATTGGTTTCTGCATTATTTGAATTAAACACTCTATAACTATACACTTCATATTTTTCTCACATCCATCATATCGAGCAACTCACTGTTGAGCTGATTGACTAATATAATTATTTCAGCTACAGTACTTGAAAATTCTATGTAAAGCACCCCGTTTGTTTAAAATAGGAATTTAGTATGGAACTTAATGTCATTTAGTAGGAAGCAGGCAAGCTTTTTGAGTGTTAAGGCCTAATGTAAAGATGACAGTATATAAATGACAGTGTTCACGTGAATGAAGATCACCCAGAAGTGCACTCGGTGTATCAGGTTGTGTTCTTAGAAGCTTGGGTTATGCTTAAAGAGTGAAAATAAAACAGAATCATTGCCCTCCGTGTTCCAGCTTGTTACTCACTTGGGTAGAATAGAAGCAATGTAGTCGCTTGGCTTCAGCATACCACTCAAAACCGATGTCATTAAGTGTGATATTGTGCCTGCATATTTCATGTCTTGCCACCTGCCCCAAATCATCCTCTTTCCTATAATGTACTTGTGTCTATGTGCTCTGTAAGCCCATTGATAAAACTAATGCATCATTTTTGAACTGTCCTCCTGTTTCTAAAGACAAACAAAAGTGCTTTTGCAGCAGCTTACAGGTCTTGTAATGGATGAAATTGATATCTATTACTGTTGAAGTTTGTAGATGTTTATTTGGCTCGAAAATTGTGATCCATACCTTTTGAATTGGCTTTGCTGTATTATGCACATTTGTATATACTACTGACATTTACAGTGGACAATGGTGGGCAATTGTAGTCCCAGACGAAATTCTAAAGGAGTCCTAAAAGGATTTTGTTGTAATACGTTTTTGGGTAAATGCCACACTGCAAATGAATTTATCTTGCTTCCAAGACAATCAGTTCAAGCTTATGCGGCTTTAGTATGTCCAAAAATAATTGTTAAAACTATATCTGTAAATATTTGAATCAGTATCATGCTGTCAATACTCGATCCTTCTATATAGTGAATGTGGATATTAACTAATAAATTATAAATAGTCCAAATTTTTCTTAAAGCGTTCATAGGATTAAATTAAGGAATAACATTTACAATAAGACAAATTTACAGTCCTGTGTCTCTAATTCTACTTTGCATTCTAACGTCTCAAGTTTTTATATGAATAGAACAGGAACTTACCCTATTTTTAATAAATAGAAGTAGATTAGTAAATTTAATGCTTGGAACTTTAAGTGCTCTTTAGGTGATGAATAAAAACTGTAATTTATAACTTTAGAAAATGATTCTACTTTCTATGTACCATTTTCACCAGTCCACGAAATGTCAATAATCTTCTCCATTAACAAAAGATAGTTTGGCCCATCAAAAGGAGCAAGGTGACAGAATAGTTACTTTACATAAATTGGGAAAGCTAATAGTCATAATTGCAAACAATCAGATTTAAGAATTGAGAGATTAAAAACAAAAGAGCATGTCATTTTTTTTGTATCTTATGAAACACTGGTTTCTTTCTACGGTAGAAGTCATGAACTTATGGACCTTAAGATAGGTGTTGTCTAATTAACAGTGGAATATAGACTGTAAATTTTAACGTCAGATTGTTGTGGTTTCATACTTTAATTTCATTTAGTTATAGAAATAGAAGATTTTGAGAATTGCTGCTTTTTTAGTAAATGCAGATTTGAGAGAGAATTGTTTATAGACATCTTATGAATAGAGAAACCATATAGATATGGTCCTCCTTCGTATTCTGAAGATCAATTTCTGTGTTAACAGCCAAAAATAATTCTAGTTCTTTTAAAACTGTAAAGATCAACTCTAATGTAATTTATAACATCAGTTGTCCTTTGTGGATCAAAGCAGCATTCTGTGTCCTTGTTAAATGACACAAGGTTGTAGATATTCATGCTGTAAAAAGATTAAAATTATAAGATGAAGTTGTATCAGAAGCAATCTTAATAGCAGAAACATGTTGCACACTATTGGATGTATGTTGTATACTCCAGGATTCAGCTGTAATTAGTTTCTGTAAGGCCTTTGCTGGTAGAGGGGAGCAGCCTTTTTTAAGTTGGAATACAACACCTTTTTAAATGGCTAAATTCCTACATTAGTAAATG
The DNA here is from genome assembly GCF_030684315.1 of Stegostoma tigrinum. Lineage (NCBI taxonomy): Eukaryota > Metazoa > Chordata > Chondrichthyes > Orectolobiformes > Stegostomatidae > Stegostoma > Stegostoma tigrinum. The sequence continues at coordinate 30,620,604 of NC_081380.1, forward strand.
CAATGATGGTTAAAATAAACTTTAAAATAAAAGTAAGTGGTAATATTCTATTTACAGCACCACCCGTAGTGTACCTTCTGAGACTGGAGCCTGGCATGTTGCTGCCCATTGTCTGCAATGCGTTGGCCTTTGCTCACTGGATTCTGGGCCACCTGCTGAGGCAGTCACTTCTTCCTTGCCACACCATGGCCACTACTTGGTGATTTTTTTTAGGGGGAGTCTGCAGTGTCCATTCTGGCTGGTTGCAATTGCACTCAGGATCTTCTTGATGGGGCTGCTCACCTTGATTGGCAAAGGGGCCTTGGTCTTCCTTCTTCTGGGCATTGGAGTGTTAATCATTCCTGAACACTGACTTTTTCTTTTCTTTATGCCTCTAAAGTGTCAACTAGGGCTGTGGAGTTCTTGTGGTAAATTGCCTGGTGGAGCAGTGCAGGCTGCTGGAGGGTTGTGTCTGGGCTTTGGAGCATAGAGTTGGACAGTAATGATAGCACTGACCTTGATGGAGGGAGCAGGCAGGAAGTGAGGACTACCTGACTTGGTTATTACTTGCCTGCTGCTAGTTTGCTGGAGAGGGGTGTCAGTGTCCTCTGGCTGGGAGGTGTGGCTTTATCATGACTACACAGGTCCTGAAGAAGTGGCAACTCAGACAAAACAGGATGTGAACCAGGACTCCAGTCGAAAATTGGTGTCTTGTGTGGAAATACATCCCAGTGCCATCCTCTGGCATTAGTGCAGCCCAAGAAGACACCATTAGCTAGGTGCTGCCTGAAGCCTGAGAGGAAGAGGCCACCAAATTGGCACCAATTTGTTCAGGTATTGGGCTAGAGAAAACAATGTAAAATGTCACAAGATACATTTTAACAAGATTTCTGCTCAAAGTATCCTCCCAATATTAAAACAAAACTATGTGTAGCAGGTATTCTAAAAAATACATAACCAAGAGCAACGGATTGGCTAACAGAAAAGAGTTGGGGTTAATGGGTCTGTTCTAAATTGGCAAACCAACAAATGGAGTGCCACAGGAATCCACGTTTAGATTTCAAATATTTATCATCTACATTAATGACTTGGATGAAGGAATTGACTGTATTACTGATTTTACTGATGTTTCAAAGACAACTGAGAAAGCAACTTGTCAGGCATCTGCAAAGGGATTAAGATGTGTTAAATTCATGAGCAGAAATTTGGCTATTGGAGTATAATACAGGAAACTGAGATTGTCTACTTTGGTATGAAGTGTAGTATGAAGAATAGCAGAGCAAAATGTTAATTAAGTGGAGAGATTGTTAAATGCTGCATTGCAAAAGGATCTGGGTGTGTTTTACATAAATCTGAGTTAGCATGTAGGTACAGTACATAATTGAGAGAAATTTGAATGTTGCCTTTTATTACAAGGAGTTGCAGTACAACAGTAGGGAAATCTTGCTACACATTCAGGAAATAGGCAAGACCACAGCTGGAGGTCTGTGAACAGTTTTCATTTCCTTACTTAGGAATTGTTTGCCTTGAAAGCAGTTCTGAGAAATTTCACTGGGATAAAAGTGTTATCTTACAAGGAATGATTGAGCAGATTGGAATTATACTCATTTGATTTTAGAATAATGAGAAGTGATTATATTGAAAGATTCTGTGGGGGTTGATGAGAAGATATCCTGTAGTGAAAAATTTAGAGCTAGGAGGCACAGTTTAAAATAAAAAGGGATCTCTCATTTAAGACTGACATGAGGAAGAATTTCTTCTTTGGAATTCTCCTCCAAATGTTCAATGCTTCATTGTTTATTGTGTCCAAGGTTACGTTGGACAGGATTGTGATTTAGAAGAGAATCAAGGGTTATGGGATGCAGGCAGGAAAGTAGTGTTAAGACTAAAGTGAGATCAACTATGATCTTGTTGAATGGTTGAGCTGGCTGAATGGGCCACATGACCTCCTTATGATCTTACGGTTTGTAGGCTGTAGTTCCAATTAGGTAATACTTGCAACTATAACATGTTAATGAGAACCTTTTATATGAAGTGCCATGTACAGCTTTGGTCATGAAGTATATTTTCTTCTATTCATTCCTAGTGAACAGCGAGTGCAAGTATGATGTGGACAATACTTAAGTGATGAGCTTTATTGTCGTTGTCGTCAAGTTGATGAAAATACAACATACACTCCTATATTTGGGATGATATGTTTTAGAAGTTTGAACAGGGCCAGTGGTGATGCTAATGTGTAAAAGAAACCTAAAGCAGGAAGGTTGAGGTATTTTGTCTTCCATTGGCCACAGAAATTCTCCACTTTCTTACAGATTTTAAATTATTGCGCCCGGTAATGTAAATACAACAGCAGTTACTTATAGTATTCTGACTTCATCCATCAATATTATTACTTCTGTCATCCAGTTTTTAAGCCACCCATGTCGTAACAGGATAAATCATTCAATAAGAAATAAGTGTAGGAAAGTTTCATTTATTCTCACTGGGAAAAGAATGAATGATCATGCTGGAATAAAGACACATTTTGAGGGTTTAGTTATCCAGAGGAAATTTCTAGTTGTACATGACTTAGTTCTTGGTCTTTTGAAAATACATTCTGCAATCATATGGGTTCAATGGATATTGTAATTCAAGTATCAAATTTTAAGGCATTTTGACAGGTGGGCGAGGCAGTTCAAGTAAAGATTTTGGAAATTATTTATGATGGCTGAAGACTGTGCAGTGGTGAAGCATAGAGACGTCTATGCTTGAAGTTAGATTCTGCTTCAGGGATTAAGCTGAATGTAAGTTGAGAGGGGTGAAGAAATTGCCTTAAATGTTTTTATATGTGGATCAGAATAATTAGCTTCGTTTTTTGAGACCTTTGCTGATTTAGTTTCTTATTTAAGTTTTGATTTGGGTTTTCTAACAAAAGAGTAATCCAAAAGTCTGTTTTACTTTATTATTGAGATGTTTTTGTTTGTGCATAATCATCACAAGTTATGTCTCATTACAAAAGAATTTTAACTACTTTGCACCATCACAGGGAAAACTTGTGTTTAATGTATTAGGTTACAACCCACTGAACTTTGTTCCCCTACTAAGTATTTGAATCAACTTGTCCCCACTGCACAAATATCATTTCATACCTAAAAATAGACATTATTGTGTGACAGGTAACATGATACTGATACAAACAACTTCACTGAGCAGGGTTGTAGTACTGAGTTTGTCATTCAGGTTATTGATGTGACTTATTTAGAAAAGTGGCTATAACAGTGTAGCAGTACAATTGAGAAAATATCAAACAGACTAAAGGACTTCGTATTTTGAGCAATATGTTTTGTGTTTCAAGCTTCAGTTATCAATATCCACATTGTTCTGTAAGCTTTTAGTTCTCTGCAGAATGTTATTTGCTAGTATTAACTAGAATTTCAATATGGCATCTACTGTTAAGTCAGAAATGTTCTAAAGAGAAATTTCCATTCTGCCATACTCAAAAACTGGAGACAAACAATATGTCATTCAGGTCACTTGTAATCAAAACAAGTGTTCTTTACAATACTCGCGTAATATGAGAGATGTGGTATTAGACTGATGTTTATCAAGTGCCCATGCTTCAATTTGTTCCTGTTTAATCTTTCCTGTTTCTGCATTTCTTAAGTGGCAGGGTCATGGATTTTGCACTTGGATGTTTGAACTATTGTCTGCTTAAAATAATTCAATTTCTCCTCTGAATATGTTGGCCTTTGTTAATGGCCACAGTTGAGAAAGCAGAGGTTGTGGAATTGTGGGACACTGTGATTAGAGCCAAATATAGGAAAAGCATCCCCCAACACTTCATGTATGCACCTACTGCCTTTTTTTTACAATAGTGGAAAGTAGGGCATTACTATTGTTGCATTGAAGAGGTGGGGCAATTCATTGGCATATTTAAATTGGGCATCTGTCGTGAGTTTGGTGATTATTAGGACATGAGGAAAGCTGGCAGTGTAAACGTGGTGGAAGCTGCCTGCTCCACAAAATGAGGTACTTCCTTCAATACTTTCTGTTTCTTGGTCAGCAGTAGGGGCAGTTGATTTTTTTTTTAAGTTCCCATAGATCTTGTTAATACTGGTAGCTGAGTTTTTAATAAATGGTTATGAACATGGTTCATATTTCATAAATGTTATGGACTTGAACTTGAAGGACCATAGAAATGCCAGGTGTATTTTGGAAGTGCAAAGTTCAGTTAAGAAAAAAATTGGAACTTCTTTAAAAAGTTAGGCATTTTTGCAAACCACACAGTTCCAGTTAATTGCAAGTTTTGGCTGGTTGAACTCATTTAAGGGAAAACACTTTATTTTTAACAACTGAGTTTTATTGTATTTCATAACCATGCTGTGTCTATCAAGATTCCCAAGATGCCCGTGATTAGTGATTTGCATGTGGGCAAGAGTACTGATCGACAAACATCAGAACATTCCACACCTTATCCTTTTTGTTGCCTTCCTTCAAGAATAACTGCTATCAGCCAGAATGGTATTATCTTTTCAGAGTGAATTTCTACAAGGGATCTATTTTTCTCTTCCTGAAATGTGTTGTGTGTGTGTTTTGGAGTAGATGGGGGACAGGGGAGTAAATATTTATATTTTCATGTTATAAATTTTGTTAATTAATTCTGCAATTTATGATAGGGTTTTGTTTTATAATAGATTGATAGTATTACGTTTATGGAAAAATAACCTGCCTATTAGATACTTTAATTCTATGTCCAATGCAGAGAAAACAGTCCATTGGCCATAAAGAGACTTGGGTATAATATTTTCATTTTATGCTGCAACCCATGGAATGTTGCACTAGACCGTCATTGCATTCCTCTCATCTTGGACATAACGTTGAAGATAGTCATGTCATTTTATGTGACTACAGTAACCAATTATATATTTTTGAAAAAAAAGTGTACCCAAAATCAGTTGTTTTGGGTTTAATATAACATATTTACATCTTTCCATCTGTAGATGCAGGACTTGTATGGATGATCTGGTTCTTTATTTTCTTTGCATCAACAGGTATTCTGTAAAGAAGCCAATGCTTAGTAGTGCATTAGAAATGCTTTGGATTCTTTCAGTTTTCAACTGAAACTTGTAAAACAATATATTAGCCTGTCTTCGTCCTGTAGAATTTTGTGAAAATACTATCATTTTTCAAAAGTAGGTTTGAAGAGACCTTTTTTTGTTCAATTTTGTTTCAAATAGTTCATTTAGTTGCATGTTTTTGTTTTCTCACTTTGAACCAAATTGAATTTACTATTTTGCTTGTGCACTCCTCCTACCCTTGTGAATTGCTAGGAGCTGTTCCAGTGGTCACCATCTAAGTAGAAAACAGATGGTGAGAAGCAGTGGAGGGAAATAGTTGTATTGATTCTAAACCTAGTATGAAGTCAGCCTGTCTGGCTGCCACAGATAATACAGACCTTTTTATATGATTTGATCGTGTATTTTAGACTGCTCACTGCAATGCAGTTCTAGTGAGGTGCTGGACTTATTGATAGTGATGTGCTTCAAGTGATGAATAAGAAAGTGATCCTCTTCCTCGATATTGAGACAGTTGTATGCTCAAAATAGATTGGTAGGTCACTTTTTTCTATTTAGGGAATTTTGCATGAAATGGAGACTGTTTGTATGAGTAACAAGAGACTAAACACTTCCATGTAATTATTGTAGGTTAACATTTTGAGACATTTCCAAGAGGCTATTGGTTGGGATGTGTCCAGCAAAGAAATGACAGCTGTATTTGATGTCTGCATAAGTGATTTGCATCTGAAAAATACTTCTGTGGAATGTTTGAGTTGTTTCTGTGATTTATCACCACATATTGTGTGATGCCTGGATCATTTTTGCTATGGGAGAAGTACTTTTATTTATTCTGTTTCTCTTGATTTTGTTTTTAATGCAGCAAGCAACGGCACAATAAGCTATGGCGATCTCATTCAGATAGCGACCTTTCAGATCACCGTGAGCGTATTAATAAATCTGCTGTTGACTTAAACAGAAGGGACAGTACTTCCACTACAGAAATGCCAACTGATCTACTTACTGAGCATCCGTGTCAGTCCCAGTTCTCAAATGTCCTAGAAACAAGTTTACCTGGAGTCCATGAAAGAAAAAATGAGTTAAATTGTGCAATTGATACAACATATGAAATATCTTTAAAAAGTAACCCCAATGACTTGAACACCGACATCTCTTCTGCAGCAGTGCCAGGACTGAAGATCACTGACAGTACCACCACGAGGTTACCAGCAGATTACAGCTCAGATATTCTCCCTCTCCAAGACTTCCACTCTGACAAATCTGCAGAGGTCTTGTCACAGAATGGATTTTCTTCTTCACCTACCAATTTCATGGTGTTGACTGACTCGGCAGTAGGTGAATCAGAGAAAGGTGTTAATTTAAACCCAAATGACATTTTGGTACCGTTACTTGAAACTGCACCTCTACCAGAGGATCATAAAGCTTCACAGGAACTGATTTCCTCTGTCTCACCATCAAACATAGATGCTGGGATTTGCAGTTTAAGTACTGATCGAATTGACTTCTTCAGTGCCAGAGAAAAATTCATTGAGCTTTCGCAGGAGAATGGAGCAAGAGCCCAAAAGCACTTAAAAACAGAGGAGTTTGGTGGTGGGAAGTATTGTCCCACAAAAGTGGCTGCACAGGAAACCCTCGAGAAAGAACAGATTACAAATGGTCAGGGACAGACTTCATTGGATATCTCAGCTCACGTAAAAGATAAATGTGTAGATGATGACGCAAAATCTAATAAGGTAAAAATATTAACTTTTTTGTAAATTAAACTGAGCAAAAATTCCCATAACCTTTTGCTTCAAGTTGAAATATTTTAATTATTTAGAAAATCTAACATATTTAATTTCAGTGAACTAAGTTAGTCATTATAAGCACTATCATTTCTGTTCAATATATTCTGCCACATGTACGAATTTAATTGAAGCTACGTATACTCCATTTTCTACTGGCTAAAAGTCCAGAAGAAAATTTGGCCAAATTAGCAGTGATTGTTCTAAAGCATAAGAGTGCAAGAATTTGGGATATGAAAATATATAACATTGATACAGTTGACAATTTTATAAGAATTGATAATGGAACCATGAAACAGTGCATAGAGTGAGTTTTTCTAAAACTCTATTCCAGCTGCAGACATTTGCATGGCTAGCATTGCTTTGTTGATTCTAACTGTAGAAAAGTGCTCCATGCATTAGCACTCGTGTATCATGCCTTGGGCACACAAATATGGCTATCAAAATTGATTTGATTTATTTATTTATTGTCACATGTACTGAAATAGTGAAAAGCTTTGTTTACTAGCAGTACAGACAGATCATAGTAAGCAAAGGATGTACAGAGCAAAAAGAGACTTAGAGGCATACAGGTTCCATTGCACATGGTGTGCACTAAGTGAGATCAACATTAGCAAGATCAAACATTATTTGAGAGAGAACATTATTTGGACCAGAGAGTCTATTCGTCAGTCTGATAACAGCCAGAAAGTCATTCTTGAACCTGGTCGTGCGTGTGTTCAGGCTTCAGTATCTTACATGTGACAGAAGAGGTTATAGGAGACCATGACTGGGGTGCGAAGGGTCTTTGATGTTGGCAGCCTTTCCACAGCAATGAGCCATGTAAATGAAGTCCATAGATGGAAGGTTAGCTTCTGTGATGGACTAGGCTGTGCACACCACCTTCTGTACTTTCTTACAGTTCTAGGCAGAGCAGTTGCTATACCAGGCTATTATGCAGTTGGACAATATGCTTTCAATGGTACATCTGTAGAAGTTGGTGAGGGACCTTACGGACAAACCAAATTTCCTGAGTCTCCTGTGGAAAAAGGAGTTGTTGTGTTTTCTTGACTGTCACACCTACATGGGAAGTCCAGGATAAGTTGCCAGTTATCGTTGCTCCAAGGATGTTCTTCACCCTCAACCTCAGTTCTGCTGATTTAGATGAGGGCATGTTCTCTCCTTTCTTTCCAAAGTCAATGATCAGTTTTTTAGTTTTGCTGATGTTGAGAGAGAGTGCAATGAAAACAAATCTCTCATCAAGCCCTCTGTCTCCCTTCTTTATTTCCACTTATTGTTAGATATTTGTCCCACCATCCTGGTACTGTCAGCGCACTTGTTGATGGTGTTCATTTGGAATTTGACAACACAGTTATAGGTATAAAGGGAGTATGGGAGTTTGCTGAGGACGTGCTTTGGGACAGGTGGAGGGTGGTTTTCCAATGTTGAGTGTTATTGTGGAGGAGTTGCAGTTACCTAACTTTACTGATTTGCCATTGAGTCAGAAAGCTGAGGATCCTGTTGCAAAGGGCAGAGCCAAGACCAAGGTTACGGACTTTTGAGATTGTCTGGAGGGGATAATGGTGTTGAAGGTGAAGCTTTACTCATTGAGCAGGAGTCTGACGTAGATGTCTTTGATACCCACATGATTCAGGGATCAGTGCAGGACTAGGGATGTGGCTTCCTATGTGGACCTGCTACGTCGGTAAGCAGTTTGTAGGGAATAGAGGCAATCTGGGAAATTGGAATTGATGTAATGTTGAAAAAAAGAGAAATGCTCTCAAAGCTTTTTTCCTTGCTCTCATCAGTGCAGAACTGTAAGAATGTCCAATTTCAAAGGGAACTGTGAAAAGAAGCTGCTGAGCCACCAACCCTGGTGTATTTTCCAAGACAGTGCCTTGACCAATCAATCAGTGCTGCCTTCTCATGGTATATAAATTATTGTTCCCTTTGAAATTTGGTAATCTTCCAACTATTCTGAGTGCGAAACAAAAAATTATAAAAACGTGTTTTTTTTAAAACCGGTGCTCAAGTTCTGTATTACTAAATGATTAGACATTAATGTATGGTACATTCCAGTTCCTATTAATGAAACTCATTCTTCTGTGCTTTATACTGATCAGTTTTCTACCATGTAAATTGGAAATGTGTTTGGGGGAAGTCAAGCTTTGCTGTCTCCCCATTTAACACAAGTTTTGTTGTGTTCATTGTAGTATAGTGAGAAAGATTATTTGACAGTTTCAAATAAAAGGATTTTTTTGACTTTAGTATTTTTGTCTTTCATCTATAATCATGTAATTTAATATACATCTTGTGACAAAGTGTAAAGGTCTTGAAAATTCGTCCTTTCCCGTTATGATCAAGTGTTTACTTTCTCTGCGTATTTGCTCACTTCTGCAGCGATTGTATAAATTATATATGTTGTGCTCATTTAGTTTTTGTTTTCCACAGGAAAATCTAGTTCCAACATTGTTCAACAAGAAGTCTTCCTTAACGAGGTCTCAGTCCTTAAGTGTCATTTCTGTGAAAGAAATTGTGACGGGAATAGAGTCCAGCCAGAGTTCAGGTGTGTGCCAAAGCAAGATGGAAAGTGTCACCACTAACCAGGTCCAAACACCAAAGAGGAACACAGTTCATGAGCTACCAGCAGATTTTCATTGGCTTTCTGAAAACAACAACATTTCAGAAAAAATTTGCGAAAATTACTGTAAAAATGCCACTGATTTGTCTGAAGCTAAAGACGATGTATGTCAACACGTGCATTTAACAGCCAAGAGCTATGAGGACTGCCAGGAGACAGCCATTAAAGAGTCTACACAGGATGGAAGCATAGAGCCAAAACAAGTGCCAAAATGGTGCCCGGGCTCAGTCAAACGTGCAACACAAGAATTTGAAGAACGATTAAAACAGGGGCAAGAACATCAATCATTGGCAACGTTACCAATCCGTAAAAATTCCAGAATTGATGGAGCCACAGCTTGTGACATAGTGGTGACAAATAGGAGTGAGGCTATCGTTTCTGAGTTACCTTTGTTGAATGATAAAAGAAAAGAAAGGATCGATGATGACCCACATTTATTTCTCGAGATTTGTGTATCTCAGAATCAAGAATCGATCTCGGACTCGCAGTCACATGTGATAGAGCATCCGTTAGAACCAAGACCGGAATTGGAACAAGCTGAATCTGGCTCTTTGAGCACTCTGGAACTTGGGATAACCCACTCTTTTGAAACCTCCCAGGAACTGGATTCATATACCCAACTTCCAAAGAAAGTTGAAATAATTGAGTACACACATGTAGTTAAACCACCATCTCAAGAAAACAATGATACTATTTGCTCGACAGCAGAAGAGGAGGAAATTGTTGAAGTTGAATCTCTGGGAAAGGAAAATATGGCCATAGTACAATCTGCAGATGACCTAAAAACAACAGAAGTGAAAACCACCGAATTTCCATGCCACTCACCACTGTTACCATTTTTGGGCACCGTAAGTTTGACTGAAACTGACAACAAAGAAATTGAAGGAGCGACCTTCGAATCTGGTAGTCGTCCAGATGATGCAGTTGACAGCTTCTCTGAATATGAAATTGCTTTAGTTGTTAGTGGTGCAGCACGTTTGCCATTAAATGGCTTGGAAAATCAAGCACATGTACTTCACCTGGAAGGCATCACAGAATCCAGTACAGACACTGATGCGGAGACCCTTGATGATAAATATTTGGGGCTTCGGGAAGCTGACACAAAAACTACATCTTGGCAAAGAGGTGATGGGTGCTTTACTCTACTGAGTCATGAAGATTTAAAGTTGAGTTTCAGCAGATTTGATGAAAGTGTCAGGGACTTGCAAGAGATGTCAAGATTTGAAAAATGTACCCATAATCTTAGCCATGGCCTGAGCAGTGACAGTACAGGATGTCTAAGTTGTACGCTAGGGATGAGTAAGCAACAGTCAAAGGAAATTGAAGCTAAAATAAGGCAAGCAGGTCTCACAACTCCATCACAGATTAAACGCTCAGCATCCATTGCTAAGCTGGGTTACCTGGAGCTTTCAAGGGATGATTTATTTAGAAAGGGGTTGGATAATTCTAAAACTTACCAAGCATTTCTTGACTCCATCCAGTCTACACCATGGGCAGTGCAGAATACAAGTGAATATAGAACTGAATGTGCTGTGAAAGATGAGCCCAGTAAAAAGAAATGTGTTTCCATTTCTCTTCTCCAAGATCCTCAACCCACAGTGTGTTTTTCAGAACAACTTAATGCATCAGAAAGTATTGCACAAAGCGAGCCTGTGGAGATGCCCTTAGTACAATATGCCAAAGCAGTTGAGTCCCAAGAGTGTCCATTGGCAAGTACAGAAAAGAACCTTCCACAGATAAAACCTTTGTTCCCTTATGGTACCAATGCACCCTGTCCCACCCCACTGATGTCTGTAGCACCTCGGCAGCACCATCATAGAAATCATGCATTAAAGCGATTAAAAGCAGCTAATGAAAGAAAACGCACAACCAATCCTTTGTATAACACCATGTGACCCTAAGCCCAAAAGTTATGCCTCCTTATGAGAGGCAAGTGTTTTCAATGGAACAAGCACTTTACAATTTGTTTTCTATATAATTGTTAAATATAGGGTTTTTTAAATGATTGCATGCTGACATTGGGCTTCTTTAATTCGTTCGTTCTTGCTTTCTTTATTCTCAAAGTTGTATTTGACTTAACGTTGTGTGAAACTAAACCCTTCAACCACAAAATTTTATTTAAAAGAGCACACCAGCTAATATGGAGCAAGCTTATAGTTAACTTTATCAGTCTGTTGTTTAACATACCTCTAAATTGAAATCAGGGAAAAACAGCTCATTGTGATAAGTTCTGTACTATTTTTACAAATGTCATTGTCACCTGTTGCTTATTAATTGACATGCTTTCCTATCATACATTAGGTCCTCAGTCTAATCTTCCTGCTGAGAGAAAATATTGACCTTATGAATTTCTTCCCCCTATTGTGTAGTCTTGCAAAATGGCTGTTAAACGTTTGGTGTGTATTCTGTGTTGTAGTGAAACAGTGAGCAAAAGAATTTGGATGCACACTGTTCCTTAATCATTTTTAAGCTAATTTTATGTAAAATTTAGATCAATAGTCTTTGCAGGGCTATATAGAGACTGTTAGCTGCGATATTTTTGACCTCCTTGATTTCTCTAATTTTCCATCACTGAAATGGGTTTACATGTTGTTTTGTGTTAGTTTGTGTATTCTTTAAGTGGTCTAGATTCAGGATTATACGTGAATTATTACTTGAACACTACAGTGGGCTTTTGATAAGACCTTCCACATCCGCTCACAGGGAAATCCTTATAATAACTGTTATCTGCCTTTTTCTTTATTATTCCTGTATATTCTACTCCTAAAGTGCCATCTGTTGGTCCCATCGGAAGGACCTAAGTTCATCCTTAACCTTAATGGACAGTCACTTTTGAATGTGACTTCTTTAAAGAAAGAAAACAATTTTTAGTTTTAGAAATCACTGGTACGGCTGTTTCTATTTTGTTGAAGGTGTGAATCTAAATTTACTATCTTCATGCCTGCCACGTGTATAATGGTCAATATTTTCCCCTGCCTGAGAGTACATTTGATAAGGCCAACAGTTCTTTTAAACTGGAATTCTCTTAATTGCAGTATGTCATTTACAACTTCAGTTGCATAACAGCTGTAAGAATGTCAGCATTTTCCTTGGATCAGTACACATCCGTTCTGCTAGGAATAATTCAATACAGCTCCATCTGATTAGAACTGTGATACCTAGGCAAGAATTTATACTGGAAGCTTGTGGATCTATCTTGAGGATATCAGTAGTATTCTTGTGGTAATGACTTTCTCCCATGTACATTAAATTTTGTCACTGTTTTCCTGTATTTTCCTCTAGTCCTGTTGATGTTCTGTACCACCTATAGATTGCACGTTAATACTTGATGTAATGAAAGCTGTAAGCAATGTTCATGCTCTGTACATTAAAGCATTTATCTGATTTTTACGCAACCAGCTTCTCCAGATCTGCTAGCTGTGTCAAACCCATTATTAGTATGTCCTCCAGTTTAAATGGGACATCCTGGATGTATTATCGTTTTTAATAAATAGTTGCTATATAATTAGTACAAAATACTGAGCAGAAACATAATTGATTCAACCAATCTATCCACTTGAGAATTTTGCTTTTGGAAAACCTAAATAGTCTAAAACAAGATATTTGGAATTAATTAAGATTAATGTTAGGGCAGCACGGTGGTTCAGTGATTAGCACTGCTGCCTTGCAACACCAGGAACCCAGGTTCAATTCTACCCAAAGGTGACTGTCTGTGTAGAGTTTGCATGTTCTCCCCATGTCTGCATGGATTTCCTCCAAATGCTCTGGTTTCCACCCATAATCCAAAGTAATGCAGGCCAGGTAGATTGGTTGTGCTGGAATGCCCATAATGTTCGGGATATGTAGATTAGGTGGGTTATTAGAGGAATGGACCTGGGTGGGATGCTCTGGGGGTCAGTTTGAACTTTGCGGGCTGAATGGGCTGTATCCACACTGTAGGGATTCTGTGGTCTATGAAATCATAGTAAAAGAGCAAAATAAAATTTTGGGTTCCAGCTATAACTAGCATAATGTGCTGTGTGTCCCCGAGAGAGCCACATTTGTGCTTTTGGAAATCTGCATAACATGCTTTTCTTGGATTAAAAAATGTTTTCTCTTGTTCGTGTTTCTTTTCTCTGAGTATATTTCTGTCTCTTCTGGGGTGGGGGGGATGGGGCATGGCGGTGGTAGTGGGTAAGCCATCATCACTTACTTACATTTTTGATCAGGTGACTGTTCAAGTAGAATAGATTGATTATGCCGTTTTTTTTCATTACTGTTTTGCAGTTGCATTTCATCTGTGTACTGAACCTAGCTCAAGTCATTATCAAACTGTAGCACACATAGCCAGTTGGGATAAACTTGCACAATTGCTTAGATTGGTGGGGTGTTGAGTCATTTTGGTTCCAAGGTCCTTAATAAAGATTCTTACCTGTGTTAACCCTAAATCATCACTGCTTTCAAAAAAAATCTAAATGACAGGGTTTTCAAAGTTTTTTACTGTTTTTTTTGTACAAACTGTAATCCCAACAAGCTCCTAGTACTGCTGTATATCCATATTTTTGTCTAATTATGGCTTCCATTGTAAATTAAAGTAAGAGATTAGACTGATAACCAAATGAATTTTGCCTAGAACATGATGTGAAATTAGCTGCTAGGAGGACCAGACAGCAAATTGATGCTCGGAGTTTGAATACAGGTGTCAAAAGTCTGGAGCCTGCTGTTGGAATTTTGTTTTTTAAACCACTGCAGTTCAACAACTTTTAAAGGGCATTTTTATATGTTTTTTTAAATGTGATTATTATATTGTTTACATTGTGAATATTGGAGCCGTACATTTTCTTAACTTATAGCTGTACCCTACGTGCTGTGTAGGTGCCGTCTGTTGCCTTGGCATTCAGCTTTCACATTTGGTTCATTCTAGTGAAACTGATTTTTATGCCATTTGTTTATTCAACAAAATTGTAAATTGTGACTGCATGTGCTGTGTGGATACAACTTCACTTTTAAGTCTTTGTTTTTGTAATACAGTAGTATGAATACCACAGTACCTAGCTTTTAAAAATTTGGTACATTTTTTAAAGCCTTATGGCACCATCTTTCATGTCTGTTGTCGTAAGAAATATTTGTTTTGGCACAAGTCGTGACCATGACTTCAAATAAATCTGAACAAAATGTTTAGAATGAAGATTTATTTTGTTCCACAGGCTTTTTGCAGTCTGTAATTTTCACTTCATTAAGCTTAATCAGTCCAGCACTTCATGTTGGACTGTCACTCTGCTATTTTTCATTATGGGATGTTCCACTGTCCGAATTAATTTTTTATTGCAAGTGTGCTATGTTGCTTAATGTGAAGTAATGCACTGTTGTATGAAGTACAATGTTCTTGTTACAAAATTAATAAATTTTTATTTTGAGGATGAATTTGTTTTTTACTTATTCAGAATGTTAATGCAACGACAAAGAAAAAGCATGGCTCAGTCAAATTTGAAATACAAAATTAAGAGTTACTGGCAGTAAAGATCAATCCATGTTTAAAACTTCATTCAGTTTTATTTGCAAGACAAAAAACTGCATCCTGATTATATTAAAATATAAACCCCATATTCTATCCATCACAAAAAAGTGCACCTTTTCACCACAATAAATTGCAAGTAGTATGGCTCTATATGTACCTCATGCACATTTTCATCACCTGTAAACTAGAACTCTATCATACTCCCCATAGTGGCTTCCTGGTCAATTAAAAAGAAATCCGATGTCTATTCTGTAACCACTGCCACTGGCGGTCAATTAGCTCAATTGGCTGGACACCCTCAATGCAGAGTGATATCAATGGTTTGGATTCAATTTGCTTGCTGATTAAGGTCACCATGAAGGATTTTCCTTCTCAACCTCTCCCTTCACTTGAGGTGTGGTGACCCTTAGGTTAAACCACCACTTGTCATCTCTCTAAGGAGAGAACAGCCCTGTGGTCTGGTAAGATTATGGTGTCTTTACTTGTCATTACCACCATTTACTTAACACACTGAAATTCTCTGTTTTATGGCTCCGAGCTACCCTATCCGTTTGTAACTGCGGAATTTGTGTACTCTGCTCTTTGTTAATTTGATCTACTAATTGTCACCACCACCCCATACCCCTTTGTATTTGTTTATCATTTTCAGTGACACCCATCTTTGAACAATAACATGGATTGGCTTGACCATGTCTTCCTTATTAGAGAACTACTAGTAGACATTGAACCCTACAGCTAACCTAGCCCGATAATTGGAAGCGTACCATTTTTCTGGAATCATGGCAGAAAATCTAATTTCATACTGCACAAGATTATGTCTAAGTAAGTACATACATAAAAGAGAAGATTTAACTAAAGTAAATATTGGCCCCTTGCAGGATGACACTGTGAGTAATGAGTAGAGAATACAAATGGCAGCGTCACTAAATTACTATTTTCACAGTGGAGGACAGTAGTACCATCTCTATATAATAGGTAATCCAGAGGTTATAGGAAAAGAACTTAGAGCAATCATCATCACTGTTGATAAATTACTGAGCATACTATTATGATTGTAGGGAGACAAGTCATCAGAGCTTGAGGGCCTGCATCCTACAATCTTAGAAATGCGTATATTTTAAGTAAGTATCCTTTACACTACTTTTATTTAAGAATAACTAAAATTGGGACAGCAGAAATACTTTGGAACAACTCTAATTTATCCAAAGTAAAATGTTCCAATGGACTTCAAAGGACCATTATCAAACATAACACCAGAGTAATCACTGGTCAGGGTTGCATGGATATTCACCAATATCCAGATGACTCCTGCAAGTGTCAAAATTAAATATGATGATCCTCCTCAGTAAACACAAATAAGCTCAGATATCCAGTGTTGTAATGCTTAAACTGGTAAGACTGGAACTTGTTCAAGATGAAACATTAAGCCAAAGCCCCATTTATCTATTCCAGTGTTTCACTTGGACTTTAAATGTTCTGTGACCCTGCTTAAAGAGGTGTGTCAATCCTGTATGCTGACAAACATTTTGGTGTTCAACTAATGGCAAACCTTCTTTCAAAAATTGTGAACGAAGTCATACTAAATGGTTCAGTGATAATGGGAACTGCAGATGCTGGAGAATCTAAGATAATAAAATGTGAGGCTGGATGAACACAGCAGGCCCAGCAGCATCTCGGGAGCACAAAAGCTGACGTTTCGGGCCTACACCCTTCATCAGAGACCTCTCTGATGAAGGGTCTAGGCCCGAAACATCAGCTTTTGTGCTCCTGAGATGCTGCTGGGCCTGCTGTGTTCATCCAGCCTCATGTTTCATTATCATACTAAATGGTTGTCACCTTTTTGGGATTTCTGAATCTTTCAGCAAGCAAGATCTTGGTATGATTCCCACACAAATGTTGCTGTTATGTAAAGATCTAGATTTTGAGGTGTTAAATTCAATGAACAAAAATCATAGAGTAATAGTGATATACAGCACAGAAACAGATCCTTCAGTCCAACTCATCCATGCCAACCTGATACCATGTCTAAATCTTGTCTCATTTGGCCTATATATGTCTTAAACCCTTACTATTTATTTATAAAAAAAACCTAGTCACTTAACTCCTCCCCTGCTGTGTTTTCCCAACATGGGTTTCTCCACGATCAGCTGTGAATTTTGCTATTTGTTTATTTTTCTTAGACAAACTCTGATGTCCAAAGATACTTGAAACCAAATAGCAGAGGCAGTAGCAGTGAAGACTCATGGCTGGGTCAGACAGCAGCGTAGGTTTCTTTCCCTGTTGATTCACTTCCCACTATATGGTCACCTACCTGTGCATATAATAGGACCAGACAAAGCTGATTTCAGAATGAAGCTTCCCACATCACCAAATTGAGAAAATGATAACTGGTCTGACCTTCCTATGGATTCTCTGAACTCGGGGTGAACCTATTTATTTCAAGGAAGTAGATAATTTCTCCTAAGGGCACAATAGCTAATTTAGTTTGGAGCCAACCAACTAACCCTGGACCTGAGATTTAAAGGAAACCAGGAAATGAGTTGCTCAAGATTTGATTTGATTTGATTTATTGTAGTCATATATGCCTAAGTACAGTGAAAAACTTTGTTTTCCGAGCAGTACAGGCAGATCATAGCAAACAAGGACATGGAGATCAAAGGATGCTTAGACAGAGCGAGGCATACATTACATTGCGTAGGAGGTGCGCAAAGCAAGATCAACGTTATTTGAAGTTAGAGAGTCCGTTCATTAGTCTAATAACAGCAGGGAAGATGCTATTCTTGTGTGTCTTCAAGCTTCTGTATCTTCTGCTTGAGGGAAGAGGTTGTAGGAGAGCATTATGGGAGTTGGGAGGGGTACTTTTTTTGGCAGCCTTACCACAGATTTGAAGAGTGTACATAGAGCCCATGGATGGAAGGTTGACTTCTGAGATGGTCTGTGCTGTGCACACAACCTTCTGTAGATTCTTACAGTCCGGGGCGCAGCAGTTGCCATACCATGCCTTTATGCACAGGATAGTATGCTTTCTTCAGTGCCTCTGTAAAAATTGGTGAAGGTCTTTAGGGACTTGCCAAATTTCGTAAGCCATCTGAGGAAGGAGAGACATTGTTGTGCCTTGTAGACTGTTGCATCTACATGGCAAGTCCAGGAAAGGTTGTTGGTTATTGTCACTCCTGGGAACTTGACACTTTCAACCCTCTCCACCTCAACTCCATTGATGTCGATGGAGTGTCCACCTCTTTCTTACGAAGTTAATGATCAGTTTGTTTGTCCTGATGTCATTGAAAGAGTGGTTGTTTACATTGCACCATAACGCCAAGCTTTCTTGTTCTGACTCACCATTTTTTGTTTGATATCTGTCCTACCATAATTCAGAATGGTTAGATGATCATTATTAGGCCAGCTTTTTATTTTAGATTTTTCTTTAAATAAAATTCAGATGTTATTATTTGCCAAGGTTGGATTCAAAGCCATGACTCCAGAACATTATTCTGGGGTTCTGGATTACTGGCCTTGTGAGATTGCCATTGCCTTCCCTGAATATGAAATATTGGACACACGTCTGTGTTGCCAATGTAACAATGGGTAGTCATATTTATGCTATTGTCTGAGAATGAATTGCTAAAATTTGTTTGTTTTGGCTTTGAGTCTCTTGATGGTCTTTCAGCAATCATGATTTTCTGTTGCAACACTTAGAGTGCCATAGTGCTCAATGGTTAGCACTGCCAACTCAGTGCTGGGGACCCAGGTTCAATTCCAGTCTCGAGCAACTGTGCAAACTCCAGACATTGTCCCTATGTCTGGTTGGGTTTCCTCCAAGTGTTCTGATTTCTTTCCTCAGCCTAAAGATGTGCAGGTTAGTTGGATTGGTCATGTTGACAGGGTCTAGGGATGTGCTGGCTATGTGGAATATTCATGGGAAATACAGGAAATGGGTAGGGTCTTTGGAAGGTTGGTGTGGACTTAATGGGCTGAATGGCCTGCTTCCACACTGTAGGGATTCTGTGACTACAATTCATTCAACTGGTTTATTCTATATTACAACTACCTGTTGTCTGACATCTTTGCTGGACTCTGGTTTGATTTGATCCACTTAATCCATATACATAATATGTTTTGTATTTCTGCTGATAAAGGAATCATTTTGACAGTTGTTGAGGATCCATTCCCATGTCTACTTTGCAAGGCCAGGCTAAAGGTTGGTCCCTATTCATTTAACACAATGATCATGGACATCTTCAGGACTAATCTCACCCTGTTACGTCCTTATACAATTTTCACTAATCAAATCACTGTAGCTTAGAATTACAGTTATTTGATGCTTTTAAAAAAGGACAAAAAAAACAATGTTACTGTAGACCAGTTAATTTAAAGTTTATTATTGAGAAATATTAATGAGTATTATAAAGGATGTAACAGCAGAGCATTTACAAATACTTGATATAAACAGAGTCAATATGGTTTCACAATAAGAAATTGTGCTTCAGAATGTTATTAGAATTGTTTGAGGAGGTAACAAGCAAGATAAATAAAGGGGAAACGGTGGATGTAACATCTTTGGATTTTCAGAAGGTGTTTGATAAGCTAGCACAGGTTTGGGGACCTAATAAGTTAAGACCACATGGTGTTGGTGGTAACGTATTAGCGTGGATAGCGGATTGGATAACTAATATAAGACAGAAGGGATAAGGGGAACATTTTCAGGATAGCAATCTGCAACTAGTGGAGTTCCACAGGGATCAGTGATTGAGCCACAATTATTTACAAATATAGAATAATGACTTGGATGAAGAAATTATAGAAGTATATCCAAGTGTGTGGATGCCATGAAAATAGGTGTGAAGACCAGTCATGAGGATGACACAAAGAAACTGCTTAGTGACAAAGACAGGTTGCACAAGTAGACAAATTCTTGGCAGATGAAATATAATATGGAAAAATGTGAGGTAATCCTTTCAGCAGATAGAATAGAGGAGCTGAAGATTATTTAAATGGAGAAAGACTGCAGAAAACTACAGTACAAAGGGATTTGGAAGTACTTGTGCATAAATCATTAAAGACTAGCATACAAATTCAGCAGGTAATGGGGAAGGCAAATGAAATGTCGGTCTTTATTTCAAAGAGAATGGAGGATACAAATGGGGAGGTTTTGCTAAATTGTGCAAGCACCAGTCGGACCACAACAAGAATGCTGAGAATAGTTTTGGTCCTTTTTTATCTAAGAAAAGATATACTGGATTTAGAAGCAGTTCAGAAGCTGAGGGGTGCCTTTATAGAAGTTTATAAAATTATGAGGGGCATGGATAGGGTATGTGGATAAGGTCTTTTCCCTGGGTTGGGAGAGTTGAGAATGAGAGGGCATGGGTTTAAGGTGAGAAGGGAAAGATTTAAAGGGACCTAAGGAGCAACATTTTCCATTCAGAGGG
Organism: Stegostoma tigrinum; assembly: GCF_030684315.1. Classification (NCBI taxonomy): domain Eukaryota; kingdom Metazoa; phylum Chordata; class Chondrichthyes; order Orectolobiformes; family Stegostomatidae; genus Stegostoma; species Stegostoma tigrinum. Next base: position 30,640,964 of record NC_081380.1, read on the forward strand.
TGGTGTGTGTATAGAATGAGCTGCCAGAGGAAGTGGTGGAGGCTGGTACAATTACAACATTTAAAAGTCAACTGGATGGGTTTATAAAGTGTGAAGCTGGATGAACACAGCAGGCCAAGCAGCATCTCAGGAGCACAAAAGCTGACGTTTTGGGCCTAGACCCTTCATCAGAGATCTGATGAAGGGTCTAGGCCCAAAACGTCAGCTTTTGTGCTCATGAGATGCTGCTTGGCCTGCTGTGTTCATCCAGCCTCTCACTTTATCATCTTGGATTCTCCAGCATCTGTAGTTCCCATTATCTCTGGATGGGTTTATGTATAGGAAGGGTTTAAAGTGATCTGGGCCAAATGCTGGAAAATTGGAATAGATTTATTCAGGATACTTGGTGAACACTGATGAGTTGGATCAAAAGATCTGTTTCTGTGCTGTACATCTCTATGACTCTATGGCTTGACTACATAGATTCAGAAATATTGTTTTTCCTTTTGAGAGAGATTAGTACCAGAGGGAATAATCTCAGATAAGAGGTTACCCATTTAAGAATGAGATGAGGAATTTATTTCCACAAGATGATGAACTTGTAGAATTCCTTACTGCAGAGGGCATGCGAGGCCGAGTTACTGAATTATTGAGACAGAGATATTTAATCAGTCAAGGAATCAAGGTTTATGAGGAGGCAGAAAAGTACAGTTAAGAATTATCAGAGCAGCTATGATCTCATTGAATAACGAAGCAGACCCAGTGGTCTGAATGGCTTAATTCTGCTCCAATCTTATGGTCTTAACAATTGTTATGACCTTTTGCTTGAAAGCAGCTTAGTACTTATTTCTTTTTGGTGCAGGACACATTTCTGCTCATCCCTTGCATGGTCTGCCCTGTTTGGGTATTTAAATCTTCCATATACCATCTTTGCAGCATAGCCTGTAACATCAGCTTGATTGCATAAGACAACTTAGAGTAAGAAAAATGCATTTCTTGGATGTGCAATATATATGCAAGTTTAGTGTTTCACAGCTGAAAAGGGGATTGAATGACATAGTGAATATATGCAAATGCATTATTTTTGACACTGAGAAACTGGAGTTATACACTGGATCAATTTAAACACTGTGACCTATGGTAGCTGGGAATACTGTAAGTGCATAACTGTAATCTTCAGAAGTACTCTTGCTTCAGAAATATTTCATTTAAATTGGAAAATTTCATGTATCAATCTGCTGTTTAAAGAAGCTGAGGGCAAAACCAGATAAATATAGACCAGTTGGCCTAAACTCTGTTCTCAGGGATCTGCTAAAGTTTATAATTAAGGGTAGAGTGACCCAAGACCTCAAACTATTGGCTGATCAGAAAAAGTCAGCATGGATTTGTAGAGGATAGATCATGCCTGATTAATCTGATCTTGTTTTAAGTACAAGGGATTTTTAAAAAATACATTTGTGAATTATGTGCATGATTGGCAAGTCAACATTTGTTGCCTATCCCTAACTGCCCTTGAGTAGTTGGTGCTAAGCTGCTTTCTTCAAGTGCAGCAGTCTGATTGCTGTGGTCCTCACTGTCCTCTTAGGAAGAGAGTTGAAGGATTCTGATCCTGGCACAGCCTATCCATGTAGTTCCAAGGTGTGGAGGTAAAGTTGGGGTAGTACTTAGTTTGTAACAACACTCCCATGCATGTTCTATCCTCGACCTTCTAGTCTAAGTTGCAGGTGTTGGAGGTGCAGTCAAAGATGACTTGCCACATTGCTGCATTGCACTTTGTGGATGGCACACTCTGCTGCCAAATGCATGGTGGTTGAGAGTGAATGTGTTGGATTGGGTCCCAGTTGAGATGGCTGGTTTGGATGCTTTGGATCTTTTTGATAATGTTGAAGCTGCACCTATCCAAGAAAATGGAGAATATTCCATCACACTTCTGACTAGTGCTTTGCAGATGGGGGGCAGGCTTGGGGAGTCAGGATGTGCATTGCTCCCCTCAGACTTCCTAGCCTCTTACAGTCAGTGTTTGTAGGGCTGGTCCAATCCAGGTTCTGGTCAATGTTAACTCAGGATATTATTTACATGGACTTCTAGAAGGGAATTGGTAAAGTCCCTCTTAAATGGTTGCTTCCCTTAAATTGAACCAAATGGAATTGAAAGCAAATTATTTACTTAGTTAGAAATTGGCTGAGTGAGAAGCAACAGAGAACAGAAATAATGGTTGTTCACTCCAGTTGACAAGATGCAACTAATGGTGGCCCACAGGATCAGTGTTGGGGATTAACCTTATTAATGACTTGGATGATAAAATGTAGAATGACTGTAAGGCTTACATCTGACAATAGTGCAAGGATAGATTGAAGTAGAATAGATAGAAGTATCAAATTATATGGAGATAACAGACTAAATGGTCGATATTTGTGGCAAATTGATTTTAATGGAGGCAAGTGAGAGCTAATCAACTTTGTGCCTCAAAAGAATGAAACAGACTGCTATGTAAGTAGTGAAAAAGCTAGAAACAGTGGATTTCCAAAAACTCCTGAGTTATTCATTTAAAGATCATTAAAATCTCATGAACCTGTCATGACCAGTTCCAGAAAATAATTAGAAAGGTTAATACAATGCTAGTCTTTATTCCAGGTTGTTGAGATATTTGCCAAAGATGTCAAACTTGGTGGTGTGGTAAAGAATAATAACAATACCAACTAACTGCAGTAGGACATAGGTCAGTAGAATAGTAGAACTATAAATATAGTGAAACTAATAATTCTGGACAGTAGAACTGCTAATGAAATCAGAGCAAAAATACACTGCTAGGCAAACCTTTTGCCGTGTTAATTAACAATATTATCCGCTGTCTCCAGTATTTGAAATATGATGATACTGTGCATCAGTTTTCTTGCAGGTTTAAGCTTATTTCCTGGAAACATAGTCATTAGTTCAGGGACTTGAGGCTCACATACTTCAAAATCTATCTGACCAGATACTTTTGTTTTGTAGAATCCTATTTCCTATAAAGAATCATAATACTTTCAGAGATAACAAGGTGTGGAGCTGGATGAACACAGCAGGCCAAGCAGCATCAGAGGAGCAGGAAAGCCAACGTTTTGGGCCTAGACTCTTCAGAAATGCTTACATATTGTATTTACTTCTTGCGCAATCTCTTCTATTTGCTCTCTTGGCCCAATGCATCTGATTTCTTCCAGAAGGTGGCGTTACACCCATTCTCATTAGTAATAGCAAACCATACTTGAAATAAGGTGTGTTCTTCAATAATAAGTAAATTTTGTTCTTTGCCATCAAAGCTCTTGGATTCTCTTGCAGGACGAGTGAACAAGAAAAAGCATGCAATAACGAGGAATACTTAACCCATGACAATGGAGTGTGATGACAGTCAATGTGCACTTGCAAACATATTTCTGAGAGGCAGTTTGCTTATGCTCCCACAGACATTTGCTGACACTATCCCAAATGCAAACTGACAACCGCAAGGTCTATTTGGTTGACATGGAGTGTGAAAGAGAATGTGAGAAATGAAGTCTCTCTCATGCTGCTTGCACTGTGTGTTCTCAGATTAAATTAAGTTTGGAATAAAGAACTTGATGTGTTTCCAACTGTGCATATTCAGCTCCATGACAGCACCAACCGTATATAAAGTTTAAGATGAATTAAACCTCCAAGTGGAAAATTTAATGAAAATAATTGTAAAATTCTCCATCTTTTCTTGGCCCTTCATTTATAAATAGCGTATATAAATTAAAACCGTTAAAATGCTGGGGGTAAACATCATGTCTGTCAAACAATACATGCAGTTTCTCCACTAAGTTGCAAAATTCCTTTCTAAAATTTGCTAATATCCCAGCTGAAAAAGTTCCAGGAAAATAGCACATTAGTGTTTCAGTTATTGTTTCTACACGTGTAAGTTAATGAAACAGTGTTATGGTAATTTATTTAATATTTCCCTAGAGTGTTTTTATGAGTAAGAAATACTAACATTTGCCCAAAGAGGGCTGAGAAACGTCAGGATGAGTACTAGTAAGTACGAGTGTACAAGTATAATGCAAGTGGGAAGTGTCAGCTAATGTCATTGAAAAGAGACTTGCATTATTATGGTGCCAGAGATTACAAGGTGTAGAGCTGGATGAACACAGCAGGCCAAGCAGCGTCAGAGGAGCAGGAAAGCTGACGTTTCGGGCCTAGACCCTTCTTCAGAAATGGGGGAGGGACAGAGGGTTCTGAAATAAATAGGGAGAGAGGGGGAGGCAGATAGAAGATGGATAAGGAGAAGATAGGTGGAGCGGAGATGGACAGGTTAGAGAGGCGGGGGTGGAGCCAGTAAAATGAGTGTAGGTGGGGAGTTAGGGAGGACAGACAGGTCAAGGGGGTGAGATGAGGCTGGTAGTTTTGAGATGGGGGTGGGGCTTGAGGTAGGAGGAGATAGGTGGGAGGAAGGACAGGTCAGGGAGGTGGGGACGAGCTGGGTTGGTTTTGGGATGTGGGAGGGGGCGAGCAGATTTTGAAGCTTGTGAAGTCCACATTGATTCTATTGGGCTGCAGGGTTCCCAAGCGGAATATGAGGTACTGTTCCTGCAACCTTCAAGTGGTATTGTGGCACTGCAGGAGGTCCAGGATGGACATGTCATCTATGAAATGGGAGGGGGAGCTGAAATGGTTCGTGACTGGGAGGTGCAGTTGTTTAGTGTGAACCGAGCGTAGGTGTTCTGTAAAGCGGTCCCCAAGTCTCTGCTTGGTTTCCCCAACGTAGAGGAGGCCATTGTTTAGTGTGAACTGAGCATAGGTGTTCCACAAGTTATGGTGCCTTTCAAGATTGCTGGACTCCCAAGTATGTTTATCTAGCATTTTTCATGACCTCAGGATGTCCCAAAGCATATTACTGCCTATGACATAAAATGTGCTCAATTTGTAATGTTGGAATTATGGCAACCAAAATCGACAGAAAAGTAGTCCCGCAACAACAGAGATAATGATTAGGGAATCTTTTTCCTGATGTTGATTGAGGGATAGGTATTAGCCAGGATACCAGTGATGACTATCCTATCCTGCTCTTTTTTCAAAATAGCAGGTTCTTTCACGTAACCTCTCATTCAGAATTCAGCACCTCCAAACTTGCAGCACTTCCTCAGGACTGCACCAGATTGTCAGCCTGGAATATTGTACTCTAATCTGGAGTAGGATTTGAACCCACAACTGAGTAAATCAAGAGGTGTAAGTGTTGCAAACTGACCCACAGCTGATACAAAAGAACTCAATTTATATTTTGTTGTATCAACAACAGTAACAACAAATTTCTGTAATTTTTTAATTCACTTGTGAGATGTGGGCATCGCTGGCTGGCTGGCATTTATTGCCCATCTCTAGTGGCTGTTATGAAGATGAAGATCAGCTGGCTTCTTGAACTACTGCTGTCCATGTGCTGTAGGTAGACCCGCAATGCCCTTAGGAAGAGAATTCCAGGATTTTACAGTGAAGGAACGACATATTTCCAAGTTAGGATGGTGACTGGCTTGGAGGGGATTTTGCAGGTGGAGGTGTTCCTATGGATCTGTTGCCATTTTCCATTTTAAATGGAAGTGGTCATAGATTTGGAAGATGTCGTGCATCTTGTAGATCGTGCACACTACGTCAACTACTGAGCACTGGTGGAGGGAAAGTGAATGCATGTGGCTGTGGTGCCAATCAAGCAGGCTGCTTTTTCCTGGAAGGTGTCAAACTTCTTGAGTGTTGTTGGAGCTGCACTGATCCTGATTGTGCCTTGTAGATGGTAAATAGGCTTTGGGGACTTGGGAGATGAGTTACTTGCTGCGATATTCCTGGCCACTGACCTCTTCTTGTAGCCACTATTTATATGATGAGTCATTTCTGGTCAACAGTAACTTCAGGGATATGGATAGTGCAGGATTCAATGATCTTGCGGTGGTTAGATTGGCCTGGCATTTTTGTGGCATGAGTTTTATTTGCCACTTGTCAGTCCAAGCCTGTATATAGTCCAGATCTTGTTGCATCTGAATATGGACTGCTTTAGTATCTAAGGAGTTGCAAATGGCACTGAATGTTGTGTTATAGTCAGCAAACCTCCCCGCTTCTGACCTTATGATAGAGGGAAGTCGTTGAAGCAGGTGAAGATGGTTGGGCCTAGGACGCTAACCTGGAGCACTTTTAATGTAATGAAATGTCCCACTGCACTTCACAAGAGCATTATAAAAGGAGGAATGACACTGTGCCACTGAAATAACTGCACAGATGCTGGTATCGCGTCACCAAGTCACCCTTTATTTGCATGTGCAAAGTATACTGGCTGTCGTGTTTGGAGCTGCAAACAGTTCCTGGATTTGACTAAATTAAACCAGCACCAATATAGTAAAGGATTGTTAGTTAGGGATGATAAATTGCCAATGCTATTGACCCCAATCTGTGCAGAATATGGAGTTTTTTTTTACAAAAATACAGTTTCACAGCAGAGTTAAGAGTGAAATTTCTTGAATTTGCAGCACATAGTCGTCTAGCAGTCAGTGCTGGAATTATATTGAGTCAGTTGACAGGAAAAGTGAATGGATAAAGGTGACATTAAAGTTTAAAATGGTAAGTGTTCAGAGAAAAGCTTGACTTAAGTTACAATACGAGACAGTAAGATTTGTGAACAGTAAATAGATGCCATACAATATTTTTTAAGTAGTATATATTGCTATCAAAGCGGCCATTGTTGCAGTATACATGAAGGGGAACTCCTGAAAAATATAGATAGGTTATGCTTTCAGAACTCCTTGACCAAGTGCTTGGAAATGTCTGCTGATATGTTGTTTGGAAATCCAAATTGCAACATCAAAGTTAAAGGATGCTATTATCTCACTCTCATCCTATTAAATGCAAATGCAGTAACAATTCACATTGACTAGTGCAGACAAAGCACAAATCTCTTAAAGGAACCACACATTTTAGCGTAGATAATAACGTGTGAAGCTGGATGAACACAGCAGGCCAAGCAGCATCTCAGGAGCACAAAAGCTGATGTTTCGGGCCTAGACCCTTCACAATTACTCTACCCAACTTTGTAACGCCTCTCTCCTTACGGGGGGAAAAAAGGAACCATCATTATGAAAAGAAGATAACAAATTGTGGAGCTGGATAAACACAGCAGGCCAAGCAGCATCTTAGGATCATAAAAGCTGATGTTTTGGGCCTAGACCCTTCATCAGAAAAGGGGGATGCGGAAAGGATTCTGAAATAAATAGGGAGGGGGGGAGGCGGACTGAAGATGGGTAGAGAAGAAGGTAGGTAGAGAGGAGAGTATGGGTGGGGAGGTACGGAGATGGCTTCATTTTTTTTCTAAACCTTAACAATATTACCACAAAATATATAATTCAATACTTTAAAGTTATATCTTTCATACTAAAGCAAATATATATATAACATTGGACTGTACTGGTTCTATCTTATCTACACATTTTCTTTAAACCCATGATAACGCATCTGCAGCAACATTTTTCCATCCCGCAACATGTACAATCTGTAAGTTAAAAGCTTGTAATGTAAGACTCCAACAAAATAGTCTTGTGTTAATGCCCTCAAATTTTTCCAAAAAGGTGAGAGGGTTGTGGCCTCTATACAAACCAACTCTGAAATATTGTTCATGACATAGACCTTAAACTGTTGCAAGAGCCGTATCAAACTCAATAATTCTTTTGCAACAGCAGAGTATTTTCTCTGATGAATATGAGTTTCTTCGAAGAATGTCCAGTTGGCCTTTCAATTCCACCATCATTCTCCTGCGTCAACACAGCTCCAACCCCTATATTACTGGAATTGATAGCGTCTTTAAAAGGTTGAGAAATTTAGTGTGGGTAAAACCGGTGCAGTCGTTAATGTGGCTTTTAAATTCTAAATGCTTCCTGGCATTGTTCTGTCCACCAAAATATTGTGGGGTTTTTTTTAGCAAATCGTCAGTGGTGCCACTACACTACTAAAGTTCAGCACAAACTTTAGGAAGAATCCACTCAGTCCCAAAAATCAAAATACCTCTTTTATTTTGAGGATGGTCTTAGAAATTCCCCAATGGCCTTCATCCTTATGTTCCCCATCCTTCCATGTCCAATGTTATATCCCAAAAGTGTCACTTCTTTTGCACCAAATTTTGGCGCTGTTTTAACATTTGCATATATTCCTACCACGGCTTTAGCTGTGATGGGTTTGTTCAACATCACACTCGTCCTTACTAAACCTATATTTCACCTTCATCTCCATCCTTTAAAAATGACCTTCCTGTTCAATTTGCAACTTCTGAAGTTCAAGCTCTCTCTCTTTCTCCCTCTCTTTCTTTTTGCTCAGCTAAGAATCTCCTCTCCCTTTCTTTGTCTTCTAACATGGCTTTTTTTCCCCCTTTATTCTGTTTGTAACTGTAATTCAAACTCCCTTGCCTTCCTTTCATTCTCTAACTCTACTTGTCTCATTTGCAATCTAAGTTTTTCTAATTCTGCTGCACTTGCCTAATTGCTTGACTAACTCCATTATGATTTCAACTTTCCTTTTATTCTGAGTTAAACCCAATTCTAATCTGCTTGCTAATTGTGATAATATATCCTTACCCTGCCTTTCTAAACTTTCTTGGGAAATTTGGGAAGCATCTTCAAACCCCAAAAACTTTTTAGCAATGTTAAGAGCCATTTCCCCCACTTTTAATTTAACCTACCATGAGTAACCAAAATTAAACAGATTTTTTTCTCTCTTAAATCTATGTAAATCTGTCCAAATCCATTCAGATCCCGTATACAAATCCATCCAGATCGCATACTTTAACTGGTGAGATCCTGGACTTGAGCATCTAATATTTTGTTATGATGGGAAAAGCCAAACCCCTCTGACAATTATACTAAAACACAAGCCCCAGTTTGCTATGACAGGATCAGAGGTTCCCTTTCTAATAATTACCCCTGAAACACCTAGAAACATCTTTCCCCTGTTAAAAGAGTGGCTAAAAGAAAGAAAATCCCTGATCTCCACTTTACAAGTAACATGAAACAATTTATTTGTTTAGCACAGTAATTTTGTTAATTTGAACATTATTAACAACCTGACAATTCCCCCTTAGACTACTAACTGCTCCCTAACTGGTCTAAATTCTACTGGAATGCTGTTTAAATAAAGACAAGTCCCACTATTATAAACCCAATTAATAAGAAGCAATAAATTATAACTTTAAACTCTCCAAATTCACACAGACTGTCTTCTGGAATATTCTGTCGTCTCCAGTCTCTTCACAAATGCCTTTCTTCTGCTAATTCTGCTGTAATTTCTCCTGTAAGGACTTTGAGCTCAAATACTGTGGTGGCTTTGATTAATTAGATGGGCTTTCTCTGAGAGCTGAATGGTGTTAACTCTGGCAGGTAGCAGTGGTCTCTCTTTTAGATGGCAGTTGGCTCTCTCCAATTTTCCAAATGCTCTTGTCTTATGTACCCATAATGATATAAGCAAATTATAATATGATTAATTTCAGGTTGTCAAGACCATCAGACTTACATTCAATTGGCTTTGAGTTTGGTTTTAAATTAATTGGTCAAATTCAAACTCATTGTCACAACATCAGAACAAGACTGCTGTTTTGGAGATAGCAGTAACTGCTGATGTTGGAGAATCTGAGATAACACGGTGTGAAGCTGGATGAACACAGCAGGCCAAGCAGCATCAGAGGAGCAGGAAAGCTTGACGTTTTGGGTCGGGACCTGAAATGAAGAAGGGTCCTGACCCGAAACATCAAGCTTTCCTGCTTCTCTGATGCTGCTTGACCCGTTGTGTTCAAGACTGTTGTTCTGCCTGCCACCAGTAAGGCGTTTTTTGATACACTAGTTTCACTTTTTGAGGCTCTCTGTACTGGTAACTTCAGCTGCTCCTCACAGACCTACATTTTTTAAAAATTTCTAAGTACAAACAAAAGCAAAAATCTCTTAAAGGAACCACACATTTTGGTTACCTGTCTTCCACCTCACAATTACTCCACCCAACTTCGTAACAATACAAAAAACAGAATTGTCATTTTGAATGTTTTTACTCATTTTCCCCTGAGGAAATGGCATCTGACCAGTTGGAAACTAACACACTAGAACTGTGCACCAAAGTGTGACATGAGATGTAAATCAATGGATGGTCCAAAAAAACATGATGCAGGGTTTTATTTGACTGGCCTCAAGTCAACACAAGCAGAAGGAGAAATGAAGAACTGTTTACACTGGGGAAATGGAATGAGATATTCCTTTGCTCTAATTAAGGGTCTAAGCCCGAAACGTCAGCTTTTGTGCTCCTGAGATGCTGCTTGGCCTGCTGTGTTCATCCAGCTTCACACTTTGTTATCTTGGATTCTCCAGCATCTGCAGTTCCCATTATCTCAGAGAAATTCCTTTGTTTGTTTGCTTCGCCTTCCCATCAGCATTCTCTAAAGGCAAACCTTCTTTCTGGTGAGAATCCATTTCAGCACTATACCTGTCCTTTCTCACTGCCACCTATTGGTGCAGCTTCCAGGGACCAAAACTCAATTCCACCATGTCTGCCATCATTGCTGCCATCTACTGGTGGAGGTCCTGGAGAACGTTCAACTCCATCACTGGTGTCACCTCTGATTCTCCAGCATCTGCAGTTCCCATTATCTCTGATACATGATTAGCAAGTTCAATTGTCCAAAAATGCCTGAAATGCTAGACCCAACATTAATGGCAGTGCTCGCTTCACTTGTTCCAGTGATCTGGGCAAATAGTAAGGGTTGGAGTGATTTCCAGCAATTGCTCAAAGACAGCTTCTCAGCCTCTTCCTGTACAGGTACCTTCTAATGGAACCAGGCTCTGTGATGGATAACCTACACTGGGGTCAGTCAGGGCCCAGGAGTCTATATGATGAGAGACCCATGTTACTGCAGTTTCTGCCTCCCAGCAGGTCCTCTCTATGTGACTTTCCACGGTGGGAGTAGCACACTCCCTCCCCGCAAACCCCCACTCCACAATCGTTGCAACCCCTGGATTCTCAGCACACAGATCACTCCTGGAGGGTGCAGCACTCTCCAACTCCACTTCACTTCAGCCACCACACACCAATACCTCAGGTTACCACAGCACTGCCTTCACATCATCCAGCAGGCAGCTGGCCTCAAGCTGCTCCTCTTGCACTGTGAACCATTTCTGAGGTTGCCCCCCCCCCAACTCAAGCTGTTGGTTCAACAGCATTGATGCGGCCACCTCTATCAAGCCAGAACGACTCTGGAGTTTAGGGGTCTGACACATTCCCGTACCTTAATCCGGCCCCTGGCATTCTGATTTTTGAGGGATACTGAGTGGGCAGTCAATCCTGTTGACCTTGTGATTAATCAATGTTTTTCTCTCTCAACCCTCTTGGGCACCATCTCAAAAGCCTTGCTTAGCCTCATCAGATGGTTAGCTGTCCACCCCTTCAAATGAACAAACATTTAATCAGCTTGATAATGGCTGGAATTCCATTGTTGCCGTAAGGCACCTTGGGCGAAACAAAAATTCTTGAGCACAGTTTCATAAATAAGCTACCTCCTGTTTCCAGAACTGGAGTATTTATGCCAGAATTATGCCAAAATTATTTTAAACCATTCTTTCCTTAACCTAGAGATAATGGGAACTGCAGATGCTGGAGATTCCAAGATAATAAAATGTGAGGCTGGATGAACACAGCAGGCCAAGCAGCATCTCAGGAGCACAAAAGCTGACGTTTCGGGCCTAGACCCTTCATCATCCTCTGATGAAGGGTCTAGGCCCGAAACGTCAGCTTTTGTGCTCCTGAGATGCTGCTTGGCCTTTCCTTAACCTACCTGGCTGCTTGCAACTCATCAATGTCATGCTGTCGAGGTAACTCTCGCCGGAGATCTGAAGTATTAGTGTAATATACATTAGCGTCAACAGATGGCGCTGTCCAATGATTCTGGCTCACTCTGCTCCTATCTACAACATTATCATCTGACGGAGTAAACATTTCTTAAAAGACCAATACCAATTTTTTATGTGAGCTAACAATTTAGTTGTTGCCATTGACTTTTCTCCATGTTGAGTCTCCTCGTTGTGCAGTTGATTTTCTACTTTCTCACGTTGCTAACGCTGTTTGCTGCTGTTGCTTGTAGATAGCCCTGCCAGATGATATGCAGTTGACTCTCCCATACTTATCTGTCCTGCACCAACCGTACACATCTCCTGTAGCGCAGCTGTAACCATTCTATAATATCCCTCATTCAAACACACCTAGGTTGACTACTCTTTCAGCTGCCTTTTGCCATTTGGAGTGGATCTCTGTCACTTTACAACTGTGATCAAATGGCTGAACTACTGACATTTTCAGCGCTGGGTGTCACTTTTTAGAGTTTGTTTTTGCTTGTATATTTCAGCTACTCCTTTGTAAATGGAATTTTCAGCGTACATCTTAGCATTCACATTTTAAAAGCCTCTGTTTTCTTTCATAGATCTAGTCAGTCAGGATTCTGGAAAATGAATAACGTGTAGCATCTTGTGAACTTTTTCCCCATTAAAAGTTTGGGTTTTCTTGTGCTGACATATCTTTCATTGTCACAAAATTACTTCTGGCTAACTCCATCTTTCTTCTAACTTCTGTATCATATCTGACACAGCTAAAGTTAATTCCATGAAGTCTTCAATTCTCCAGTAACTTTTGGAATGTACAAAGTTGTAAAAAGTGCACAAAATCTTTCAGCTTCATTGCCTTGAAGACCTTGTTTAAATAACACTGGTTTTTCTCATTGCATCCGGGAGTGGCTGCTAGGAACCCTTTTTGCCTGGGGTTGATCTCGACTGTTTCACTTAGGCGTTTTGCCATTATTTTCGTGAATAGTCGGAGCAGCATTGGACCGATGGTTATTGGTCGCCAGTTGTCAATGTTTTTCAGGCGTTCCTTATCCTCACACTTAGGAATCAGGACCGTTCGACTCTTTTTTAGTGAATCGGGGATTGTACTTGACTTTAGCCATAGGGAGAAGAGGCGGGGTAGACGAGTTTCCTCCTCCTCGTGTAGTGCTCTGATATCCTCCAGTTTCAGGCCGTCAGGCCCTGCGGCACTGTTCTGGTCTATCCCCTTGATGGCTGCCTCGACCTCCTCTACCTCTATGGGTTTCATCAAGGACCCGTCATCGACCTTTCCTGAGTATGGAGCATACTTGTTGATGTTGGATTTCTCGTTTGCTTTAGACAGCTTCTCACGGAAACATGTCTCCAATTCCTCTTTTGCTAGAGGACAAGCGGATGAGGTCGGCGCCCCCATGATCTCGCGAGCCAGCTGGCGCCGATTGGTTTTGTATAGCAACTGTGTTGTTCTGAACAGCGCTTTGCTTGCTGCCCATCGTTTTTTAGCTCCGGTATTGCTACCGGGTTTTTTGTCTTTCTTGGCCCGGTCTTTTCGGGGCTTTTTGTTTTTATCCTGTCTTTTCCTACTGTTTAAAAGTAGGTCGGTAATGCTTTCCACTAGTCCGATTCCGAGGGCAAGTGTGTCCAGGTCCTTCCTTGCACCCAAGAGCTCTTCAGCTTGTGTTAGCTGGTCGTCTACGTCTCGATGTTTAGGGATCGAGGCCGGTGTTTTCCGGCTAGCTCTTGGGCGTTGGGCTTCATCATTGGAATTCTCCCGGACGCCCTCTGCGTCAGAATCGTTCGAGTCTGCCGCCGACTCGCAGATCGTTTGGGCCTCCGTCGGGGTGTTTGCCAGGAGTCTGCGTTTGTCCGAGATTTGCTTGGGTGTTTTCGTTTTCAGGATGCCTGCAATCGATTTGTTTATATATTTGCATCCTGCAAATCTCATCTCTAGTTCCCTCAGGAGTGCAACCTCCTCCTGTGACCATACACGGTCACTTCTCCCAGGTTTGCCTTTGACTCTAGGTGCCGGTTTGAGGCGTTTCTCGTTACGCAGAACCGGGTGTCTGTGCCTCTCGTGCTGACCAAGGCCTGACTGTGTTGAAAACCGTTGGTCGCACGCGCTGCATGCAAAGTTTCCAGTTGGGGGTTGTATCTTTCCTTTGCATTTAGGAGGTCGACGCCGACGGAACCCCGCCCACGGTCGACGCCGACGGAACCCCGCCCACGGTCGACGCCGACGGAACCCCGCCCACGGTCGACGCCGACGGAACCCCGCCCACGGCCGACGACATCATCGCTCCGCCCACAACCTCCACAGCCTGCAACCGCAGAGGAGACAGCCACCCTGAGCCCTGCCGAATCTTCACCATCCCCCCAGACCTCCCACTGACTGAGGACGAACGGTCAGTCCTGAGCAAGGGGCTCACCTTTGTCTCCCTACAACCACACATCAACGAATACCAGTCACGGTCGGACATAGAGCAGTTTTTCCGCCGTCTTCGCCTGCATGCCTACTTCTTCAACCGGGAACCCAACCCTCCTTCCACTGACCCCTTCACCCGCTTCCAACACAAGTCCTCCTCCTGGACACCACCCCCAGGCCTCCTACCCTCCCTCGACCTCTTCATCTCCAACTGCCGTCGAGACATCAACCGCCTCAACCTCTCCACCCCTCTCACCCACTCCAACCTCTCCCCCGCAGAACGGGCAGCCCTCCGCTCCCTCCGCTCCAACCCCAACCTCACCATCAAACCCGCAGACAAGGGTGGCGCAGTGGTAGTATGGCGTACTGACCTCTACATCGCCGAGGCCAGACGCCAACTCTCCGACACCACCTCCTACCGCCTCCTCGATCATGACCCCACACCCGAGCACCAAACCATCATCTCCAACACCATTCATGACCTCATCACCTCAGGGGACCTCCCACCCACAGCCTCCAACCTCATTGTTCCCCAACCCCGCACGGCCCGTTTCTATCTCCTTCCCAAAATCCACAAACCTGCCTGCCCTGGTCGACCCATCGTCTCAGCCTGCTCCTGCCCCACCGAACTCATCTCCACCTATCTGGACTCCATTTTCTCCCCTTTGGTCCAGGAACTCCCCACCTATGTCCGTGACACCACCCACGCCCTCCACCTCCTCCAGGACTTCCAATTCCCTGGCCCCCAACACCTCATATTCACCATGGACGTCCAGTCCCTGTACACCTGCATTCCGCATGGAGATGGCCTCAAGGCCCTCCGCTTCTTCCTGTCCCGCAGGCCCGACCAGGCCCCCTCCACCGACACTCTCATCCGCCTAGCGGAACTCGTCCTCACACTCAACAACTTCTCTTTTGACTCCTCCCACTTCCTACAGACTAAGGGGGTGGCCATGGGCACCCGCATGGGCCCCAGCTATGCCTGCCTCTTTGTAGGTTACGTGGAACAGTCCATCTTCCGCACCTACACAGGTCCCAAACCCCACCTCTTCCTCCGGTACATTGATGACTGTATCGGCGCCGCCTCTTGCTCCCCAGAGGAGCTCGAACAGTTCATCCACTTCACCAATACCTTCCACCCCAACCTTCAGTTCACCTGGGCCATCTCCAGCACATCCCTCACCTTCCTGGACCTCTCAGTCTCCATCTCAGGCAACCAGCTTGTAACTGATGTCCATTTCAAGCCCACCGACTCCCACAGCTACCTAGAATACACCTCCTCCCACCCACCCTCCTGCAAAAATTCCATCCCCTATTCCCAATTCCTCCGCCTCCGCCGCATCTGCTCCCACGATAAGACATTCCACTCCCGCACATCCCAGATGTCCCAGTTCTTTAAGGACCGCAACTTCCCCCCCACGGTGATTGAGAACGCCCTTGACCGCGTCTCCCGCATTTCCCGCGACACATCCCTCACACCCCGCCCCCGCCACAACCGCCCCAAGAGGATCCCCCTCGTTCTCACACACCACCCTACCAACCTCCGGATACAACGCATTATCCTCCGACACTTCCGCCATTTACAATCCGACCCCACCACCCAAGACATTTTTCCATCCCCACCCCTGTCTGCTTTCCGGAGAGACCACTCTCTCCGTGACTCCCTTGTTCGCTCCACACTGCCCTCCAACCCCACCACACCCGGCACCTTCCCCTGCAACCGCAGGAAATGCTACACTTGTCCCCACACCTCCTCCCTCACCCCCATCCCAGGCCCCAAGATGACATTCCACATTAAGCAGAGGTTCACCTGCACATCTGCCAATGTGGTATACTGCATCCACTGTACCCGGTGCGGCTTTCTCTACATTGGGGAAACCAAGCGGAGGCTTGGGGACCGCTTTGCAGAACACCTCCGCTCAGTTCGCAACAAACAACTGCACCTCCCAGTCGCAAACCATTTCCACTCCCCCTCCCATTCTCTTGATGACATGTCCATCATGGGCCTCCTGCACTGCCACAATGATGCCACCCGAAGGTTGCAGGAACAGCAACTCATATTCCGCCTGGGAACCCTGCAGCCATATGGTATCAATGTGGACTTCACCAGTTTCAAAATCTCCCCTTCCCCCACTGCATCCCTAAACCAGCCCAGTTCATCCCCTCCCCTCACTGCACCACACAACCAGCCCAGCTCTTCCCCCCCACCCACTGCATCCCAAAACCAGTCCAACCTGTCTCTGCCTCCCTAACCGGTTCTTCCTCTCACCCATCCCTTCCTCCCACCCCAAGCCGCACCCCCAGCTACCTACTAACCTCATCCCACCTCCTTGACCTGTCCGTCTTCCCTGGACTGACCTATCCCCTCCCTACCTCCCCACCTACACCCTCTCCACCTATCTTCTTTACTCTCCATCTTCGGTCCGCCTCCCCCTCTCTCCCTATTTATTCCAGTTCCCTCCCCCCATCCCCCTCTCTGATGAAGGGTCTAGGCCCGAAACGTCAGCTTTTGTGCTCCTGAGATGCTGCTTGGCCTGCTGTGTTCATCCAGCCTCACATTTTATTATCCTGGTTTTCAAGTGTATTAGTTTTCCATATTTGTAATGCATCTTTTAAATTATAAAGATAATAAATGTTTATGTAGTGCCTTTCACAAACCTATAGTGTTCAAAAACACCTTGCAGTCAATTGATGTTGAGGTGAAGCCACTATTATAGGAAATGCAGTGGTTAATGTGTGCATAGTGAGTGAAAGCGGACAGTACTTTTAAAAATTCGCCATTGCGAATGAACAAGGGTTTCCCAAAATTAGGGGTCCTTGCTCCAAATGTGATTGCTGAACCATTCACCTGTTAATACTGATAGCCATAACATGCTGAAGTCACTGGGGAGTCAGGAGTTGATAGGGTTTGGGCAGCATGGGGTTCTACATCCTCCAGGTTGGGGCACAGTGGGAGTGATTCTCAGATCTCAGGATTTTGTTGGAGGGACCCTGAAATGGAGGCCCTAAAATTAGGCTTTCTTTCTTTGCTTACCAAGGTATAGAATTTGGATTCTTGCATCTTGCCAATCTACAATCCATGGAATGAATTTGCAAGTGAAGGGTTTGGTGATAGACAACATGCCCATTATAAAAGTAATATAACAATATTCTTAGAAATTATGTGAGCAGAGTTCATATGGTTAAGAGTTACATGATCAGCTTGTGTACAGTCATGTGCCATGCTCAAACATCCACGAGAGTTTCCAAAGAAAATTGGCATCATCAGTAGATCTTGCTGCATTAATGTGCAAGGCCGTGTTTAATGAAACACAACCCTGCCCTTGCATAGACATGGCACCATAAGGCTGTAAGATGCAGGAGCAGAATCAAGTCTGCTCCACCGTTTGATCATGGCTGATACGTTTCTCAACCCCATTCTCCTGCTTGCTCCCCATTACCCTTGATCGCCTTACTAATCAAGAACATATCTATCTCTGCCTTAAATACACTCAGTGACTTGGCCTCCACAGCTTTCAGTGGCAGTCAATTCCACAAATCCACCACTCTCTGACTGAAGAAGTGCTTCCTCACCTCAGTTCTAAAGGGTCTTCCCTTCGCTCTGAGGCTGTGTCCTTGGGTTCTAGACTGTCCTACTAGTGGAAACATCTTCTCCATGTCCACGCTACCCATGCCTCTCAGTATTCTTTAAGTTTCAATCAGATCACCCTCATCCTTCTAAACCCAACAGAGTCCTCAGCCCTCATATGACAAGTCCTTCATCCCCAGGATCATTCTTGTAAACCTCCTCTGGACTCCCTCCAACACCAATACATCCTTCCTTTCAAACGGGTCCAAAACTGCTCACAATATTCCAAATACAGTCTGGCCAGAGCTTATGCAGCCTCAGAAGTACATCCCTGCTCTTATATTCTAGCCCTCTTGAAATGAATATAAGTAACAGGTCTGATGGGGAATGCGACTTTCTTTTTTATGAGCATACCTGTACAGCATGGGATGCACAATCTGAAAGTGCAGTGGAAACACAATATTTTAGTTACAGGCTTCAGTAATGCTGAAAAAAAGAGGCGTGCTGTTAAAACTTTTCATCTTTCACTGATCAGGACAGAATTACATGAATACCAAATTTTCAAGGGAACAGCAGTTTATGCAAAAAGAGAACAGGGTATTGAATAATTGGCGAATGGATTCTGGTAGAGGATTTCTCCATTGATTGTCACTGGGAGTGGACTGGGAGCAGATGTTGGTTGGAAAATTTACGCCAGAGCAGTGGGAGGCATTCAAAAAGGAAATACTTTAACATGTTCCCATAAAGGTGAAGAGCGGGACCAAAAATTCCAGACAACCCTGGATATTCAGGAATGTACAGCATTGGATATTTTAAAAAAAGCTTATGGAGATGCTGAGGGCTCAGGACACCAGAGTCAGATAGAAAGTGCTGGCAATTACTTAAAAAAAAATTGTGCAAGTGAAGAGGTGCATGTGAATACACTTGTGACTAGATAAAGGAAAATCCAAAGGCATTGTATAAGTATATCAGGGGCAAGAGGATAGCCAGGGAAAGAGTGGGGCCCATTAGGGACTGAAGTTACAAACTATGGTTGGAGTAGGATGACACAGATGAGTACTCCATATTCATGACAGGGAAGAATGATGTAGATGTAGGAGTCAGGGAACAGGACTAAGGTATACTGGAACAGCTTTGAGAGGGGTGGATATTAATGATTGTGGTGTGCTTAAATTGGATAGATCCCAGAGGAGATGAATCCCAGGCTGCTGTGGGGGACCAGGGAGGAGACTGCAGGGATATTAATTTTCAAAATCTCCCTGGCCATAAAAGATGTGCTAGATGACTGGCAGACTGCTCATGTAGTATTATTTTTCAGGAGGGATGTTAGGGATAAACCAACAATCACAGAACAGTGAGTCTAATATTCAAAAATATTCTGAGGGACAGAATTAATCTCCACTTGGAGAGGCAAGAATTAATCAAGCATAGTCAACATGGCTTTATCAGGGGACGATCATGTCGGAGAATTTTGATTAAGTTTTTTGAGGAGGCAACTAGATGTGTAGGTTAGGGTAATGTATTGGATGTAGTCAGTAACGCTTTGATAAGGTGTTGCATGAGAAACTGGTCAAGAAAGTAAGAATCCTTGGGATCTAAGGATCTAAAGATTGTTTCATGGCAGGAGTCACTGAGTGATGGTCAAAAGTTGTTTTTGTGAATGGAAGTCTTTGTTTAGTGGCATTCTGCAAGGTTCGGTGTTGAGTCCCTTGTTGCTTGTTATGTATATTAATGATCCAGACATGAATATAGGGGTTTAATCAGTAAATTTGTAGGTGACACAAAAATTGGTAGTGAGTATATAGTGAGAAGAAAAGCTTTAGGCTACAGGGCAATATAGATGGGCTGAACAGTGGCAAATTGTGTGAAGCTGGATGAACACAGCAGGCCAAGCAGGATCAGAGGAGCAGGAAAGTTTGACGTTTTGGGTCGAGGCCCTGCTTCAGAAACTTTTCTGAAGAAAGGTCTCAACCCGAAACATCAAACTTTCCTGCTCCTCTGATGCTGCTTGGCCTGCTGTGTTCATCCAGCTTCACACCATGCTATCTCAGGAAATGCTGATGCTGGAGAATCTATTATCTCTGGAAAATTGTACTTAATTTTGAAAAGTGTGAGGTGATACAATTTGGGAGAGTAACAAGACAAAGGAATACATGATGAATGGTAAGACTATAGGGAGTACAGAAGATCAGTGGGACTTTGGTGTGCTTGTTTACAGATTCATGAAGGGAACAGAATAGGAGGTTAAGACGTTGTATGGGATACTTACCTTTATTGTACAAGGCATTGAATACAAAAGCTGAGAAGTTATGATCAAGCTGTAAAAGGCATTAACTGGGTCACAGCTGGAGTGCTGTGTGCAGTTCTGGTCACCACGCTACAGGACAGATGTGGTAGAGGGTGCAGAGGAGATTCACCAGAATGTTCCTTGGGATGGAGCACTTCAACAATGAAGAGTAACTATATAGACTGAGGCTGTTTGCCTTAGGGCAGAGATGGCTGAGGGAGTACATGATTGAGGTCTACAAAATTATGACAGGTAGAAAGGAAGACATTTTTCCCTTTAGTAAAGGAATCAGTATCTAGGGACATAGAGCTAAGGCTAAGGGCAGAAAGTTAGATGGGATTTAAGGAAGCATGTTTTTCACCCTGTTAGGTATCTGGAACTCGCTGTCTGAAAGGGCGGTAGAAGTAGGAACTATCACAACATTTTAAAAAAGTATCTAGATGATCATTTAAAGGTCCACAGAATACAAAGCTGTGGGCTAAGTGCTGGAAAACGGGACTAACATCGATGCATGATGACCAGAGCAGACATAATGGACCGGGTGGTCTTTTTCCGAGCTGTAAAACTCCACAACTTCAAACTTATGACACTCATTGACTGAGGGTTCGGAATATTTTTCAACGATCTGATACAACTTGATAACATTAACAATACATTGCTTTCACCAGAAATATCACTTAGGCACAGAGATTTGTTACAGTTGTAAAAGCATGTTTATATTTGTTTTATAGTGCGCCCTAAATCTCTAAAATTAAATGATGCAATTTACTGAAGCAATTATATGATTCATAGTTCATGAAGCTCCTATAGTTCATAGTGAAATTCAAAGCGAAAGAGAACTTTGACAGAAAAGAAAATCTTATACAACATATTGTTGGATCAGTTCAAACAATACAATTAAACAATTCCAGCTGAACAGCATGGCTTGGAAACTGTTTAGAAATGTTTTTAATTTTGACTATATATTCAGAACTGGGCTGCATAATCACTATCAGAGATAATGGGAACTGCAGATGCTGGAGATTCCAAGATAATAAAATGTGAGGCTGGATGAACACAGCAGGCCAAGCAGCATCTCAGGAGCACAAAAGCTGACGTTTCGGGCCTAGACCCTTCATCAGAGAGCTGATGAAGGGTCTAGGCCCGAAACGTCAGCTTTTGTGCTCCTGAGATGCTGCTTGGCCTGCTGTGTTCATCCAGCCTCACATTTTATTATTATGCATAATCACTATTGCATGTTATTGCAGAATATAATGAAAATACACTATCTACAAACACAAATTGCAGTACAGATGTTGTAAAATGCACATAGCCACTGTCCACAGGGCCTGTAAAAGCCAGAGTGAATGGAGTTTCTGTATTCCAGGGGGCATTTTAATCTCACTCATTTGGTTAAAAATCCATGGAGTGCTAATGAAAATTAACCTGCCTGTTGGGGAACTGACCTGGATGGGTGCAATGCTATTTTTACAAGATTGCAATTTTACTTTTTATTGATGCTAATGAGTAGTTTTGCATCAGATGTAAATTTATCATTCCACATAGTCCTGTAGGTGCCCTACCTGTAACATTACATTAAAGTTAACCCCTAGTGCAATTTTCAGACACGTCAGATCAAAGCCAACTATCCATATATGGCTCTGGATACCTGGTTGGAACTGGAGACTCATCAAGTTTGAGAAGAATCAGGAAAGGTTCAGACTTGATTTATAGCAGAGAGAATGTTGTGGCAACAATTAAATTCATGTAGCTAAAGCCACGCTTACTCTCAGCCAGAGAAGAAGGTATCTTAGTGCAGGCAATTAGTAGGAGAAATACCTGAGGCAATTAACTAAAGTATCACTCTGACATCATGATTGCTTTTTTTTATAAAACTCGCACAAAGTAAGTTTAAACACATTATACAAAGACTTCACTTGTTCCTCAACACAATAATAGAAGTAGTCAGTAGTTACTAATACAAGAGCAGTGTCTCATTAGGTTAGGAACAAAATGCTTGCTGTCTCCATCATTTCCTTGTTCATGTTGCAAGAATATCAAATAATCAAGCTCTTGTGCAGTTTATCATAATGGGTGAAGTCAGTGTGGTTTTGATTTGAGACAGAAGTGCTGTTTGTCAGTTGACTCTTTAAAGCTACATTTTTTTTGTCGCTATTTTTTTTTTACTTTGAGTCTTTATGTTGCATTCATCTTCACCGTTCCAAAATGTTTTACTGTTCATCGTAGCATCTGCTGGGCATAAATCAATGTACTTTCATGCTTTTATTGTTGTTGTGAAAGCAGAAACAATTTATTAAAGCACATCTAATTAGAGGAGGCGATGGTCTAGTGGTATTATCACTGGACTGTTGCTCCAGAGACCTAGGTAATGTTTTGGGTTTGAATCCCACCATGGTAGAATCAAATTCAATAAACAATATCTGGAATTAAGGATCTTGTGATGACTATGAATCTGTCACCAATTGTTGGAAAAACCATCTGGTTCACTAATGTCCTTTAGGGAAGGAAACTGCCATCCTTACCTAGTCTGGCCTACATGTGACTCCAGACCCACAGCAATGTGGTAGTCTCTCAACTGCCCTCTGGGCAACTGGGATGAGCAATAAATGCTGCTTAGTCAGTGATGCCCTCATCCAGTGAATAAATAAGGAAAAAAAATTCTAAATCTTGTGATTGATTTTGGAGATGGTAGTCTCTCTGACTTTCTTTTGTGTAGCCATCTTCAGTATACCTTTTGTACTTTTCTGAAGAACTAATAAACTGACATGAGGTGTCTCAAATTTATTTCATACAGTGCTACACAAACGTGCTTCTCATCTGGTCTTAGTGTGATAGAGTCAGACAACATAGAAACACACACTTCGGCCCAAATTGTCCATGTGGACGAGGTTTCCTAAACTGAACGGGTCTCAGTTGCCTGCATTTGGGTCACATCCCTGCAGACCTTTCCTATCCATTTACCGTCCAAATGTCTTTTAAATGTTGTAATTGCATTCACCTCTATCACTTCCGTTAGCAGCTCACTCCGCATACACACCACAGTCTGTGTGAAAAAGTTGCCCTTCATGTCCCTTTTAAACTTCCCCCCGCCCACCTTAAGCCTATGCCGCTAACTTTGGACTCCCCTACCCAAGGGACAAACCTTGTCTTTTCATCTTATCCGTGCCTCTTAATTATTTATAAACCTCTATAAAGGTCACCCCTCAGCTTCTATGCTCCAGGGAAAGAGGTGTCAGCCCCTCCTTATAAGTCAAACTCTCCAGTCTCAGTAACATCCTTGTAAATTTTTTGTTTGCACACTTTCCAGTTTAATAACCTCCTTCCTACACCAGAATGACCAGAATTGTTCGCAGTGCTCCAGGTGTTAGTATGGAGGACTTTGCAGGATTGACAGGACTGGGTTTGGCACATCAAAGCTGATCCTGTGTGGTCTGTCCAATTTCATTCTTTCATTTAGACTCCATAGCAGTTTAATACCGCCAGTAACTTGTGAGAACATTTCAGAGAGCAGAAAAGTGTCAACCAAATTGCTGAATCTGGATGTAGGTGTTTGGTCACATGTAGACATGAAGGGGATTCGCAAACCAGATGGGATTTTACAACAATTTGACAATGGTTTCATGGTCAATAATTTTCGGATGTATTAATTGATTGCAAATTCCACCAGCTACAACGTAATTTGTTTGATTCTGTTAAGTTGTAAATCTTTAACTTCAGCACATTCTTAAAATTCATTTCAGGTGAGGAGCCACTTTGCAGATTTCAAAACTTGCCCTAAGAATGCAAAAATGATTGAACCCATTCACAGTAATAGTATAATTATTGTTGTCTTTTAAATGCATCAGTGGCATGTAATGATGCCTTGCTATTTATCACAAAGATGCTGGCAACTATTGCTTTCATGCCTTGCACTGAACTAGCATCGTCACTGCTGAGTTGTTCCGTACATATGCATCATTGAAGACATGATTAGAAGACATTTAAGCAAACTCTCTGTGATAGTTTCTGACTTCTGGTTTTTGATTTCCAAAAAAGCTTAAGAACACTTGCTAAAGAACAATTATTTGTTAGTGTTACTTCTAACACTGTGGAGAAATTCTCCTGCTCAGAACGCACCACTCTTGGGTTTTCTCCATCAACTTCATGTAACTCATCAGTGATTCAGAGGCTGAACTGGACAAGTCCCACCAGCATTGTGCTTACAAAGACTGGACAAAGGCGGACTATTTTGTGGTGAATTACTTCACTTCTAAGTGTTCATTGCCATCATTTCTACCATCTACATGGCTCGGGTCAGGAATATGACAGAAGATTTGAGATGGTCATCCGCATGGCACTTCTGGCTGAAGATTGTTGCAAATGCTATAGTCTTATCTTTTGCATTGATAGAATCACACATTACACTAGAAGCTCTTATGCCCATCAGTCCTGCATTGACAGGAATGACTCTAAATCTGCACTATTCTCACTTTCTAGCACTTGGCCCTTAGCCTTGAATGTTATGACATTTAAAATGCGCATCCATGTGTTTTTTAAAGGTTGTGAGGTTTCTATTAGCCTCCCAGGCAGTGTGTTCCAGATTCCCACCACCCTCTGGATGAAAAATCTTTCCTCAAATCCCCTCTAAACTTCCTGCTATTCACATTAAAATTATGTCCCCTGTAACTGTTAAACTAAGGGGTACATCTGCTTCCTATTCTATAAGTCCATGGCCCTCATAACCTTATACACATCAATCAGGTCCCTCTCAATCTTCTCTGCTCTAAAGAAAACAATCTGAGCTTATCCAGTCTCTCTTCATGGCTAATAAGGTGTGAAGCTGGATGAACACAGCAGGCCAAGCAGCATCTCAGGAGCACAAAAGCTGACGTTTCGGGCCTAGACTGGTGCTCCTGAGATGCTGCTTAGCCTGCTGTGTTCATCCAGCTTCACACTTTATTATCTTGGATGCTCCAGCATCTGCAGTTCCCATTATCTCTTCATGGCTAAACTGCTCCAGTCCAGGCAATATTTTAGTGAATCTTCTCTGCAACACTTCAGTGCAGTCATAACCTTATCCTCTTCTCTAGGATATAGTCGTAGAATATCTTGGGATTCTCCCTAAACTATCCAGTGTTTTGTCATGTCCATGACCCCCTCTTCCCCTAACTCCAACCCCACCTTTGCTCTCCTAATTGCTTCCTTAAGTTCCCTCCCTTGAACTTTCTGTACTCCATTAGTGCCCCTGGGATTTGCTCCTTTGTACATATTAAAAGCCTCTCTTTACTTTCCTATCCAGTCCCGAATATTCTTAAATATCCACGGTTCTCTGGGCTTGTTGCTCCTACATTTCACCATGGAGCATTGGGCTTGTACTCTTCCCAATTCTGTTTTGAATCCACCTCTTCCCCCACTCACAATGGTCTGCTGGGGATTTATCTAGAAGTACCTTTTCCCAGTCTATTTTAACCAGATCCTGCCTTATATTAATAAAATCTGCCTTCCCTGAATCCAAATTTCTTTTTTATAGACCACCTTTTACATTTTCCATATCAAGCTTAAGTCGAGCAGTGTTGTGGCCTGACCACTAAAACGTCCCCCTACTGCCATATCAAACGCAGAGCTGGCTTTGTTCCGCAGAATTAGGTCCAGCACTGCCCTGACCCTTGTTGGACGTTTTCTATTTTCATATAAAAAAGTCCTCATGAATATACTTCAATAAGTCTGACCCTTCTAACCACTTAACATTATGTCTATCCTCATTAATGTTGTAAAAGTTGAAATACTCTAATATAATTTCCTTACTATTGTTATTATATATTTAAGTGAAATGTCTACATATCTTCTCCTTTATTGCAGTCAGCAGTCAGACCTCTACCAGTTAGGGGCAATGAGGAGTTTATAGGAGCCAGGAGATGTGATGGATGGCAGTTTCAGGAAAGTAGAAAAAACCGCAGATACTGTCCGGTAGATGTGTTACCGCGAGGAGAAGTCGACAGGTAATGCAGGAGTCTCCTGTGGCTATCCCCAACTCAAACAGGTATGCTGTTTTGGATAATGTCAGGGTTGATGGCCTCTCAGGGGAGTATTGCACTGACAGCCAAATTTCTGGTACTGACACTGGCTGTCCTGTAATGAGAGGTATGTCAGGTTCCAAGTAATCAATTGTGATAAGGCACTCTCTAGTCAGAGGCACTGACGGATGTCTCTGTGGCTGTCAGTCAGACTCAGGATTGTGGGATGCCTTCCTGGTGACAGGGTCAAGGGTGTCTCAGAGACAGTGCAGAATATTCTCAAAGGGGAGAGCGACCAGCAGGAGGTTGTTGCGCACATTGGTACGTGTGGCGAAGGATTTGGTGTAAGGTACAAGGATTTCCATTTTTCTCACCATTGCAATCTCTTTTCGGATAGAAATGACCTATAAAAGAAGGACAGGTTGCACCCGAATTGGAAGGGGACCAATATTCTGACAGGGAGATTTTCTAGTGCTATTTGGAAGCTTTAAACTAGAAAGTAGGAGGATGGCACCCAAAGAGATAGTGAGAAATGAGATAAGTCTGAGGCAGGTACAGTAATTAAGGAAAGCAAATTAAATAGTCAAGGCAGGCAAGAGCATGGCAGAGAATGAGGTAAGACTAATAAATTAAGCTGCATTTACTTCAATACAGAGGCCTATCAGGTAAGGCAGATGAACTTAGGTCATGGTGAGGAACATGGGACTGGGATATCGTAGCTATTACAAAAACATGACTCAGGGAGGGGCAGAACTGGCAGATTAATGTTCCAAGTTACAGATGCAATAGGTAGGATAGAAAGGGAGGCAAGGGAGGAAGGGGGAGTGGCGATTTTGTTTAAGGTTAACATTATGTATGTATTTAGAGAGGATATTCCTGGGAGAACGTCCAGTGAAGTTATAAAGGTGGAACTGAGAAATAGAAAAGGGATGATCACCTTATTGGGATTGTATTCTAGGTCCCCCAAGTGGTCAGCGGGAAGTTGAGAAGCAAGTACACAAGGAGATGTCAGACACCTGTAAGAGTAATAGCGTAGTTATGGTAGGTGATTTTAACTTTCCAAACACAGACTGGGACTCCCATAGTGTTAAGACCTTGGATGTAGAGAAATTTGTTAAGTGTATACAAGAAAATCTTTTTGTTGCAGTATATGGTTGCAAACTGACCCCTTGCGAAATCAAGAAGGGCAAGTGACTGTCCATGGGGGAGCACTTTGGAGCAAGTGATCATAATTCTATTGATTTTTAAATACTTATGGTAAAGGATAGGCCTGATCTAAAAATTAAAATTCTAAATTGGTGTAAGGTCAATTTTTACAGTATTAGACAGGAACTTTCAAAAATTGATTGGGGGAGAGGCTGTTCACAGAGAACGGGACAGTTGGGAAATGGGACACCTTTAAAAATGAGATAAAAGTTCAGAAACAGTATGTTCCTGTCAGGGTGAAAAACAAGATTGGTAGGTGTAGGGAGTTCTGGATCACTGGAAAATTGAGGATACCATCAAGAAAAAGAAGGAAGCATCTGTCAGGTATAGACAACTGGGATCCCTAGAGGAGTATAAAGACAGAAGGAGTATGCTTAAGAGGGAAATCAGGAAAAATATAGAAATCAGATAGCTTTAGCAAACAGGGTTAAGGAAAATCCAAAGAGATCCTACAAATATATTAAAGACAAAAGAGTAACTAGAGAGACAATAGGGACTCTTAAAGATCAACAAGGTCGTTTATGTATGGAACTACAGGAGATGTGAGAGATACAAAATGAATACTTTGCTTCAGTATTGACTGTGGTGAAAGACACGGAAGTGAGGGAACTTGGGAAAATAGATAGTGATGTCTTAAAAAGTGAACATATTACAGAAGAGGAGGTGCTGAGATCTTAAAACGCATAAGGTAGATATGTCTTTGAGACCTGATCCCAGGACTTTGTGGAGGCTAGGGAAGAGATTGCTGGGATCCTGGCTGGGATAATTGTACCATTGATAGCCACCAAATGAAGACTGAAGGTTGGCTAATATGGTGCCATTATTTATGAAAGGGCAGGGAATGATAGACCAGTAAGTCTGACATCAGTGGTGGGCAAATTGTTGGTCAGAAATTATGACGAGAAACCAGCCCTTCTTAATTCTACTCTTTGTGAAATAAGGTGTTGAAAAAAAATGCAAGTTCTTTGCCTACAGAGTAAAATCCAATTCTCTGGATGAAAATAAAACGAGATTATGGAAAGAATTTTGTGCATCTCATTTGGATTTCATACAAAGATGTTTTGTACTATCAATTAGATGGACAAGAATAAGCAATCATATTTGACCACCCAGGACCTTAACCTGCAAAAGTTATATGGATTACATTTTGGAATTAGTCATTGGTTGCAGTGCAGTGCTACAGAAGTCAATGACCACACGGCAAAGGAGGCATCAAAGAAAATCTGCTGTCAGATTAAGGTGGTTCTAGGTAGAATGTTGAAATCGACATTGATGTTGTTGGAGCTACATCAGTTCAAAAATGTGTTCTCAGGATGCAAGTACTACCTACTCTGCTGACGGACATTCTCGTTGTATTACTATAAGACATTGTGGTGGTGGTCCACATGCAATGCCTTTACGTAAGACATTTCTAGGTATTGACCCAAGAAAATGAAGAAGTGATGATATACACTGAAGTCAGAATGAAGGAAAACTTGAAGTTGATGTTGTTCCCACAACGTGAAATTTACTTGTCTTTCTTGGTTCTAGAGGTGGCAGGGGAAAGGTATAGTATTGAAGTAAATTTGGTTAATTGTTGTAGTGGTATTCTGACCTCAACTCATTATTGTCTATGTCCAAACATGAACAAAAGAGCTGAACTCTTGAGGGTGAAGTGGGTGTGATTGTTTTTGACATCAATGCAGCATTTGACTGAGTGTGGCATCAAGAAGCTCTAACAAAACTACTACCAACAGGAATCAAGGGGAAACTCGTCATTGGTTGGAGTCATTCCTTGCATAAAGGAAGATGTTATTAGATGCCAATAAGCTCTGTGCCAGAATATTGTGACAAGAGTTCCTCAGGGTAGTGGCTGAGGCTCAACCAGTTTCAGTGACATTTCATCAATGTCATTCCCTCCATCATAAGGTCAGAAGTGATGATGATGATTGCATGATGTTCAGCATCATCTGCGTCTCCTCCATAGTCTATATCCAAATGCGGCAAGAGTTGGGCAATATTCACACTTGCAATGATACACAGCAAGGTGTATTCACATCATGAAAGTGCCAGGCAATGACCAACTCCAAAAATAGAGAATCTAAACACCTCCTTTTTGTATGCAGTGGCTTTACATAATCCTCGAGATTATCATTGAGCAGAACCTGAACTGGTCTGGTTGTATAAACACTGGTGGCAGGAGTTTTTAAAGGTTAGGAATCCTACAGTGAGTAACTCATTTCCTGATTCTCCAGAACATGTCCACTGCCTACAGGCCAAAAGTCTGGAATGTAGAGGAATATTCTTCACTTGCTTAGATGGATAATGCACTAATAATCCTCAAGAAGCTTATCACTATCCAGACCAAAGCAATCAGCTTGATTAGCAATCCATCCACCACCTTCACATTCACTTTGTTCACTATCTTCATGCAGTCACAGCAGTGTGTACCATCTACAGATACCAGTCTTTAGTCAATCTGATTCATTCTACATGATATCAAGAAAATGTATGAGATGCTATATGGGAACTGTACGGGTACTGCAAAAGCCATATGCCCTGACAACATTCTGGCAATAGTATGAAAGACGTGCTCTAGAACTTGCTATGCCCTTCGCCAAGCTGTTCCAAATATAACTGTTAACCAAGCACAGCTACACACTGGCAATTACTGACAATGTGGAAACTTGCCAGATATGTCCTGGACACAAAAACAGGGCAAATCCAAATGGTCAATTACTATTGCATCTATCTACTTTCCAACAGCAGTAAAGTGATGGAAGATCTCATCAAGCAGCATTTGCTTAATAATGGCTTAATCACTGACACAGTCTGGGTCCCACCAGGGCCACTCAGTTCCTGACCTCATTTAAGCCTTGGTTCAACCATGGACAAATTGAGCTAAACTGCAAAGGCAGAATGAGAGTGACTGCCCTTGACACCAACACTGCATTTGACCAAGTATGGCATCCATGTTCACATGTGGCAAAACCTGGACAATACTCAGGCTTGGACTGACAAGTGGCAAGTAACCACAGAATCACCAGGAAATGGTTATCTCCAAAGAAAGAATTTAGCCAGCACTGGTGACATTGCAAGGCTTTACCATCAATATCCTGGTGGTTACCATTGACCTGAAACTGAACTGGATTAGCCATTTAAATACTGTGGCTACATTAGCAGGACATAGGCTATGAATCCTGCAGTAAATAATTCTTCTCCCAACTCCTCAAAGCCTGACAATTTCCTGAGTGGTACAAGTGAAAAGGAATACTATTGAGTTACCTGTTGGGTGCAGTTTAAACAACACCCAAGTGCTTGACACCATCCAGAATGAAGCAGCCTGCTTGATTGACAGCATTTCAACAAACGTTCAGTCCCTCCAACTCTGATGGTCAGTTGTAGCAATGTGTAGCATCTATAGGATGCACTGCAGAAATTCACCAAAGTTCCTTCCAAACCCAGAACCACATCCACCTAGAAGGACAAGGGCAGCAGGTACAGGGGAACACCACCACTTACAAGTTCAGCTCCAAGCTACTCACCATCCTGACCTGGAAATATATCTCTGCTCCTTCACTGTTGCTCATTCAAAACCCTGTAACTCCCTCCTAACAGCACCGTGGATTACCTACAGCACATGGATTGCAGCTGTTCAAAAAGGCAGCTCAAGGACAACAAGAAATGGGCAATAAACATTGACCAAGCCAGTAACATTCAAATCCCATAAATGAAATGAAAAAATTATATTAAGCATGGATTTTAAAATACTTCTAGATTATCTATGTTGTTAGAAATGCCTGCCACTTGACAGGCATGAGTATTGGAATCTTCCATGCTGAACGATTAAGATAATTATTCTAAGTGTCATTAAGAAGTGTAATGTTTTGATTAAAATCTACCTCTCTTGAAACTCTCTGACATTTATTGTGAGCCATTAAGGCATGGGAGCTTTTCTGTCCAAGTCCAGAGCCCTTGTTACATTGCAGCAGTGGTTACACTTCAAAAAACACCCCATGCTCTCAAAAGCACTTTGCGACGACCGTGTATCATGAAATGTGTTGTATAATTGCAAGTCTTTCTTACTTCTTTTGTTTCCTTCTGCACACCCACATTCATGCCTAACAGATTCTCGCAACCCTGTCTACCCTAGTGATAACACCAGATGGGAATAGTACTTGGCTTGACAGCAAAATCTAATCCTGCACTTCACTGGCATTTACACTATGTGCAGTTTACAATTGTATTCATTGGATAGCTCTCCAGAATATGAGATTTTTATTTTCTTTCCCAAGCAACGGCCTAATCCAACTGTAAAATTTTCATGACTGTCCTAGTTGAAAACAGCAAACTCAGGGCAGATCAAACCCGTTCTGAGCTGTATGATTCAATATCACATCATTCACTGTGAAGAATCAGATAACCGTGCAAAATGCATTGTAGTGCGTTGATTGAGCTCCTGTGGGTTGTTCCATGGATTGGAGTCTGGTTGGGATATTTAACCGGTTATTTGGATTTTTGGGTGATTGGTTAATCTTTTTAAAGCTATGACTTAGTTTCTGTTTGCCACAAAATGTGATGTTTCAAAATGGGAAGGATGTGTGTCATTTAAACAGTTTTAAAATAAAGGGTCACCTATTTAGAAAGAAGAAGATACTGTTTCTTCTGAGAGGTTGACTCTGATTGGAACTCTCTTCCTAGAAGAATGGTGGAGGCAGGGTCATTGAATATTTTTAAGGTAGAGGGAGACAGATTCTTCACTATTGAGGGAGTCAACTATTATTGGGGAGAGGTGGGGAAAAAGAGGAAGATGTAACAAGATCAACCATGATCCTTTTTGATTGCTCAAGCAGTCTTGAGGGGCCAAATAGTCTCCTAATTTTTTTGACCACTTAATGTTTAGATTATATAAAAGATATCAGATGTACAGATCACTGCATGGATATGGAGATGGACTGTGTTTGAAGGTTGGGAGAGCTCTTAGGTGAAGGGCCCACAATTGGCTACTAGGGGATAGGTTGGGCCTGGAGAATGACAATCCCATGTGGTGGGAAAGGACACCTCATTGGCCAGGCAGAACAAAATGTCGGGGATGGTTGAAAAGGGAGGTTGCATCAAATGAAAATGAATCCAATTGAAGAGTAAACATCTCCTTCCTTCAAATTGGCATGGAGCACTCTTCCTGGTGGAAAAATATGCAAAGCAGTGGGTTTGAGATATGAATAGACCCAACCAGGGCTGGCAATTTAACAGAGATAACAGGAACTGCAGATGCTGGAGAATCCGAGATAACAAAGTGTAGAGCTGGATGAACACAGCAGGCCAAGCAGCATCTTAGAAGCACAAAAGCTACTTGATATTTCAGGTCTAGACCCTTCATCAGAAATGGGGTAAGGGGGAGAGAGGGAGGCGGATCTGTTCTAATGTGGGCACAGTGCCCATATCCCCAGGGAAGCAAGAAAATCACACAGATACATAGTGGGGAACTCTTCATCCTGCACTGTCTCCATCTCCACAGTTGTTGGCACTGCGTGGAATCTATCAGTTCCCCCCGAAATTAAAGATTGACAATTGAGCAAAGAAAAATTAATTCTGCGCCTCTGCCAGAGGGCGTAGCGGAAGAATATTTACAAAGGAGATGAAAAACCACAAGAAGTAGGAGCAGAAGTGGAGCCTGCTCCACCATTTGATGAGATCAACGCTGATCCTCAACTTCCCTTCTGACCAAGGGGTGGTTAACTTTAATTTTCGAGTGCGCCTTATTTTCAGCATCAATTATTTGAACTAGAGCTGGCTGCTTTCTGTTTTATGATTCGTAGTTGTTTCGTTTTCAATCTCACTATTCATAAAGTTACTAATTCTTGAAAAGATGAATTACACAGTATGTTGAAACAAATCAAATGAGCATTCCCGCCTTCTCTCCCATTAAACTGTGTGCTTGACTATCCTGGGGCTCTTAAGCAATACGAACACAACAGAGCTGCCGCACTGTGCTTTTCTTGGTCACTGGGTTCAAAATGAAGACAAATATCGAAATCCTACTTTTCGCCTTATCGCTCCGAACACAGCGGGCGACTGAGGTGCTGCGCGGCCCGCTGTGTTCATCCAGCTCCACACTTTGTTATCTGAGACACCCCGCCTCAATACAATGACTTTGCACTTTCAAACATTCTGCCTTTAATTTGGCGTTTGTTTAAATACGAAAAGGAATACCGTACATTGCCGGTCTGAACGACAGCCGTCTAACTGAGAATACTGAAAGCAGATAAGAGGCTCCTGACATTCTAAATTCGAGTCGAATTGAAAAGCACGTGTCAGGCTGGATTCACGCCTTTCGTCCAAGAACCTGCGCAGCATTGCAGCAGTCTAAGCGGAATCATTCAGCTTCAACTACCTTTCCTGTTCTCCTCCTCTGATTATGTAAAAATCATTTGGCGGGGTGGGCGAGAGAAAGTTTCAGGTTTGCTTTGGCCCAAAAGTACCTTTGTTTAATTATAGGCATGTTTAACCTGGCGGAATACTATTGGAATCAGTTGTTCTGTCTGCGTCCAGCCAATTTGGCCGGCTCTGTCTCTCTCACACACACACACACACACACCACTTGAAGCTCTCTCACGCCCTCTGCATATTTTACTTCCCGGCTCCTATCAGCCGAGCCGCTTCGTCACTTTCCGTTCGCTGTCTCCACTCTATCAGTGGCTGGGTACAGTTCCTGGACCAAAACCTTTCTTGCATTTCTACAGACCGCTACTTCTCCCTCTCACTTTGGTAAGTGCAAGCTCTCTTTTTGTTATCACCCACCCACCATCTGTTTTAATAGACCCCCTCCCCTCTGGCTCAATAGTCCTAGAATGACCTCGTTGAAATAACACACATCCATATCCCACCCTAGACCCGATTCTATTCAGGCAGCGAACCTGTCAATTTAAGGATGGCTTTAAAATCTCAGAGACCAAATATCGTGTGTTTTCTCTTTTGCAATGTGAACCGCTATCCCGGATCTCTGCGATTACAGGAGCTGCCCCGGAGTATGTGTTTTTCTCTATATTTGGAAACTGACTTCTGAGCCTGACTTTGGGGGGGGGGGGGGGAACGCGGCGCTATTACCCGGAGCTGATAAGGGCGAGTCATTCCAAATGATCTCGTATTTTTTTGTTATTTGCTTGAATAAGTTAATTGACTCCCACCACCAGCAACCTGGGAGCTTTGATGTTTCGGGGGCTTCCCCCCCCGTCACGCCTAGCCGCTTCGTGTATCGGTTTGATGGTGTGTGTCGCTCTCGTTCAATTTTTAGCAACAGACCAGACGAGTCCAGGCCAGCTGTCAGTCTCTGTGAGCAGCAACTGTGTGTCAACTCCGGGGCAGCCCTCCCCCCTTCTCTCCCACCCCACCCCACCCCACCCCACCCCACCCCAGCAATAAATAGTGTTGGCAGATGACTGCCTCGATTCCCAAAGTCCACACTCTCGCTAAAACCTAGTTTTAAAAACGAAAAGAAAAATCCAGCCTGAAAGCCAGCACATTGACGGCAGAATGGTTTCTGACGCGAAATTGATCACATTAGCAATTGTGACACATTCTTTGCTGTACATTCATCAGCTTAACCTTCCCAGCTTTTATAGAAGTCACTCCATATATACTGTTCAGCATTTCATTTGAAAAATAGTCAATTTCCGGTAAAATTGCACGAAGTGAATTTTACTACAAAGTGGTGATAAATTGTGTTCACCATCCCCACTGTGTAATGCTGCAAGCCAGTGCAGTGATGAATGATGTTCGAGGAAGGAGATAGCAAGAACTGCAGATGCTGGAATCGGAGACAACAGTGTGGAGCTGGAGGAACACAGCAGGGCAGGCAGCACACTTAAGTGCCCTGACCCTATAAGTCGACTTTCCAACTCCTCCGATGCTGCCTGGCCTGCTGTGTTCCTCCAGCTCCATCTTGTGTTGTCCCTTGTAATCTATGAAGTTGTTTTTCAACTTTACCCATCAAGGTAGAGGGTTTAAACCTGACCCTTTCTGGAAAAAGTGACTGACTAGTTGGATAGAGATATGTAACATCAGGGTCTTTAGAATGTTACAGAGATAGTAGGAACTGCCGATGCTGGAGAATCTGGTATAACACAGTGTTGAGCTGGATGGACACAGCAGGCCAGCAGCGTCAGAGGAGCAGGAAAGCTGACGTTTCAGAAGGGTCTAGACCCAAAACGTCAGCTTTCCTGCTCCTCTGATGTTGCTTGGCCTGCTGTGTTCATCTAGCTCTACACCTTGTTATGTCAGGGTCTTTCGAATGTTATTCATGTATTATTGTTTAAAGTTGTGTTGCTCAAAGCTGCTTGTTTGTCCTGTTATTGGGTTTAGAATGATTCGACCCTGAGCGAGTTAGTGGGAAAGAGAGAGCTTCAGAGAGAGATCCACGTTTTGCGCATATGGTTGAGATGATGGAATGTAATTATTACAACTGCACAGACACAGCAGGCACTTTGCTGTTTGTGGCATTTTGCAGTGTGCAATGAGATGCATTACCAGTTGTGTTATTTTTGGAAAGAAAAATAGTGTAACATCTGAGATGAAATCACAAAATATTGGAAATACTCGCAGCGGAGGTGATGGCCTTGTAAGTATTATAGCTAGACTATTAATCCACAGACCAGGTCAAATTATTGGAGGCATGGTGGCTCAGTAGGTAGCACTGTTGCTCTCAGCACCAGGGATCTGATTCCAGCCTTGGGTGACTGTCTGTGTAGAGTTTGCACATTCTCCCTGTGTCTGCTTGGGTATCTGCCAGGTGCTCTGGTTTCCTCCCACAGTCCAGAGTTGCATAGGTTAGGTGGATTGGCCATGCTAAATTGCCCAAATTGTCCTCGGATGTGTAGTTAGGTGCCTTAGCCATGGGAAATGCAGGGATGAGGTAGGAAGATGGATGTGGGTGGGCTACCCTCTGGATGGTTGGTGTGGACTTGTTGGTTTGAATGGCCTGTTTCCACACTTTGGGGACTCTATGAAAAAAATTCTGTCATAGCAGAGAGTGGAATTTTAATTCTACAATAATCTGTTCATGATGACCATGAAGCCATCACTAGTTGTCAGGAAAACCCTGTCTGGTTCACAAATATCCCTCCAGGATGAAATCTGCTTTTGTTACCTGGTGTGTCTACATGTGACACCAGACTGAAGGCAGGGTGGTTTAATTCTAACTGCTTTCTGGGTATTAGTAATGGGCAATAAATGCTGATCCAACCAGTGATGTCCACATCTCATTAATGAATAAAAAAAGTTCAGCCAGCATCTGTGGACAGAGACAAAGTAAACAATCGTTTTGGCTTAATGATCTTTCAGTGTTATTTTGGAAGTTGACTTGGACAGTAGGGTTTTTTGAGTAAAGGAATGAGCCTTTAATCCTTGCTTAAATCACTGGAACAGACAGACAAGGTCTAGCTTACATTGTCTGATCATTGTTAGGAGTAGGCATTTCAAGATTGCCTCCACTGTTCAGTATCATGGCTGATCTGCCCCAACCCCAATTTGCCACCTGCCTACCACACCCCTTGATTTCCTGAGGTAGAGAATGCCAAAGATTCCAGATCCCAAGTGTACACATTTTTCGTCTGAGACCTAAATGATTGGCCCCAGAGAGAGTGTGTGTGTGTCTGTGTGTGTGTCCACCCTGTCAAGTCCCTCAGAATCTTATATGTTTCTGTAAGATCACTTTTTCAGATCTCTAAAGGCTAGGACGTCCAATTTAGAAACATAGAAAATAAGGAGTCTATCAGACCCATTGTCTTACACACTGATTATAGCTGATCCTCTGGTTCAACACCATGCTCCCACCATCTCTCCATACTCCTTGAAATCTTTAGTGCCTAGAAATCCAACTTTTTCTTTCCTGAGCAACGACAACAACAAAAACAGACGTTGCTGCAAAAGCTCAGCATATCTAACAGCATCAGTGAAGAAAAGTCAGAGTTAACGTTTTGGGTTTGGTGACTCTTGTTTGTTAAATATGTTTAGTGATTTGGGCTCCACGGCTTTCTGTAGTTAAAAAATCTACAGGTTCTTATCCTCTGAATGAAGGCATTTCTTCTCATCTCAATCTGAAATGGTAAATTGCATGTTCTTGAGACTAGGGCTTCCTTGTCCTGAAAACACCTGTACCACCATTCCCCACCCCCACCCTGGCTGGGATAATCTCAATGCTGCAGGCCATTTGTCCACCCTGTTATAATTTTATTTGTTCCAATGAGATCCTCTCTCATTCTTCTAAAATCCAGTGAATGCCAGCCCAGTCAATCCAATCTTTCCTCATATTGACAAACCTGCCATTTCAGGAATCAGTGTAATGATCTTTGTTGCCCTCCCTCTATTGCAGAAATAACCTTCCTGTGGTAAGGAAATCACAACTGTAAGCATCCTGTCATCGCAAGACAACCCTCTCAGTCCAGGCACTACTCTAGGGAAGCTTGCAGCATGGTCTCCCAAGTTGTGTATAGCCTCCGATGAATATGGAGACCGAAACTGTGTGTTGAGTGCTTCAGATGTGATGTCAAAAAACTCCATGCAATAGTTCCTTGTTCTTGTACTCCAGTTCTGTATTCCATTTCAAATAGTGCAGATAAAGTTTGGAACACCTGGGGTAAGGCATAAACTAACACTCTTGGATTTGTGGGTACTATTAACTGGGATTAATCTGTGAGTCTGTGCTGTTAGCACCGAGCATTGACTTAATGGTGCAAATTAAGTAGAGTTCTCTTTAATCATCTAAATAACTGGAAAATCAGGTGTAATGTGTGCCTGAATATCTGACTACATATTCACCTTGTGGCTAAAGTTACATATTTCCACCTTTGTAACATCGCTTGATTTGGTCCCATCCTCAGCTCATCTACTGCTGAAGCTCTCATCCGTGTCTGTTATTATTTTTGGACTTGCCTATTTAAGGCATTGTCTTGACTATCTCTTTTCCTTCAGTAGGCAACATGGCTGTCATATTTACCTTTATATCACGGTACTTTTAAAAAAGTAACTCTGCCTTGAATGACTTCACAGACATTTAAAGCAAGAAGGTGTTGTGTAATACAATTTCTTTCTTTTAGTATGTTCACTGTGAACTTCCTCAGGATTCCTGGTATCTCTGCCATTTGCAATGGTCAGTTGGGAATAATCCTGAGCAAGTTCACAGTGAATATACTAAAGGAAAGAAGTTGTATTACACAACACCTTCTTACTTAAAATGTCTGTGAAGTCATTCAAGGCAGAGTTACTTTTTTAAAAGTACGGTGATACAAAGGTAAATTTACGGTCATCCAAGTCTCTGCCCATGTCTTTGACTAAGACCCATTCACACATCAGCCCCGTTATTGCTGATGTAAGTAAACGTGACTAAACATTGCTTAACTTTTCAAATTTCACGTTCATTCGCGGGTTCAGTTTCTTCTATCTCTGCTATTTTCTTGTGCCTTAAAAACCTCCAACATCTTCACACTCCTGCAGTTCTGGCCTCATGGGCACCCCTGTTTTAAATTGCTCTGATCTTGTTGCAGAGGGGTTCAGCTTCCTGGACCGTAAGTTGTGTAATTCTCTTCATAAATCTCTGAGACTCCCCACTTTAATTCCTACCTCTTCAAGTTGCTACTTAAAACCTAGCTTTGACCAAACTTTTGGTAATTTAGACTTAATAACTCCTTAAGTGACACAGTGTTATATTTTCTGTTCTGTCAGCATTTTTTCTATGTTAAATGCTGTATATAAGTGCAAGTTATCATTGAAAATGACTATGGATAATGTGAGAACATAACAGAAATGGTTGTAGACGTTAAGAAGGATATAAATGACATTACATCTTTGCTAACACAGCATCAATCTGCTAATTTTGGTAAAGAAGTGCCATAAAGGGAGGAGGGAGGGGAAGAAATAATCTGGAATTGCTTTGCAGGTTTTTCCTGTTTAGCTGCTGTAACTTTAGCAAAAGAATGGTAGAAACCCAGATTCCTGGTATCACTGCCAATTGCAATGGTCAGTTGGGAATAATCCTGAGGAAGTTCTGTGAATATACTAAAAGAAAGAAGTTGTATTACACAACACCTTCTTACTTAAAATGTCTGTGAAGGCAGTCAAGGCAGAGTTACTTTTTTAAAAGTAGTGATACAAAGGTAAATATGACAGCCATATTGCCGATTGAACATTCCACAAACAGCAGAGTGATCACTGATTAGATAGTCTGTGCTAGGGGCCAGACTCCCCACTCTTCAGACAGTGTCAGGCCATCTTTTGTGTCCATGTGAGGGTAAGTAGGCTTTGATTTCACATTTGAAAAGTGGCACCTCTGACAGTCCAGCACTCCCTGAATGTTGCACTGAATTGTCAATCCTTGATAAGATTAAACCATCCTATCCTAATCCCCACATACTTTAAAGGCATCATTGGTGTATTACAGGAAGGTTTAAGATGTAACAGGTACAGCATTATAGGGCAGGAAAGATTTCACTGTGCATAGAACTTCTCCGTTGTGCCTGTAGCATAAAATTTGAAAGCCTCAATGACTTTCATTGCCACCAGTTGTAGGTGGATGATCTTTTTCAGGATTAATGTTTTATAAATGCTGCATGTCTTTTTATTCCTGCACCTGAGCTTCCTCCATGCCTGTGCAAGTCAGTCTATTTGAGCACTTGATTTTTGCAAGTTGTCAAGTTCCCGTTCTATCCCAGAGTGCTTCCTCCTCAGTAATAGGCCCTCCAGTGGACTGTGCTGTGGGGGATGTGCCTCAGTATAGCACTTTTGTTACTGAGTGAGCAGATTGTCAAACTCCAGCTGCAAAGATCAAAAAACAAGAAGTGTTGTACTGAGGTGGTGCTACTTTGCCAAAGGTGCTGTCATTTGGATGAGAAATATAGATGTAAAGATTATAGTTGCACTATTTCATAGAAGAGAGGGTGTTCTGATCACTCTGAACTGAAATGGATTGACTGGTCTTTATCACAACTGTTTGGGGGAGCTTGCTATATGCAACTTGGCTGCAGCGGGTCTGAGATTTATACCAGGCATTAATTCATTGGCTGTAAAGCATTTTGGGATGCTCTGTGGTGTTGAATGATGCTACATAAATACAAATATTTTTAAGTTCATCTTATTTGGCTGAAGATTGTTTTGCTCTATTGCTTTATTTCATTAACTTCATATATTTTCTGTTAACACCATATATTGCAGGCTTCACCCTGAGCAAAGCATTTAATTTTTAGCTACACAGTTCACTTGGTTCCAGAATTAATAAACCAAACAGGGAAACTTGTTTCTTACTCACATTTTGCTGATTATTGATGATTTCTATTATAGAAGTGTAGGAATCCTCAGGGTAGTCTGTTAAAATTGTCTACTTGTATCTCTGTTGTATCAGGAAAATAAGAAATTGCACTAGCAAGTGAAGCACTGAGGTTCAGTCTGAGATGAATGGTCTACGAAAATTCAGAGTGGTTATGTTACTCTTGTATATCACATTAAGACCATACATGGACTGCAGTGGACAGGTGAGATTTCCATATATGGGGGCATGGAGAACATACAAAAATGATATTGTAGAAGAATACCTGAGTGGAGAGGTTGTACTGATCAAGAACGATTGAACAATTCGGGCTTGTACCTCCTTGAAGAAACATTTTGGAGATGATCTGATGCAGTTCTTCAAATTTATGGAAGGAAAAGGTGTAGGGGGAGAGTATGTTGCTATTGTGGGCTCCCATAAGTTTGATAGGGAATCCAGGAGAAGCCTCTTTATTCAGAATGTGATCTTTGTGACCACTTGAAGTATTTCAGATGAATAACGTTGATGCACTTAAGCAAAATTTTAGATAAGCATGGGAGAGAGAAAGGAATAAATTACTGCTGGAATCTGTACTGAAAACAGCAAATGCTGGAGATCACAGTGGGTCAGACAGCATGAAGAGAGAGCAAAGCAACATTCAGAGTTTCGATAACACTCTGATGAAGAGATGACCTGCTGTGATCTCCAGCATTTGTTGTTTTCAGAGAGCAAGGAATATTGGTGAATAGATATGGTGATGGGGTTAGGTGAGGAAGAGTGGGAGGAGGCGTGTATGGAACATGGGCAAATGACCTGCTTCTGTGCTATAAATACATTGTACTACTTTGCCTGCTTGTGAATTTTATCCACACAGTTATTTTCTCAACCATTAAATGGATTCTTACAGATAAGCTATTGAACAACTCCAATTTATTGTTTGGAGCTTGCTACCTGTATGTGTGTGTTTTGGTTAAATATTCAGGACTCATTGCTAACATAATTCATACATACAATTTAATTTAATGATATCTACAAATTGTCTGCCCCTTAGTTGATGATCACTGTCTATTTCTGAACAGCTTCTTAAGAGTCTCTCTCAAGTCATAGTCTTTCCCTGCAATTACAGGGATTCAGCAGCAGCTTTCATCAATGAACAGATTATTGCAATAAAACTCATTGAAAAAGAGATTTTCTTCATTAAAGGGCTTCTTGACGTCAAAAAATTGTAATAATAGGAAAAAAGCTGTGACTTTGGCACAGTTATACAAATTATGTGACAGTGTCCATATTTGGAACGAATATGTTGAATGTACAACTGATTGCCTTGAGCTTTCAAGATTACCAAAGTCCATTTTACACTTTTTCTTAATGCTGGTGTTAATTTGTGCAGAATCACTGTTCCTTTTGAGTGAGCTAATGTCTTTGTTAAAAGAACATGGCAGGATTTGGTACAGGCATGCTCACTTTTCAAATGAGAACTATGGTGGTAATTCTGACAGTTTTGAAAGCAGCAATTCGAGGCACTTTACTGGCTTCAGGATGACACTGTGCCTGACATCATGCTGCTGTCACATCCTAGATCAGCTTCGATCAATTGTGATATCATGGCTTCAGCTGAATCATGACAGATGTATTACGATTGTACATTTTTGGGTTTGGGTGAGGATCTTCAGCGTGTGGTCTTTCTCAAGGTTCTGATAATTAGGAATTATTCTACAGTATTTAATATGTTCATTGTAGTGGATACAAGGTTAAATGATCATTTTAGACAAACATTTTCGGCGATTAGAGAAAAGATGACATGGAGTAGAATTTTATCAGTGATAATGGGAACTGCAGATGCTGGAGAATCCAAGATAATAAAATGTGGGGCTGGATGAACACAACAGGCCAAGCAGCATCTCAGGAGCACAAAAGCTGACGTTTCGGGCCTAGACCCTTCATCAGAAAATCATCCCACTTTTTTTTTCTGATGAAGGGTCTAGGCCCGAAACGTCAGCTTTTGTGCTCCTGAGATGCTGCTGGGCCTGCTGTGTTCATCCAGCCTCACATTTTATTAAATGGGGTAGAATTTTCTCATTTTCACTTAGTGTTTTGTTAAGTGAGATGCATGTTGGCCGTAGCTTGCAGCAAGCTTTCTCTTGCTATTCTCTACTTTTCACTGGGCTGTTTGTGACTCTTCTTGTGGAATGGCATGGCAGGAGAGGGAAAAGTGCTTGCTGTTCTTGGGACATTGCGTGTTCACCTTGGTGATACTGTAAGCCCAAGTAAGCATCGCTTCAGTCGCTGGGAGGCAAAATCTGCCCCTCACACTCTGATGCGGGACCGCTATGGCACAGCCAGGGAGGCTGGCATTCTATTTTGTGGTCAAGGCCCTGGAGATGCTGATGGAGAAGACTGTCCTTTTATTCTACTGACTGTAGTGGGAGGCCACACTACCGGATGTAGCCAGCCTGCACTCGGCTAGTGACCAGGGTCAGTGCTATGTCTGGAGTTAGAAGGAATGACCAGCAGTTCAGAAAGAAGGCCAGTGATGATCTGTGTTCCTCAGAGGGAAGTGCCCCCTTTTCTCCGTGCTATTTCACACTCACCATCCAGTCTAACTCTGTCACTACACACACATCTCAATAAAGGTCATAGATTACAACTCTGTGTTGAATGCATCGTGTCCAATCAAGAGTTTTCATTCCACCAAACCCCCCCCCCCCTCCCCCAACCCCAGTCTATGGACTGGTTTCACTTCTCTTGTCCCCTGCGCTTCCTGCTCACTCACTGGGGCCACCCCATACCCCTCGCTGCTGTATCATCACCAACTGCTCTTCCTTCCACCTCCAACATACTCAATCCCTCTCTTTATCTCATTGCAGGACAACCTGGCCCATTAAGCCTGATCTCTCCATGGAACTGTCTGTGGATTTAGCTGTAGTCCCCAGACTGCTTGAGCAGCAATTCCCTGGACGGGAATTGGATGTGGCCCTTGCCTGACTGTGGCAGTGCCCTGTGATTGATTGCAGTTCCCCTTTTGATCTGAACACAGACAGCATCCCTTTTGATGTTTAGATCTGGTCATTTAGTTGAAGCACATGCAGTGTTTTTAGTGGGTAGCCTGCCTTTGTGTGCTGCAGGAGTGATGTTGATGTGGCACCATCCTTTACAGCAACACATCTACCCCTTGACTGTTCAGTTCTTCCCATCCTGTCAAACTGGTTGCTTCTCCTCCTGCAGTAGGGAAGCAGTGTGAAATATATCAAGACTGGCAGTCTCCAAGTTGGTGAGTATGCAATCAGAAAGCAAGCTAAGAGCCATAGGATGAGTGCGGTATAGATGAATGAGGTGTGTGTGTGTGTGTGTGTGTGTGTGTGTGTGTGTGCATGGCTGTGTGCGCAAAGCAGCCTGGCAAATGTAAGCAGGTATGTGTACCCCTGAGTCCCAAAGTAAGATGTTAATTGGTGTGAGTTGCTCTGAGATGAACTGCAATGATGTGGAGAGGCTTGTAGGGGTAAAGGGTGGAGAATGGTGGGCATGGATCATACAGGAATGTTTTTGTGGAGACATGATTGGATCTTGTCCAGGACAGGCTGTCAGCAATGACACAGCCATGAGGCATCCGCTCTGAGTTACATCTTGTGGAACTTGCATTGTCTAAAGTCTTGGAAGAAGGGAAGAATTGGAAGTGGTGCATAAATAATGAACATAGATCATAGAACAAAGAACAGTACAGCACAGTGCAAGCCCGTTGGCCTGTGATGTAATGCCAACCTATTATCCTACTAACATTAATCTACCCTGCATACTCTACATTTTACTATACCCCATGTGCTTATCCAAGAGTGGCTTAAAATTCTCTTAAAGTACCTAACTCCATGACCACTGCTAAAAGTGCATTCCATACGCCCACCATTCTGTGTGAAGAACCTACCTCTGACATATCCCCACTACCTTCCTCCAATCTCCTTAAAATTATGCCCCCTCGTAATGAGTGTACTGTTAATGGAATGCAAGTGCATGGAAATGTTATGGTCGATGCTCAGTAGAGACATTCTGAAGTCAACACTTCAAGCTTAATAGGAAAATATGAAAAAAAACTCA
Source organism: Stegostoma tigrinum (assembly GCF_030684315.1). Taxonomy (NCBI): domain Eukaryota; kingdom Metazoa; phylum Chordata; class Chondrichthyes; order Orectolobiformes; family Stegostomatidae; genus Stegostoma; species Stegostoma tigrinum. Next base: position 30,685,648 of record NC_081380.1, read on the forward strand.
ATGTTTAGATACTGTATTTTTAATTCTCGCCATATTTTCCCAACTTTCCCAACGTGCCACACCACAGCAAGGAGGGGAATTCTGCTATTAAATATTTTCTTCATGAGTTGCTCATTATAGATCTTAAAAAGCTTAGAAAAAATGTGCTGAAGCTGAAGTATTTTGAAGACTTCACACCATCATTAGGCTGGGGAATGGGATCAATTTTGTATCAGCAGTTAAAATTGAGGTGACATTATTTCACTCTTGCACCAGGAAGTCCTTACAGTTAACAGCACAAGAGTTGCAGAATTCCATTGTTGGCTTGTACCTTAAAATTGATTCTTTGTAATCAGCAGAACTGTGGATGCTGGAAATCAGAAACAGAAAGAGAAATTGCTGGAGAAGCTCAGCAGGTCTGGCAGCATCTGTAGAGAGAAAGCAGAGTTAACATTTTGGGTCCAGTGATCTTTTTTGTGAAAGTTAACTTCATTTTTTCCTCTCTATAGACACTACCAGACCTGCTGACTTTTTCTAGTGATTTCTAGTTTTGTGTGGCTTTACGAGAGAGATGACTTTAATACAGGAGGTGAATGGCACTATTGATAGTCATGAGAATGTGTGCATTATGACTGAATCTTACATATAGGCTGATTCTGGTAGAAAAGAATATCAAATGATGACCTAGTAAATTAGGATGATGTGTAGTACAAGATGCTGTTTGGATTAAATTAATCAAACTTGGCTAAGACAGTGGTGAGGGAATTGAAATTAGTGTTGATCTTCCTGCATAGGAAAATGAAATTATTCCCCCCTTTATTCATTCATGGGATGAGGACATCACTGGTGAGGCAACAGTTATTGCCCATTGTGAATTAACCAGAGGGCAGTTAAGAGCTAGTCACATGTAAGCCAGACCTGGTGAGGATGGCAGATTTCCTTCCCTGAAGGGCCAGATGGGTTTTTCCCCAATAATAGGGAATGGATTCACGGTCATTATATTCTTAATTCCAGATATTTTATTGAATTCAAATTCCACCATTTGCCATGGTAGGATTTGAACCAGTGTCCCACAGGCATTATCTAAGTCTCTGGATCAAGAGTCCTATGATGATACCACTAGGCCATTGCCTCCCCCCAATTGAAAGCTTGCACTTTTCACCTTTATGTGCCAGTATCCATTAGAATGTGCTCTGACCAGGTACAGAGAGGTGAATCAGCTCCTCTCTTTACAACCTTCCCTGGTGGCAGTGATAAAGATTTGTTATTTTTAGAACAAGCCTATAATCTCTCTCCAACCAAAATGGAGATAGCTAATTTCTACTGTAGCAGTAAGGAACCAATTTCAATGTTTCATTGAAAGAAAGCAATTTTATTATTTGCTAAACTTGGAAAAATGATAAAGACACAATGTCAAGCATATGGTCTCTCTCGCGTGTGGTCTCGCTGTCTCGCACACGCACACGCACGCACGTGCACTGTCTCTCACGCACACTCTGTCATGCAGACGTGCCCACAAACAGATGCTTACGAAGTTAAAAAGTGGCTAGCCCCCAAAAGAAAAGGAAAGTTAGAATATGTAGGTGGTTTTAACCTGACACTATGATTGTTGAGATCGTACCATCTAAACAATTAGTGAAAGAAACCGTTGCTGTTATGCTTTGAGTTCTCAATCATTTAGTGTTCTTTTTAATCCGCTTTGACACTGGGTGCTTTTCTTCTTCAGTGACAAAGAGAGAAAGTTCATCAACTTTTTAGTTCTGTGTCTTTAGTTAATTTCATCCCTCTTTCTCTGCCAAAGGAAACAGCTTCATTTATATGCTTTGATGCATTCCCATATCTGAGTTTATTGTTTCCAAGCTTAACACTTGCAGATAATGTTTTCATCACCAACGTGCAAACATTCTTATCAAGGTGTAAAATAAAAATAGGAAAACAAAAATGAAAGAACTAAAAATGTTGGAAATCAGAAAGAAAAGCAGAAAATGCTGGAAAAATTCAGCAGGTCTGACAACATCTGTGGAGAGAAATTAGAGTTAATATTTTAGATCCTGTGACCCTTCTTCAAAAATGATGGTAGCTAGGAAAATTTTGTTTGTACATTGAAGAGGGTGGGTCAGAAGTAAATGATAGGTGGAGATGGAGCCCAAAGAGAGAGAAAAACAGTTAGACAGATAAGAGTGGATAAGCGTTAGCCTAGGAGGATGAATATCAGCTAATAGGGACTATTACTCACTAACAATCGGTTGTGTGTAACAGCAGACCATGTGATAACAAGGCCTGGTGTGTGGGGATAGGGGATAGTGTCCAGAAGTCTACAGAGTTCCCAAGAGGACGTGAAGTGCTGTTCTTCCAGCTTATCTTGAATAGAAATGGAGCATTGCAGCAAGCCTGAGATGGAGATGTTGGCTAGGAAACATAACTATGTGTTGAAGCGGCAAGCAGCTGGAAAATCAGGGTTTTTTTGGCAGACAGAACATGTGTGTTCAGTGAAGTGGTCACCCAGTCTATGCTTTGTTTCCCCAGTGTAGGGAAGACCACATTGCAGGAAAGTGCAGGTGAAGTCCTGTTTCACTTTGGATACTGAGGAGGGAGCAAATAAATGGGCAGGCGTTACGCCTTCTGCGGTTGCAGAGGAAGGTGCTGTGGGGTGTTGTTGGAAGTGAAGGAGGAGTGGACTAGGGTGGCCCAGTGGGAATGGTCCCTGCGGAAGGCTGACATGGGAAGGGAGGCAAATATGTGTCTGGTAGGTGGCATCTCACCATAGGTAGTGGAAATAGCAACTAATGGTTCACTGGATGTGGCTACTGGTGGGATAGTAGGTTAGATAAAGAGGGATCCTATTGTTATTGTGGGAGGGAAGAGAGGAGGTGAGGGCTGAAGTGTGGGAAATTGGTCAGACCCACTGAGGGTCCTATAGTGCTGGGAAATCGGGAGCTGAGGAAGCTGATCTACATTTCAGAGGCCCCCTTATCGAAATTGGCATCATCAGAACAGATGCAACAGAGACAGAGAACTGTGAGAATGGAATAAACTCTTTACTGGAAGCAGGGTCTGAGGGTGTCTCGTCAGTTGATCTATTTGTAGGGATGTTGGTGGCCAGCCTATCCCTAGAAAGGGAAACCGAGACGTTCATGAAGGGAAGAGCTGGAGATGGACAAGGTGAAGGTGAGAGGGGGTGGAAATTGGAAGTGAAATTTATAAATTTTTTCAATTTTGAATGAGAGAGGGAAGCAGTACTGATGATATCATCGATATACCAGAGAAAGAGTTGTGGCTGGGGCCCAGAATAGGACTGGAGCAAGGAACATTTCACATACCCCACAAACAGACAGGCATAACTGTGGTCCATGTGGCTATCCGTGGCCACACTTTTGACCTGAAGCAAGCGAGAGGTATTAAAACAGAAACTGTTCAGAGTGAGATGAACACAGCCAGGTGGAGGAGGGTGGTGGTGGATAGGGACTGTTCAGGCTTTTTTTCCAAGAATTAGCAGAGACCCCTGACACCAACCTCATAGGGAATGGACGTGTAAAGGGATTGCACTTCCAAGGCAATGAGCAGGTGGTTGGAGCTTGAAATTCTGAAACTGGAGTAAAGCCCCAGGAGAATTGCGGATATAAGTGGAAAGGGACTGGACAAGGGGTGAAAAAAATTGAGCTGGGGTAGGAGGAGATGGCTCTTCTGTTATGCCAGTCTCGTGGATAGTTTCCCAGTATTGTGCAGACTTTCAAGTGAAGATTGTCAATAATACAATGGGTACACAATATCCACGAAGGCATTTGCAACATTAGTTAGCACCTTCAGCAGAGGACGGAGGCTCATTTGAGAAATATTCTCCCAGTATTGTCAAGTTGCATGAACTCGAACAGGTTACAAATGGAGACAGTGTAATTAGCATCAATCACTCTGAATTCAGGACCATAGAAAATTGGCCAGTAGTGTAACAACAAAACGTAGAAGTCGTCAGGATAGTGGCGCGTAAATTATTGGGTTAATTTAAGAAAAGGAGGAAATAATGGGGCATATAATAGACAAATCTTGAATGAGTTGATGATTACCACTGGAGTTGTATTTTTTTAAAATATTGACTTGGCTGCAGTGGTAATGGTCTGAATTTTTTAGAGCCTCTCCAATTTGGGAAATGTATCCTTAGATTGTACAATCTCTTATTTAAGAGGATTTGTCAACTTTACATCAGTTAAAGGAAGTTCCTAAAATCTAACATCTGGAAGAGTAGCCTATCACTTGGACAAACATGAGTTGACTGAAGAATTATGCATTTGTGTGAGATAAGTCTTGTTTGACTAACCTATTTAATTCTTCTTGAGGTGGTCAGTAGCCTAGTGGATAAGGAGTGTTGTCTATGGGTCGTTAAAAGGTGTTTGAAAAGACTTTGCACAAGAGATGATCACCAAAATTATAAGTATTGAATTGGAGGTAACATTGGAGAAGTTTGGAGATTAGTTGGGAAGAGAAGAGCCAGCATAGGGATGCAGGGAATGCTTTGTAACTGGCATCGTGTGATCAGTGCTGCCTTGGGATTATATTTGTGTGTCGTTTTTTTTCAACATATTATTATAACCAGAGGAATCGCCCCTTTTGGTTTGAGGCCCTGTACAGTCATTAAAAAAGCTGAGCCAGTTCCCAGGTTTACTTGCGTGAAAGAGAGCATAATTTTCTTCCATATTAAACAAAAGAAAATAAGAAAACATACCATTCAGCACATAATGTTTTGATCCCAGCTGACATTACTACAGGGCAACTCGGATCCCAGAATGGCACTTGACTTGACAGATTCATTTTATTCTGATGTGGTGATGATTCATAGAAATGTAAGGTCAGAAGTCAGGATATTTGCTGAAGGGTGCACGATGTTCAATATCATTTGTGGTTCCCCAGACAAAGTATTCTGTGTCTAAATGCAACGGGGCCTGGACAACTTCCAAGTTTAGGCTGACAAGTGGCATGCAAGTGCCAGGCAATGACCCTCTCCAACAAGGAAAATTTAAGCATCGCCCTTTGACATTCAATGGAATTGCCATCACTGAATCCTTCACCATCAACATCTTATGGGAATCCTGCAAATTGCTCACCTCCTGTCTCCCCAAAGCCTGTCCACTGTTTCAAGGCACAAGGAAGGAGTGTGTTGGAATACTTCCTACTTGCCTGGATTGATGCAACTATCGCAGTGCTCAAGAAACTTGATACCGGGTCAAAACAGCCCTCTTGGTTAGTAGCACATCCACAAACATTTACTTCCTCCGTAGCTACAGTGTGTACAGTCTACAAGATGCACTCAAAAATTCACCAATGCTCTTTATAGGGGGCTATACAGCATGTGGACTGCAGCAGCTCAAGAAGACAGCTCACCACCAGTGGTTAGCACTGCGGCTTCAGCACTAGGGACCCAGGTTCGATTCCACCCTCTGGCGACTGTGTTGGATTCTGCACGTTTTCCCAGTGTCTGCGTGGGTTTCTGTTGAGTGCTTCACTTTCCTCCCCAGTCCAAATTTGTGCAGGTTAGTTGGATTGGCCATGCTAAATATTGCCCTGCAGTGTCCAGGGATGTAGAGGTTAGGAAAGCTCGCTATGACAAAAACCCCATGCGGGGTTATGCTGGTGGGAGTTAAGGTCTGGGTGGGATTCTGTTCGGCGGGTCAGTGCAGTCTCAATGGACTGAATGCATCTTTCTGTACTGTAGGGATGCGATGAACTAGAGATGAGCAATAAAATGCTGGCCCAGCCAATGACGCCCGTATCCCATGAATGAATTAAAAATAACGCAGGGTTGTGGATTTTACGACAGAAGTTTGTTACATTAAAAACACCCAAGCTATCTAAATATAGAACACAGTTTGAAAGATTGTGTTTTCCAATGAAGCATTCTAAAGGCTACTAAATATTGTGTTCAGCTAAATTTCACTAATTTTGCTGTCCTATTCAAATGTATGTATTTTCTTAAAATAACACAGTTCAAAATGTGCTTATGATTTCACAATTGTTAAAGGTCGTCACTTTTTTATTGAGAGCAGTTTAAGGATTGGAAACTTTGTTTGCAAGCATCTGTGTATTTGACTTTATGAAGTTAAAGTTCTGGTTTCCCTTTTTTCACAAGGCAAACATAATCTTTTAGGCATTTCCTCCTGGAGGAGTAATGATAGGTATCTGCTGGATCATGCAGTATTAAATTGAGTTTTTTCTTACTCTATATTCCATTGTTCTGCTATCCTGTCCACTTCATTTGTCCGAGTCAGGCATTCCCAAGAGCTAATAAATCCTTATCACATATTTGCAGCATTTAGCAATGGTCCAGGCTGGTTTCTCCAGTTTCTGAGTGTTATTGGTTAGCCCCAGGTCTGAACGTGATAGCGAAGACAAAGAGCTTGTTTGAAATTGCAGTATTATTTCCCTAACGATTTACCTGTGAATTTATTCTGCTTGAAACGTTCTCTCAACATTGTGCGTTTACGCAGGTACAGGAATAGGATTGTCAGTGAGATGAATGAAAATAGGCTAATGATTTCAAGGTGTGCATTTTGGTTGTGTTTGTAAAAGTGATGCACCGGTGAGATGGTAAAATGTTAATTTTTTTAAGGAAGTTCTTGAGCCATAGGCGAGGGAGGCCTTGGTGGGGTGAGGAAGGGGCAGTGGGGGGTGGAAGAGAGTAACAACAAAGAGGGAGGGACAAGTGGTTTGGTGGACATTCTGAGTCACAAATGACTATAATAGTTTTGATGTGTCATTGGGTTGCCAGCTCATTTCTCTTAAAACAATGAGCACAAAAAATTACTAGCAGAAAAACAAAGATTAAAATCCTTACAGGAAATTCTGATGAAACCTTTGTACCATTGTCCCCAGATGTCTGCAGCATAATCAGACTAAATAAAAGAGGTTACATACGTTAGCCTGATCTCCAGTTTGCCTTTAATACATTCAATTAGTCATAATTAGTGACCCTTTCAAGATGTTATTAATATTTATTGACACACGAGACAGTAATATTTCTGGAAGGTATGACATTGATTTGCAGGAATTCTGTTTCAGCTGCATTACATTGAATAAGCCAATCTAAAAGGAAACATCAGCAAAACAAATACGAATAAATTATAGAATCAAATGCAACGAAAAATTGAGGTCTCAGAAGTACACCCAGGACTATATTTGAACTAACTTGCGAAAACTATATGTTGATGCTTGCTTTCTGGCCAGCATTATAGCACTTGAAGCGATTATATAAAAGTGTTTAAGTTAAGAGTTCTTGCATCAGAAGAAGCCGTGATGACCAGTTTTATTTTCAAATATGTGTGTGCTTAGTGAACTTGCACAGTTTCAGTGATGGCAAATGAAAAGTTTACAATTTTGAGACCATTTGCTGTCAGTGACATAACGTGCATTATTCGTAAATTTCCAAACTTTGTCTAAAATCAATATGTTTATGTAATCCTACACAGCAATGGTATAATAAACATGTTCAATGTATTCCAAACATTGGGATGCATTTTTCGAACAAGTGCATTCATGAAATATATGGGATCTATAAGAATCTCTCTGACTCAGGTAGCGATTTGATGTTACCCCACATAACACAAAGAAAGCATAAAGTGATTATTTTCACTCTGTGATTTGTTAAAAATGCCATTTGGAGGTACTGTTTTCTTTCTGGATGATCTGTTAGACTAAATGTGCAGTAAGATTATGCTTGAGATTGAATAGGACATGTAGCTGCCTTAGCATAAAGTAAAAATACTGAACCTTTAGAACACTGAGTTAGTTTTTTTTCTGGGGGTCACTGCAAATTGACAGATGGTGAGTTTGGGCTACATTTTGGTGGATTTGAAAAAGATTAAGTTTCACTCGACTGTTCCCACCAAGGTAGAGTAACGTTTCATGATACATTGATGTAATGAAGCCCAAAGGTCCCAGATTAAATTGGCTTGCTGGATTCCCCAAACAGTTGTCACTTCAGAATCTCGGTTTCGTAATATTTTGAAAATTAACATGAAATATTGAAATTTAAACTTTTGGGAGGCAAACACAGTATTCCACAGGGGGGAGTAAATGGTGTGTAGCGACAATTGTCCACTGTTGAGTGTTGCTGATTCTCCAAGAATTCAGCGTTAGCGATATCCAACATTAGCTGGTAAAATAATCTGTAAAAGGAATGTGCTACGTTTATCATTTGGTCTTCTATGTTTTAATAGCTCTGTGTACGTCATTAACTTTTTTAATGCAGTTTTGTACTATTCAATGATGTCAATTTAAAAAGGAGGAATCTCCCTTTCTTTAGAATGTAAGAATTATAGATATTTTTTAATCAACCTGTTCAGAGGTAACAAAGTGTAGAGCTGGATGAACACAGCAGGCCAAGCAGCATCAGAGGAGCAGGAAGGCTGACGTTACCCTGGTGCAAGTGGGACTTGAACCTGGGCCTCCTGATTCAAAGGTAGCGACATTATCATGTGCCACAAGAACTCCTTGCAAGGGCTAGAGGGTTCTTTGCTTGTTTAAACATATTCTTTGTCACTGTTAATGTTAGTCACATGCAGAGTGTCTGTATATGCTGATAAATGGATGTTTGTCCTGATTGGAGGGCTAAGGCAAGTGGTACCTCCCAGGCATTAGCTCTGGGGCTTCAATCTTTCATCATCAATATTAATAATTTCAGTAGTTTAATAATTTAGGACCACCTTCAACCTTGGAGTGAAAGGAAGTCATCCTCTCTGAAAGGACAGCCTAAGAAATAGCAATGATTGGATGAAAGATGAGAGATTTGTATTTCCAATTCTGTAGATGCCACTAAATTAGAAGGTACATTAAGTTGTGCAAATGAGGGCAGGATGTTACACAGGGACATGGATTGTCAGTGGGCAAAAACATGGAAGATGATGTTTGCATACGAAAAGGACAAGCAGGAAAAGACTGGTTGGTCTATCGTTTGAATATGAGATCATCTACTTTGGACCTTAATTCAGAGTATATTCTAAATTTACTCTAATGAGCTAGAAACTGTGGAGATTTGAGAAGCCAAGTATACAAATTACTTAAAACTGGTAGACAGGTATATAAATGAGTCAAAAAAAAAGCTGATGGAATGTATCCCATGGGGTTAGATTACAATGGGAGGAAATAATGTTTTAATTGTGTAAAGCCTTGGTCAGACTCCATCTGGAGCCATCTGTTCAGTATTGGATACCATAGACCAGGAAGGATATGAGAGATAATGGGAACTGCAGATGCTGGAGATTCCAAGATAATAAAATGTGAGGCTGGATGAACACAGCAGGCCAAGCAGCATCTCAGGAGCACAAAAGCTGACGTTTCGGGCCTAGACCCTTCATCAGAGAGGGGGATGGGGGGAGGGAACTGGAATAAATAGGGAGAGGGGGGAGGCGGACCGAAGATGGAGAGTAAAGAAGATAGGTGGAGAGAGTGTAGGTGGGGAGGTAGGAAGGGGATAGGTCAGTCCGGGGAAGACGGACAGGTCAAGGAGGTGGGATGAGGTCAGTAGGTAGCTGGGGGTGCGGCTTGGGGTGGGAGGAAGGGATGGGTGAGAGGAAGAACTGGTTAGGGAGGCAGAGACAGGTTGGACTGGTTTTGGGATGCAGTGGGTGGGGGGGAAGAGCTGGGCTGGTTGTGTGGTGCAGTGGGGGGCCCAGCTATGCCTGCCTCTTTGTAGGAACAGTCCCTCTTCCGCACCTACACAGGCCCCAAACCCCACCTCTTCCTCCGGTACATTGATGACTGTATCGGCGCTGCCTCTTGCTCCCCAGAGGAGCTCGAACAGTTCATCCACTTCACCAACACCTTCCACCCCAACCTTCAGTTCACCTGGGCCATCTCCAGCACATCCCTCACCTTCCTGGACCTCTCAGTCTCCATCTCAGGCAACCAGCTTGTAACTGATGTCCATTTCAAGCCCACCGACTCCCACAGCTACCTAGAATACACCTCCTCCCACCCACCCTCCTGCAAAAATTCCATCCCCTATTCCCAATTCCTCCGCCTCCGCCGCATCTGCTCCCACGATAAGACATTCCACTCCCGCACATCCCAGATGTCCAAGTTCTTTAAGGACCGCAACTTTCCCCCCACGGTGATCGAGAACGCCCTTGACCGCGTCTCCCGCATTTCCCGCGACACATCCCTCTCACCCCGCCCCCGCCACAACCGCCCCAAGAGGATCCCCCTCGTTCTCACACACCACCCTACCAACCTCCGGATACAACGCATTATCCTCCGACACTTCCGCCATTTACAATCCGACCCCACCACCCAAGACATTTTTCCATCCCCTCCCCTGTCAGCTTTCCGGAGAGACCACTCTCTCCGTGACTCCCTTGTTCGCTCCACACTGCCCTCCAACCCCACCACACCCGGCACCTTCCCCTGCAACCGCCGGAAATGCTACACTTGTCCCCACACCTCCTCCCTCACCCCCATCCCAGGCCCCAAGATGACATTCCACATTAAGCAGAGGTTCACCTGCACATCTGCCAATGTGGTATACTGCATCCACTGTACCCGGTGTGGCTTCCTCTACATTGGGGAAACCAAGCGGAGGCTTGGGGACCGCTTTGCAGAACACCTCCGCTCAGTTCGCAACAAACAACTGCACCTCCCAGTCGCAAACCATTTCCACTCCCCCTCCCATTCTCTTGATGACATGTCCATCATGGGCCTCCTACACTGCCACAATGATGCCACCCGAAGGTTGCAGGAACAGCAACTCATATTCCGCCTGGGAACCCTGCAGCCATATGGTATCAATGTGGACTTCACCAGTTTCAAAATCTCCCCTTCCCCTACTGCATCCCTAAACCAGCCCAGTTCATCCCCTCCCCCCACTGCACCACACAACCAGCCCAGCTCTTCCCCCCGACCCACTGCATCCCAAAACCGGTCCAACCTGTCTCTGCCTCCCTAACCGGTTCTTCCTCTCACCCATCCCTTCCTCCCACCCCAAGCCGCACCCCCAGCTACCTACTAACCTCATCCCACCTCCTTGACCTGTCCGTCTTCCCTGGACTGACCTATCCCCTCCCTACCTCCCCACCTACACCCTCTCCACCTATCTTCTTTACTCTCCATCTTCGGTCCGCCTCCCCCTCTCTCCCTATTTATTCCAGTTCCCTCCCCCCATCCCCCTCTCTGATGAAGGGTCTAGGCCCGAAACGTCAGCTTTTGTGCTCCTGAGATGCTGCTTGGCCTGCTGTGTTCATCCAGCCTCACATTTTATTAACCAGAAAGGATATGTTGACTTTGGGAAAGACTCAGCACTGTTTCACCAGATTAGTATCATGGCTTAAAATGTCGGATTATAGTTACCACTTTCATAAAAGTGGTTTGTATTCATTTGAACGTCAGAGGTGAAAAACTGACCTGATTGAAGTGTTTAAACGTTAACAAGATTCAGTAGGATAGATAGTTGGAAATTCTTTACTAGAATGGAGTCAAAAGTGGGAGGACATATCTTAAAATTAGACCTAGACTATTCAGGAGCAAAGTCTGAATGCTCCTCTTCATATAGAGGGCAGGAGAATTCTGTAATTCACTCCCCCAGAAAGCTACAGATGATGAGCTTTCCAGACTGAGATGTATAGACTTTATTATCAGCGATACGGAACTAAGATGATGAATGGAGCAAAGGCAAAGATTAGTCATGATTTAATTGAAAGGCGGAGCAAGCTTCAGGACTTGAATGGCCAAAAGCTGTCTGAGTGGCAAAGCAGTGCCTTAGTTTTCTAAGCGATTTAGTATTGTAATCAGGTCTTAAAAGCACATCAGTAAATGTATTATTTATTTTATAGAGGCAAATAAATAATGATGTAACACACAGAAGCAGGAAATTTATAGTCGTCGCACCGTTCACGAGAAACGGAGCTATCTCCATCTGATATTGCAGAACTGGTCATTAGTTACGTCACTTCTGAGTTATAAGTAATATTCTATTTGGTTCCTCAGTAAATTCTGGCACAATGCCATTGTGGTGCCACGTAACAGTCTAGTTGACACTATGTCCCATCACTGTCACCACTGTAGTTAATTAAACACCTATAAAACTTTCAATTCCAATGAAAGGTGACATTTGCAAATGTAACTGGTAATTGTTCCACTATGTATGGAGCTGCTTTGTATTTTTAACACTTTGAGGTTTTCTTTCCAGCTTTCTCGGCTGTGTTGGGCAGCTGTCTGAAAAAATGCTCTTTCTTTTGTGTTATCTCCTGAAGAGATATCGTTACTTTGATAAGATATACTGGCACGCAGCTTATGAACCCATGCCATATTTTCAATATGAAATGTTTTTGCATCAGGATAGATTTTTATGTTAAATGTTTTTACAAGGTTTTATTTAAATCATATTGTCAGTAGATTGAACTTTACCTATTCCATAGCTGCTTCTATGAATGTAGTTACAGAATGGGAAAAGGTTGCCTGTTCTGTTAGAGATACTTGAGATAAAAGGAACTGCAGATGCTGGAGAATCTGAGATAACATAGTGTAGAGCTGGACGAACACATCAGGCCAAGCAGCATCAGAGAAGCAGAAAGAAAGGTCTAGGCCCGAAACGTCAGCCTTCCTGCTCCAATGATGCTGCTTGGCCTGCTGTGTTCATCCAACTCTACACCTTGTTATCTCTATTAGACATACTTCACTGTTTTACAAAGATGTAAATGCAGACCTTGTGTTGAGGTATCAGTACTACATGAGGAGCATGTAGTAGACAAAAGAAAAATATAGCCTGTAATTTTGTGTTTCTAAACTGTGAGTAGTCAATACATCTGTTCATAAAGCCAGTATTTATGGAAGGCTTTGACATTGCAAATCCATCAATAATTCCTCCCTCAAATGTGAATGTAGTATTTTGAGATAGCCTACAGAAGTTGATTCTTGTTCAAAATTGCTATTATAAGTTTGAAAGGCATCAAAGAGATTCAATTAAATGTGTCCAACCAACCTACCACAGGAATCAACAAAGTATTACCATATTGAATTACATACACAAAATGATTGAATGTATGTCAGAGGGAGTAATGATCAAAGTTTGTCTCACTTTAATCAAACTGCACTTTGAATAGCAATTCTGGTTACCAAAAAATTAGACTGTTGATTCGCAAAACAAGAAGAAACAACAGTTGGGTGATGGAAAAGAGTTTTATGGCTCATCTGCAGTGCCAGGGGATGAATATTGAATGTTTTGTTGATTGCTCGTTGGACATGTTTAATTAAGTCTCCTGGGTCCCTTTCAACATAATGATGGCAAAAATTGTGTCTGTAGGTAAGCTCACATTCACCTATATGATGGGCATTATTAAATATGGATATGAGGAGAAGACTCAAAATATTTCAGCCTGGAAAGGAGATATCTGAGTGGTAACTTTTTAAAATTGTTAAGGGTTTAGAACCTTGAATTATTGCACTAAATGGGAGGAAAAATAAGTGGACTTAGGTTTGGTTAGAGAAGAGTACTTATAGAACACATAAGGGGAAGTTCTTCTTCAACTGCAAATAGGGCCATTTATGGAATAAATTCCCAAATTGTTTAGCAGAAGCAAAAAGCTCTGAAGAAAGGAATTGAATAGTACATTGACAGAACCGAGGGGCATTGTGTTAACTTGGTTGGATGCATCAAAGTTATGATGAATGCTCTTCTTCGTGCATAATGATCCTCATGGCTATTCCAACTCCTTGATTTCAATGAATTCTTGGTCTTCTGAATAGTAGTACATAATATTCTTGTTTACTGATGGCATTGATTCAACGGTCAACTCTGCAGTCCTTTCCATGGAACTAAGTTTGTGCTCCAGCGCACAGGTGTGTTTCTTGATCTATTGACTGTTATTTTGATGAACTTAAGCACACTTACATTTATTGCATTTAAAAATATCAAATATTCTGTCTTCCTCAAGGTTGTTTTTGAAAGTGTCTGCTGACACCAGTCATCTGATGATGAATTCTGAGTGCATGATTAGTAATTTTGCAGATAACCCAAATTGGTATAGTGGATGGTGAAGAATTGATCTAAGAATAGATTGGGATGTGATCAAATGGAAAGGTGGGCTGAGGAATGGCAGGTGGACTGGCAGGTAATGTAGATAAATGTGAGGTGTTCCATTTCAGCAAGACAAACCAGGGTAAGACTTAACGCAGTTAATGGCCGGGCCCTGAGGAGCGTTATTGCACAGAGAGACTTAGGGGGGACAGGTATATAATTCCTTGAAAGTGGCATCACAGGGAGACAAAGTGGTGAAGAAGGCATTTGGCACACTTTCCTTCATTGGTCAGAGCATTAATTACAGGAGTTGGGATGTCATGTTACAGCTGTAAGACATACCAAGATATTGGTGTGGCTACATTTGTAGTCCTGTGTACAATTCTTGTTGCGTGCTATAGGAAGTATGTTATTAAACTGGAAAGGGTGCTTGAAAGATTTACAAGGATATTATCAGGGCTAGAGGGCTTGAGTTACACCTAGAAGCTAGATAGGCTAAAACATATTTTCGCTGGAGCACAGGAGGCTGACAGATGATCTTATAGAGGTCTACAAAATGAAGAGGGGCACAGATAATGTGACTAGCCAAGATTTTTCCCTAGGGTAGAGGAGTCCAAAACTAGAGGGTGTAGGTTCAAGGTCAGAGGGAAATGATTTTTTAAAATGTCTTTACACAGACAATGGTGCCTATTTGGAATGAGCTGCCAGAGGAAGTAGTAGCGGCGAGTACAATACGAAGTGATTAGGCTGGTACATGGATGGGAAAGGTTTAGAGGGATATGGGCACATGGGGCTAGTTCAGTTTAAGAAACCTTGTCCCTATAGATAAGTTGGGCTGAAGGGCCTGTTTTGGTGCTGTATGATTCTATGTAATAGCCACACAGTCTTTTGGAGAGAAACTCAAAGATTTCTTCTGCTCTTTGTGTAAAGAAGTGCATTTCAATTTCATTCTGAGTTGAATTTTGAGGTGATGATATTATTGCACTGTCTTCTCTGTGTTTGCACTGTTAAATGCTCACAAAGGAGCAGAAAAGCTTCGCTTTCAACACCGTGAAATCCAAACACCCTGTACCTTGTTCCAGACCTCCTGCATAGCATGATCACTGTGGTGCAATAGTGGTACTGCTGTTTAATTTAAATTGTTGTTAAAGGTAAGGCTGTCAGCTGTAGTTCAATGCCTTCACACTCATATCGGATTCAGGGGTTCCACTTGAGAAAATTGAGTACATAATTCAGACTGACATTTCAATGCAGCATTGTCCTGTCTGATGATTGCATAATATCTCGTGGTGCTATTCAGAGAGTAACTGGGGAGTTTTTCTTGTGTCATGAAAAACATTTATCCCTTAACAATGATCACAACAGATTATGTGCTGAATGATCTCCCTGCTGTTGCTGGGTCTTTTCCTTATGTAAATTCGCCACTGCAAATTTTTTAGGTTTGATAGTAAAAATACTTCAGAAAAGTTTAATTGATTGTGAAGTATCTTAGGCTGTCCTGAAGTTATTATAAATAAAGATCTGTCCTCCCTGCTTTCTCCATCCCCTCCTTCATATACATGATTTTTGATAACACAGTTTGGAGCCTATCATTTCACTGTACACAGCATCCTATGGTAAGGATTGAAAAATATATGTACCTTTCCTATTTATCTCAATCACTCTTCATCTAATACCTCTTCACTGAGCATTGCACTATAATAGAAACTTAGATCGCAAACTTAGTTTTAATCAATGTTTGATGTGGTGATTGTAAAGAGGACAGCCAGATAGACATTATAGAATATGAGTTCTCTGAATGGGCTGTTAACCTGGTCCAATTAGGGAGCCCTGACTGTTGGATATATGCATGAGTGTCAGACATCCTGTTCAGTCTGAGAGCTGGTTCTGAGGAAGCTAGATCACTGTCAAGGACTCTCCATATGTAAATAAAGGGTGACTTGGTGACAGGATACCGGCCCGTGTGGAGTTCTTTCACTTAAGTAGTTTCATTTTTATTGTCTCAATCTTATTTTATCTTAAGTCAATCAAGACAAAAATGGGTTCATGTAAAATACATGTTTTTGACTGTTTCTTGGTTTTATTGTTTTTAAAGTGAAATCAAATCTGTTGACTATCAGCTACGAAATGGGTTGAAAGGTTCAATTGTTACAAATACAAAGTTTAGAAGTGTGCCATGCTTTGGGAATGTTTATTTAAGGTAGAATAGATTAATAAAGAGACTGACGTTGCCTTTTCAGGGTCATGAATGATAATAAGGCTTGGTGTCCTGGTTGCAATAGGAACACCTGGCACAGATAGATTTGCTGCAGGGAAGGTATATGTGTTCACTGCTTTAAACGCTGACCAGAGCAACTGTGCTGATGGTAAATAGTCTTTTTTTAATGGGGCAGATTTTCAGAATTGGGAATGCTCCGCAGGCCTTAAAAAAAAAAAGGCTAACAGAAGACAAATGCAGAATCCCTGCTGCTGTTTCTGACTGCTCCATTTTGCCAGAGTGGAAAGAGGGTGAAGGATGACTTGATTCGGACAGAAACATGGACTCTACCGGATTATCTGCGTTTAATGCTGAGTTCAAACAGCTCCCTTTTCTTGCTGTTACATGTTTGTCTCTGTGTGAGATCTTTATTAGACTATTAGAAGTTTATTTATATTTGTCTCAGTGATGATCACTGAGGTCTTCCCATCTTGCATGCTGAATGTGGAGAAAATCTGGGAATGTGTAGGTGGGCTAGCAAAATCAGCTGACGTGAAATGGCCACGATAGTTGGGCAATGGCCTGTGAAAGCCAAAGGGCCTAACGGCCTTTTTAAAATAACAATTGATACACAATCCCAAAGAACTAACCAAGGCCTAATAACTATCCCATCTCAGCGTTCACCCAATACTGTGGCCATTTAGGATCTGCTTTTAAGTTTTATGAGCGTGACTCCATCCCATTTCCACACCATTAGGGACAAATTATGTCTGGTAGAGCCCTTTAAGCTAGTTGGGAAAATTCCCAAGTAATACTAACCTTGGTATTAGAAAAACTAGTTCGTAGTCGCCAAATCTCGCACAGCAAGGTTGAGTACATTGGATTTTCTGGGGTCCTGGGTTTGAATCTTGCCATGGTAGATGGTAGAATTTGAATTCCATCAAAATCTGGAATTAAGAGCCTAATGATGACCATGAATCCATTGCTTTTTTTCAGAGAATCCATTGTTCACTAATGCCCTTTGGGAAAGGAAACCGCCATCCTCACCTGGTTTGGCCTAATGGTGACTCCAGACCCATAGCAAGACTCTTAACTCTTAATAAATGCTGGCCTAGCCAGCGATGCCCTCATCCTGTGAATGATTTTTAAAAAAAGGCCCTGTGATTCATTTTGCCAGGAAGGTGGACTTTGACAGTGGAACATGCCATAGATAACTATTATAATATTGGTTATCAGTGTTTTCCTAAGATAGCACTGAATCTTACAGACTCAAGGGAGTCTGCAATATTCTGAGGTAGAGAGGGCAGAAAATGGTATCAACTATTCCTGCTCTTTAAACAAAGAAAATGAGGTGCTTGTCAGTCACCATGCAGAATAGTTAGAGACTGTGTTTGTGTGGATTTCAATGAGAGGAAGATTTGTCTGGCTTGGGTGGAGTGAAAAATCTCTGATTCATCCCTCAATTTGGAAGTCAGTTCTGGATTGGAAGTTGTCAACCTGGAAAAGAGAAGCAAAGAAAACCATCCCTGCAGAGCTGAGAATCACTTTGAACTGTTTCGAGGAGAATAAAATGTCCAGTTAAGACACAGTGGAAAGTACACCCATAATATGGATAATGCAGGACATTTGAAAATGTGAACTGCAAAGAGAGGAGTGTTAACTTCTGAAGTTTGAATTGCAAGTTATTGACAAAAGTAGTGTTTAGTCTGTACTGCTTTTAATTTGTTTGTGATAATAAATGCCTTAAGACAAGAAATCTTGTTGTATGGGCCTTTCAGTCATGGGAAGCTCAAATTTCTTTTCAGAAGTTTAACCTGTTCTTCCTCTCACCCATCCCTTCCTCCCACCCCAAGCCGCACCTCCATCTCCTACCTACTAATCTCATCCCACCTCCTTGACCTGCCCATCTTCCCTAGACTAACCTATCCCCTCCCTACCTCCCCACCTATACTCTCCTCACCACCTATCTTCTTTTCTCTCCATCTTCGGTCCGCCTTCCCCTCTCTCCCTACTTATTCCAGAACCCTCTCCCCATCCCCCTCTCTGATGAAGGGTCTAGGCCCGAAACGTCAGCTTTTGTGCTTCTGAGATGCTGCTGGGCCTGCTGTGTTCATCCAGCCTCATGTTTTATTATCTTGGATTCTCCAGCATCTGCAGGTCCCATTATCACAGACCAATATATGTTTGTTTGTTTTAGCTGTCTATTGCTGTTCACTTCTTAGTGGATTGAGGTTAAGAAGTCTCAAATCACAAGGGAAGTAGTTGTCAGTATTTTGCATGAAATGCTCGCTACACATGGGGTCCCTGATTGGAATGTGACCGACAATGAACTGTAATTTGCTCATGGGTTTTCCACCAGTTCACCACTGATTCTGCCTTTGGATATGTGAGCAGCTCACTAAGGTATGCACAATCAATGGGCAAAATTTGGTTCAGCGAGTTAAAACCCAGTTGAAGAAAAATGCTGAATTTTATACAACATTGTCACATTGATCGCCTGCCCCACCTTGACGTAGCTTTTCTTTGCAGATGGAGTAAACTGTAGACTTCATTTTCCTAATCTATGAAAGAGGTTGACTGCTTCCCTGAGCCCATGTGACTATAAAATAGTTCATTTTTAAAATAAAAGGTCTAATTCATTATTTTTTTTTAAAAATCACCAGTCGGAATGATTGTCACACTTGGGCCAAGATTCCTGGTGAAGAAATTCAATGAAGATGCGTGTAGTCAGGAGAAAGGATCAAATAATCAACATATGTAAAACATAGGGAAGAAAGGGGCGCCACAGTAGTTTGCGCTGCTGCCTTACGGTACCAGGAACCCAGGTTCAAATCAACCATTGGGTGACTATCTGCATGGAGTTTGCACATGCTCCCCATATGCATGTGGAGTTCTTCGAGTCCTCCCATAGACCAGGTTAAGAGCGAACTATACAGTAAATGGAAAAGTCCTGGGGATAATTCATGTACAGAGAGAATCCATTGTTCCCTGAAGGTGGCAAGTCAATAGAGTGGTCAAGGAGACATATGACATACTTTCCTTCATCGAACGGGGTATTGAGTACAAGAGTAGACAGGTTATGTTGCAGTTGTACAGGACTTTGGTTTGGCCACGTTTGGAGTACTGCATACAGTTCTGATCGCCTCATTACCGAAAGGATGTGGATGTTTTGGAAAGGGTGCAGAGGAGGTTCACCAGAACGTTGCCTGGTATGGAGGGCACGAGCTATGAAGAGAGGTTGAGTAGATTAGGATTATTTTCATTCGAAAGACGGAAATTGAGGGGGGGAACCTGATTGAGGTCTACAAAATCATGAAGGATATAGACAGGGTGGATAGCAAGAAGCTTTTTCCCCAGAGTGGGGGACTAAATTACAAAGGGTCATGAGTTCAAAGTGAGAGGAGGAAAGTTTAAGGGAGATATGTGTGGAAAGCTCTTTACGCAGAGGGTGGTGGGTGCCTGGAACGCGTTGCCAGTGGCGGCGGGAGACGCAGACACGTTAGCATCTTTTAAGATGTATCAGGACAGGTACGTGGATGGGCAGGGAGCAAAGGAATACAGACCCTTGGAAAATAGATGACAGGTTTAGACAGGGGATCTCAATGGGCGCAGGTTTGGAGGGCCGAAGGGCCTGTTCCTGTGCTGCAATTTTCTTTGTTAGACCATAAGACATAGGAGTGGAAGTAAGGCCATTTGGCCCATCAAGTCCACTCCGCCATTTAAATCATGGCTGATGGGCATTTCAACACCACTTCCCTGCACTCTCCCCGTAGCCGTTGGTTCCTTTTGAGATCAAGAATTTGTCGATTTCTGCCTTGAAGGCATCCAACGTCTCAGCCTCCACTGCACTCTGTGGCAATGAATTCCCCAAGCCCACCACTCTCTGGCTGAAGAAATGTCGTCTCATTTCAGTTTTAAATTTACCCCCTCTAATTTTAAGGCTGTGCCCACGGGTTCTAGTCTCCCCGCCTAACAGAAACAACTTCCTAGCGTCCACCCCTTCTAAACCATACATTATCTTGTAAATTTCTATTAGATCTCCCCTCAACCTTCTAAACTCTATTGAGTACAATCCCAGGGTCCTTAGCCGTTCATCGTACGTTAAAGCGACCATTCCAGGGATCATCCGTGTGAATCTCTGCTGGACACGCTCCAGGGCTAGTATGTCCTTCCTGAGGTGTGGGGCCCACTATTGTTTTTCTTTGTTAAGTGGCCTTGCTAAATTCCCCACTGTGTTTGTGGAATCCCTACAGTATGGAAACAGGCCATTTGATGTTGTGCAGGCTAGGTGGATTTGCCAAGGTAAATGCAGGGTTATGATGATGGTGGATCTGGGCGGAATGCTTCCTGGAGGGTAGGTGCAGACTCGATGGGCTGAAAAGCTTCCATCTGCGATGTAGCAATTCTAAGGAAAGAAATGAAAGATTGAGAGCTACCTAGTGTTTTTTTTAAAAATAATACAAGGACCATGTAGAAGTGTCTAAGTCATTGATGGTTCACCTGAGAGGTCACAGTCTATTTGGAGTGTGAAATTGAAGAATGATAGACTGTTGTAATTGTGAAGCTCAGATTGAAATGATGGAGCTTTACTTTTTATCTCACTGTGCTCTACATGAGGACTGGCTGACCACAGCACAGTAGACTCCAGAATGTGCATAGAATTCACATTAAACAAAAGTTGGTCATTACTGAACTGCTGAGATTAAAAAAGAAATGAAATGCTGGCAGTACACAACTGGTCTGTCAACAAGACAGAAGTTTGCCAAATGCTGTGTGTGTAGGACTTTGTGTCTATTGGGACTCCCTTGCTGTGTCTTTCATTTTGTTTTTATTTTGCAGAATAGTCTTAATCTCAATTCCTTTCTGTTGTAATGTGCAGTGTTTTTCTTCATTTGCCAGGTGACCCAGACTGATTTAATGGGAAAGTGTTCAATTATTTTCACCCATGTGTTCTCAAAGTCGTTGCAGAGATTATCAGTCCCAGAAATGAGATTGGAGGCGGTCGACTTTGCCAGGGGTTATGCCTGTGACTATCATTTCCTAATAAAAATGCCAAATTAAATTTTGAGATACAATTGCTCTTTCACTCAACTAGTTTATGCCATCACTTTGGCAGCTGATCCGCAAGGGTGAGACATTGCAGTCAGGTTTGCTTTTGTGATATCACAAAATACAAAGGTTATGGTTGTATATGGAACTAGTTAATGGATGGACTGTTGAGAAGGACCCCATTGTTCTTTGCTCAGTATAATCTCTGTAGGAGCTTAAGACTAAAGTTGCGTCAAAAATTAAGACCAGCAGTTCGGTTATCTCCAAGATACAAAAGGTAGGTTTGGTACTGAAAAACTTGATTAATGAAGTGTGCGTGGGACATTTGCCTCGATAACATAGTGGTAATGAACCTTAAACTGACAGTATTTACTCCATTAAAACTGACAGCAAATTCTGTTATTCTGCACATGTGCAAACTCCAATGTACCCTGAAGATGCTGAACATTCTGCATTTCACCAGAGGGTGTGCTGTTGAGGCAGGTCCCTAGAATCCCACCCAACAATATAAATCAATTGAATTGAACAGAATTTGCACTCTTACACTGCTAATCATGCTAAAAGAAAGCCTCTGAGAAAGTTACACCTTTCTAAATAAGGTGTTAATGGTATAGTAACATCATAATTTTGGCTGAACACCTCCGCTAGCCCTTTAAAAGCCAATTTCATGCTTGTGGAATGCCGAAATCCTCCATAATGTTTAAAAAAAGACATTTTTCAAAATATTGTCTTTTTTAAGACAAGATCAGTTTTATTTAATTTCTGTCTTTACATAATCAATCACTTTGCAGTCTGAACATTTTAAAAGTGAATGGCATTAAATGGTTTTAAAGACAAAACCGGAAATTGCTGGAAAAGCTCAGCAGGTCTGGCCACATCTGTGGAGAGAAAACAGTTAATGTTTTGGGTCAAGTGACCCTTCCTCAGAACAGACTCATCACTCGATCCAAAACGACAACTCTGATTTCTGTCCATAGATGCTGCCAAGACAGCTGAGCTTTCCCAGTAATTTCTGCTTATTTTTAAAATGCTTTTAAAAGTTTTGATTTGTTGTGTCTGAATATTTCAACGTGACTGCTGTTCTTCATGCTGACTCTGCTGCAGCACATCAAAAAAAATTGCTCTCACTTAGCATCAGATCTATGTTCCCCTTGGAAGTGAGGCAACCTGTATTTCAGAGGCTTCTAGATCTCTATGGACAGCTTTCTCCAGCGCTGATCACAAATTCCAGGTCGAAATTGCAGAGAGTGGCTTTTTCAGCAGTGAGTTCTAAAAACTTCCATTAAATCAGGCAACTACATTCAGTGTGAACTGGACTTTAGTTTTGAACAAAGTCATGATGTCTGGACATAAACACAAAGAATGATTCGATCAATGTTGCCCGGCTTGGAGGGCTTGCGCCATAAGGAGAGGCTGAATAGGCTGGGGAAATTTCCCCTGGGTTGTCAGAGGTCGAGGGGTGACTTTATAAAGGTTTATAAAGTCACGAGTGGTATGGATAAGGTGAATAGTGAAGATCTCTGTCCCAGGATAGGGGAGTCCAAAATTAGAGGGCATAGGTTTAAAGTGGGCGGGGAAAGATTTAAAAGGGACCTAAGGGGCAACTTTTTCATGCTGAGGGTGGTGTGTGTATGGAATGAACTTCGAGAGGCGGTTGAGGAGGCTGGTACAATTACAACATTTTAAAAGGCACCTGGATGGGTATACGAAGAGGAAGAGTTTAGGGGGATATGGGCCAAATGCTAGTAAATGGGACTAGGTTTATTTAGGATATCTGATCAGTATGGACAAGTTAGAACAAAGGGTCTGTTTCCATGCTTTATATCTCGGTGACTCTATGGCAGTCACTGGAGGATAAAGTTGGCATCCATGTAATTAAACCCCAGCACTTGCCCGATCTATAAGAGGACAAAGGAAGGAAAGAGTAATAGATGTGCATTTCCTGTGCGATGAATACTGTTTATTGGTAATCACATCTCCAGAGCTGTGCAATTCCAGACTGCTATTCTAGCAGAAGCTATTATTATTCATGCCTTACTAAGATCAATCAAGAGAAGCTGCTCATTGATTTTTTTTACATAGATTTGCTTTGTGCAGTGATAATGATTCAAATTCCTCCTCTAATGAATGCAATTATATGTTGAGGACAAAGTGCACTTTTATAATTTTGGGAAATATGAGAGACATTTTCTCCTTCCCCGCATTTGTATGTAAATGTGATTTACTGCACACGATCCTGGACATGCTGGTAATTAATAAAACAGGATTGTCTGATTGAGGGCACTGTCACAACATACTAAACCCCCTTTTTAATATGGCAGGGCTAGTAGAGATTTCTCCCTGTTTGAGCCAAGCAAATAATTTTTGAAGCCCGAAAACCAAGGTAGTGATTTGAGCAGAAAAACAAATTTTTAATGACTTTGTCTTGTATATGATCCTGCACAGTTTATAGTCTGCAAATTAATTCTTCAGTTCAGTCAAGTGCCTTGTATTATTATATTTGCACTTTTCAAAGTCATTCCATTAGTGATGTAAGCGTGCACTGTGCATAATTTGCACCATCCTAAGTGTGTTAGTATCAAAAGTTAGGACTTTGCTTCAAGTGACAAGTAATCTCCTGTTGAGCAGGTGAATGTACTGTTGCTCTAATCATAGGACTCTATGTTACTACATAAAATACCTTTTTTTTTGTTACCAAGCTGAACAATTGAAAACCTTAATCGATATCCAGTGTTAAACAACAAGGTCTATTAAGTAGGCTTCTTAAGTGCCACAGTGGCTCAGTGGTTAGCACTGCAGCCTCACAGTGCCAGGGACCCAGGTTCGATTCCAGCCTTGGGCAACTGTCTGGGTGGAGTTTGCACATTCTCCTTGTGTCTGGGTGGGTTTTCTCTGGGTGCTCCGGTTTCCTCCCACAGTCCAAAGATGTGTGGGCTGGGTGGATTGTCCATGCTAAATTGCCTGTAGTGTTCAGGGGTGTGTGGGTTATAGAGGGATGGGTCTGGATGGGATGCTCCAAGGGGCAGTGTGGACTTGTTGGGCCAAAGGCCCTGTTTCCATACTGTAGGGAATCTAATCTAATTATTAGTACATTATCAAAACCAAACTGATGCAACAATGTTACTGTATGCAGTCAATATGAATGCTTTTTCATCTAAATATTCCTAAAACACACAGGCTGTTCAGAAAAAAAAAATGAGGGATTAAAAAACAAGACAGATATCTGTGTAGGCATTGGCTTTTCAATAAAGAAAACGGACCAATGGCTTTTCCTTGAATGTAAAGGGACAGAGCATGAAATGCTTGGAGTTTGATGGCCACAAATGTCAGAACAATCATGCACAGTTGTGTCTTAATTTATGCAGATATAGCTTGCACAGGAAATACAATATTGAGTATTTCTTTCATCACCCTTTCTAAAGGAAGAAAAGGCTATCTTTTAAGAATCGTAAAGATCAGTGGCAGCTTGTTCTTTGTAGGCTTTGCTTCAACTAATCCAGATAAAATCAGCATCTCTCCAAGCTAGTTATTGCTCGAAACTGTCCCAGCAAGAGTCTGGAGGAAAGCAAGCAAAAACAAACTTCTAACTCCATGGCAAACTTCCTTGAGCCTTTTTTAGAGAAACCACCACAGGTATTCCCACGAAACCTGGAATAAATCCATTCCAATTTAGAATAGATCAGCAGCGTGATGCATTTGTTGATTGTGAGAGATTGTCAATTTCGGCTGCATTCCCCTGGCAACACCCTGACCATCTTGAATCTACCAGCCTGAATTAATATCGACAGTTAACAGTTCTTTCTGCACATTCGTGCCAGTGATGTCCCAATAGTCTTCACCCTCTTCTCATGCTGTGTAAATTAGTGACTTCCTTTTACAGGACTGTTTCTTGCACAGTAATCCTGATAAGTGCAAGACAAAAAGCTTCAACTTCTGGTCTCCTTTCAATAATGTTGAAAAACATTTTTCCACAATCCTTCATAACTTGTGTCCTTTAACCAATATTAAGTACATGCATCTTCCTGACACTCTGGTAAGAATGGCCAATATTCCTATTTGTTTAAAAAAAAACTTATCCAAGTATCTCCATAGAATCCTTAGTTTGGAAAGCAGGACATTCAGCCCATCAAGTCCACACTGGCCCTCCGAAGTGCATCCCATCCAAACCTGCCCCCTACCCAATCCCTCTAGCCTTGCATTTTCCCACCTGGCCTGCATATTCCTAGACACTGTGGACAATTTAGCATGGCCAATCCACCTAACCTGCATATCACTGGACTGTGGGAGGAAACCAGAGTAAACCCACGCAGACACAGGGAGAACGTGCATCACCACACAGAGTTGCCTGAGGTTGGAATCAAAACTGTGCCCCTGGTGCTGTGAGGCAGCTGTGCTAACCACTGAGTCTCCATGCCTTCCCAATCTCTCACCATTCCTCATTCTATTGCTGTGGAAAATTGTTGCTAATTTATTCCTCCATCTTTAAAACTGGCCATAACATGACGCATGGAAAACAAAATCACTTAGTTTGACTCTCCAATGGCATCTTTAGGGTATTGGGCTAGATGCTTGAGTTTCTGTATTAGTGCAGTGGATCAGTCCACCAACATGCAGGTGGTATTTATTTGTTACTGGAGATTAACCCTAATTTCCTGTCTGTTTTAAGAAAAAAATCTGCAACACAATTTTATCCTGTTGTATCTAGATTTTATTTTTAATCCTTTTTCGGAAAATTGTGCGGGCCCTAAGGTAATATCATTATTATGAATATTTTATCTATCATTAAATCCTGTTATAAAGCATTTCCTTTTCAGTATTATGTCTCTAACAAAATTCTGTTGCCGCTGTTTCAGTCTATTGAAGAAAAGCACAAGTGTTGATATCACATTTGGGAAGCATCTGTATTTTCTAGAGGATAACTTGGCAGCTTTGGATAGATTTTACAGCCAAGTGCTGAAAGGTTATGATCTCAATTCAAGTGCGGTGGTTACACGACCCCTGATCTTTGCACTTAAACTATGAGCAAGATATGGTTTCATTCTGTATCTCATTTATCTGTTTTACTTACTGATGATCAGTTTTATCAATTATAGCTGTGACAACTCCATTAAGATTTAATCCATACCTAATTTATTTCAAGGTTAGTCATCTTAATTTTACTATCAGTGTTGAAGATTCAGCACTCAGTGTAGCGATCACTGACAGCTTTTTGTCATCAGTGGCATCCTGGTTTCCCATGACAAGGATCAGTGTTGTCTGTCAGTTTGGCTTTTCAACTAAATTAGATTAAAGAACCTTCACTGAGACACGCAGAGGCCAAACCAGTGAATGAGATATTGGAGATATAAATCAGAGCTAAATGATGTTCAGAAAGCTAAAATAAATAGTAAATGTTTAAAGCAGAGAAGTGAGTCAAACTTATACCTTAAAAGTATCCCCAAAACAGATTAATTCCTGAGAGAAAACACCCCACACTTTATTTTAAATAAAAAAAAACCCTTTAGGACTAGAAAAGTTGTTCAGCAGAAATTATCACCATTTAAAATCTCACTTATTCCAGAATGACCTAGCCTTAAGATTGTACTATCTTAGCACAATTCACTCGTTATAAACTGCAACAGAAATGTTGATTTTTTTAAAAATCTGTTTCATTGTGCCTATGGTGAGCAATTAAATGGTGATTGCACTTCAGAGTTATTTTTGTCAACTGTAAAATATCATGGGGATTTTTTAGATTGTAAAAGGCACTATGTAAGTGTAAGTCCTTCTTTAGATAACTGGCGATGTATTTTGAGAATGTTGTTGAATTTTAGTTATGTGAACATCATCATGCAAAAGCTGTTAGGCCTACTTGTTGTATGTTTAATTATAGGTTTTAGACTCATACCAAACTAACTGAAATTGATAACATTGACAGAAAAATGCAGAAACAGAATTTATTTCAATGGTCAGACAATGATGTGTAATACCAAAGGTTTGAATCTCAGTAGAAATTCACTAGCTCAGATTATTAGCAAGTTTCCTGAAATGCTTCTCTCCAGTGACCCTGCAGTATCAGGTTACCTCTCTGCTGGGAACTGTTCCTGTTTAGTTTTGGTCCAGGG
The DNA here is from genome assembly GCF_030684315.1 of Stegostoma tigrinum. Taxonomy (NCBI): domain Eukaryota; kingdom Metazoa; phylum Chordata; class Chondrichthyes; order Orectolobiformes; family Stegostomatidae; genus Stegostoma; species Stegostoma tigrinum. Next base: position 30,712,970 of record NC_081380.1, read on the forward strand.
TTAGTGGATGGGGAAACTGCAAATCAGTGACGTGAGATGATGTTATTGCAGGTATATAGGCCTTTCTCTGCTCAGTGGTGAGAATCTCGTCTCTCCGTTCAACACTTGGTCGGAAAATGGGACCTTTTTGTCTTGATGTGGAGAATCTGCTCACTACCGATGTCTCCTGATTCTCCCAACATTTTCATGTTTAGGATTGGGAAGATTCCTCTGCAAATGTCCTGAATGTTAGGAAATTCTTCACTGAACTTGGGCTCTAGGCCAATTCCCTTGCAAATGCCATTGCAACACAACTTATATTTGCATTGCATATTTGTTAGCAAAAGTATGAGAACTTCATTTTCCTTAGCTCAGTTGTGTTGATTTTGAAATATTTCCATCTTGGGTACAATGATTTTCATTTATCACTGAAGCTCATGCTTGACATTTGCATCAGCCCCACTGTAACCAGAAAAGCCCCACCAATCGGGAAATTTTAAAAGCTGGGTCATGCCAATTTTGAAACCTAATCTGTCATTATTAAAGCTGCTGGAGGGTGTGCACCTCTCCTCTCGACAATTCCTTGCATCACAGGAGATTAAATTGCAGATGGGCCACAAAGTTTTGCACCACTAACCCGACCCGCAAGAAATCCTGTGCAGGGAATGTTGACTAAGCAGCAAGGCAAAGGTGGCCAGAGTTTTGAGACTGTGTGTGATTTTCCAGTTTCTTGGGTCAGCAGTCCATATTCTTTAAGGTATTGCTGACTCGATGCTGGCAAACAGTATCTTCCATATCACTGCCCTGACAGAAAGCACCAGTTAGATTTTTGTGAGTTTAGATGGGAAACAGGATTGAAATGCTCTTCCTATTATTTTAAAGGACTTGAGTCTAGATGGGAATGCTTTCAGCAGCTAGCAGGCATTGTGCTATATTCATTATATGTTCCACGGCTGACGTTATTTTTGTCTCTTATTCTTTACTTGTGTATGCCACCCTATAGAGCACTGCTATTGGAAATGAATTCTTCAAGCCACAATGAAAATTTATGACTCACTGGGGGACTTGCATTAATTTATCTTTCTTCCACTGGGCTTTAAGGGGTGAAAATATTATTTGTTGTGGCCTGTGTATTTCTGAAGGTCCAGCATAGTCTCTCTGTTTGCTTTGTCCTGACAGAAGTGTCCAAGAGAATAGGTGCATGACTGTCCCCCTTAGCTTTCTTTATCAGCAGTCTTGATGTAAAATTAAGCAATGTCCATTTCAATACTTTTTGGAATGAATGGAGTTTGACTTATTTTTGATGCTGATTTTTCTCACAAGCTTGCTTTTTTTCTTCCTTCAGTCTACTGCTTTAGATTTGATTTCATTCAAGCAGCGAAGAGATTCCTTCTGTTTCACTGAATCCACGCAAAAGACTTCAATTTGTAATTAATGTCACCTCGTCTTGGATATCTGCGCGTGTAGTGTCGTTGATCATATCACCATTTCATTTTTCTGGCTCACTAGTTTCATTACAGCCTTTAGTAGAGCCACTCGGTTACTAAACATGGCAAGCAGTACAGATGTGTTGCTAGGCCATTGAAACTGAAATCAGTGTTATGGCCTTACTTCTGTAAATGATTGTAGGTCCTCCAGAAGCCTTCCTATTTATTTTTCTGATTCACAAGATTCTATCCAGTAGCAGATTGCGACTTAAGGGTTTTAAACTTTTATCTGCTTGCTGTAATCAGGTTGGGTGGAACAAAATTACCAATTTATGCAACAGTCTGGCTTTCTTTCATAACGTGCATTAATATGTCATGTACTATCTTTCATCACGAGATCCTGAGTTCAAGTCCCATTCAAGGACTTAAGCACAGAATTCAAGGCTGATACTCCACTGCAGTGTTGAGGGAACCTTGCATTGTTGGAGGTGCTGTCTTTAGATTTACGTTTAAATTAAGATCGTAAGACATAGGAGTGGACATCAGCCACTGAGACTGCTGTGCTCTTCAATGAATCGTGGTTGATCTGATAGTCCTTAAAGCTATCATCCTGCCTTTTGCTCTTCACCTTTTGATTCTCTTACTGATTAAAAATCTATTTCAGCCTTGAATATACTTAACAACCCAGTCTCCGCAGCCTTCAGCAGTAAAGGATTCCACAAATTCAGCACTGTCTGAAAGAAGAAATTCCTCACCAGCTGTGTCTTAAACGTGTGACCACTCATTCTGAGATAACACCCTTTGGTCTTAGACTCTTCCAAAGGGGGAACCACCTCTCCATATCTATCCTGTCAAGTCCCCTAAGAATCTTTTATGTGTCAATGTTTCAAAAAGGTCATCTCTCATGCTTCTAAATTCCAATGAATACAGGCCCAATCTACTCAGCTTCTCCAAGTCAGACAGCTCCTCCATATCCAAGAGCAGCCAAGTGAACTTTATTTGAATTGCCTCGAATGCTATTGTACCTTTCTGTAGATGAGAGGCCCAAACTGCTTATAGTATTCCACCTGAGTTCTGAACAGTGTTTTGTGTAGTTTAGCAAGACCCCTCTACTCTCATACTCCAATCCATTTGAACTAAAGACCTGCATTCCATTTGCCTTCCCTAATGCCTGCTGAAACTGGATGCTAACTTTTTATGATATATGCACAAGACCCCATCTGACTAAAACAGAAAGTGCTAGAGGAACTCAGCAGATCTGGCAGCATCTGTGGAGAGAAACAGGGTTAACTTTTCGAGTCCAGAGACTCCTCTTCTAAATGCTGACTTGTGTGTGTAAATGGAAATGACCGATGCACTATTTTAGGGGAGTTTTTCCTGGTGGCCTTGTCAATATCTATCCCTTAAACAACGTTACCAAGGCAGGTTTTCTGATCATAATTATATTGTTATTTGTATAAGTTTGCTGTCCTAACACTACACCAGTGACTCCTTCAGAAGTAGATTATGGGTTGTAAATCATCTTGAAACATCTGGACATGAAAAGTTCTAACTATCGAGGATCAAAATGCACTCGACAAATTTTATCCACTGGAGTTGAAATGCAAACTGCTTAGTTTGAATTAGCAAACTCACAGAAGCAATTATCTGCTGTGGACGATTATGTATTTATGCTGACTTAAAATAGTAGACCGGATTTTATTTTGCAGGGTTCTGACAGTGTAACGATTCAGAAGACTGGATTGGGATTTTTCAACAGAGTCTGCAATGCTGCTCCTAATTCACAAACTAGCTCATTATTTTTTGTTCAAGCCTAAATCATTTGGATTCCGTTCACCCTGCCCAAAAGACACGTTTCCCTATTTTTAGAATGGATTTATTTCCAGCTACTCGAGTTCAAACAAGGCCAACTGCAAGATGGATTTCAGAAGACATGATCCTAACTCATCTGTTTTCTAGATTGAACATGAGAAAGTGTTGGGATCTAAATGTCCTGCTGTGATCACATTGGGAACTGATGATATTTTGCTTTATCCACTTTAATGTCTAATCGTGGGAAGAATGGTGAGACATTGTGATTAAAATCTAGTGACTCTGCCATAACTTCCACAGCAATCACTTTATTTTTCATCCAGAATTATTTCTTGTTAAGGAAGGAGAGGAAAATGACTCACGCTGTTAACAACTAGGACTAGACATCAACCTTTAGTGTTACCTCATCAAAAAAACCTCAAACATTAATTTTCAATTTTGGTCTGGATTATTGATTCCAGAATCTTGGTCACCACCGAGTTTAAACTGACTGGCCTGGCATTGCTGAAGTTACCTTTACACTTTTCTTAGAACAAGGGTGTAACATTGGCAGTTCTTCAGTCCTCTGGCACCTCTCTGAGCCTGAGGAAAAGGATTGGAAAAATATGACTGTCACTGCAATTCCACTTCGTCTGATTTTCCGGACTGTGTCTCCCTTCTTGGAAATGCACTCCTGGGGATTAATGAATGTGAACAAAATGTTTCAGATGTTGTTGCATCTGCATTTAGTAGCTCTCATGAACTGATCTTCCTCAGCCAACTGTTGTACTGGGTATGGAAGACTCCAATGCATTCCTGTCCCTACTATTTCACTCATTCAGTGGCACTGGGAAACAAGATTAATGAAGAATTTTAGGAGGTTAAAAAATACGTAAAGGCCAAAATTAGCTGGCTTTTTAATAGCATTTAAGAAGTATTTAACTGCACAATTATGATGCTAAGGCATATAAGGCTATTGGCCAAGTGCTGGAAAATGGGAGATAATAGGAACTGCAGATGCTGGAGAATCCAAGATAACAAGGTGTACAGCTGGATGAACACAGCAGGCCAAGCAGCATCATAGGAGCTGGAGAGCTGACATTTTGGGCCTAGAGCCGCCTTCAGAAATGGGAGAGGGGAAGGGGGATATCAAGACCCAAAGTGTCAGCCTTCCTGCTCCTATGATGCGGCTTGGCTTGCTGTGCTCATCCAGCTCTACACCTTGTTATCTCTATGCTGGAAAATGGGGTTAGGTGTTTGTTTCTGACCAGTGCAAATTTGACATGCCAAATGGCCTTTTCTGTGCTGTAGACCTCTATAATTTTTTGACTATATGCCTTGGACAGCTGACAACAGGGTAATCACACTGAATGCCAGAATAAAAAGACTGCCAAGCACAGGCATGCAGTGATAAGGTCAGTGATGTCAACTGAGCACAATAGGATCACATCTATTTAGGAACTCAGTTAGAGAAAACATCATTTTGAAGATGGTAGGCAAAGTTTATAACATTATGATGAAAACTTTGGGAGTCAGAGGCATTAATCTTTTGCCCTATGCTGGAAAAGTCTCTAGCAGTTACTGGGTGGGTTAAGGGGTGGGGATGTCCAGGAATTACCAAGGCTGAATCCTGTGAGTGATGTGCCTGGGGTACTTAATTAATTTATAACATTTAGTAGGATACTACGTAGGTGAAAGAGAGGTAATAATTTTGCAGTATTTGGGCAATTTATCAAAGAACCTAGGGGAGGGGGTGAATAATAGGAACTATGGATATAAGAGAAAGGAGGAAGTGTGAAATGCGCCATCTCTGATACTGGCTGCTGGCTTTAAACCACTTACATTAACCTCCTCTATGCTCATGCATACTCCTTGTACCACCCAGAGGTAGCGTTTGAACCATATGCAGCCAGTTAACAAACAGAAAAGCATATTAGAATAGCAGTTCAACTTGTCTTCTTCGATGCCTCTTCTGCATTCACTTCATGGGACTGTCTGACCAATTGTACCGGTGGTTTAGAATCATGCTTTATTAATCTCTCCGCCTGTAGTCGGGAATTCTGGTTAATTAATAAGTAAAATTAAATTATTGCCAAAATTTTCTGAGATTTTTAAGAATGCATTAACTTACTGGACTAGGTCACAGTTCTCCCTCTGTTCAATTTACCTCTGTTATGGATTAAATTTTATTTCTTATTTTGGTGTAGAAATGCTAATTGAACACAGTTTCCAGTGAGTTGTATCACAGGCAGGCTATACGTGTTTGGGTTTCTTAATAAGTAAGTGCAGTGTCTGAAAGTCCTTTTTGAAATGGTTTGGGATTCACTGTTTAGAATTCAAATTGAATGCTGTTCCCTCACAGCAGGTGCATAGCATAGTGCGACCAATTGTATGCGAATAAATGAATGTCTTTCCTGTTTAATGCTGTGACAGAACATTTGCTTCTATCAGAACATACTTGCCCTCCAACTGGGTTGGGAGTAAATGAAGGAGTTGGGGGAGACATAGAACAGTTAATGTGTACAATTTCTGCATGATAATAAAAGAAGCATGGATAACTCTGTGCAACATTTCAGCCCAGTCTTCCTCTCTATTAATTTCCCTTCACCTTCCCCCACCTCTCCACCCCACCCCACCCACAAAGTACTTGTATATTTGCAGCTGTGTTTAGCAGTGAGGTGAGTGAATTGGTCACATTTTCAGTTTCTGTTGTAGTTTTCTACATTAAACCCACATGAAGGAGGCTTTCACAAAGTGGATGGGGCTGGTGGGGAGTCGAGGGGGGGGGGGAAAGAATGGAGACAGGAGTTTTATTCGCTTTTATTCATCCCTGAATTTCACAGTTCACTGTGATTGTGTTACTGTGTTGCTTGCCCACTCACATTGCTCATCTGAATCATGTTTTGTAAAGATCCAAATGACTTAACGAGGGAAATAAATGTTGACGAGCAAAACAATTTGTTCCCTTGATATTTTTAAACACTGCCAAACTGAACATGCCTTTACTTGGAATACATTGATATTTCTTGTTGCGATAAGAATGTTATTTTGAGAAGCAATCTGATAAGGCTGGCCTATCAACAGTCGAGCCTCAATCTTTTGATGTGGAGGCTGGTTCCAAAGGGGACCTTGTCCCCATAATTGTGCAGCCTAAATGTGGGTTGAAAATGCTGGAGATGAAAGAGTGTACTTACTTTTTAACATTTCTAAATCCATGGGCTTATCAAGTAGTCTTGCCTATATGCATGCACTGACAGTTTGCGATGACTGTTTGCTGTAGATATGTGACACGTCACACTGTTGACGTGATCGCCAACTTGTAGTCAAGACAAGATTTATAAATTGGAATCAGCTAGACTATATTGCTTTCATTTCACAGGATGTAGTAGAATTACTGTGATTAAATTTACATACTGATTTGGAGCATTTCATCAGCAACACCAGGGAAAGGAGGGTCGAGTAATGTACAGTGCAGTTACTTTGTGTCTGCTGTAGAATCTGTTGCACACGTTAGCATATTATTTTCATATTTTATGCAGCAGTTGATCCCTGGTCCTTTTGAATATTCAATGGATAATGAGGGATGCATGTTAATATCTCAAAATTGCGTCTCAACTTCATTCGCCGTTCAGAGGCGTGGATTATAATATTTTTGTTTACTAGATGATCACATTAAGTGTTGTAAAGGTCACACCTTGCATCATGAGTCTTACTTCAGAGAATGCCAGAACATTAAATGAGTACTTTGCTTCTGGCCTTGGGTAATATTATTTCTCTCAATGTATCTGTCTGTAACTTTTCGTTTATTTCAGACGGGCAGTGCATTTGAAGTGGTATGTTTGAGAACACCAGGCTGCAGCTATCACCAAAGCAGGCAGATAAATGATGTCACCTTTTTTTTTTGCCACAGAAGTTGTGTTTTTTAATTGATAATGGTGTAAGGTTCTGAAGGGGGTTAATGTTCATGTGACTGGCTCCATCCATTCTTCAGATGTGCCGCAATGTGGTTCCATCGTGCACCCAGATAAGTGCTGTCAGCCTGGAACTCCCTCCACAGTTTCTGACATTGTCACTAGAGACAGCAGACGGGGGACAGATGCCATTCTCACTGCAAGGTAGATTCTGCAAGTGCAGAATCTCACCAGGCTCTTGGCACCGTTGGCAACGGTGAGATGAGTGGTGGGATCAGCAGAGATGTTTGGCGAGGGCCCCATCTCGACATTGAGAGCATCTCACCACATCTTGTCCACGTTGCTCAAGTGACGTGAGAAGTGAAGGTGGGATTCTTGCCTGGCAGTGGTGGGTTCCCGTTTGATGCTCATTATTACAGCCTAACTCACCACGGGTTATAATTTTTACCAGACGAGTTTAACCTTGTGAAATTTGACATGGAAACCAAAGCAGATTCCTGGTGCGTTCAACTCAACACATGCTGCAAGAGTCCTCCATGTTGGAAGTCAGCCTCTGTGAACCTTCCTGGCACATCTCCAGCATGTTTCGAGAATGCCTCCAAGCTTCAGTGGTACGTGCTAGTAACTATTGTTCTAATGCTGCAGTAAGGACCCTGTGCTGTGGACATGCAGCCAGCTGATGAACTAGACCAGGCTGCATCTCCGGGCTCTTCGCTCACTGTCAGTGCTCACTCACTCTGATTCTCCCCAGATGCTCAAAGCATTCCTGCCCTGCCTTGCCTTTTTGTAGTTTGCCTGCTCAGCCGGAGATACCAGGCTCATATTACCATCATATCACCTTCATGTTTAGCACAGACATAAAGGCAGGAATTTTGCCTTGGCTGTCAGCAGCCTCAGTCCAGTCAAGGGTGATAGCCTTTGCTCAGGGAGTCCATGCTTGGGGTGGTCAAGGTGAGGATCCTCTCCTGATAAAAGATGAGGAGCTGAATGAGAGGTCGCACATCACCCATCTTGACTCTTTCTGCCTCATTCTGGTCTGTTTTGCTCCTGGAATTTGAGACATGTAGATTTTATTGAAGATGAAAGTGGGTGGCACAGCCATTACTGTTGGTGTAGGTGGTGAGTTTTCCTGTGTGAGTGAGTAGGCAGCGCAGAGGATGTGTAGGGTTAGTGACGTTGGAGGTTGGATTGGGAGACAGCGAGTTTGAGAAAATGTTGCAGTCGAGAGTGAGAGTGGTAGAGCATACGATTTGGTGGGAGGTGGCTGCAGTAGTAGAGAGCGAGTGAGTATGAGGTATTAGGGAAAAGACGGTGGCACTTACAGCACTGACATGGAAAAGGACATTGACCTTCATTCTGTATTGTGGCCATTCCTCCAGACCGCTGCTGTAACCCGTGTGGCAACTTTGAACCTGGCTGGCATGATCTGGTGTTGTGGCCTCCACTTTTGGGCCTGCAGGAAGACATAGTCCTACATGCACACTAACTCATCCAGCAGGAGCTCCAGGACAACCCCAGCAAAGCAGGTGCTGATTTCTCCTTGCTGTGTCTGGTGAAAATGCCAGAAGCCATGGAGGGACCCCCAGACTAAGAACGCTTACCTGGATCCTTTTAAACATAGGATGGGCACCAGGGACGCCGGTCAATTCTGGGATCTCCAGAGAATGGTGAGTTGCTCTGGAAATGCCGTGTGGTAAGATGGGATGAAAATTGGATGCAATTCTTGGTGCAAGTGTCAAATGGCAATTACAGTGCGGGCTTGGTGTATCACAGCAAGAAAACTCACTTGGCCTTCCAGAATGGATCATTCCACTAAACTCAACACAGTTCGCCAAGAAAACCATCAGTTTCAGCCCAAGGAGTTCTACTTTAAGTTTTATTTTTGGATCCTCCCTCTCCCCAATGTGTATCTGCACATGTTCCGCAATGTCTGAGTATAGATATGATTCAATAAAGATGTACTTGTTCCTATCATGCAATAAACTTTCTTGTTACCCAAGAACAAGATTCTCTAAGGTGGTGTATCCTCGACCATTAATTGCTGGATAAGCCCAAGACAAAGGTGCATAGATACTGTGGACAACCCTTCTCTAATACCACACACAGTTAGAGATGGCAAATACTACAAGGCTCTGGGAACAGTCGTCTGGGAAAGTATTACACAATGGTCTGCTGATGTTTTATGCCGGTGAGTGAAACACGCTCAGAATACATGTAGCAGTGGTACATTTGCCTTTATCACTTGCATACACTGCCTGACAATCTTTGTGACAAACTTGGATTCAAAGCATGATAATGCTGTCACAACAAAAGTAACCTTAGCTCGGTCTGATTTCTGTGGTATACTATTCCATTTCGTGCCTTACCTAGCACAGCTTCCCTGCCGAGGTCTGAAAAGTTGTGTGAAAACTTCTGAAATGTGCCAAATTTCTTGAGCAGGTTCACTTCACATAACGATTCAATAGATCTTAAAGAAAGCAGCAGAGCAGTGTCAGCAGTTTTGGGTTTGAATCCAGCTAAGGCTGGAAGGATGGAATCAAAGCGCGAAACTGGCCAAAATTCAACATAATTTGGAAAAGCCTGAATTTGAGCAGCCACGTGAGTGTGGGAAAAAGAAATGCGCATTATTGGTGTCCCTGGCACAAATCTGACATTGTGTTCAGACGTGATGCCAGGAAGAGTAAAGGGAGTTTTATTTAGCCTGTAGTTAACTCCTTTGGATAATAAATTGTAACACTGATATGTTTCATCTTGTTGGAGTGCAAAATTCACAGCAGGGAATTGGCAGCAACAATATTTATCTAAGTATCAAAAATAATTAAATAATGCACTTGGGACATTTGCTTACCTTTATGGCATTTGAAACCACTATCGGATAAATATCACAGGGCACCGATGGGTCTTCTGTTTATCTCTTGAAAATGCTAATGCTAAATTTGGGAAAAACAATGTTTTAAAATGTGAATTTAAAAATAAAGGCAGACCCACGGTGGGTGAAGGCAATGAAATGTTGCAGTCACAACAGAACTGTCCCTGAGGAGCCCTGCAGTAATACTTATATGCCCATTTCCTGAAGAAAACTGCTGTGTATACTTTGTATTTTATACAAAATACATAGATAATGTGTATCTCTGCATTAGCTGATGGAACAGGGATGCATTTTCACTGGCCAGCTACAACTTGGAATTAGGTTGCAGGTGGTAGACAGGAAAGATCCTTGTCAAGACTTTGGTGTTTAGGATTAAGTGTTCGACGTGTTCTACAATGTCCATTTAAGGATCAAAGTTAACTCAAAGAGATTTTTTTTGCTGATGGCCGTTAACCAAAAGAATTGAACAGCATGAATGATAGTGTAACTAAGTAAAGAACTGCAAGTATTCTCACTGAGGCAGATACCGTCCTTTTGGCTCTGTGTACTTCCCCAAACACACAACATGCTGACCTTTTAAGTACAGCTTTCAGAGGAAACTATTCAAGGAGCTATGTTGCAAAAAAAAACCCAATACGATGCTGGCGAGACATTTCAAAAATGTTTGGATGTCAGGCTGCATCTCACATCTGCTAAAGGCTGGATGTTGAAGTGGGAGTCGCTATAGTGACTCGGTCTAAATACAGATCTGTTTGCTGTATTCATAGTTTTCACAGTTGCCCAGTTATTTTAAATGGCTGTTTTGTCACCAAAACCGTTGCTGTTTCTCTCACCTACAATTTTCAGAAAGAGCTACAAATCCCTGAAAAAAATATATGTTGCTGCTTGAACAAATGATAGTTGCAGGGTTGGGCTGTGTTAAATATACTGCTGGTACTGAAATTGTTTGTCATATTTCTAGTTCCTTTATAAAAAAAAATCTTTCCCATGAATTTTTCAGTGAATTTAAATTGAAATATTGCTGCATTCTGAAAGGAAGTCTTTTGTATTTTGGCCCAAGGGTGACGAAATTACACACATGCAACACTATTAGTAATGCATAGGGGTGAGCCACTTGCCAATGTATCTAATGAGTAATGTTGTTATATATTTATTCCAAAAAGTGAAAGATTCTGCATGTGAATGAAGCTAATTATTCTCATCGCTGAGTATTAGTAGCCTTTCACAATGTTTTGTATCTGATTTAATTATGTGCTGTGTAAGTGAAATCATTCACAGAAATATCTGTGATTCATACATAAGTACAATCTTCCTTAACTGAAAAATCTACTTTATGGAGTCGTAAGTTAGTCTTTCAATGGTAAAGTCAACATAACCAAATCATACAGGCTAGAAGTCTTCCTAATGTGACTCCTGGTATTTTCTAAGTCAGCTGATCTCTTAACTTTCTCAGTATTGTAAAGGTTTTAACAAAGATCTGTAGCTTGGGTTGTGAGTGAGCTTGTTGATTTTGCTCGCCGAGCTGGCTTGCTTTTGTTCAGACGTTTCATCACCATGCTAGGCAACCCCTCAGTGGAGCTTCCAATGAAGTGATGTTGTTCTACTCCTCTAGGAATTTATACTGTTTGGAATATTATAGTGAGCTGTCATTTCTAGTTTTGTTCTGTTTGGGTTTGCGTATGGGTCCAATTCCTAGATGTTTGTTGATTGCATTATGGGTTGACAGCCAAGCATCTCAGAATTCCTGTGTATGGCTTGGCCTTCTATGGTTACATTGTCCCAGTTAAACTAATGGCCTTCGTTGTCCGAGTGTGTTGATACTAAGGAGAGTTCGACGTGCCATTTTGCTGCTTGTTGACGTTCATGTATTCTGACGACTAGTTTCCTTCCTGTCTGTCTGATGTAATGTTTGTGGCAGTCGGTGCATGGTAGTTTGTAAACTATGTTGGTTTTGCATGTTGTGGGAATGGGATCTTTAATCCTTGTTCAGGAAAGCACTAGAAAAACTAAAGACAAGAACATTTATAATCCTACCAACGGACACAGGGCTTGTGACTGTCATTATGAACAAATCAGACTACATTGAGAAAGCACAGGCACTGCTCCAAACACTTAGCAAAATGTGGCGATAGACCCAACGCTGCAGCTAGGTAATAGGATCACTCAGGCTCAAGAGACTAAAGGATGTAGGACGGATAACCAAGACTACATGAGAATGAAACCAGAGGGCACAAACCAGACATTGTCTCCCAACCAGGCACGCCTTCACCCAAACTGGCCAAGGACTTACAATAGAGGCTGAAATACCTAGTCAACAGATCACCTCATTCCATCCACTCAACCCACGAATTCCTTAATATCCTCAAGAACATAATCTCGTCGCTGATTTTTATGGTATCCTTTGACTTCACAGCTTTATTCACATCAGTTGACATCCCACTAGCCAAGGAAACACTGGCCACATTACTAGAGGAGGCAGGGATGCAGACCAGCAGCTCCATCAGCAACGATAACCTATGTAAACTGTGCCTCACCACACACTTCATCTTTAATTGTCAAGCATGCAAACAAATCAATGGCACACCCCTGTGGTCTCCCATCTCGGGAGTTTTTGCAGGAGCAGTCATGTAAAGACTAGAACACACCACCCTCTCCTGCATTCAACCGAAACTGTGGAACTGATATGTGGGCAACACATTTGTCATTATCAAACACACCAAACAAGGAGAGACCCACCATCTCATACACAATGTATTTGCAGGGATTAAATTCATAAGAGAAGACAAAAACAACAATCAGCTTCTGTTTCTGGATGTCAGAGTTGAGAGTATGACCAACGGGGGGGGGGGTTCCAAACCTCAGTATACAGGAAAGCAACCTACACTGACCAAATCCTCAACTTCTGCAGAAATGTCCACAAACGAACCTGTATTAGGACACTACTTAAACGGGTCACCACTCACTGCAACATGCCAGAACTATGCAGGAAAGAGGAAGAGCACTTCTACAAAACACTCGCTATGAATGGATATCCCCGTGACTTCATCCACTGGTGCCTACTAAACAGGCAGGAGCAGGGGTACACAGTACACCCTAAACCATTAGCCACACTGCCTGACATCAAGAACATAACAGGACTGACAACGAGACTCCTACAACCATAGGAATCATGGTAGAACACAAGCCCACAGCCACGCTATGACATACACTCACAATGATTAAAGACCCCGTTCCCACGACATGCGGAACCAACATAGTTTACAAAATACCATGCAAAGACTGCCACAAACATTACACTGGACAGACAGGAAGGAAACTAGCCATCAGAATACATGAACGTCAGGCTCGCAGCAAAGCGGCACGATGAGCTCTTCTTAATATCGGTACACTCAGACAATGAAGGCCATCAGTTCAACTGGGACAAGATAACCATAGTAAGCCAAACATAGACATGCATGGGAATTCTTAGAGGCACAGCTCTCAACCCATAATGCAATCAACAAACATCTAAAATTGGACCCCATATACAAATCCAAACAGAGCAAAACCAGAAATGACACCTCATCATAATGGACTAGACAGTATAAATTCCAAACGGAGTAGAGCAACACCACTTCATCGGAGGCCTCACTGATGATATTACCTAGCATTGTGATGAAACAACTGAATGAAAAGAAGCCAGCTCGATGAGCAAGTCAACAAGCATTCTCTGCATCCATGGGTTAGGCAGAAAGAAAATGATTTCGGATTTCAAGTTCCAATAGCTTCTTATTCTCCATTATCTCTTGTCAGTACATGCCTATGCTTTCTTTATCCCTTTGTACCTCTTCTTTCCCTTCCTGTCCTATTTTTCTCCCTCTCTTTGACCCCTTCCTTCCCCAATCCCCGCATGTCACTTCACATATACTTGTTCCACTTGCTCAGCCTTAGGATTGGATCACCATTATTTGAGTATCTGTTGAACAATCCTAAGATGGATCTATGAATGTTAACTATCTGACTGTAACTGGTACCTGTACAGCTTTCCTCCAGGCCAAGTGACTGTTTTTGGAAGGGGGATCTTTTAAACCCTGAGATTCAAACACATAAGTAATTTTTCTGTAAATTGCTTGTTAAATAACTGATTAGAGATACATCCCACTAGTTTTTATTTGCTGTATAAAAGCACCTTGAAATGTGTGTGCAACTGGGAGGGCAGGACATTTGGATGTTCCTCCAATAATGTAAGCTGTAATTGTCACGGAATGTAAGATGAAGATTGCTAACAGCTTTACTGTTGACGGTACTTGTGTTCTGGTATTTTATTTTGACAAGTTGAATTACATTTAAACCTTGTGGGTGAGGGAACTGGTGGGGCACCAGAGATATAAATAGATCCACTTTTGAGGTATTATTTTGCTCCTTTTGAGGACTTTTTTTTCTTCCAAGGCATTTAAATAATGTATGAGAACAAATACACTTTATTTTCACCAAGCCCTCCTGATAAAATTGTGATTATTCACTTGAACAATGCCAGTGTTACACAGTTGTAGGTGAGAGATTAATTCCATGTGCAGATTGGCAACTATTAGCTTGAATTATCATGTAACTGAAGATCACTTTCTTTTTTCCTCCCCCCCCCCCCACCCCCCCACCAACCCATTCATTTTTAAGGCACATCATCACACCTGTCACATCATCATCTTGCCCTTTTCCAATTATTTGAAACATCTAATGCATTACATTGTTCAAATTACTTTGAGAATATGACCCCCCCTATACAGAAGCATTGCTCTGGTTTCAGAAAACACATCCCTGATAACCAATGACGGGAAACCAAATATGGACCAACTTGCTTTGATTTTCCAATCTCTTATCTTTTCCTCCTCTTGTAACATCTCTGGTGAAACTTGAAGCTCACTATGTCTTCAAACATAGGATACTTTGCTCAGTGCCATCTACAGTACTGTCCTCCTGCTAGATAATTCTGATGCACTGTTTGCGCATTCAGAAGATGCATCTTATTCCAAGTTTAGGTTTCCATCCCTACCCATTTCACAGATGCTTTGTGCTCTCCTGTAACATATCTCAGAAAATTGTAAACTTTTTTGGAAGTGAAGAGCTTTTGACCAGGCAGCTGAGCCATTGGAACTTCCACTGGATCCAGCATTCAGCTTAACATTGTTAAATTCGAAATCGATTTTATAAAACATCTTTCCACAGTAGCAAGAGCAATTAGTTATGACACGTTTTTAATGTGTCGCAACACACCAAGGCACATCACACGTGCAGTATGCACGTAACTGAATCAAGTGCACCCATATATGTAACCAAATCAAATAAGGCGATGTTAAGTGAGATAACCAAAAGCTTGCGCAGAATGATTTTGGAAGTGTTTTAAAGAAGGCCAATGATATGAGCAGAAGATGTGACAGAATAAAACTGGCTTTAAAATGAATGAGGTGAAGTAAAAAGAAAGTGATCTTCAGTTACATGATAATTCAAGCTAATAGGTGCCAATCTGAATGTGGCAACTAGCCTTGCCCTTACAACAATGTAACACTGGCCGCAGTCAAGTAAGTAAACCTGTTTTTACCACAGGGGCTTGCTGCAAAATTAAGTGTATTTGTTGTAACACTTGGGCATTGTTTAAACGCGTTGGAATAAAAAATGTCCTCAAAAGAAGCAAAACAATGCCTCTAAATGAAATTATTGCTCTAACTTTTCTGGAGAGCAGAGAAGGGAAGTGTGTAGAAGGAACTTTACAGTTACCTTGACTTTGAAATGGTTAGCTATTTCCACTTCTTGGGTATGAAAGAGTGAGATATTTGCAGGAGATTGAAGTGACATATGGTCTGAAAGTTCAATGGGTGTTTCAAAAAGCCATTGAGAGGCAACCGACATTTGTATATATTTAAAATGCTTTGGGAAAATTACTTTCTTTATATCATTAGAATAGAACTTTTTTAAAAAAAGTACTTGTCTGGGCTAATCTTAGTGTTGAACGCGATGCTCTGGACTGTTGGCTACCTTTTTTCTATGCTGTTGCATTTGATATTACCCATGCACTTCGGTTTCACCCTTTAGCTTGTAGCCTAGCCTCTAGCCACAAGAGAATGAGATGGCAAGTCTAACACTGTGCAGTAAAACTCTACTCATTTCAAATATATCAATCTGAAACTCCTGTGATTGTTATTTGCAGGAGTCTTGGTGAGACTGTAGTCCTTCCTGCCTTGTGCAGTTATTAGTGCATTGTTACAGCAGAAATGAGGGAGCGAACAAATGGTATGTTTTTCCCACTCTGTATCCGGTGATAGCTCTGTAATTTAGAGCTGACAAACACATGAGTCAATTAAAAAAGCATTTACTGCATGGATCAGCTTTTCTGTACAATAGATGTGAGGGGGATTGGTACACTGGAATGTTATGCTTGGATTTAAGCTTCACTTGGGTCAGGTATGTGTTTATGTAGGCTCCATTTAACTTCCTACATTATCTGTATGATGCCAAATCAACATCCTGGGCTAGATTTGCAATTCAGATGTGGAGCTGAGAAGTGAAATAAAGTATCAGTCCGAATTTCCTGGCTATGACCTGCTAAATACTGTGCACAATACATTTTCAGACACATGGCCACCCCTCAAAAGAAACAACTACTTTTGATGATTATTTGTTTAGTATATTTTACGATGAATATTCTGTCATTCAGTATGAACATGTGATAGTTTAGAACAAAGTCCTTTCATCTTTGGAGATTCAGCAAAGCCTATTCGGTAGGAGTTCCTCTTCCTACCCCGTTCTAGATGGGGAGGTGCCCATGTTGGACTGAAGTGGACAAAGTCAGAAGTCCCATGACACCAAGTTATAGTCCAATGGATTTATTTGAAATCACAGGCTTTCGGAGTGAAGCTCCTTCAGGTAAATTGGCTTCACCTGATGAAGGAGCACCACTCCAAAAGCTTGTGATTTCAAATAAACCTGGTGGATTATAACCTGGTATTGTGTAACTTCTGACTCAGAAACCAAGTTGTCAGTTTCAAAATGATTCTGAAGAAAAGTGGGTATTGTTGGGGGACTCTGCTTTTGAAATGTTAAACAGAACTTGCATCTGTCAGTTTGGTAGTTTAGATGAGATTACCAGTGGCACATGGTACCCAGACCAAGATTTGATTTAGAGGAATAACTCTTTACAGATTCTGTCTCTTACAGATCAATGCTAAAGAGGAAAACAAGATTAGCAAAGGAGTAGCCGGAAAACTAGAGAAGTTACTGGGACAAGGATTCAGGATAAAAGGCACAGGCAGACTTGAATCATAGGAAGCTCTGCTCTGGAATAGCATTCAGGTATGTTGAAAGGATAATCCCCAGGGGATAATTTAGCATAGTAAGCTATCTACTTGTAAGTGCAGCTGAGGGTAATGAAGAAAGTTAGAAAAAGTCTCTGAGAAGAACAAGTAGTATTGAACTGTGCCAGGTTACCTGTACAATAGTGTAACATCCTGATCATCTCATCAAGCTTTCTTACATTTGTTAGTTTTTTAAAAACTAACAATTACATCATGTTTTCTGCTGCAAATTTTCATGTATCCAATTCATAACAACTTCATCCCTGATTTTATCTACTTCCAGCTTTACTGCTCAAGTACTTGAGGGTGGGGGATGGGTTTGGCTCCAAAGGCCCCCATGAAAAATCAATTTTGGGGGAGAACAAAAATTACAAGCCACCCCACCCACCACCAAATATCTTATTTATAGATTCCAAGGTAAAAGAGTCAGTATGTGTACGTATATATAAAATCTTTGGTAGTTGTGCCATCTTACCAATTTAAATCTCGCCAACACAAATATGGAAGGTAATGTTGCAACATTATGACATCATCAAATAAAAGAGAGAGGGAGAATGAAAACGTAGGCCCTGCACATTCAAGAAAAGCTTTTTAGAAAATCTCAGAGCTCAAAAACTGTGGATTAGGGACATTTTGATCCTTGCCAACTGTGACACCTATTTGATTCACTATTTAGGCGTAAATCCACAAAATATTCTAGGTATAGATGGTGTAGATGGAGGTGAGATGTTAGGGAGCCTAGAACCAGAGTACACAATATCAAAGTAAGGGGAATGCTATTTAGGACTAAGATGAGAAAAATTTATTTTTTGCAGAGGGCAGTGAATCTTTGGAATCCTCAACCACAGAGGGCTATGAAAGCTCAGCATTTGAGTTTATTTAAAGTAGATATTGATAATTAAAAATTTATCAATGGCATAAAGAGTTGTGAGGATACTGTGAGTAAAAGATAAGGAAGTGTTTGATGTATTAAATGGTGGAGCAGGCTCAAAGGGCTGAATGGCCTCCTCCTTTTCTTAAGTTCTAAATTAGCCTATGGACTTCACACATTGTGATGGCTTAACTATCAATCTAAGCCACCCATCCTCACTATATTTTTTCTACCATTATAAGGCCCCATACTTTCATGTGCAATCAAATTTTCATATCTTTCGTTCAATTCCTTGATTGCAATTATCCACAGTATGCAAACCTTGCAGCTTTCATCTTGGCTACATTTCTGTAGGTTGATTTTATTAACATTTTGTTTTCTTACTCTGTGTGCACCTGAGTTGATCTTCTCTTAGGTAACCCCTCTCATTACGGTTCACTTAAATTAATTTTGCTATATTCAAGATGAGAAATTTTCCAAACAAAAATTATTGTTCAGAAAGCCTGTTCCAATCTGCTTATGATTCATAGTGGCCATTTCAAGACTCATTCATTAAGCAGTGGATTGGTATCCTGTTGTGCTGTGCGAGTTATTGAAGGGATGCAGGTTGTCATAGATGTAGGCTAAATTATTTCCTGTGTTATGCTTCCTTGAGCTATACCATCAGTGGTGATTCTGACAGAAAACTGGACAGTTCCCAATGTAGACAGGTTGGCATTTACTGAATCGCATTGTGCAAAAGAAACAAATTGCTTGATTGCTCTTTTAGTTGAGGTTATAAGGCTGGCTAAATAGTTCAGTAAGGAATTACAGACACTGAGGTTCAAATAGGAGACAGGAGAAATTTACAGTTCAGTCATTTCCAGCACCTCCTAACTGACCAGATAGAATCCCTACAGTGCAGAAAGAGACTATTTGGCCCAACAAGTTTGCACTGATCCTGTCCTCATAACTCCACATTTCCCATGGCTAATCCAGCTATCCCGGACACTATGGGGTGATTTAGCATGGCCAATCCACCTAACCTGTACATCTTTGGGCTGTGGGAGGAAACTGGAGTACCCAGCGGAAACCTATGCAGACATGGGGAGAATGCGCAGGCTCCTCACAGGCAGTTGCCCGAGGTTGGAATCGAACCCGTGTCCCTGGTGCTGTGAGGCAGCAGTGCTGACTGCTGAGCCACTGTGCCGCCTGACTTAGAACATAGAACATAGAGCATTACAGCACAGTACATGCCCTTCGGCCCAGGATGTTGTGCCGACCTGTCATACCGATCTTGAGCCCATCTAACCTACACTATTCCATGTACGTCCATGTGCTTATCCAACGACGACTTAAATGTACCTAAAGTTGGTGAATCTACTACCGTTGCAGGCAAAGCGTTCCATTCCCTTACTACACTCTGAGTAAAGAAACTACCTCTGACATCTGTCCCATGTCTTTCACCCCTCAATTTAAAGCTATGCCCCCTCATGCTCGCCCGTCACCATCCTAGGAAAAAGGCTCTCCCTATCCACCCTATCTAACCCTCTGATTATTTTATATTTTTCAATTAAGTCACCTCTCAATCTTCTTCTCTGTAATGAAAACAGCCTCAAGTCCCTCAGCCTTTCCTCGTAAGACCTTCCCTCCATACCAGGCAATGTCCTAGTAAATCTCCTCTGCACCCTTTCCAAAGCTTCCACATCCTCCTTATAATGCGGTGACCAGAACTGTACACAATACTTCAAGTGCGGCCGCACCAGAGTTTAGTACAAGTTCACCATAACGTCTTGGTTCCGGAACTCGATCCCTCTATTAATAAAAGCTAAAACACTGTATGCCTTCTGAACATCCCTGTCAACATGGGTGACAACTTTCAGGGATCTGTGTACATGGACACTGAGATCTCTCTGCTCATCTACACTACTAAGAATCTTACCATTAGCCCAGTACTTTGCCTTCTGGTTACTCCTACCAAAGTGCATCACCTCACACTTGTCTGCATTAAACTCCATTTGCCACCTCTCAGCCCAGCTCTGCAGCTTATCTATGTGTCTCTGCAACCTACAGCATCCTTCATCACTATCCACAACTCCACCAACCTTGGTGTTGTCTGCAAATTTACTAACCCATCTTTCTATGCCCTCATCCAGGTCATTTATAAAAATGACAATCAGCAGTGGACCCAACACCGACCCTTGCGGTACACCACTAGTAACTGGTCTCCCGGATGAACATTTCCCATCAACTACCACCCTCTGTCTTCTTTCAGCAAGCCAATTTCTGATCCAAACTGCTATATCTCCCACAATTCCATTCCTCCGCATTTTGTACAATAGCCTGCTGTGGGGAACCTTATCGAACGCCTTGCTGAAATCCATATACACCACATCAACCGGTTTACTCTCATCTACCTGTTTGGTCACCTTCTCAAAGAACTCAATAAGGTTTGTGAGGCACGACCTTCCCTTCACAACCGTGCTGACTATCCCTAATCAATTTATTATTTTCTGGATGATTATAAATCCTATCCCTTATAACCTTTTCCAACACTTTACCAACAACTGAGGTAAGGCTCACTGGTCTATAATTACCAGGGTTGTCTCTACTCCCCTTCTTGAACAGCGGAACCACATTTGCTATCCTCCAGTCATCTGGCACTATTCCTGTAGACAATGACGAGTTAAAGATCAATGCCAAAGGCTCAGCAATCTCCTCCCTGGCTTCCCAGAGGATCCTAGGATAAATCCCATCAGGCCCAGGGGACTTATCTATCTCCACCCTCTGTAGGATTTCTAATACCTCTTCCTTGTGAACTTCAATCCCACCTAGTCTAGTAGCCTGTATCTCAGTATTCTCCTCGACAACATTGTTGTTTTCTAGAGTGAATACTGTTGAAAAATATTCATTTAGCGCATCCCCTATCTCATCTGACTCCACACACAACTTACCACTACTATCCTTGATTGGGCCTAATCTTACTTTTGTCATTCTTTTATTCCTTAAATACCTATAGAAAGCCTTAGGGTTTACCCTGATCCTATCCGCCAACAACTTCTCATGTCTCCTCCTGGCTCTTCTGAGCTCTCTCTTTAGGTTTTTCCTGGCTACCTTGCAGCCCTCATGCGCCCTAACTGAGCTTTCACATCTCATCCAAACATAACCCGCCTTCTTCCTCTTGACCAGAGATTCCACCTCCTTCGTAAACCACGGCTCCCGCACTCTACAGCTTCCTCCCTGCCTGACAGCTACATACTTATCTAAGACACACAGGAGCTTTTCCTTGAATAAGCTCCACATTTCTAATGTGCCCATCCCTTGCAGTTTCCTTCCCTATCCTATGTTCCCCAAATCTTGCCTAATCTCATCATAATTGCCTTTCCCCCAGCTATAAATCTTGCCCAGTGGTATACACCTATCTCTTTCCATCACTAAAGTAAACATAACAGAATTGTGATTGCTATCACCAAAGTGCTCACCTACTTCCAAATCTAACACCTGGCCAGGCTCATTACCCAGTACCAAATCTAATGTGGCTTCGCCCCTTGTTGGCCTATCTACATTCTGTGTCAGGAAGCCCTCCTGCACACACTGGACAAAAGCTGACCCATCTATAGTACTTGAACTATCGTGTTCCCAGTCAATATCTGGAAAGTTGAAGTCCCCCATGACAACTACCCTGTCTCTGTCACTCCTATCGAGAATCATCTTTGCTATCCTTTCCTCTACATCTCCTGAACGATTCGGAGGCCTATAGAAAACTTGCAACAGGGTGACCTCTCCTTTCCTGTTTCTAACCTCAGCTGACGAGTCCCCAAACATCCTTTCTGCAACTGTAATACTGTCCTTGACCAACAATGCCACACCTCCCCCTCTTTTTTACCATCTTCTCTGTTCTCACTGCAACATCTAAATCCCGGAACATGCAACAACCATTCCTGTCCCTGCTCTATCCATGCCTCCGAAATGGCCACAACATCGAAGTCCCAGGTACTAACCCATGCTGCAAGTTCACCCACCTTATTCCGGACGCTCCTGGCGTTGAAGTAGACACACTTCAAGCCAACCTCTTGCTTGCGGTGCCATCTTGCGTCCCTGAAACTTTATTTCGGACCACTCTACTCTCAACCTTTTCTATACTCTAACTACAATTTTCGTTCCCATCCCCCTGCTGAATTAGTTCAAACCCACCCGAATAGCCTTAGCAAATTTCCCCCCCCAGGATATCGGTACCCCTCTGGTTCAGGTGAAGACCATCTTGCTTGTAGAGGTCCCACATACCCCAGAAAGAGCCCCAATTATCCAAGAATCCAAAACCCTCCCTCCTGCACCATCCCTGTAGCCAAGTGTTCAACTTCTCTCTCTCCCTATTCCTCGCCTCACCAGCACGTAGCATTGGCAACAAACCAGAGACAACAACTCTGTTCGTCCTACCTCTCAGCTTCCATCCTAGCTCTCTGAATTTCTGCCTTAAATCCCATCTCTCTTCCTGCCTATGTCATTGGTGCCAATGTGGACCACGACTTGGGGCTGCTGCCTCTCCCCCTTAAGGATCCCAAAAACACGATCAGAGACATCACGCATCCTGGCACTTGCAAGGGAGTATGTTGGTTGGGGAGCACGCCAACAAGTTTAGGTCTCAGCAACAGAAATGATAACAGCAGGTTGGAAAAGACTGGGATGTGATTGCAAAGAAGAAAAATAACACTGTTTTTTTCTCTTTTAGATACAATAAGTTATTTCCAAACTAACTTTGCTGTTCCTTTTTGATTATAGCCATGAGCCGTAGGGTTGTACGTCAGAGCAAGTTTCGCCATGTCTTTGGGCAGGCAATGAAAGCTGACCAATGTTATGAAGACATACGTGTGTCTAAAGTGACGTGGGATAGCTCCTTCTGTGCAGTTAATCCCAAATTTGTGGCCATCATTGTGGAATCCGGTGGAGGAGGAGCCTTCCTGGTCCTGCAACTTGCCAAAGTAAGTCTTGTTCAATAGATTGATCTTGCTCGCTGTAATCAAGCATTTTATATCTATCTTCTGTTCTAAAGCTGTTCCATGATATGCTCCTTAAGGAGTTGAGACAAATTCCCAATGTAAGATGAATAATACTGTGAAAGGTTTTGATGCCTACTTTGGTTAAGGTTATATCACTGGCCAAAAATCAACTTTATGAATTCTCTCTGATATTGAGTGGCATTGTGAGTTCCTTTTATGCAAAATCCTACACCTTTACTTTGACCCAAGTCATTACCTTCAATATTGGACCTATTGTCCCTCTGTCTGAATTATTCAGTGGATTAAATAGAAAATACAAGTTCAGAGTCATTGAGGGTTATTTTATGAAATTACAGTCCTTGCAAAGTGCATTGCCTACGCAAGCACATATGGGATAATTCAGAACTGCACCTTCCACAACTTCCTGTCCATAGAAATTGACAAGAATGGATCTCATAAATTTGCTTTGACCAGACCATTCATGGGGCTCTCTGTTTATACAGCAAGGGCAGTATTATTGTAATATGAAAGATCTTAAATCTTTTGACATGTCAAAAGGTTGGCATGAATTTCTTTGTTTTTAATTATGATTTATTTTCAGAGAAGTAAAACTTCTTAATTTTATTGAATAAGATTAGCATGAGGATTCTAGAACTGCATTTATCTGTGCGTAGAGTTGGACTGGGAACAGCTAAATACCTTTTTAACAGGTTTTAGAGTACTGAGCATTTGAAAGAGTTTGGATGGTTTTTGCGATTTACTTTGCAGAAGATTTTGTTCCTGTTTTTGACAAGAAATAGAAATGTGTGAATTATAAAATTAAGCTCAATTACGACCTTCATTTGTTGAATAAACTGAATTTGTGTTTGCACTGAACAAACAGGAATTATGATTATGTCAGTCTTTGGTCTGTAATAGAAGCACAGTATGAGTTAATCTGCAAAAAATTAGTGAGTGAATTAATGAACATACCGATGGTGAGTGGTAAATTTGTCCTGCTAATGTGCATTGTAGTTGTTATTGCCAGTAGGATTTTATATTGCTGCCAAAGCAAATTAAATATGATTGTGTGTAAAGCTCTGACTCATTAACATCATTATACACTGCTTAAACCAGCATTTTATCATGTGACCTTTGGTCTGTCAGTCCCATAGTGGCTTCTTAGGTTCAATAGTTGCTTTACTTTAGGTTTCTGCTGTACTAATGACACTGCTCAATTTAAAAATACGACCATGTACAGTATGTAAAAGACTGTCTTATAGAATTGTACTGCAAAGAAAAAGAATGCAATAATTATCATTGAGTTTAGTGCTGTTTTACAGTGGTATTGTCAAGTTTTGAAAACCGTAAGTTGGATAACATTGTATTCAGTTGATAAAATCTCCCAGTTTAGTCTATTGAATTAGCTTTCATGTGTATATCTATTCGAGGCAACAGCTTAGGCATTGTCAAATGACTGACATTGTTCATTTGTGACTGTCTGCAATTTGCAATGAAAACGCCGCAGCTTTCTTATCAGAAAGTATGGTCAATGAGTTGACTGTGAAGTCAAACAGACGGGGAAGTTTAAAAGGAATAAAACACCACCAAAACACATTATATCAACGTAAGCACCAAAAACATGAATGGCAAACCCAGCTGTATCGGTCCTGCACAGCCCTACTTCCTAACACTTGGAGCTTGTACCGTAATTGACAGATGTCCCACAGACTGGTTACGCAGTAGCCTGTTATTGGCATAATCACCTTACAAATGATATGCCAACCTTGCCTATGCCCTGTGTCGCCAGCAGAACATAGCCAGACGAGACAACGGCATAGAGATATACGGTCAGGAGAGATTTGAAGTCCTTTGACTTCTGGTCAAGTGGGGGCAAGGAAAGATCTAACTGATTACCAATCCTGCTGAGGCGTCTTTTAGAGCAGGTTGCAAACACAAACCCTTTGCCGCTGAGAAGGAGAAGAGCACAAAATGTATTAGAACAGCACTACCTGCAAGCTCCTCTTTAATGATGAAGTCATATGGACTGTTTGGAAGAGCAGCCTATGATCTCGCAGGAAGAAGACCCGCCACCTGAGTCTTCCTCGTAATATCTGTAGTAATGTTGATCATATGAATGCAACTTGTGCCTAGTTGCTATCATGCATGAAAACAACATCTCGTTTAAAAACGAGTGCCTTTTCTCATTAGATGACCTAAAGAATTTCTTCTACCACACTAGACCAAGTGGATCCTCTAGATCCTTGTCAGGACAGAGGATAATGACAGCAAATCTATCAAATTGCTAACAACATGATGGGCAGTGATGAGGATTTATGTTGCACGAGGTATGAGTGACCACCACACAGTCCTTGTGAAAGTACTGGCTTTACATTGTGGATACCTTCCATCGTACTGTGCTAAATGGGATAGATTCCAAATCGATCCAGTAGCTCAAAATTGGATATTGGAGCTACTGTGGGCCGTCAGCAGCAACAGAATTAGTCTCAACCACAACCTCTAACGTCATGGACCAACGTATCCCCCACTCAGTGACAGCAGAGTGCATTGGCTACAAGGTGCACTGTCGCAACTTAACAAGGGCTCTTTTAGAGCAAGTTGCAAATGTGAAACATATGCTACTGAGAAGAACAAAAGCACAAAGTATATTAGAACAGCACTACCAGCAAGTTCCCCTCAACAATCCCTTCCTGTCATCATTGTGGGTGTCCCTACGGCATGTGGACTGCAGCAGTACAAGGTGCAGCTTCCCACTATTTTCTCCAGGACAATTAGGAATGGCAACAAATTCTGGTCTTGTGACATTGTTACCCTCTCAAAATATTTTAAGAAGATAGCCTTGACCCTAACTTTTTCTTATTTTACAGGTAGGTGTGAAGTGTGCGTTCCAAATGTGGCATCACTTGTCTAACTACTTGATGTTAAGCAAAACACAATTTATTAAACACCACAATTAAAATACAAAGAAAAGAAAGAGGATTTTAAAATAACTGTTAGAAAACTTAACCAAATGATAGATACAATTAATTAATTGTTCCAATATAGTAACATCCTATAAACACACCCCTTGGCAAAAAGGTGAATTCAGACACAGATTCTTGCAGGCAAGTAACCAATCCAGGAGAAAACAACATTGAGAGATTTCCGAGAATGTAGCAGCTAGGAATCATTTCACTGAAGCCCCAATTCTTCTGAGACCTAAACATCTTCTGACTGCTACAACTAAAAAAAACGAGAA
Source organism: Stegostoma tigrinum (assembly GCF_030684315.1). NCBI lineage: Eukaryota > Metazoa > Chordata > Chondrichthyes > Orectolobiformes > Stegostomatidae > Stegostoma > Stegostoma tigrinum. The sequence continues at coordinate 30,739,357 of NC_081380.1, forward strand.
AGCTTGATCTGTGAGAACTGGTCGTTCCCCTTTCAGTGTTTCAAATAGAAGCCTTAAACGCCTTCTCTGATTGTTCACTCAGTTTGTCTCCCATAGCCAGTTCAGCCTTTACAACCTCTCTTCAAAATAAAAACCCAGCACAAGAAGGGTCCTGACCCAAAATGTCAACTTTCCTGCTTCTCTCATGCTGCCTGGCCTGCTGTGTTACTCCAGCACCGCACTGTGTTATCTTTGACTCCAGCATCGGCATTTCTTACCAACCCAGGACAAAATAACCTTTTTAAAGTGACAGCATTGTCGTGATGTTTACATAAGATGAAAGAAAAAAAGGTTCAATTGACATGTGTTTTCATGCCTCTCATAATTCTAAGTTTGAGATATTGTATATCACTGCCAGTGAAGAGACAGGGGAAGAACTGGAAGGAATTGTCCATAGTGCTACCAAGTGACATTCGATCAGCAATAACCTGCTCGCTGACACAGTTTGGATTCTACTGGTGCCACTCAGCTCCCAACCTAATTACATCAGCAAAAGAGCTGAACACCAGAGGTCTAATAGAAGTGACTGCCCTTGATTTCAAGGCAACATTTAACCTAATGAGGCATCACAGAGCCTGAGTAAAACTGAACTCAGTAGAAATTAGCAGAAAATTCTCACTGTTTGTGAAGTTATAGCTGGGAGCTGTGAGCTGATAGTCCCAGGGTCCTGAGGGACTTAATCCTGAGCTCTGAAAAGAAATGGCTGGGGAAATAGCTAATGTATTGGTTTTCATTTTCAAAATTCCCTAGATTTGGGCAAGGTTCCATTGGATTGGGAAATGGTAAACATAATCACTTTATTCAAAGAGGAGGAAACTACAGGCCAGTTAGTTCATCATCTGTCATAGGAAAGATGTTCAAAGCTATTATAAAACATGTTATAGCAGAGTATTTGGATAAGATCAAGCTAATCAGTCAGGGTCAACATGGATAAATTGATGTTCTTTGGGGAAGTTACACGTGCTATTGATAAAGGGAATGTATTAAGATTTTCTTAAGGCATTTGATAGAGTGTTGCATCAAACGATATTGCTGAAAATAAAGGCCCATTGTTTGGGGTAACATAGAGGATTAGCTGGATAACAGGAAGTGTAAAGAATGGACAATTGGATAATTTCCTGGTTATTTTAAGGCATTGGGAGTATTTCTCAAGTGAAAAACAACAGAAAATGCTTAAAATATTCATCAGTTCTGTGGAGAGAGAAACAGTTTTAATGTTTCAGATAGATGACCTTTCCTCACAAGAGACGGCGTTGACCTGAGACACAGCTCTTTTTCTTTCTCCATTGATGCTGCCAGGCATGTGGATTATTTCTACAATTGAATGAATATTTGTGTTCAGATTTCCAGCATCCAGAGTATTTTGCTTTTGTTGTAGCAATGTTCAAGTGTTTTTTTTTTCAATTCATGGGATGAGGATGTCACTGGCTAGGCCAGCAGACATTGCCCATCCCTAATTGCCCAGAGGGGAGTTCAGAGTCAACAACATTGCTGTGAGCCTGGAGTCACATGTAGGCCAGACCAGGTAAGGATGGCAGTTTCCTTCCCTAAAGGACATCAGTGAACCAGCTGGGTTTTCCCAACAGTCGGCAATGGATTCATGGTCATCATCGGAGTCTTAATTCAGATATTTGTTGAATTCAGATGCCACCATCTACCATGATGGGATTTGAACCCAGGTCCCCTGAACATTACCTGGGTGTCTGGATTAACAATCTATCGATAATAGCCATTGTCTCCATAAAGGAAATGGAGCAAATGTGTGCTTTGTGTGTAGGAAATTAATTCTAAACTGAGGAATTCAGTATAGACATAATTTTAATTCTGCTTCTGGTCTTGTACAATTGCCAAACTTTCCATGTTGGTGCGAACCAGAAATGCCAGTGTCTCTTCCAAGTGGAACAACTGTTTCAAACCTTGGCAGCAGACAATATGTTTTGACCATTACTACTTTTTTGTCTGATTGAATTGACTTCTCAATTTTTTTATTATTTGTTTTTCGCAATTGGTAATGGAATTGCATGTGCGAAAAGGAGAATGCCAAGTACTGTGTAAAAGATAAAGGCTTCTAATACATATACTACCCTTGGCTGGTGATACAAGTCTTCTTTCACGCACTTCTCATCTCTCCTCTGCAGCGATGCAAGAGATTTATTTTCCATTTCTTGGCTGTCACTATTCGAGAGTTTTACTACAAATATCTTTTGCCAAAATCTGATTGCTGACATCTGCAACGTTGGTACCTTGGAGCTGGGTAATATTCTGTTGCCATGGATATTGGCAAACGTTTGCATTTATGTTTGGTGCAGGGAATGCTACATTCAGAAATGACCCACGTTATCTCTGAATGATGCTGCCAGTTGTGATTTTGTATATTTGCTTTCAGTAAACCTTATTTCATTTTGCTGAGATGAATGTGCAATTTAAATGTTTTTGGCTTTAATTTGCACTTTTTTAAAAAAAAAATTACAATCTAGTTGGTGTTATGGAAATGATCATTATGGAAATTATCAATCTGTTTTATTCCTCATGTCTATTTTCCCTTGCCTGTGTGATTATCATATGACATTTGGCTTATCGTAATTATTCAAGGTCATTATGCATTAACAAATTGGTTGCTACATTTCTGTTAATTCGCTGCCTGTCCTGCTGCTATTGCACACTCAAAGTATTCAGGAACGCATGCCCCATTGGTTTAATGTACTTTACTGCCAATTAATTGCTATTAGTCATCAGGATGATTGCTATATTAGGGAGCATGTCCCTGCCATGTCTTCAGTTTGTTTTACTTATTGTAATATTCTTCTCCGTGTCAGTTGTGCTACTGGCCAGATCTTGCAGGCTCCAACTATTGTTTGACCTAAAATGGTAGCTGCTGTTCTTATGCCATGACCCATGATGTTAAAAAGGCTGCCATTGTTTGAGTCATCCAGCCGTTTTTGGCACCCAGTGTCTTCCCTTTTGAGAGTGGATGCATTGCAACTGCTATTTGGGACGATGGCTTCTGATCCCATTTTGAGGTTGTTGATGTCAAGCATTGAAGATCGAAATCAACTCCCACCGGTAGATTGCCTGGTCAAGAGATTGCTCCATCTTCTAAACGCACCTTTGCCTTTCATTAAAATTAGCAAATGTAGGAAGCAGTGTATTCCCATGTCAGGTTCAGCTTGCCTAACATTATTCAAGGTCATTTGGTGCAATTTCTAGATGGCGAATATCCAGCACTGAAGAATACATCAAAGGGTCATTCTATCCACTAAAGCTCATCCCTTTAATCCCTGCCTTGCTAAGTTTAGCAACCAACTGGCTTTAGAGGACCTCTAATATATGGCAAACCATTTTATGCATCATTGAGTAAATATTTTATTTACCTCGGTCAGGCCCTTGTTAAAGACATTGCTATACGAAAATAATGCCAGGCTTTGCTTTCCACCAATGACCTCCCTTCTTTGGATAATTAGTTTTGGCCCTCTTGTTTCTACATTGCCATCTTTGATCCTTCTTGTCCTTTCCCATTCTCTAATGTATGTGTGTTTATTATATATATCTTGCCATTCTAGGCAAAAAGACTTACATGTACATAATATTATCCGTGTTGTCAAAGTGCCCCACACAGTCACTGAACTGCCCCAAGAGGCAAATATGACAATCAGTTTGAGCGCAACGTACCTCAAAGAGGAACTGACAATAAGAGACCAATTAACCCACAATTGATGATGTTTGAGAGCTGGAGATTTACCAAGATGCTGGAAGAAAAAAACCCTCATTCTTTTTAAATGCATCAAACAAAAAAGGAATCTTTCCCTTTTGCTTGAAAGTTGTGTTCTGGTCGGAAAATGATCCCAAATATTCAAGGAAACCGGACAAGTGCATTGTAAAACTTTGACATAATTGCTGAAGATTTGTGCTCTGTTTGGTTATGTATCCAGAAGCAGTATTTGATCTTATGTTGAATTGGTTAAAAGTTTACATGGAAAGAGTAAATAATTATTACCTGATTTGAAACAACAAAGTCTAACATTGCAACATAAAATCAAACTACTACAGAGGTTGTAAATCTGCAAGAAAAACAAGAAATCTTGGAAGTGCTAGACAGATCAGACAGCATTTGCAGAGAGAAAGAGAATTAACATTTCAGGTTGATGGTGATCCTTCTCCAGTAGAGAACATTATTATTAAACCTCACATTACACAGGGCACTGGTCTATTAATTTGACTGTAGCTTTATTCTTAAGGTGGCTCGGTTTTATTTGAGAGGTTTTCAGATTTGTTTAGAGAGATACAATTATTTATGGAATTGACCTTGATTTACTCAACTGAGCAAATTTTGTTTACAAAAGCAATGAGACCCGACTCGCTCTCATGAGTGATTGATTATTCCAAATCCAAAGACCTTCTCTTGGTAAAACTGGAAATGCTTGTTTGTCTGAGGTGGCTAAAGGCTTCCAAGTTACCATAAGACTATAAAACATAACAGCAGAATCAGGTCACTTGGCCCATTGAGTCCACTCAGCCCATTGATCGTGGCTGATAAGTTTCTCAACCGCATTCTCCTAGTTTTCACAATAACCCTTGATCCCCTTACTAATCAGGAACCTATCTATCTCTGTCTTAAATACACTCAATGACTTGGCAATGTATTCCATGGATTCACCAACCTCTGTCTGAAGAAATTCCTCCTCATCTCAGCTCTAAAGACTTACCCCTTCACTCGCAGGCTGTACCCTCAGATCCTAGTCTTTCCTACTTGTGGAAACATCATCTTCACATCCAACATCCACTCTATCCAGGTGTCTCAGTATTCTGTAAGTTTCAATAAGAATCCCTTATAAACCCCTGATGGACACCTCCAAGGCAAACACATCCTTCCTTAAATATGGGGCCCAAAACTGCTCACAATATTCCAAATAAAAGGTCCGAACAGAGCAGCCTCTGGAGTACATCTCTGTTCTGGAATTCTAGCCTTCTTGAGATGAAAGCTAACATTGCATTTGCCTTTCTAACTGCCAACTACCCTGACCATTTAAAAAATAATCTGTCTCTCTATCGTTCCTACCAAAGTGCACAACCCTACACTTTCCCATGCTGCATTCCATTTGCCATTTCTTTGCCAACCTCCCCACAACTATGACTGCACCCACTATTCAGTTTAAAGCGCTGTCCACAGCCCTAGTTATCAATTTGCCAGGACTCTGCTCTCAGTATTATTTAGGTGGAGCCCGTCCCTTTGTGTGATGCTAGTTCCTTTGTAGTGTTTTCCATGGTGTTACGTGTACCACATCTTTAATTTATGCCCGTGAATTTGTCTATAGATCTGTACGGCCATAAGGATACTTACTATTTTAAACCCTTAAATATTTGGACATGTTCATTCTTCACAAAAAGTGAATTATTGATGAAAGCATTGTCTCACTTCCACACTTGTGATAATGGAGATGCATGTCTACTTGCCCATCTACCCTTTAATGTTGAGAATTCCTCTTTGGAAAGTGGGGATGTCAAACATTTTCCTTAACCTTGCCTTTTCTTAATTATCTCAGGTCAACCCCTTTATAGCAGGCATGAATTTGAAATATACAGTTGCTCACTGTGCTGTGTGATAATCTGACATAATTCAGTTGTCTGTCTGTCATTTGCCTAAAACTGTACATATGATGAAACTTTTCAGTTGCTACCTCTTTGTTTGCATTTCATCTTGAACTTTGTTGCCTCTTGGAATTTGCGTTTTCTTCTGTTTTGATTGTAATGGAAAATATTTCACAGCTCTCCACCCCATTTATGGTGTGACTTTTTGTTTTTCATTTCAACAAGAATGTCTAACCTCAGGAAATTCTACTTTTCATTTAGGTTCCTTATTGGAGACCAGTAAAACTTTCTACTAATTTTTTCCTGACTTCTGTTCTTTAACTTATTTCACCCTTTGCACGAGATCAAGGTCATTGAAATCATTTCTACTCGTGAGTGAGAATTGCTGATTGTGAAGTTATAGATAAAATTTCTAGTGTTTGGGGTCCACACTGTTTTGTCAACCAAGACTCAATTTCTGGTAATATTATAACATGTGTTCTGATGTCTAACTGGAAATTTGTGAACAGCAGTTGATGTAAGTGTTTACATGCCAAAGCAGTTGATTTGGGACCATTGATGTCTCTCGGGGAAACATTGGTTCTGTTGCTACTCTAGACTATTCTAATTCCTTAATCTATTTTTGTGGGTAGTACTTTGGTGTCTTACTTTTCTGTAGATGTGTTCTGTTTTGGCACATTGTTCTGAAACTTTCTTAGTGTAAAAAAAAAATCAGGTTTTTATAGCCAGGCACTGTTGTGTGCCTGTCTGGTTTCTTTGCTCCACAGCATGTTCAAGGAGTTTTAGGGTCTTGTGCCTGTCATATATATGTTAGGGAATTAATAGATTCTGTAGATGTCCTGTGCGATGTTTTATTGTCTCCTTTTTAGGATTGATCGGTTTTGTTTCTGAACCTCTGCTTCACTTGCCATTCCTCTAAAGTTGAGTCTTCTTGGGACTGAAATAAATCTGACAAAGGCTTATCCGCAATGCATAAAGTAATTGATCTGATTTTAAGTCACCATTGTTCTATCATTCAATGGTCTGTAGAGATCACTAACTAAATCATCTGTAGATTTACCTGGATGCTGCACATTCATGTAAAATTTTAAAATCTCAGCATTAATAACATTCTTGAAAGAGTGATCATTGTCAAGGGCATTCTTTTTAAATTTGTCTCATATTTCGTTTTATCCCTTAGCAAGCAGTAACATCATCTGCTATGTTGCCAAACTTCTTCTGAAATATATTTTACTTGTTCAGTACCGATCGTATCACCCAAGATAGATGCCATTTCACTACTCCAGATTCTTTTTTACTCTCTAGGATGTTCAATTTTGTGTTCTATTTAGCCCCTCACTGAAATTAAATCTTACTGACAATATGATTCTGCTGCTGTAGCTTTCTAATGTGATTAAGTGTTTTATCTTTATTCTATTCTGTCAGATGTCCCTCTTGCTTTGTTGCTATATTGGATGATGTTCCCATGGTATGCGCCTGTAATAGGGAGAAGCGGTGGTGTAGTGGTAATGTCACTGGACTAGCCATCTAGAACTGCATGTGAATGTGCTGGGGATGTAGGTTTGAATCCCACCATGGCAGATAGTACAATTTGAACTTAATAATAAAAGCTAGAATTGAAAAGCTGACCATGTGAAGAATGATGGTTGTTATTTAAACAAAAGAAAACACCTGGGTCACTAAAATCCATTAGGAAAGAAAGAAATTATATTGTCTTTGTACATCCAGACTGCATAATAAACTATGGCTCAAGACCTATAAAAATCTGGTTGACTTTAAGCTGCCCTTTGGGCAATTCAGGGTGGCACCCACGTCACAAGTTCAATTTTTTTTTACAAATGGAGCTTTTCCGGCTCTTTGTACCTGTAATGAGGGTTGCAACGGAGGGGTTGCCCCGCCCCTTGGCGGCTGTAAGGGAGGGGTTGCCCCGCCCCTTGGCGGCTGTAAGGGAGGGGTTGCCCCGCCCCTTGGCGGCTGTAAGGGAGGGGTTGCCCCGCCCCTTGGCGGCTGTAAGGGAGGGGTTGCCCCGCCCCTTGTGACTTGATATTTTGCTGCCCCTTCACTGCAATAAGGGAGGTTTTCCCATGCTTTGGAGACTGACTAAGATTCCTGCTGCATTCTCCTTGCCTCTCAAAAAGTATACTGTGTAAGACCAGAATCCTGAATCTCTTTAAATGGACCAATGCATATTTACTTTCAGTGTCTTGGTGAAGATTTTCCTGCACGTTGCTCCAGGAATTTACATGTTCTCCCTTGTGGTATTCATGGTTTCATTTCCTCAACTCCATCCATGCACTTTGGTGACGCTGCCTGATTAGAGCTGCAAATTGTTTATTCACAGGTGAATTACTGCACTCTTTTGGGTCTCTCCATTTGTACAAGGGATTGTTGGCTTTAACTCTTGCAATTCTTAACGTTTGGTCAACTCACCAGCTCAGCTGAGACACTGGGTTTCTTCCACAGACACCGGCTGTGCATTGCAGCCTGTACCTCTGCCTTCAAGCTGCAGATTTCCTCTGTTCCAATGCATTGTTTGTCGGGTCTGAAGTACTTCATGCTATTCTCTGAAATAAGCTTCTGTGTATGAGTATTCCTATGATGATTGTGGGGTTTGCTGTTTTCGGCATTCGGCAGGGTTTTTTTGGGTCTGCTGCATGTTCCTTACTCTCTTTTTTTGAAGTCTTGATCTTGCATTTCTCTTAGTTTGGCACCATTTATGAATAGTGATGGTCACCACTGTTTGCAGAATTGTGGCAGGGGTGATCATGTGATCATACCACTGCTCACCCTGTTGTGTAGTTGGGTTCCTTCCTGTCTGAAGTGGTATAGTGTGGATGAGGTTAGCTACCCTTATGGTCTATTTATAACAGTCTTGTTGTGTAACCAAAATTAATTATTGCAGCTATTTACCGATGACGTAGAAATGACCCACATGCCTACGGAGGCTGTTAGGAACACAATAACCTGTGGTGCCATTACATTGGGTGCTGCTTACTGAACTCTATCAGTAATAACCCTCCAGGCCTGTATGCTAGAAGTTCCAAGGATGATTTTATCAGTGCATTGTTCTCTTTGACTGAGTTTATGAAGTATGTAGTGCACTGAAGAATTCCTTCCTCTTGGCAATTTTATGAGTATTGTATTTGTGAAAAGTGCCCATTGGAACTCTTTTGTTTCAAATACACAGTGGAAGGGCACATTGAATCATATTAAAAGAACCATGGCAGCATCATTGGTGGACCATCTTCAATTGCCTCCTCGCTCTTCCGAAAGCAAAGAGATTTGCCAGACAATACCACTTTACTTCTAATCTGTCCATCATTCAATAAGTAATCTGAGCGACCCTCTGAATCAGTTGTATTCAGGGAATGCAAGTAATTCTTGCCAGTTTTGGATTGCTTAATGATTTCTTGGGTTTGAAGCCTTGGGTCGCATTGTTCTAGTTCATGTGATTATGGTACCAAAATTTTGGTACAGAATGTCATTAATCACGCTGGATCTTGGCTACTTTTCCATTTGCAGCGCTGCCACTCAAAAGTTAGATCAATTGATTGTTGCTGTTTTGCAAGGTCTTTTTGTTACAAAACCACAGCTATCTTTAACCGTCGTCATTGCAGTTCAAAATTGTTCATGTTGTGCATTGCTTTGATTTGAACAAAACATTAATGTATATGAACATAGGCCTCTCTCTTCACACTGATAGTTATAGAAGAGGTGTACAACAAGTATTGACTGTATCAGATAAGCTTTTACTGAGGATTTTGAACTCCCTTTTACTGAATGAGGGAAAGTTCTGCCCTACCAACAGGGAGTTAGATTTGAGTGGAACATAATTAGTGAATTAATGCTACTGCCTTGTCATCCCTTAAGAGTGGGATCAGTAAATTCACCCGCTGTTACTGGCTCGAGGATTGCTGTGATATCAATGATTGAAAATGAAACCAGATCACAACATCACAGAGATCCCTGCAGTGTTTCGGACAGCAGATCAAACGGAAGTGTCAAGTGTCACATTGTTCGAAAAATGTTGTAGGAGCAGTGAGCCCCCCCCCCCCCACCCTCCACCAAAACAACTGAGCCGTATCGCAGTACTTGACAATGTATATTTGCTACCTTTGGGAAATCCTATCTACATGACATCCCTTTGCACCTCTCCAAAATGTTTCCACGAAGGCTGTAATCCATCAGATGTAATTTAATCAAAGCAGGTGATGACAATGTTACTAAACTTGTCTACCATCTGTACCTAACAGAGCTTCGCTGGGACCATTGAAATTAGTTTCATTTCTTTTAATGCATACTTCATGCAAAGTGGAATGATTGATTAAACTAAATGTCTTATTGCGTGTAGAGGAATCTAAGAAGTTTATTGGGTCATAGGAGGAGACCATTTGGATCATAATGTCCTTTCAAGCTCTCTTAAGGAGCCATCTAATTGGTTGAATTTCCCTACCCTTTCTGTTTTGGCCAGTATATTGTATATCATTCCTAAAAGAATCTTTTTTTAGCCTGGCGTTTTGCAGTTTTCCCATGAAATATTGCCACATGACTTTGGAAATCTGTCATTAAATTTCTTTTGTCTGATTAGCTTCTTGCCATTTTTGTTTCTCTTGTGTGGTGGCCGTGGAAGAAGCAACTTTCTGGGAATATCCTGAGAGCACAGTATGAATTGGACGGCGAACTCAGCATTATGTTAGAGTCGGTGTGATTTAAAGGTTAATTTCTTGGACGTTATATAATACCACACAGCACAGGAACAAGCCCTTTGGCTCTCCAAGCCTACGCCTATTCCTATTCCTTATTTAGAGCCACTACTTATTGTCCATATGTGGTTTCCATCCCTTTGTTTGCCTCCTGCCCATGTGTCTATCAAGATATGCCTTAAATTTTGCGGATGTGCCTGCTTCCACCACCTGCACTGGCAATGCGTTCCAGGCACCCACCACCTTCTGTGTGAAATATTTTCCGTCCATGTCTCCCCTAAACTTTCCACCTCCCAGCTTGAACTAGTACTGTGTTGTAGCTGACCTTTCACCGTAACGATCCTGATTATCCATCTTATCTATGTCTGTCATTAATTTTGTAGACTTCCATCAGGTCACCCTTCAGCTTCCATCTTTCCAGTGAAAACAAGCCAAATTTATCTGACCTCTTCTCATAACTAAAACCTTCCAGACCAGGCAGCATCCTTCTCTGCACCTTCTCCAAAGCGTCCATGTTCTTCTGGTAGTGTGGTGACTAGAACTGCATGCAATGTTCCAAATGTGGCCTAACCAGGGTTTTATACAGGTGTAAAATAACTTGCTAACCTTTGTATTCAATGTCCCAGTCGATTTAAAGGCAACCCATCTGTGCTGCTGCCTTCAAAGATTTGTGGACCTATATGCACAGATCCCTCTGTGTGTCAATGTTCCTAAGGGTTCTGCCATTTACTGTACAGTTTGCACCTGAATTGTATCACCTTGCATTTGTCTGGATTAAACTCCATGTGCCAATTCTTTGCCCATTACTGCAAACTATCTATATCCCACTGTATCCTTTGACAATCCTCATCACTATCTGCAACTCCATCAATTTTGGTGTACTCTGCAAATTTACTAATCAGGCCATCTACATTTTCTTCCATATTATTAATGTATATTACAAACAACAAAGGCCCCAGCACTGATCCCTGTTGACCACCACGAGTTCATCTCCATTCTGAAAAGCACCATTCCACTGTGACTCTGTCTTCTATGACCAAGCCAGTTTTATATTCATCCAGCCAGCCTCACCTGGGATCCCATGAGACCCTACCTTCAGTACCAGCCTGCCATGAGGTACCTTCTTACAAATGCATCCCTGAAGTCCATGTAGGCAACATTCACTGCCTTTCTCACATCAATAGTTCTTGTCACTACCATAAAAAAACACAATCAGCTTGGTGAGACATGATCTTCCCCACACAAACCCATGCTGCCTATCATTAACAAGTCCATCTGCTCCCAAGTGTAAATAAATCCTGTCTCTTAGTATCTTCTCTGACTGCTTCCCCACCACTGCTGTCAGGTTTAGTGGCCTGTAATTACCTGGATTATCCTCGTTTCCCTTCTTAAATAAAGGAACAACATTGATCATTCTCCAATCCTCTGGAACCTCACCTGAGACCAAAGAGGATGCAAAGATATCTGTTAAGGCCTGAGCCATTTCCTCCCCCTTGCCTCCCACACCATCCTGGGATACATCCCATCTGATCCTGTGGACTTGTCCAGCTTAATGTATTTCAAGCCACCTAATACTTCCTCCTTCATTATGTTGATTTGTCCAAGAGTATGCACACACCTTTCCTTAAACTCAACACTCTTCATATCCCCGTATTTGGTGGATACCAAAGTAAAGTACTCATTAAGGATCTCCCCCATTTTCTCTGGTTCAATGCTTAACCTCCCTCCTTTCATCCTTGAGTGGGCCTACTCTGTCCCCAGCTACCTTCTTGATCCTAATACATGTACAAAATGCCTTGGGATTCTCCTTAACTCTGCTGGCCAAGGACATTTCATGGCTTCTTTTAGCTCTCCTTCCTACTTTCTCTATGTCCTTCAAGCACTTCATCTATTGTTAATTGCTTAGACCTTAGGCATGCTTCCTCCTTTTTTGGACTGAGCTGACAATGTCCCCTGTCATCCAAAGCCCCTGAATCTTGTCTGTCTTTCATTTTCACAGGAACATGCCTGCCCTGCATTCTGACTAGCTGGTCTTTAAAAGACTCTCACATCTCAGATGTGGATCTAACTGCAGCCAGCTGCTCCCAATCCATATTCTCCAATCTTGTTCAATTTTGGTTATAGTTGGCCTTCACCTAATTTAACAACTTCATCTGAGGGCCACTTCTGTCCTTACCCATAGGTATCTGAAAACTTACGGAATTATGGTCACCATTCCCAAAATGTATCCCCACTGAAATTTTGTTCACCTAGCTGGATTTCTTTCCAATACCAGGTCTAGTATGGACCCCTCCCTCATTGTACTGTCCAGATACTGTTTAAAAAACCCATTTGGACATGACAAACAAATTGCTGTCCATCCAAACTCCCGGTGGTAAGGGAGTCTCAGTCAATATGGGGAAAACTAAAATGACCTGTTATTTTCACATGTTTCCCAAATCTGACTGCATATCTCTTCCTCTGTCTCCTGCTGGCAGCTGGGAGGTCTGTAGTACCATCCCAGCATTGTAATTGCACCTTCCTATTCCTGAGCTCTACCCATAATGCCTCACTGCAAGATTCCCCCCGCCCCCAGGGTTTCCTCCCTCAACACAGCTGTGATATGCTCCCTAACCAATAAGGCAACTTCTCTATCTCTGCCTCATCTAAAACATTGATATCCTAGAACATTGAGCTGCCACTCCTGTCCCTCTTTCAGCCATGTCTCTGTGATAGCAATAACATCATAATTGCGTGCATTAATCCAGGCTCTAAATTCATCCATTTTCTCGCACTGAAGTAAATACAGTCCAAGCCTCCAGTTCTTCCTGACTGCACATCCTCTTAGCTTTATTTGCCTTAGTCTCAAGCTGTTCCCCAGCCTCTACACTTACTGACCTGCTGCTTCGGTTCCCACCCCACTGCCACACTAGTTTACCTTCCTGAGTGGCACTATCATATCTCTTTGCCAGAATTTTGGTGCACCTCCAATTTAGTTGAACCCTGCCCTTCTTGTACAGGTCCTACCCTCCCTGGAAGACATCCCAATGATCCACATATCTGAAAGTCCTCACTCCTACACGAGCTGTTTAGTCATGTGCTCAATTCTACTGTGTCTTTCTTCCCAGCCTGAGTAGTATGTGAGATTACTAACCCAGAGGTCCTGCTTTTTAGTTTATTACCTAACTCCCTGAATTGTCATAGCAGAACTTTGTCAATCCTCCTACCTATGCCATTTGCACCAATATGGACAATGAATTCTGTCTGCTTGCCATCCCATTTTACCATGCCCTGTACCCACTCAGAGACATCCATGACCTTGGCACCAGGGAGGCAACATAACACCCTGTGCTCAGGGTCTAATACAATTTTTAGAGAGCCATTCCCTATATATTATTAGTTTTTGACTGGTTTTTGGACATCTTTTCAATCTGTAGTTGCCTAAGAAGCACCCATCTGTGCCCTTGACAATCGAATCTGCAATTACAATTGCTGCACCATGCTTTGTCCCTCCTGGCTGTACAGCAGGGCCAGCTATGGTGCCACTGCTGATGCTGCCATCTGATGCCCTCCCCTCACATCAATATCCAAAACTCAATACTTGTTTGACAGGGGGAGAGGCTATGGGGGAGAACATTCATCAGATTAATTTCTTTTTGGTCAGTATTTTTTTCTCATTCATAACTGAATAGAGTTACAGTTGTAAAAATATTGGAGCTGATGTAAGCAGTTGCTTAAAGAAAGAGAGACTTGCATAAACGTACGATCATATGAATTTGCAAAACACTTTACAAACAATGATGTATTTTTGAAGCATTGAATCACAGGAAGCATCACAGTCAATTTTCTCTCAGAAAACTCTCATGAAAACCAATGTGATGAAGTTAAATTGGGATCATAGTTGGGAGTGGGAGAATCATGTGTCCAACATTTCAGTAATTTCTGCTTGCTGCTTTTCCTTTTCAAAACTCTTTAAATCCTTGGGTCTGCCTATCTGTTTTGCTGTCTTACTGTTTTGTATCTTTCTCTGATATTCCATCAGAATGCACTTGCTCTGGTAGTTCACTGGTAAAAGACCTTTCTTCAATGAGCTGCAATTCAGTGTCACCATCCACTTTAGCTGGATATGCCAGGCCTTGAATTATTATTACTGGGGCCAACAGTTGAGTCCCAATTTTAATTTCCCATTCCACATAAAGAGAGTGATTTATTGCTAGCCTCAGTCAAGTGCCTGTTGACCTTTGAGTGATCAAAGAGAAAAATAATTCCAAAGCAGCTTAGGAGATATGATTGAAATATTTTGGGTGAGTCACCATGAGGGGGCAGCCACTACTTTACAGAATCACATTAAACTGGATCAAGATGTTGACGTACGTGTGGATGGAACAAGCATTTTGTTTACATAACTGTCCGTCATTCTGGTAAATTGGATTGCAGTTGTTCTATAATACTTGTGCTCACGGTCTAATACAATTTTTAGAGATCCATTCTCGACAGATTAGTTTTTGACTGATTTTTGACATCTTTCCAATCTGTCAGTGAGATCATTACTGCCCCTAGGCAATGGATTGACTTTTTAAGGGGCAAGAAATTAACAACTAATTGTGAAATGTGAAATATAAAATACAATCAGATATCCTTTGATTCTTTGGAATGAACTGATCAGTGGACTAAAAGACCATTTAGCATTGATGAACTGCATACAGTACCCTTTGGCCTTTTCTCATTACCGGGTTAATGATGTTATAATGTTGCTGTGCCTTTCTTGTGCAGAAAGACAGTTACTGCTTATAAGAGAAAAGCCAAATAATTGCAGTTGCTGGAAATGCTGACTACATGCTCAGGAGCTTAGACAGTGTCTCTGGAGAGCCAAATGGATCTATTAAGTGCAGACCCTTTGGAACTGAACAATAAAAGGAGGAGAGGCCTATTATTTTGAACAGGCAGACAACATGGAGAAGAATCTTGGTTGGCAATATCAATAAAGAAATTTTCCAGAAATGTTAAGAAATCAGAGATCCACATTTTTGGCAGCAAACAAACTGGGAGAACTTTTGGGAAATATGTGAAAATAAGAGAGATGGAAACTTTAGGGGTGGGATATTATTTGTGGAAATAAAAGGGGTTTCAAAGTGAGTATATACCAGTAGCAAAAACAAAAAAAGTTTCATAAAGTTTTTGGATTAGAGGGTTTCAGGGTGCCTAGAAGATAGATTAAAAAATTCTCGATGCTGGAATTGAAAGATATTACTGTCTCACATGGAGGGAACGTCTGGAATCGTGGATGGCAGTGTGAGAGAGGTAAAGGGCCAGAGGCTGCATTTGCGCAGGGAGTTGGAAAGGCAGCTAAAGAGTGAAAGCAGAATGATTTGAGAGATTATGAATGAAATAGGGGAAAGCGAAGATGAAAGAGAATCTGAGATAAAACGGTGTGAAGCTGGATGAACACAGCAGGCCAAGCAGCATCAGAGGAACAGGAAATGTGACGTTTCGGGTCGAGACCCTGCTTCAGGAAAAACGCCAGCTTTCCTGCTCCTCTGATGCTGCTTGGCCCACTGTGTTCATCCAGCTTTACACAGTTTTATCTCAGATTCTCCAGCATCGGTAGTTCCTACTATCTCTGAGAGAGAAATGGATGCTTTTGTTGACGAGATCCCGTTGTGGTAGATGGTGTTTGGCAACGGTGATGCAAAATCAGGACCAAAGTGGGTTGAGGTTCTCTCCGAGTTATGAGAAGATTGGAAGAGAGTCATGATAGAAACCAAGGAAAATGGACAAACCACTGTTATGGAGAATGCTAAACTCATTAAGAACTGTTAAGAAAGTCTGTTTTAGAAAATAGTGTCATCAGAGAGGATATTAAGAGCATTAGACAGGATGAGTTTTCACAGGCCATGAGTGAAAAGGATGAATTCCAGGAGCCATGGCTTTGTAATGTATGTCAATGGAAAGCCCATCACAAAAGACTGAGAAAGGAATTCAAGCCCAGGTTGGGAAGGAAGTGGTCTTTATTCTAAGGTGAAGAATGATGAAATATTTGAAGCATAGTTTAGTAGCATTCTCAGTCAGTTAAAAAGAGCAATAAGTGGATTATTACTCTCATCCATATAGTGAAAGAAGAGGATGACTGAATAAGAACTGGACTCGAATATGTCCAATTGTTTTATGAAAAAACAAACAAAGCTTGAAATCAATGCGGACATCTATAGGACCACTTAATAATCTGGAAGTGAATGGAGTTAAAAGATGGTTGTTGAAGATGGAGGTGCATGGAGACTGGTTGTGATACTGTTCAGGGAAGAAGCATAATGCTCACCAGTTACTCTGCTGAGAAATGTTTTGTAAAGTCACTGCAGGAAAGACAACAACTGAGGTGACAAAATCTAAAATTGTTACAGTGACTGACGTTTCCTGACTAAATAGGCATATCATTCTTGTAGCGCAATAACAGAGTAAAGTATTAAATGTTAATGCATATTAAATGTAGGTGTTATGGATAATGCTTATGCCCACAGTTTCTTATTGTGGTGCTAATGATTCAGAGAACATTAATAAAGGGATAGTCTATTGATCACTAAATTAAAACTCAATATGTTCCATAACTTGCTGGAACATGGCAATTTCTGAGAATATATGATACTTGTTGGGAAGACTTTACAGGCAACATAGTAATCAGATTGAGGTGCCTGGTTGCTTCAGCCTGTTCTGTCATCAAGTTAGATGATGGTTGAGAGGATATTAAGAGCATTAGACAGGATGAGTTTTCATAGGCCATGAGTGATAAGAATGAATTCCAGGAGCATATAACTGCATTTACCTGCCCAAGTCACGTATTTGTGTTCTGCTGCTGTGGCCTTTGTAGTTTAGGGACATTTACAATGGAAAAAATGGTTATCTGACCATGATACAGAAAAAAAGTGATTTCCCTATTCTAACTATTGAAATTTAAATAGAGAATCAGCTTGCCTGTCACTCAATCTGATGTTGGTTTTGGCTCTGTGAGCCACTGCTCCTTCTGTTACCATGAGTGTGTACTTTTAGACATTTGGATGAAAAGTGGCATTGGCAACAGAAGCAGTGAAGAAATCTGTAAGGCCATTGTCTCCCTTAAGGTCAAACACGTGCTGATATCTTCCTTTAGTCACTTACAGAAGTGAATCAATTTCAAATGTTCACTGTCTTCGAAAGTAAATTGTGTTGAGTGAACTCGTGTTTCCATTTAACATTGACACCTCCCAGATAGTAATATGGAGCTGTCCTGGCAGGGGATTTCATTAGGACATGGAAAAGTGATCTACAGAGCTTTATGTAAGTAAGCAAGTTATTTAGGTTCATTGTAGCTAAAGGCTTTGATACTGAGGCAAGTCTATTTAATTAGAAAATACTGTGAAATATGAATTGGATTATTCACTGAGCATTGTCCCCACTGACCGAAGGATGCATTGCTAGAAACCCAATGTGTACTTGATGGGAAGACAGCTGTGGCACTCTTGTCAGTGCACAGACTGATATCATTGAACCAGATCCACTAAATATAACTTGTGGACCTATTTGGAGTTAAAGTCCCAGTGCCTGCTGGTTCAGCAGCACATTCATTGCTTAATTCTCTAAATCTGGCGCTTTCTGCCATTGTTGTTTTCAGGGTATTGTGGTTAGATTCAGTTTGTATAACAGAACGTATGATAGTTGGTTTTGTTTTTGTTTAAACTGTAGGTTTTCAGTATCTTTAACCAGCAGTAAAACCCAGGTGATTACTGTATTTATGCAAATCTGACCTGCTGAGCAATGTGAGCAGGTGACGAGGCAATATTTCCAAGTGTGCAATCTCCGTGTTGATCCCAATACCCAATGCAATCTGTTGTAGATGTTCCTTGCTAGACCTGTCTCTGGTAACTTGGAGGCAGCCACTCCTTCAAGTGAATTGTAATCATGGGAGTGGGAGATCTATCAAAACTGTCATGTCTAGAAATATAGGAATCCAAGTTCTTTAGATTGCTTGCCGTTCTCTTCTCCTAATCTTCCTTATATTTCATTTAGATACATACTATTATGGGGATGTCGAACATTAAGGAATAAGTGATATCATTGGCTGCTTAGATTTATCAGACCATTTCTCACCATTCCACCATTTATATAATGCTTGGGAACACAAATACTGTTAGACAAACCACTTAAGTTGTACAGCGCGTGATCCCAATCATAGATGAGCCTTTCAATTGTATATTAGATTATTAGGGAATCTTAATGCATATTCATTTAAATAAGATGTGAAGGTTATGTGGATTGACCACGGTAAATGTGGTGTGTTGGACATAGGGTGGACGACTATGTCTGGGTAGGAAGCTCTTCAGAAGGTCTGTGCAGAGTGGATGTGCCAAATGGCCTCTTTCTGATCTGTAAGGGTTCTATGATACTGAGGTCAATGTGAAGAGATAGTAGAGGTTAGGCTTTATACCCTGACTGGAGCTGAGATTGTTAGGAAATGATCTGCTAATGAAGTTTCAAGGCTAGGAAATGTGCTAAGTAAATAACAAATTAATTCCACTTGTTAGCAAGACAGCAATGAGTATATGTATTTATGATAAATAAACAAAGGACAGATCAAAAAATGATGCTTGTGTACAGGGTGATTGCAATTCCTAATTTTCTGTTGCAAATCTGAAGCCGAATTAAATGATTTTGTAAAGGGAAATAGAGGGCTTGAGAAAGAGGAATTCTAAAGACTTATACACATTAAATTGATG
Source organism: Stegostoma tigrinum (assembly GCF_030684315.1). Lineage (NCBI taxonomy): Eukaryota > Metazoa > Chordata > Chondrichthyes > Orectolobiformes > Stegostomatidae > Stegostoma > Stegostoma tigrinum. Next base: position 30,758,408 of record NC_081380.1, read on the forward strand.
GCCATTCCGTTTTCTATTCCAGCTCTTGTGCTAGCTAATGTTAGAAGTTGTTTTCTTGCCATGGGGGCTGTCTGGTCAGTTATAAAATACATTGTCATTTAACCTCCTTGAAAGCTTAAAAGCCTACCCGCCACTCCTCTGCTTTTGCAATCGACTTCTGACAGCTCTTTGTTCAAACTCCATGTTTGAATCTCTCCAGACAGTGGTGATTATAACTAATGAGCATCATCCTTTATGACTGTGATGATAATACACTGATTCCTCCTCATCCCTAATTGATTACCTTGCCATCACTGCTGCCACCACAATCTCCCCTAATGCTTTTTCTGATTTAAAACCTATAGACATAATAAATGGGAACAGAAGTAGGCCATTCAGCCCCTCGAACCAGCCCTACCATTCATCAATGTCATGGCTGATCTGCTCCAGGCCTTGATTCCTTGTTCATTTCAGCTCCTCATTGTCCTTAAACTTGCATATATTTCAGAAATCCATCTACTTCCCCTTTAAATACTTTCAACAATCTAACCTCCACAACTCTCTGGGCTAGAGAATTCCATAGATTCACTACTGCTTCGGAGAAGAAATTTCTTTGCATCTTAGTTACAGGATTGGGGGTCACATTTAAACTGTGTCCTGGTTTAAAATTCCCCAAGTACAGGAAACATCTTTATATCTACCCTATCAAGTCCGCTCAGATCATACATATTATGTATATGTACATTAGTAGGTCAGCACAACATAGTGGGCCGAAGGGCCTGTACAGTTCTATGTTTCTTGAAATTTTAAAGAATAAAGGCCTAACTGTTCAGCCATTCTTGACAAGTCAACCCCTTTTTGCCAGGAATCAGCCTAACCAATCTCTTGAACTGCCTCCATGCCAGTGCATTCATTCTTAAATACAAGGCCAGATCTGTAAACAGTACTCCCAGGTGTGGCCTCACCAACACTCAGCAGTTCCTATTTTTAAACCTAGCAACAAATGCCAAAATTCCATTTGCCTTCTTCCTTGTTTGCTGTAGCTACGTGTAAACATTTTAGTGTTTCATGTACAAGAACATCCAGATCCCTCTGCTTTGCACTTTTTTGGACTTTCTCACCATGTAAACAATACCCTGCCTTTTCAGTCTTCCTACTAAAGTGTATGATCTCATATTTTCCTACATTTAAACTCCATCTGCCCAGTTTCACTCAATCTATCTGCATCTCCTTGCAGGTTCCCTGCATTCTCCTTGTAATATGTTCTCCCATATACATTGCCTAGTTCAGTAGGGCTACATTTGATGAGTTCCACGCCTACCTTTCCAATTGAAGTCAGAACATTTCTAGCAATGGCTTTTTATTTTAATCCTTGTATCGTTCTCTTGATGGCTTAGTGAAGAGAAATGAAATAATATTTTTCATTCTGAGGTCATGTTAGACGCTATTCCCAGAACCACCACAAAAATCTAGTTAATGCTGTCTCCAAATCCTGACCTACATTTTGCCCTTGGGTGATATCAACTAAAGACACTGAAGTCAGTTTTCACATTCAGTGCTGTAAACACCCTATTGCCTGGAATGCCTTTCCAAACAGCTTTTCTTATGCTGAATGTTCCTCCTGTAAAGCATTAGGAAAAGTAAAACTATTAACTTTGGCACAATCACAAATGTCATACTTTACCATTGATTCCATCCCCCTACTGTCTCAGCTTACTTCAAGTCTGGTTTAGCCTCAGTCCCTAGTTTGATTCAAAGTAGAGGTTCCGTCCCCATATTCCTTCAATGAAAATGACCATATTTTTCAACCTCTGTAACATTGCCTGTCTCGATCCATCCATCAACTCCCAAAACTCTCCTTTGCACTTGTATGTCTATGCATGGTCTATTCTAGTGCTCGTTTCGATATTTGTACTGGTGAAGGTGCAATGTATTCCAGTCTGTTGGCCATTGCTTTTCATTTGAATTTTTGCTGTCTACTGACAATTTTTTAAATGTTAGAACTGATTTTAATTCTTCGAGAATTGATAATTAAATAGACAAAAAAAGGCTCAGGTGCTTTGAGGCAGATGTTTTTTCTCATTTCTCACTACCCAGCATTGAAGGTGAACAATTTGCTTTCTGTAGGCATCTATTGGGAGAATATGGTTAGTGATGACTAATCATCAAGCTTTGTCTATTTAGCTGTGGGGATGTCACAGTATCTAAAAGCATCACCCCATGGACTGCAGTAGTTCAAGAAATGGCCTTACACTTCTTCACCTCTGCAGTAAGGGATGGGATTACCAACTAGAGCATCATCAGCTACTTCCATGGTAATAGGAACAGCAGATGCTGGAGAATCTGAGATAACAAGGTGTAGAGCTGAATGAACACAGCAGGCCAAGCAGCATCAGAGGAGCAGGAAAGCTGAAGTTTTGAGCCTAGAGCCTTCCTCAGAAAGGGTTAGGGTGAGGGTTAGAAGGGTCTAGGCCCGAAACATCAGCTTTCCTGCTGGGCTTGCTTTGTTCATCCAGCTCTACACCTTGTTATATCAGCTACTTCCGTAGCAGGATAGGAAAAGGTGTAGGCCAGCTAACCCCTTGGTTAATCCTACCATTCAGTTGAGTCATAGCTGATCCGCATCCTGGCTCCACTTAGCTCACTGTGGCCTTATAACCACTGATCTTGCAAAAGAGAAGGCCCAGAAGCTCAGTATCAAAATGGTTAATTTTGATCTAACCTCAAGAGCACTTTTGGAGAGAGAAAGTGTTCCAAATCCCAAACGCACATTTTTAAGATAAGACAGATGTACATTATCATGTATGGAATGAGGGTGAAGTGTCATGAATGACATTTGTAAATGTTTTGTTTGTGGCATTTCTTCGTTACGATCTTACATTAATCTGGCTAACAGTTGTCACCTCAGTGAATCATGCAACTGGGCATGGGCTACTTTAAGCATATTGACAGTGTAATCAGCTCTCGGGGACAACAGGTAGGCACTTTTTTTAACAATGCTGCAATTCCTATACTGCATTTAACAAGCCTAAAGAAGCAGTGGTGACAATGATTTCTGCTGTATTATTTGACTACCTCCTGCAGCGAATGCAAGAAACCCTCAGTCAAAAGAAAAGTTGCCTGGGGAATCTTCATAACAGAGGAATGCAGGAAGTAATGATTGCAGATTTGAGAATTGATGATGCTGGACTGCTGGATACTTTTCAGCCAAGGCATGGACGCGGTTAATAAAAGCCATCGGGCACTCGTTTTGCTTGCTGACAGAAACTTCACCCTCCATTTTAAAAATTGATTTGCAGTTTATCTTAGTGCTCAGCCAAATCTTCAACAAATTGCCCTCTTAGACCTGGATGCTTCGATATTTAAAGCAAGCATTTAGTGTGGAATTGTTAATTCATTACTGTAACAATGCGGTAGAAAATTCAATATGTTGAAGATTCTTTCATTCAAGTGACTATTGTAGTAAACTATCTTGTTAAACTACAAAGGGAAAGACAATGCATGTTGAAAGCACAACATCAGAGCTCATTGAAGTATAATTGTGAATATTAGAGGATTTAGTTTATAAAGGCGGCACGGTTGCTCAGTGGTTAGCACTGCAGCCTCACAGTGCCAGGGACCCGGGTTCGATTCCTGCCTCAGGTGACTGTCTGTCTGTGTGGAGTTTGCACATTCTCCCTGTGTCTGCGTGGGTTTCCTCTGGGTGCTCCGGTTTCCTCCCACAGTCCAAAGATGTGCAGGCTAGGTGGATTGGCCATGCTAAATTGCCCGTAGTGTTCAGGGGTGTGTGGGTCACAGGGGGACGGGTCTGGGTGGGATGCTGCAAGGGGCGGTGTGGACCTGTTGGGCCAAAGGGCCTGGTTCCTCACTGTAGGGAATCTAATCTAAAATGTATGTTACAGCATTGCTCAGTTGACTGGACAGCTGGTTTCTGATGCGAAGAGCGTGGGTTAAATTCCTTCACCAGCTGAGGTTACCATGAGGGACTCTCCTCAACTTCTCCCTTGCCTGAGGTGTGGTAAGATTAAACCACCACCAGACATCTCTCTGTAATGAGAGAGGAGGACTGTGGTGCCTTTCCCTTTTACTTTTACTGCTACCCTAATACTCAAACACATGTTTCAATGGAAAAGGAAACCCTTTTGAAAATGTAAATTCCCTCAAGTGGTTGAGCTGTTTGTGAAGCCCAACCAACATCCATGTCATTCACCACATCATAGACTAATCCTGTAGTAACGTCTTAAAACTTTTCAATCAAATGTCAATGTGAAGCCCCCACCCCCCCCCCCCCCCCTACCACCACCACACCCAACTTCCACCTGAGAGATGTGGTTCTGGACCTGTTATAAACCGAATCCGGCATCCAAAAGGGCTCAGCCGTAAGAAAAATAACTTTTGGGAAATTTAAATGATGGAATCTATTTACATTGCAAAAACAGATGACTAGTGATATTTTTCTGAATTATATCCAGTTGTTTGTCTATCAGTGCATTCCCATAGCGGTCGCTTTTTTTTCACTCTAAATGAAAACTGCAAACATTTTTTACTTTTAATTAGCTGGGGATTTAAGTCACTATGGATCATGGCCTTCATCATAAAAAGACATTCACAAGCGTTACTCCTCTTCCATATCATCACTGCTCTCACTGATGGTTAAGCCCTTGGAATATAGAAAATTCAGGGTGTGCATTGTGACTCAATGCAAATTTCAACTGGCCAAGCAAAATTGTACTTATGTGTATACAATTCATGGCCCATTCCCTTCTCCCTGCTGAGAAAAAAGGGATCTCCTGGAAATAGGGGCAAGACTTCCACGTCTGAGTCCAGCCCAATATTTTAAAACACCTGCAAAATCTGGGTTCAATGCAAACATTTGCACAGACAGGAACCAATTTGTTCCTAATCAGTAAAAACTTTGAATGTGTTTTCCAGCTTTCAGCCATTTACATTTTTTTTGCATTGACAGAGGAAAGAATTGCATTTATGTAGCACCCTTATTTACTGCTATATAACTAATGGCATGCTGCTGGAAGACAGAAGTCACCGGCCACAGGTTCATGCTCAGCAAGTTCCCCAAAACTCTGATGTTCAGGTGGTAAGTTTAAATGACGGCTGAGGAAATATTAGCAGCCCATTACACTACCCTCAATTCTCCTGCTCTTCAAAGTACTGCCAAGGATGATTTTTACATCCATCAAAGAGGGTTTCTGGGGGCATCCATTTCATGGATAATGTGAAAAACAGCATTACCAATAGTGCAGAGCTTCCATATTGAGGCATTGAAACTGCTGCATGGGGCTAGATTCTGAGCTTGAATCAATAGCTTTGATTCTGAGCACTGCCATTTGAGCCAAAAGTGCATACATCATGATGGTGTGCGTAAATCGATGAGGGCATCTGTAAAGGATCATCAAAATGTACTTAATCAGAGTACAACGCATGAATGCTTTTTAATGATGTGTAGGTTTGGGTTTCATTCTGTTTTGGAGGGTTGTACTGGAAGAAGTGGTTGTTATTCGAACTGTAGAACTGACAATTGTTGAGTATTTACAGAAATTATTTCAAGGCATTGCAAAATGCTGTTTGAGAACTAATGCTGCATTGCAACGGGAAGTTTTATACTGGTTACAGAGAAATGGCCAGGCAAGTATTTTTAACTTGTGCGGCTGTTACCTCAAAATTCCCATTGGATCCTTATTCCAATACCAGTTGTTATCAGGGATTTACCATTCCTGATGCTGAGCTCCACAACAGCTCATATGTTTTGTGTTCTCATGCTGGGGAGACATGGCTGTGAAGGATGTCCTCAATATCCAGAAAGTGGAGAAGGTTTCTCTCCTACAGTTGCTTGACTGTTTTAAAGCAGTGCTGTAGAATATTTCTGCAGTGCAAAGGGGACAGTTGTCCAGCACAGAAATTCTGATATCCAACTTTGCCCATTAATTTCCCCCCCCCCCCCACCCTAAACCCGTCCCCTCAAGCCCCGGACCATACTGAACTACCATCCTTGGGGAGAGATCTCGTGATGTCTTTTGCTAACTTACATTGTTGTATAGAATTCTGACCAACAATCCTGGAATCCCCGGTTTGCTGCAGTTGAGCAGTGTGTGTTCTGACTTGACCAGGCTGCAATGTGTCATTCTGGTGAAAACTGTGACGTATGTTGCCACACAGCTTAAGGCTCTGGATTCTATTCTATACATTGGAAAGATAGCTTTACTTCTGACAGTATGCCTTCTGATACTGTATGGCCTGTAATGGTTTTAATAGAAAACAAAGAACCGTGGTTGAATCCCTACAGTGTAGAAAATAGGCCCTTCGGCCCAGCAAGTCTACACCAAAACTCGGAGCATCCCATCCAGATCCATCCTGCCACTTAATCTACACATCCCTGAACACTCCAGCAAGTTAGCATGGTCAACCCACCTAGCCTGCATATCTTTGGATTGCTGGAGGAAACAGGAGCACCTGCAGGAAAGCCACACAGACACAGGGAGAACGTGCAAACTCCACACACGGTTGCCCGAGGGCAGAATCGAACCTGTGTTTCTAGTGCTGTGAGGTAGCACTGCTAACCACTGAGCCACCGTGCTGCTCTAATGCTGGAGATCAGAAACACACAGAAGTGGAGATTTTGGTGTAACTCAGGTCTGGGAAGCATCTGCAGAGAGAGAGAGAAAACCAGAATTAACATTTCAAATCCAGTGAGGGATTACTGCAATTCAGATTTTAACTGTTTTCACTCCACAGATGCTGAGATTCTCCAGCAATTTCTGATCCTAAGAGATAGCTATTATCTCTCTTATTTACACTGTTGTGTAAATCTTCTATGTGCAGTATTATATGGACATCTGTCATGAATAGAGACTATTCTATCCTTTCTGTTCAGGCAGTTGTACACGATTGTTAATATTACTGTCAGATCATGATATACATTGCTATCTCTCTGCCCTATCTGTTTCCATCACACTACAACTCCTCCCAAACTTCTCTAAACATTTACCTTAACATTTCCTTTAAATTATTTACATTCTTATCATCTCCCCAGTATTCTTCCACCCATCCCACCCCCTTCCCCAACCTTGCCAGCCCTGCTTCAACTGTGCCACTGGGATTTGTAATTCTTGGAGATTGGATGTCCTGAAAACTAGACATAATTTTCACAGTCTTGTGCGAAAAACTTGAGTGCCACAAGTCGCATTGGTTTCCTGGGTTCTTAAATGTTTCTGCCCTTTTCTTGTTTTGGTTGGTTGAGGGTGGGAGCGGATAGGAGACCCATGTGCTGATCCCGTTATGCACAAGTCATGAACTATCTTTGCTGTGATTTAGGGTGTTGCAGACGTCATATGTTTCAAGTGATCCTTCTGTGCCTCAGCTAACACTGAATGTTTTTATCTTGTGGGATCGCTGAATTTCTCTTGGCATTTTAGGAACGACATTTCATAATTCAGTTTCTAATTAAGCCTGCAGCTTTAGGGTAGGTAAGATCTTGAAAGTTTGATTGCGCTGTGCTCGGTGACTGCATCTGTTTTCCTTTCTCCTAAAGCTGTAAACTGGTTGCCTTGATGATGGTTAAAAAATGTATTTGTTATCAGACAACACATAGCTGAAGGCACACTGCAGAAAATGTGGCGCTTAAGGGTTGCTGTGGTTACAGCTTATTAATGGATTTCACCTATTGAGGAAAGTAAAGGTTAGTTTTAGCATTATTACATTTCAGTGGAAATTATAATGGTGCTGATGGATGGCAGGTGGTGGAAATGACTGGAAGCGATTGTAAATTCTCCCCCTTGCCACCGAAGCTATGCAGGAAACAGAAGTGAATACAATTGGCACAGTTTTTCTGAATGGTGTTGTTTAAAAAAAATGCACACGATAAGCTATGAATTTGGGCAGAGTGCTTGTTTTATTAAGCTGGCCAAGTGAATGATGGAGAAAATGTCTTCTCTTTCCAACCATCACTCCCCCCCCCCCCCCCCCCCCCCACACACACACACACACACACACACGTCCCTGGGTGCTGCAAAAGGCTGTGAATCAAAACTGGTTTTGTTCAGTCACTGCTTTTTATTAGCTTGGCTGCAATGCTGCTGTTCATGGAAAGAGGTACCAACGCGACAAAAATATCAGGAGCGGTTTTCCCAGCAGGAAAGGATGTTGTGTTCAGTGGGGCTGGAATTCTGCAGCACACCATATATAGGAATACAAGTGGGAAGCTGCGGAGGGCAGAATCACGTGACATTTGCTATTGTAGAGCATGCCCGATAGACAAGTTTAGACAAATCTCTCAAAGCTACAGAATAACTGAGTCTTGAGCTCTCTTGGCTTTCTGAAGTATTTAAGTGGATGTGGTCCGATTAATATATTTGCTATGTGTACATATGCTTCTTTGGGATAGTCTGCAAAGCTCTGTGCAAGACTAGCTCTTGGTTTTACTAAATGCTACAGCTTCGCTGTTCCTTCTTTATCTTAAAAAGGCTCATTTGTAATGATTTTCTGACTGTAGCAACTTTCCATGGTGATGGGCGATTCCCACAGTTAACCAGCTTTGCGAAGAACATTGCCCAGTGCAGGCTGGCACCATGGTGAATTGTGATCAACCAGGGAGTAGCCTTTACTGGTTCCTGACCTGGTTGGTTTGTGGAGCTGATGCGTTTTCTCCCTGGTCTAGTGCCTTTTGCCAGATCTCTTCCAATATCTGCATTCACAAGCACTTTTTGGAGCAGAGATTATACTTGAAGATAAACTGAATGAGTGAGAGAAGAAGAGACCAGCAAAGGGTTTAGAATAATGATGATAACATCAAATAGACTTTGAGTGAGTGGTGGAGGGGGGTTGGTGGTGGTGATCAGGATTGGAAGGCGTGCAGTAAAGAAGGGTATTGCGGTTTTGCAGTGTTTGGCTCTTTTACAAATTGTGAGCTCCTTTTTGTGTAGAATGACAGAGTCTTCACGCAGTTATGAAATCAGATATAACCCACTCACTAATTTTAACATGTGTAGCTTATCTCCACTGCTAAAGGTTGAACTTCCGGATCTAAAGGTAACCTCTCTCTAGTACTGGAAGTGATGCCTGGTGCAGCCTTTGGATTCTGTAGCTCTTCTGTTTCAGTGTGACAGCTGTGGGATGAATCCTCGGTGATATTAATTACACTAAAATACTTGATGGGCAGCCAGTGCGACAATCATTACCAGTGTACTGGCACAGTGCTGATTGTGAATTGTGCTATGGGCTCACAGAATGTACAAAAATTAACTTGCTATTGTTTGGATTTACATTTACTTGTATTTGTCAGTGGTTTAAGAGATTACCATTTACCCATGTTTACAAGCCTACAGTTTTCCAGAACTGTACTGCTTTATCTGTATTAATTCATGCAGAAAAATATCAGTGATAACACCATATGGTAGGGTAGGGGGTATGGTTAAAAGTATTCTGAAAGTCTGAAATGTATAAAAGGTTAACTTTTCCAGTTTTATTTGCCAGGCTAGATCTCTACCAAAAAGCACATTTTATTGGGCTAACTGCAGATTTTGAGAATGAGGATGAAATTACCCATGGATACATCTTTTGTGTTTTTAAATCATTAATTTAGTTCGAGAGGAGGGGGTAGGTCCAAGGATTTTCCATTCCATTACTTACGTTTCCTTCCAATCACTTCTTTTCCTCCCTTTGAACGTTCAAACTATTATTTCTTTCGCTATTGATAGAAAACAAAACTCAACTACTGGAGAATAACTAACCCAGTGAAAATCACCTCATTAAGTTATTGTGCAAGGTTAGCATTGAGTGATCATGTGTTATATATTCTTTTGGGAAGAAGACCACTTGTGACCTGAAATAATAACTTACGAGCGCCATAAATAATGTCAGTGAATATCTAATTTCTTTGTGCATCCCATAATAATCCCAGAGGGTGTCCAAGGGAAATTAAAGTGAAGTTACAAAGCAATGTGAGAGTATAGTGGCTTTGTTTAGGATTGTATGCTACTGGTGCCAATAACTGATGGAGCCAGTATTCCAGACCTTCCATGAAGGCATGTCCTTGACTTCCATGTAATGCACAGTATAGGGCATAACACAGCACTGTCTCTTGAGCAGTCTGTTTTTTGACCAGTCATCCTGTCTATTGCAGTTTTATAAATGGAATCTGGATTAGTGCAGTTGTTATTCAAGATGGTGTGGCAAAAATAATTGAGTTCATGTTGCAAAATATAGTCATAAAGTCAAAGTATATATTTCTCAAGTAATTTCATATTTCTAAAATAATAACTTTTGGAGGATTTTCCACAAGTTATTTCCTTTATAAAGAGAAGTCTGCATTAACTCCAGGTTAAAGGGAAAGTAGCACATTTTTAGTAATGGTATCTTTTAAAAATGTCCCCATAATATTCAGATGAAAAAAACAAGATGTCCACCTTTTATATGCCACTGGAGGGGCTGGTTTATACAGCAATAACAATAAATTAAAACTGTATGGTGCCTTTTTAATGTATTGAGTTCTATGAAACAAAATTGAGCGACGTAGAGTCATAGTGTTACAGCCTGGAAACAGACCCTTCTATCCAGCTATCCGTCTATCCACACTGACCATGCTCCCAAACTAAACCAGTCCCACCTGACTGTGTGTTTGTCTCCTATCCCTCCAACCCTTTCCTATTCATGGACTTATCCAAATGTCTTTTAAAAGTTGTAACTGTACCTGCGTGCACAGTTTCACCATCACCAAAGTTTTAGGACAGATGATAAGAGATGGGTTTTGAGGAGATTCTTGAAGGAGAAGTGGAGAAGTTTAGGGAAGTAATCTCAGTGATTAGGCCAGGGCTTCCTTGAGTGCAGATGATGAGCTGAAACCTTTTGAGGTTCCCAACTCAGACGCAGTAGCAATCACAGTGTAGCTCCGCCTAACTCCCTCACACGCTCTCAGTTCTCTACCCTATGCTCTCATAGTATGTTACTACCACCACCAACACCTGCGTTTCAGTTCTTGCAGAGGGGAATGCAACTGTTTTCAAGCCTTGAAGTGGGGTCAACAAGAGGAAGTGGTTTGGGAAGCATTGGCACAGAGCCTTGGCAGCATAGGGCCCTGATGCTAAGGAGTTCAAGAAGAGGGTGTGTAAGAGGCCAGGGTGGGAGCAACATGAAGATGTCAGGGCACTTTAGGGGCTGGATTGGAATTTTGGGATATGGAGTGTCAAGGGCATGCAGGGATTAGAAAAACAAGAAAAAATTTTAAAATTGAGGGATATAGCATGTGTGTATTATTCCCATTCCATGTAAATGCTCAAATGTAAAATAACACTTAAGAAAGCATTAATTGCAGGGCTGCTGATTCTGTTTGAGTTTGAATCAATATTAAGATCACTAGTTTCCAGTCTATAGTTACAGACTGATGTTCACTGTATTGTTTCAGTTGTTAACAATGCTGGAATTTCTCAGCAGCTTTGTGGGGAAAGAAACAGAATTCTAGCTTCTTGTTGATGGCCTAATGAAAGAACATAGACCTGAAACGTTAACTCTGTTTCTCTGTTTTCAGAATGGGGTTAAACTTGCTAAGCAATTCCAGCCTTTCTTGCTGATTTTCAGTATCTGCTGGGTTTTGCTTTTTCACAGCTGGAAACACTGAATTTTGATGTGTGTGTGTGTGTGTGTGTGTGCGCGTGCGTGTGCGTATTGTGAGGGTGTGCGTATTGTGTGTATGTACACAGTTCAGAACAGTAAGGGTTGCCACAACAGGAAATGTGAACTTCATTCAAAAAACTTGAAAAGTAATAAGTCCATCATTTAAATTAGTAAATAATATAAATGACCATTAGCAGCTAAGTTTCATAATAAAGTATCAGAGATAATGGGAACTGCAGATTTGGCCTGCTGTGTTCATCCAGCCTCACATTTTATTATCTTATTAAGTTTCATAATAAAGTCAGTTTTCACCCTCTAATCAGCCCCACCCATTATTGTAAGGGAAGGGGCAGCATCTAGGGCTGAGCTAAGGCTGAGTGAGGTTTAAAATAACACTGACCTCGCACTGCCTCAGGCAGGACACTCTCTGAACAGTCCTTGGGAGAATTCTTATCAAAACAGGAGTCAGACATGGAGTTGACTTCCAGCCTGGGGTTTCCTTCTCACTCAGCTGACTTTCTCACGCCCCCCCCTTTCACTTTTCCATCACCCACACTGTTATCTATTTCCCTGTTTCTCTCTGTACACCCTCTCTCCTTGTCCCTTCCCACTCCCCATGCCCCTTTTCCCCTCTCTCGCCCCTTTCACTCTGTCCCGTATAACTTCAGGAAAATGATCCATCAGTCTTTGTGTTTTAAAGGAATTCCACCAGCACCATTGCTTCACCAGCAGACATTTCCCACTGAAGTGAAGGTGGCCAAAATCGACCAGCCCCCACCCCCACCCTGAGACTTGAATACAACTTGTTAAAAGCGACTTCATTCGTACAAATGAAATGATAGGAAACGAACAGGTGCAGGCCAACTCCTGACTATCTTGCCCCCTACCCCCAGCTCTTCATGGCCCAACTCACCACCAACACTCCCCACCCTGGTACCATCTGAGAGGTTGAGAAGGAGAGACCTTGATGGTAACCTCAGCCAGAGCAGGAAATTAGCCCATGCTGTCGGTGCCATTCTGCATCACAAACCAGCTGTCTGACCAACCCCCTTCTCATGTAAGGTTATGTAACTAGGAAGCATTTGGATGACCTGTAAATCTGACCTGAACAATGATATCCTCTGGATGTCTGACTGTGGTTCACAAGCTGTAGTTTTTGCACCTTGCCCTTTAGGGATGGAAACATTGGCAAAATGTCTGCCCCACTGCACCTCAAAGCAGTATATGCAAGGAACTTAGCCATGATTGTCCTCTTGCTTTCGTAGTAAGAGCTTTATAGATTACTGAGGTGTGGAGCTGGATGAACACAGCAGGCCAAGCAGCATCTTGGGAGCTGCTTGGCCTGCTGTGTTCATCCAGCTCCACACCTTGTTATCTCGGATTCTCCGGCTGCTCGTCCCCGCCTGCCTAACCTGTTCTCCCTCTCACCTATACCCTCCTCCCACCTCAAGCTGCACCTCTATTTCCTACCTACTAATCTCATCCCGTCCCCTTGACCTGTCCGTCCTCCCCAGACTGACCTATCCCCTCCCTACCTCCCCACCTACACTTTCCTCTCCACCTATCTTCTCCTCTATCTGTCTTTAGTCCGCCTCCCCCTCTCTCCCTATTTATTTCAGAATCTTCTCCCTATCCCTTTTTCTGATGAAGGGTCTAGGCCCAAAACGTCAGCTTTTGTGCTCCTGAGATGCTGCTTGGCCTGCTGTGTTCATCCAGCTTCACACTTTGTTATCTACAGTTCCAATTATCCGCTTTACAGATTACTGTTGTTTGCCAGTAAGGCTAAATACTAGAGGCTGTAAGTGTGTGCCTTACGATACGTTCTTTCAGTGGAAGAGCACCAAAGCTTCAAAAATGCACAGAACATACTCCAGCACTGAATCTGACATAATTTGTGGTCAGTTGGAGGGTGTTAACTTGCCTGGGGTGGGTGGTCACTTGTGTTATTGTAGCAATGTATCACCCGTGCTTATTTTTCTCTTTGAAAATTCATCACATGCTTGCCTGCCAGATGTTGGAGAGGGTTGGAGCTCCAAGACTAGACTCCAGATTCCATCAATGTTTTGTTTACACCAGTCCAGTTAATGTATCCCCTCCTCTTGTCACCTCTCCATAATATTCTTGCATCAAAATAGCAAATTGCACCAGCAACCAATTTAGAATACAAAAAAGAATTTGCATTATATTGTATAAACACCTTATCCTGGGTTTACATCTCCAAACCAGATAGTGGGTATCAGGAAAATTTCTGCCTTGGTCAGCCTTCTTGAGGTGCCAGGAAAGACAGGGTGTGCAGGAGACTAATCCAGGCAAGAGAGCAGAGGCAGCCCGTAGGATCTGCCATGTGCCAGGATGGGCTGTGTAAAAGACTCACCCCAGTGTTGTGGGATTTTGTCACAGTTCTACAACAAACCATAAAAGCCTGTTATCCCCCTCTCCCCATATGTGTTTCCCTTGCCTGTCCATACCACCACACACTCTTCATTCCCCCATGCCAAACTCTCTCCCTCCAATCACACCCGTGGCCCCCATGGTAAGCTATGACACTTGCATGGCCATTTGCCTACAATGAATTCTATACAGCTAATTAACCCCTTTGTGACAAAAATATGGGCAAAATAAAGCTTTTAAAACACTCAGAGATAATGGGAACTGCAGATGCTGGAGAATCCAAGATAACGAAGTGTGGAGCAGGATGAACACAGCAGGCCAAGCAGCATCTTAGGAGCTTTTGTGCTTTGTACTTTGTTATCTTTTAAAACACTCATTCATTCATAACATCACAATAATTAAGAATAAGTGACTTAATTACAGAGTAGTGGATGTGTCAATATCCCAAATGCTTTAAAATATCAATATCTGATTCTGCAAGCACATGAAACCCCTTAATCTTCTGTGAATGAACATTGCACAATTGACAGCAGGGATCAGAAAGTCGGAGTTGCCAATGTAGAAATAATTTTCTAAGGCTCCGGTATTTCAACAGACTAATAGTTATCTGTGTGCCTGGACAAGAATGCATGGGGATGTAGTACGCATTGGGGGCAGAGTTTGATACAGCAGAAAGAAAGGTCATGGGGTATGATTGGAAGAGTATATGTTTCAAAAGGTTTCCTCAATCATATTATGACTCATGACATCTCTAAAACCTTTGTAATTTTCATGGAATCAAGAAAATGTTTTAGAGTAGAACATGACCGTCTTTACAATGAAAGAATTCCTGAGTCACATTGACTTGGTGACATTGCAGGACCTTGTATCTCATTATAAGCTTCATCATAATGAGTTCAATGCACTGGAATGGGTCCCATCAACAGTCGAGATCGTATGATTAAGATTGTACTATAACAAGCACTTATTCTAGCTCTGTGAGATTCAGCAGGGCAATCAATAATTATAGTTGAACCTTTTGAGAACTGTAATAGTTTCTGCCTCACAGAAACATTTGATCCAAGCATCCCTGCTGTATATTTTGCATATTAGCGATCAGAAGAATTTCTATTGGGACAACAAACCATGCTTGTTTGCCTACATATTACGAAGCCGTCAATACTGGGTCATCAACCTCAGTCCGTGTAACAATCTGTAGATGTGCTTGATTTCAGGCACAGCGCTAATGTATTCAATCTTAAATTGTCACTGAGCTATGCTTCAGACAGCAAGGTCTGTTTGTCTTAATGGGTCACTTTATATAATTATTGAAGTGAATGAGAACAAACTGCAGCTTTTATCATTAATCTGTTGGTAAACCAAGTGAAGCAGGTATTTTCAATGAGAGAGTGTTGCAATTGGAGATGAAGAGAATGACTTGAGGACAAAACTTTACTGTAACCTTTGATAACTAAAGGGCCCAAGTTTTTATAGTATTATGAAAGGCAGTTTTAAGGGGCTGTTGACACCTTGCTGGTGGCAGAATGTAGATGCTTTGCATCGGGAGGATGCCGTCTTAATGGAGATTTCTGCCTTGCAGCAGCCCTAGAGACCATTGAAGCTGGAGTTTCCATTTGCGCTGCCACGGGCCATGTCCCCGCATACCTAATAGGCCATTCAAGAGGTCCTGACTACTTGACCCTATCATGTTTAACTTTTTGTTTGCCTACTCATGGGTGGATAAGCAGGAAACTAAGGAGCAACTGATTAGGAGCTGCCTCTGATTAAATCAGTCAGATTATCCTGCTGTCTTTCAGGTGAAGTGGAGCCTGTCTACCCATTCTGCCGACACGCCTGCCTTGCTGAAGACTTGTCTTAGCACTTATTATTCCCCAAACCTGCTAGTGTGTTAGATGTCGATGTGGGGCCCAGTACTGACTTCTAAGAACACTTAATTTGCAAACCTTCTCTTGTCTGAGCAGCCTTCATTTACTGTTTTGTGTCACCTAACCGACTTGCTACCCATGCCGTGACATTTCCCCTCAGATTACAGGCCCAAACTTTTTAACCATCCTCTTCATTGACTACCTCCTGAAAATTTAATATTTACATGTCCCCTGATTTTTCTTTTCCAAGAATAAACATTTAGAGAGTGAATAGAAACAGCCAGGAAAACAGCGAGTGATTCTTGAAATTATAATTTGTTTTCTACCGTTAGGCAGATCCTAATGCAGGAGGGTATTTATGCTGGATCTACTGTAAAGAATGACAATACGGCAGGAAGAGACAGGATAAACCATTGTTTAAGTTCTTAGTTGACAAAGAAAATCCTTTGAAAACCTTCGTAGCTGTTGCCTTCCAATTATACAACACAGAGAAAAGTGGGCAGGTATGAAATCGTAGTTGATTCATATCATAGCAATTTTTGGACAGCTGACTCAGAAACCAGGCTCAGTTGGGCACCACAATATTGCTTCTTGAAGATATATGAACTAAAATAACAGTTTTCTCCAGTTACCCCCAACTGCACATTGTATTGCCTGCTGAACCTTTGCAAGGAGCCAAGTAAACATGCTATTGCAACGTTACGATTAAATTGCGTGGGTACAAAACAATGCATCACAGCTGGTTAATGCCAAAGAATTCAGAAACCACCCAAAGCATTGAAGAAGCATGCCAGTTTCACTAGATGATTCAGTGGCTTGCATTTCAAGAACAATATTTTAATCCAAATAATTATTTCAACATCTAGTGAAGAAACAAAATTCAGCACAGTATTGTGTAAAAAAGATATATTTTCTAATTGGTTTGAGAAAGGCAGTCACTATGCTCAGAGTTGTAATGTCGCCCTATTCTATATCATTTTCTCCAAAGGAGCTAATTCCCATATGGAGAAGGTGGAAGATTGGTGGAGCCTTGTGAAATGGAATACTGAGAAAATTAATTATTTAGCACGATATAAAAGCCAAGGACAGATCTAGGGCAAATGCTTGCCAGCAGAATGATACTCCCCTTTTAAAGTGAGTGTCATGTTTAGAGTAAGTGTTTAATCACTGGAGAGCGATTTCTTTCTTTTTAGTCAATGGAAGTTTTGTAGTAGCATTATGGTTCCTTGTATGTTCAAAACTTGTTTTTAGAATAATCTGAAATATTTAGTTACCGGTAATTATGTGTTTCACAGATTTTCAGATTTTATTGTCAATGCATTATTGTCATTATTTTGTAAAGCAAATTACTGTTGATATAATAAACTTCAGTCGTGGTGGGGAGGGCTGTCATGATCCGGCCGCAGGGCCAAAGAGTGGCAGATGGAATTTAGTTTAGATAAACGTGAGGTGCTGCATTTTTTTGGAAAGTCAAATCAGGGCAGGACTTATATACTTTATGTTAGGGTCCTGAGGAGTATTGCCAAACAAAGAGACCTTGGGTGCAAGTCCATAATTCCTTGATAGTGGAATCGCAGGAGAGACAAATGCTTAGTGTGCTTGCCTTTAATGGTCAGTGCATTGAGTATAGGAGCTGAGATGTCATGTTGCAGCTGTACAGGACATTGGTTAGGCCAATACTTGTGGAGTACTGTGTTAAACTCTGGTCTCCCTGCTATAGGAAGGATGTTGTGCAGCTTGAAAGAGTTCCGAGAAGATTTACAAGGATGTTGCCGAGGTTGAAGGATTTGAGCCAAAGGGAGAGGCTGAATAGGCTGGGGCTATCTTCTGTGGAGTGTTGGAGGCTGACGTGTGGGCTTATAGAGGTTTATAAAATCGTGAGAGGCCTGGATATGTTGAATAGCCAAGGTCTTTTTCCTGGGCTAGGGGAGTGAAAAATAGAGGGCATAGTTTAAAAGTGACAGGGGAAAGATTTAAAAAGGACCTGAAGGGCACCTTTTTCATGCAGAGGGTGCTGTGTGTGTGGAATGAGTTGACAGTGGCAGTGGTGGAGGCTGGTACAATTACAACATTTAAAAGGCATCTGGATGGGTACATAAATAGGAAGAGTTTATAAGGATGTGGGCCAAATGCTGATAAATGGGACTAGATTAATTCAGGATATCTGGTTGGCATGGACAGGTTGGACCGATGGATCCATTTCCATGCTGTATAACTCTATAACCCTAGGACTCTAGTGTCCTTTTCTCTAAGCCAGGAGACCTGCATTTAACTGCAACGTACTCCAAAAGTGCGTCAGAGCATGTCCAAACAGGTTGATTTAAAACTATCTAAACTTCAGTTTTTTTAATGCATTGGCAAATTGTTCAATTAACAGCTGTTATACTGTTGTTTGTTTACAGAAACTCTGAATGTTAGTTCTCTTTATTTAAATGAATATATCTTTGTTTTACATTCAGAATCCTGAACAATCAATTCTGGAGAAAGATTTGAGGAGCTTTGAGTTATTTTTCTGAATTGCGTACAGCATGCAATGGAAATGGTGCATTGTTAACACATCAATGGAAACCATTACTCATTTCATTATTCATTGCATTTAATTTTAGAAACATTATTTGTGCATCTGGCTGAATCAAATCAGACCAGGAATTCAGTCCGCTTTCCAGAATTATTAATGTTTTTACGAAAAGTCCAGAAATTCGCTAGCTTTGTTTTTCTCCCTGGAGTTCCAATGTGTGATCGTCATTTTTATCTGAATCTTTATGGTCTATTTCAGCTTTTATTTCCCTCCTGATGGTATTAATTGCTTTTTAAAAATTTGTTTGTTGGATGTGGGTTTTGCTGACTAAACCAATGTTTATTACCCATCCCAAATTGGGGAGTTAAGAGTCTACTGCAATGCTGAACTCACAGGTAAAGGCATCTTCCATCTTTCCTTGAAAAGAATTAGTGAACCAGATGGAATTTTATGATTGCCATTGGTTACAAGTTCGTAATTCAGCTGTTTTATTTAACTCTAAATTTTTATGGAGTTAAAATGTAACAATCTGCCATGGTGGGATACAAATCCACGTTCCCAATTTCCCCAGAACATTAACCTGGGCTTCTGATTACCAGCCCTGTGACATCACTGCCAAGCCACTACCTCCCCTGCTGATGCAGTGGTTCATTTTGTCTTTAGTATTAAGTTCCCTTGTATCACGTCTTAATAAAAGATTTATCGGAGGAATGTATCAGATACAATTTGAGAAGTTAAAATATGCTTGCCAAGATTACTACAAAGCGACATGTAATTTGTATTTGCATTTTGTTAAGTACAACACGGTGAATCCTGCATAATCAATTATGAAGAACATTTGGGGAGCTTTTGACTACTTTTTCTTAATTCTGTATAGCATGCAAAGGAAATGATGCATTATTATCACCTGACAAGAGGGACGTATTATATTGGCTGGTGTTGGGACTAGTTCATTTGCTTGTGCCAGGCCTGAATGGCCTCCTTCTGTGCTGTAACCATTCTGTGTGAACTGAAGATGATTGATGCAGTCTAATCATATGGAATGCGTCTAATTTTCTCAGACACTCCAGTCTTATTTGGCCTACTGCGCCAGTGGAATATCTTCCTTTTAGTTTCTGTTATCATCTGTGAAATTCAGCCTTGTTCAAGGTGCCAGTCTTTGCTGCCTAGCAGGGCCTAGTTCCCAAAGCCGCCATCATGGACCTTGAAACACTATTGAAGAATAATTGTGGGTGACAACTTAATGGATTCAGTCAAAATGGCTTTGTCTGCAATTCTACCGCTGGTGTTAGTCCCTTCATTTTAAATGGTTAATGCCCTCATTAAAATGCGAACAAAAGATTTTCTGCGAAATGTTCATGATTAGCTCTTGGAAGAATTTCAAGGCCTCTCGGTTTCTGTGTGGTTCTGGCTCTGATTTGATGACAGATTTAAATGAGAGACAAAAAGAAAATTAAAGCAAGCATGTTTCCTACAGCAATTTTTCATTCAGTGAATGGATAGCCCCCAGGTGCAATGTAACATCCACCTCCCTCCCCCTGCCTGCCAAACCCCTTTCAAATTGTTTTTTACAAAGATGAAAAGGTTCTACTTTTAATTCAAGGACAACTAATTTAAATTATCTGATGGAGTTCTTCCCATTTTGCTGTTAATTACATTCGCTAATTCAGTCATTCATTATCTAAAATGTCTAATGGAAAGCTCACTCGGACCTCCAGAGCTAAGTACCAAATGTTAGCAGCTTGCTTTATTATAGCACCTTTTATAGTACAGAAATATTCATCCAAAGTTACACCACATGTACAAACTTAATTGTGCATTGCACACTGGATGCTGAGTTGAACAACATTAACGTAATCATTGCTGATAAATAATAAGTCCAAAACCAAATTTAAATTTACGTATTGACCTGAACAAATACTGATCTGTTGCTATGGGTTGATATTTGAGACTTTTGGATTTGGAGAGAATACTTGCGCATTCCACAAACAATACGTTGTGAAAAGGACAAGGTAAATACAGCGATGTGAGAGATGACAAAAGAAATCATATAGTTTCTTATAGCTTAGCATGCAGCTTGTGCTGGCTCTTTGGAAAAGCAATGTCCAGTTTGTTCAGCTTCACAGCTTGTTTCTGTGTAGCTCTCATTTCTTTTTCCTTGTCAAGTATTTATCCAACTCCCTTTTGAAATTTAATATTGAAACTCCTTCCAGGCATTGTGTTGTATCCTGGATCATGACAAATTGCTGTGTAAAATCACTAATCATCTTGTTATTGCTGGAAAAGCTCAGCAGGTCTGGCAGAAGCTATGAAGAAAAAGAAAAATCAGAGTTAACGTTTTGGGTCCAGTCACCCTTCGTCAGAATAGATGCTGACAGAACTGCTAAGCTTTGCCAACAGTTTCTGTTATTGTTACTGATTTACAGTGTCCGCAGTTCTTTCTGTTTCAATCATCTTGTCATCTTTTTAGTTCTTTCGACCGTTACCTCAAAGAGGATGAGGAGAAGAAATAATACATTAATCGCTTGGAGTCTAATCGTATTGGAGTCTGAGTGATGGGGGTGAAATAAGTGCACAGAGGTCGGTATCTGTTGCTTAGTCTTCCTTTAGTTACATGAGCACAGTACTTGGGCTCTGACCAGCCAGTTCAGAACCTCTCGGATGAGGAGACTCTCTGAATCTCCTGTTAATATTAATCAGCCAAGGCTCCCTGATTGGCCCAGGTTAACAGCCCCAACCAGGGACCTCGTAGTTAATGAGATCCACCTGGCCCTCATTCCAATTACTACACCAGGCTATGGTGAGATTAATGGTAGAATTGGACAGGAAGTCTGACGGGACCTACCTCAGCAGTGGGAGCATCTTGTCCTACCTTTTATGCATCTTAGAAAGCGACCTGGTGAGTTTCTTGCTAACCAGTGGCAAGCTGCCAATTAAAAGGAAATTATTGTTTGTTGGACACCTTGATAATGGCTGAAATCACCTCAAACATGTTCATATTACCGAACAAACTAGACGTTGACCAATATGGCAGCTCAAGTGAGTATCTGGTGAAATCAGCTTGCTGGATCTGAGGGCTTGCTTACAAGCAAAGCTGATTGATGTAGATGAAACACTAATTATTTAAGAACAAAGGGCCTCTACCTGCCAATAGCAGTGTGATTGGTTGTTGGATAGCTGAACAACTTGGGCTTTGACCAAGACAAATAGAAGCTAGTCAGAGCAGAAGAGAAACCAGCAGGCCTGCAGCAGCCAAAAATACTCCTGCTTCTCTGCAGGAAGCCACTAAACAAAACTCACCTATATTTCCTTCAGGAGATGCTGCCAGTTGTGACTTTGAATTGGAGAACTCGGAGACCATTCATATATAAAGCAACCACCCTGTAACTCTTGCAAACCAGTGGGAAAAAGAAGATTGAGGAGAAACCTTTGGATCAGCAAGGCGCTGTTAACAAAGACAGTGGACTCCATCCATATTTCTTTTTCTGTTTATGTTTTGTCAGTCAGTGTGGGGATAAGGGAGGGTTTGTAATGGGTTTAGAGAGCCTTGGAGCAGCAGCAGCCTGGTATGGATGAGGAGTGGCACCCAGCTCTGGGAGAGGTCATTGCTGCAGAGCCCCTCAGAATGTTTGGGGTCCACAAGAGACCCAGAAATTTATGGTCTCAACTCTATTTCCTGGGAATGAGTGAAGCACAGTGTTTACACAAGCTCTGTGTATGTCCCTGTGGGACACTGTGACTGTGCCAGATGCTGGAGTGGAGGCCATCATTTTTCTGGTGACTGTGCAGGTCAGTGCTACACTGAACTTCCCCATTCCAGGCTCCTCCCAGGGTGTGCTGGGTAGGTCTATGCACTGACAAATGGATCAGGACGGTGCCTGGTTCCCTCTGTGTGCAAAGTCACAATGCCTTGCTTCATTCCCTCATGCTGCTGCAGCCCACTTCCCCCAGGTACAGGGTGTCATCGACTGTACACATGTGGTGCTGAGCGAGTGGTATCACAATGCTGCAGAATTCATCGGCAGGTGTGACTGTCATTCATTTAACGTACAGCTGGCCTGTGATTACCGTCACCACTTCCTGTACGTGTGTGCCTGCTACCCTGGAAGCTGGTACATCCTGGAGCACTCTCATGTACCTGGTATGTTTGAGGATCCTGTGGGTCTCATAAGGATGCTGGGTATTGGGGGACCTCTGTGAAAATGGTCTCATTGTGACCCCATTGCATAATCCCTACACGGATACAAAGAGCTGATACAATGCTGCCCATATATCAACAGGGTTGTGTTGGAGCAGATAGTGGGCCGCTGAAGATGTGGTTTTTCTGCATCAGTCTGGCGGAGCTCTGCAGACTAGCCCTGACAGAGTGTGAGACACCATCCTGGTGCGCTATACTCTGCACTATTGGAGCAGTCAGTGAGATGATGTGCTGGATACTGAGGACCTGGGAGAATGACAACAGTCTTACTAAGAGGAGGGCAAGAACATTGGGAGGAAGAAAGTCTCCTTGTCTAAGATGGAGCTCAGCTGCATCTGGTGCTATAAACCAGACAGGACCTGACTGACACTGGTTCCAATAGACAAGAGCAGGGTGAAGCAGACTGTTGTGTAGTGTACAATTGTCATTTGCCATGGTGCGGAAATCTGGTTTGCATTGCCAGAATGAATTTCAGCCTGTGTTGGTTTTATTTGTGTTTTCTTGTGATGTCTTGCTGTGATGTTCCCTTATTGGACGGTGACAAGCTGATGGTCTGTTGTGTACAATGGGGAAAGAGCAAAGGTAGAAGTAAAGCTACCATAGACCGAACCAATCGTTGGCTGCTCTCATTACGGAGAGACGACTGCTAGTGACAATAAGAGTAGCGCTGACTTAGAGAGCATTCAAATAGGATAGTAGATATCTACAAGAAAAGTATGTGGTATGGTGGTTAACACCAATGAGAGAAAGGGTTGTATCTATGAGGGAGTGCCAGGCATACTGGCTCTGTGTCATTGGCAGTGTGGCTTTGTGATTTCTGTGCCATGCTGTCAATGAGGGGCAGTGCCAGATTGCCAATGCATGACCGGGTGCACAGGGATCTTTCTAAAATTGCATGGATACAAGGGATGCTGGTTTTTTGATAGACAGTTGCTGAGTGGCGAATTGTTCTGAGAATAGTGCTTGTTAAAGTTGACTTGGGATTGGACAGGTGGGACGATAAGAAAGTGAGCTGGGTAGTTAATGAGGCAGATTTAGTAACAACCAACGAGAAAACTTGCTCAGTCTCATGGAGAAAATCCCTCCAGAACACCTTGACCCAGATGAGACTTGGCCAAAATGATTCAGCCTTAGGCTTAGGGAGCAGACCTTACTCATTGCACATGTGAGAGATAATGGGAACTGCAGATGCTGGAGAATCCGAGATAACAGGGTGTAGAGCTGGATGAACACAGCAGGCCAAGCAGCATCAGAGGAGCTGGAAGGCTGACGTGTCGGGCCTAGACCCTTCATCAGAAATGCGGGAAAAAAGGGAGCTCTGAAATAAATAGAGAGAGAGAGCGGAGGCGGATCGTAGATAGGTGTAGAGGAGACAGACAAGTTAAAGAGGCAGAGATGGAGCCAGTAAATGGGGAGGTAAGGAGGAGATAGGTCAGTCCAGGGAGGACGAACAGGTCAAGGGGATGGGATGAGGTTAGTAGGTAGGAAATGGAGGTGTGGCTTGAGGTGGGAGGAGGGGATAGATGAGAGGAAGAACAGGTTAGGGAGGCGGGGATGAGCTGGGCTGGTTTTGGGATGCAGTAGGGGGAGGGGAGATTTTGAAGCTTGTGAAATCCACATTGATACCATTGGGCTGCAGGGTTCCCAAGCGGAATATGAGTTGCTGTTCCTGCAACCTTCGGGTAGCATCATTTTGGCACTGCAGGAGGCCGAGGATGGACGTGTCGTCTGAGGAATGGGAGGAGGAGTTAAAATGGTTTGCGACTGGGAGGTGTAGCTGTTTATTGTGAACCAAGTGTAGGTGTTCTGCAAAATGGTCCCCAAGCCTCTGCTTGGTTTCCCCAATGTAGACGAAGCCACAACGGGTACAGCAGATGCAGTATACCACGTTGGCAGATGTGCAGGTGAACATCTGCTTGATGTGGAAAGTCTTGGGGCCTGGGATTGGGGTGAGGGAGGAGGTGTGAGGCCAGGTGTAGCACTTCATGCGTTTGCAGGGAAAAGTGCTGGGTGTGGTGGGGCTGGAGGGGAGTGTGGAGCGGACAAGGGAGTCACAGAGAGAGTGTTCCCTCCGGAAAGCAGACCAGGATGGGGAAGGAAAAATGTCTTTGGTGGGGTCAGATTGCAGATGGCGGAGGTGTCGGAGGATGATGCGTTGGATCCAGAGGTTGGTGGGGTGGTACGTGAGGATGAGGGGGATTCTTTTTTGATTGTTATTGCGGGGATGGGGTGTGAGGGATTAGTTGCGGGAAATGTGGCAGACACGGTCGAGGGTGTTCTCGACCACTGTCGGGGGGGATGTTGTGGTCCTTGAAATGGTAGGCTTCTGAATAAATATGTAACTTTTGTAGGACTTGGACAATTTTGACACATTAGCAAGGTAATTTTAACACTCGTTATATTTGATGTAGTAAATGTTTCTCATGTTGTTCATCAGCAAAAATGGTGGTGCATTAAATATATGGATTGGCCTGTTTGTGGCTATTGTAGGATCTGACATTACCACCTACTGAAACATTGCGACATGATGCGAAAGCACACTCGTGCAGTTAGCTCTGGTGGCATGATTGCTTAGTTTTCATGTGATTTTTGGCTAGAATACCAGCTTCAGGATTGTATTGCTGCTAACTAAAAAAAAAAATGGGGATGAACGTGCTCGGACCCAACAGTCCTAATGCATGTTTTTGTACTTAGTGAGTGAAATCCTGGTTAAAATTTAGTAGGATGATTGATCCATTGTAAACTGTGTTTAACAATACCATTCATTCTTTCTGATCTATGCATATGAACATTTTTGTGGCCCAGAGAACGTTTATTAAAACTATTTTTGATGTTCAGCATGTTTGACAAAGCATATTATAAATAGGTAACTGCTCCAATTATGAATTCCTAGGAAATGAATCCAGCTCACGACTGCCAGAATATTCCCAGCATGAAGCTAAACAAATTCTCAACATTAGCAAGTTCCAAATATGAGGCCAGTTTATCGCCTGCCAGTCCTTGGTTGGCTTTATGTTGCTTTTGCCCTGATACTATTCGCAATCATACGTAGTTTGATATTGTTCAGCCATTTTGCAAATGCTCTGTAATGGGCTCATCCAAGAGGTCACTTTGTGTTGTTTTTTCATGCTGAACACTTCAGCTGAACAACATATGGGATAACAATGGCTGCTTTCCCTAGTTAATGTGCTCCCACT
Source organism: Stegostoma tigrinum (assembly GCF_030684315.1). Lineage (NCBI taxonomy): Eukaryota > Metazoa > Chordata > Chondrichthyes > Orectolobiformes > Stegostomatidae > Stegostoma > Stegostoma tigrinum. Next base: position 30,784,178 of record NC_081380.1, read on the forward strand.
GCAGGCAGCATTGTCCTGAATACAGCAGATCCTCATGTCATGTTATTCAGATTAACTCAGAAAATGAAGAATTCACATTTCACAATTATTAAATATGGAGACCATCAGCACTTTTTCCAGGTACAATGTCACAGGAGTTTAGGTCATGTAAAGATATTTTGATAAGACATGCCTGGTAGAGGCTCAAAGGCAGCTCATGCTTGCAACACAACTTTAACATAGAAACTTATGGCTTGATGGAAGGTCTGATCTTCCTGTGCATCTGTTTCTTAAGTTGCACAGTGTCCATCAGCAAAATAAATGAAAAACACGTTTGATTCCTTGTGTCCGCTAACATGATCAATCTCATCCTCACCCCCATCTCTTGGAGGAGGGGCAGATAGTTTAGTAACTGCTGCAACTTGCTCTCCAAGAGGGAGGTGAAAATGGAGATGATTTCAACAGGAAGCTTGAGGGAAATGAATTTGCAAGATTATATGGAGATAGAGTGGTAGAATAGGACAGATTTATTTGCAAAGAAATGTCATGGACTCAGTGGCCTGGCTGGCCTCCTTCCAAGTTGTTACGACTCTTTGGCGCATGACTGTTGCTCTTATAAATGATCTGCCTTTTTCTTGCCGCCTTCTATGTCACACAATGAATGATATTATCCTAATACCTTGGTTACTGAACTGTAATGTTTATGTCTGAATAGGAATGAAACCATTCATTTTGCCATCAAGGTTCACGGTCATTCTGCAATTTTTAAAGCTTTGGTGATGGAACACACAGGCTTATTAACATATTGAGTGCCAACTCACTCAATTGAACTTTAATTATTTATTTAAATATTATGGACTGCTGGTGTCAGCATCACGGGAGTGAACTCTGAGGCAGGTGGGAAGGTCGTAGGCTGCATATCATCAGTTTTACATGTTCCGCTTCCCTACTAAAAATCCTCCCAGTCGGGGCATGTGATATCCAGCCCCAGTCACCAATCTGTGCTAATTGGCTAATGTTTGGTTTCATTGGTTTCAATTTTCTTTGATCATTTTAGATTAAAACTATTAACGTTTTGTGTCAATCCTTTTTGTGGCTTTGCCCATGTTATCATCGTAACCTCCTCCAGCGGTAGAATGCACAACTGAATTCTCCATTGCTCAGACTGTTGTCTCTCCTCCTGCCGCTCCCACCCTCCTTTGTCCCACCATTTGCAGTTGTGCTCCCAAGAGTCTAGGCCATACACTTGGGAGGTATATTGAACCAAACCCTCCATTTCTGTACTAACCTCACTTCCTTTGATTGATGAGGGAAAGGCTGTAGATGTCATATACATGGACTTCATTAAGGTGTTTGATAAGGTTCTCCATGGCAGGCTATTGGAGAAAGTGAAGTCACATGGGGTCCAGGGTGTGCTAGCTGGATGGATAAAAAAAACTGGCTAGGTAACAGGACACAGAGTAGTAGTAGAAGGGAGGGTCTCAAATTGGAGACCTGTGACCAGTGGTGTTTCACTGTGATCTGTGCTGGGACCACTGCTGTTTATGATATATGTAAATGATCTGGAGGAAGGTGTAGGTGGTCTGATCAGCAAGTTTGCAGATGACACTAAGATTGGTGGAGTAGCAGATAGTGAAGGGGACTGTCAGAAATTACAGCAGAATATAGATAGACTGGAGAGTTGGGCAGATAAATGGCAGATGGAGTTCAATCCAGGCAAATGCGAGGTGATGCATTTTGGAGGATCAAATTCAAGGGCGAACTATACAGTAAATGGAAAAGTCCTAGGGAAAATTGATGAACAGAGAGATCTGGGTGTTCAGGTCCCTTGTTCCCTAAAGGTGACAACGCAGATCAATAGGGTGGTCAAAAAGACATATGGCATGCTTTCCTTCATCGGGTGGGGTATTGAGTACAAGAGTTGGCAGGTCATGTTGCAGTTGTATAGGACTTTGGTTCGGCCACATTTGGAGTACTGTGTACAGTTCTGGTCGCCAGATTACCAAAAGGATGTGGATGTTTTGGAGAGGGTGCAGAGGAAGTTCACCAGGATGTTGCCTGGTATGGAGGGTGCTAGCTATGAAGAGAGATTGAGTAGATCAGGATTATTTTGATTAGAAAGACGGCGATTGAGGGGGGACCTGATTGAGGTCTACAAAATCATGAGGGGTATAGACAGGGTGGATAGCAAAAAGCTTTTTCCCAGAGTGGGGGACTCAATTACTAGGTGTCATGAGTTCAAAGTGAGAGGAGGAATGTTTAAGGGAGATACGCGTGGAAAGTTCTTTACACAGAGGGTGGTGGGTGCCTGGAATGCGTTGCCAGCGGAGGTGGTAGACACAGACACGTTAGCTTCTTTTAAGATATATCTGGACAGGTACATGGATAGGCAGGGAGCAAAGGGATACAGACCCTTGGAAAATAGATGACAGGTTAGACAGAGGATCTTGATCGGTGCAGGCTTGGAGGGCCGAAGGGCCTCTTCCTGTGCTGTAGGTTTCTTTGTTCTTTTAAGCACCTCTTTAAAATGTTTTGACTAGTCATTTGGCTAAATAACCTCTTCACCTCCTTTTGTGTTTGATTGCATCTCCATGGAGAACCTGGTCCTTTTTGCACATTGAAGACATAAATAGAAGTTCACGTTGTGGTATATTTACTGAAAGAATAAGCATATTGTAATGATTATACTCCACCATTTCCTATAATGCTTACATTATATATCTTTAGGAGAGTTTCCTGAATGTTTGAATTAAAAGCTGCTGTAACGTGAGCAAACTAACGTCTGTGTTTCTTTTGACTTAACTGCACATAAATTGTTGCTTCCCAAAAAAAAAGAAATTCTTTGTAATCAACCCGTTCAGCAATGTTGTTACACACCTTTGGAACGGGTGGGACTTAAACTCAGGCCTCCTGGATCAGAGCAGGGATACCACCACTGCATTGCAGGAACCCCTAAACATTAATACTTCTACGATGTGTAATGTAGTCCTGGCTCAGCGACACAGATATATGTTGTGTTGACTAGACTTTGTGAGCTAGCTTGCTTGTCTTAGTGCACAGGCTATTTGAGTTGAAGAGATCACCTGCACTTTATTCCTGTTGTTCTTTTATTTTAAATCTAGTTTACAATGTACTGTAAAGATTATTCGTATTATAGATTTTATCCATCAGGTAAGTTTTTTTTTGAATTCAGCTTTGGATGTGTGTGCAACAATAGTTTGTGTGAATTTGTGTGGTTACTATGACAACAGGAAATGGGTGTTTTGGCAGGAAGCAAGTAGAATTGAAGGTAATGAGGAGTGCAAATCATTCTTTTTCATTATTCTTTCTTGGAAAATTGTCCAGTATACTGAACATAAAAGTTTGAGAAAATGGAAATGATGTGTCATGACTCACATACATGTTATAAATAGTCCTCAAATCAACTTGGTATCCTGTGATTGGCATACATTGGAATTAAATTGATCTCAAATGGAAAAAATGTCATATTGTATTACCGACTGCTATAATCTATTCAGAACATGTGCAATTCTTTCAGTGAATTTTAATGAGGGTGTTTCACAGTCTTTTGAGGCCAAGAGTACAATTGAAACCTTGTAGCATTATTATTCAGATATTGTAGGGAGACAATGATTATTAACTGCTGTTTTCTCAGTTGAGCTTTTCTTGAGTGTAATCAATCCCTAAGACTGACCACAACAGCAAGACCAAAAACATCCTGATAATGGAGTAAGAGAATTTTCGGACAATTTTACGGAACTTCGTGAAGGGGATAGAGGGGCAGAGAGATTTAGGGAGGAATTCCTGGTACCTAGGGGCCTTGGCAGCAGAATACACAATTGCTATTGGCGAGGTAAGGAAATCAGGGATGCACAAAAGATACAAAACCAGAAATAATTTGTGTCCATTTACAGATGGAGACAGAGTCACTGAATACTTCTAAGGCAGAGTTAAGTTCTCAACTAGCAAGTAAGTCAAAGCTTATTGAGGGGAGGAGATAATGTGGATTTCAGCCACAATCAGATGAACTTGTTAAATTATCGAATCTTATTAAATGGTGGAGCAGGCTAGAGGGGTGATGGGTACTTGGTATTATTGCCAGACCTTGGTAATATTCAGGAGGACCCAGGTTCGAATCCTGTCACAGCAGATGGTGGAATAAATGCCTGGAATTAGGAGTCTAATGATGACCATTAAACCATTGCTGACTGTCAGAATGGTCTGTTTCACTAATGTCCTTTTAGGGAAGGAAACTGCTATCCTTACATGTGACTCCAGACCCACAGCAATGTAGTTGACAGTTAATTGTCCTCTGGGTAAGTAGGGATGGGCAATAAGTGCTCCCCTGGCCATTGACACCCACATCCTCATGAACAAATTTTTAAAAAAAACCACTGAATGTCCAACTTGTCCTTCTAATTCTTATGGACGTAGATAGTCCATTTTAAATAAAATTCAGTACCTAGCTTTGTAAGGAAATTTTGAGACGGATGACTAAAAGCCTGGCTTTAAGAACTAATTTAGGGGTAGAGAGATTTAGGAAGGACAGACCAGAGATTAGTACTTGGTAGCTGAAGTTAGGGTTGCTAAAAATGTAGTAATTAAAATCAGGGATAATCAAGAGATCAGCACGAGATATCACATTGGAATAGTTGAGAGTAGAGGTAACCAAGTCAGTAATCAAGTTTTCATAGCATGTGAGCTGAGGCACATTGAGTTGAACGCTGTTATTGGAAGTGAAGTAGGCAGTCATAGCATGGATATATTGGTCAATTGGAACACCAAAATTGAGATTAGTCTGCTTCAGCCTCAGATAGTTGAGAGGGAGAATGATGGAGATTACAGCAGATACCAAAAACAATGGTTTTGATCTTCTCAACCTTTGCCCCATTGCTTAGAAAGCCATGTATCATTTTGATCAGGGCTATTTTGGTACTGTGGTGGGCAGAAACTTGGGGTTCAGACTTGGAGCTGTTGGAAAGATGGACGTGGATTTGGAATGTGGCAACATGTCCTTTTAAGAGGAAAGGAAGATAGGAAATTTGTCAGCAGTTTGTAAGGGCAGCAAAATCAAAGCTTTTTGAGGAAAGGGGTAATCACAACAGCTTTTAAGCAGAAAAAGATAATAATGAAGAAGAGAGGTCTGTTTATGTGATGGAAAGGAAATTTAGGCATTCAACAGCTTAGTGCAGGTAGGGAGACTGGAGGCGGTTTCCATAGACGAGGTGAGATCAGAAAGGCGACCCATGAATGCACATGAATTTGGACAACAGCACCAAATGACCAATTGATCTGGTTCCAGCCAATCAATTGAATTGCTTTCCAATGCCAAACCTCTTCCGTACGCTATGCTTCCTGTCTACATAACCTACTGTTATCAAAACTCATTGTGATTCACACACAATGTAAACCAATGTCAATATTTCCCATTCTGTCTGCCTGGGATTATTCTCTGTCTCAGTAGTTGCAGAGTCAAACTACTAGCTGGCCCTGTGGAATAAGCAAAAAAAGACCCGGAAATTGACCAACTGACAACATAGTTCTGGGTATCACAAGTTTTATTTTTAAATATGCCAATGAACTGCAGATACTGGAGATCTGAAATAAACAAAAACAGAAATTTCCGGAGAAACTCAGCAGGGCTGGCAACATCTGTGAAGAGAAAACATTTGAGTCCAGTGACACATTCAGAACTTATGAAAATTAAAAACAGGCTTACAAAGTGAGTTATACATCATTCAGAAACTATGAGATGTTAATAGTTGAAATTAATTATTACTGTTTCCTTTTTAAAACTCTGATTGCTGTTAATCAGGTCTAAGATGCATTCTGTGCACTACGGTAGAATGGTGCTGTATCATAAAATCTGAAATTGGATCACTTCCCTCAATTCACTCCAGACTGTCAAAATATTGTGGAAAGCTACTGGAAAGTCCCCAGAGTGGCCTGGTACAAAAACATGTTTTTATAATTAATCATTATATGGAAACAAAAAGAGAATGAGCTCATCATTTGTTAAACACAAGAAAGAAGTGTAAAGGTTTGTACTTTGGGAGAAATGACCCTGACAGGGGAAAGGGACATTTCCTTTTGTTCTGTGGCTATGTGAGGTGTAGAAGTCAAATATCACATCTGATATGATTTCTTGTAAATATCATTCCGTGGCTGTACCTTGTCCTGTGGAAAAGTTCCCTCTCTTTGTGCCATTTATTATCTTTTGTCCAGAGATTATCTGTTTAAGGTTGCTTTGAGAGTAGTCCTGAGCATTAGCCTTAGTGGAAATGCAGGTTGTCAAAGGAAAAATTGTTATTTTGTGAGATGGAAAAATGATAATTTTAAAAGGGACACACTGTCATTGGCCCATGATTTATTTAAATTATTTTCCTACATTTTGCTGTGAATTTTGTTCCTGTCAGTGGTGCTAATGTATGGTATTTGAAGCAAGTTCACTGCAGTATTTTTCTCTTTTAAAGGCACCTTTGCTTTTCAACTGGGTAGGTCTGTGTAAAATGTGTTTTAATAATGCTTTTAATGGAAACAGGTAGTTATCTGTAATTTGGGAGTTCTCACTTCTCAATGAGAAGTGTGTCTGTCCCTGCTGTGATGTTTAACAATGACCCTTTATAAACCCTTCTGTATTTAAAACATGTTACTTTTTATTCTCAGGGAAATGTGCAGATGGAATAACAAAATGTGATCTCCAAAATTACCCGCAAAAATCCCAAGTAATTAAAAATAGTATTTGAGTTACGCAAGACTGGTGAAGCAGTAGCTCTTCAGAGGCCTGGGAGATCAGCTGAAGGATATTCTGAAGTTTGTTTCAAAGCTTTATTTGTACCCTTGAGGGACAGTGTACCAATGTGGTAGTCTGCTGACTCCGTTGCTGTTTGCCATAATCATTCTGTTCTGAACCTTTAGAATCCTTACAGTGTGGATCAGTCCACTGAGTCAACACCACCTGTCTGAACAGCATCCCATCCTACTGTATCCCTGTCAACCTGCATTTCCCATAGCTATCTCACCTAGCTTGCACATGCCTAGACACAGTGGGCAATTTAGCACAGCCAATCCATTTAACCTGCACACCTTCTGTGGGAGGAAGCCCATGCAGACTCGGAGAATGCACAAGTTCCACACTCAGTCAACTGAGGTTGGAATCGAACCCAGGTCCCTGGTGCTGTGAGACAGCAGTGCTAATCACTGAGCCACCCTGTCGCCCTTTAGCCAAAAGATGCAGTGTCTAGAGGAGTGACAGACAGTATGGAGTGCAAGGCTTACATGCAGGCTTGATGAGATCCAAGCCCTGATCACATCACATCCATAAGGTTGGCTGTATTTGGTAAACATATCCCCATTATCTTGTGCAACCCTTGGAGCATCTCAATAGACCCTTTAGGTGTCAAAAGATCCCAGTTTGAGAACCTTTTGGATTAGGGTGTTTTCCATTTAATACTGTGTTTGAATTCCGGCCAAACCCAACTACATTTATGTCTTCTTTCTCTCATATGTATATAAATGCTTTCTACAAATTACAGATCAGTTTCATAGTGGATAGTGACCTGAAACTGCTTGTAACAAACTCAGTTTTTACATAGCTCAAATAAGGAAATGAAATGCCATTTCCTACAATAATGCTGTTCTGGGATGGGATTATTTGGAAACTTCCATCAGACAGTATTCAGAAAGGAGACATTTTATTCTATTTGCAGTCAGTGCTGTATACCTCCTGAGTACTTTGTCCTGACAAGAGTGCAGTCATTGGGAAGGATTCCCAATTTCCCAGCACTTCCTTCTCTCTGGCAACTTCAAAATTCATTTGAAGAAGACTCTTTTTTTCATCCGCTAAATCAAACACTTGGTAATTTTTGAGATGGGTGATTTGACTAATTAAAGTAATATTGTATCTATAATGCTTCAAAAAAGTAGAAATCCGTGCATGTAGTTTACCAGCAATTTCTTGACCCAATAAATGACAGTAAAAGAAATTACGATACATATATTTTTTCAGTTCTTAAGTATTTTACACAGTTACTGACAGATATCTATAGAACAGTTTGGAGATATGTATAGTCAGATTTTCCATTAATTGGCCCATCTGTAAATTCTTCCACTATTTGAGAGTTGTATGGTCATATAAAGTTCCGATCTAATTTCAGTTTATTTGTGGGACAGCATTCCTCTCAAATCCGTTACACTCGGCTAAATTGTGTCACTTTCCATCACTGAGCCAAACACTTAAAAAGGTTTGGATGCTAATTTAGTGGGCATCCAACCATAGGCCAGTAATATTAGCTGCTTTATCCCTTTGCCATGCACTGTATATATCTCACCCACTGGACTGGTGTCAATTATCAAGTTCATATGCTACATTAAAGCCCTCATCTAGCACTATCAAAGTATCTTTGTTAGAAAAATGTTATTCTATGTCAAATGTTTCAGGAAGAGTTATGTTCTTGGACACGCTGTTATTGCCAAGTGCCATAATTCTCAATAGACTCTGTTCTGTTCTCCTCTTGTCTTAGTATCTTCCTAGCAGCTGTTGCCTGCTGGATTTCATTAACCTACCAGCATGTGATGCTTGTTAAGCAGCCATGAGGTACAAATAGGAAACTGCTGTGAAGGTCAGCAAGATGAACAACCAACATTTAAAATCTCTCTTCATAAATTGAAGTATTTGGCCACAATTAATGTAGGTTCACATTTGCAAAACCAAGAACCAAAACCCAAGTATGAGTTAATAAAATGTGGGGCTGGATGAACACAGCAGGCCAAGCAGCATCTCAGGAGCACAAAAGCTGACGTTTCGGGCCTAGACCCTTCATCAGAGAGGGGGATGGGGGGAGGGAACTGGAATAAATAGGGAGAGAGAGGGAGGCGGACCAAAGATGGAGAGTAAAGAAGATAGGTGGAGAGGGTGTAGGTGGGGAGGTAGGGAGGGGATAGGTCAGTCCGGGGAAGACGGACAGGTCAAGGAGGTGGGATGAGGTTAGTAGGTAGCTGGGGGTGCGGCTTGGGGTGGGAGGAAGGGATGGGTGAGAGGAAGAACCGGTTAGGGAGGCAGAGACAGGTTGGACTGGTTTTGGGATGCAGTGGGTGGGGGGGAAGAGCTGGGCTGGTTGTGTGGTGCAGTGGGGGGAGGGGATGAACTGGGCTGGTTTAGGGATGCAGTGGGGGAAGGGGAGATTTTGAAACTGGTGAAGTCCACATTGATACCATATGGCTGCAGGGTTCCCAGGCGGAATATGAGTTGCTGTTCCTGCAACCTTCGGGTGGCATCATTGTGGCAGTGCAGGAGGCCCATGATGGACATGTCATCAAGAGAATGGGAGGGGGAGTGGAAATGGTTTGCGACTGGGAGGTGCAGTTGTTTGTTGCGAACTGAGCGGAGGTGTTCTGCAAAGCGGTCCCCAAGCCTCCGCTTGGTTTCCCCAATGTAGAGAAAGCCGCACCGGGTACAGCAACAGGAACAGCAACTCATATTCCGCCTGGGAACCCTGCAGCCATATGGTATCAATGTGGAATGCAGGAACAGCAACTCATATTCCGCCTGGGAACCCTGCAGCCATATGGTATCAATGTGGACTTCACCAGTTTCAAAATCTCCCCTTCCCCCACTGCATCCCTAAACCAGCCCAGTTCATCCCCTCCCCCCACTGCACCACACAACCAGCCCAGCTCTTCCCCCCCACCCACTGCATCCCAAAACCAGTCCAACCTGTCTCTGCCTCCCTAACCGGTTCTTCCTCTCACCCATCCCTTCCTCCCACCCCAAGCCGCACCCCCAGCTACCTACTAACCTCATCCCACCTCCTTGACCTGTCCGTCTTCCCCGGACTGACCTATCCCCTCCCTACCTCCCCACCTACACCCTCTCCACCTATCTTCTTTACTCTCCATCTTCGGTCCGCCTCCCCCTCTCTCCCTATTTATTCCAGTTCCCTCCCCCCATCCCCCTCTCTGATGAAGGGTCTAGGCCCGAAACGTCAGCTTTTGTGCTCCTGAGATGCTGCTTGGCCTGCTGTGTTCATCCAGCCTCACATTTTATTATCTTGGAATCTCCAGCATCTGCAGTTCCCATTAACCCCAAGTATGAGTTGTTTTTTTTTCCTGAATGATTGACTGTTGGGCGGTATGACCACTGATCCTGGAACAGTTGAACAAAAACAAGCCAATGCTGTAAAAGCTTATTGCCAAAAGATCATTGTGATTTCATGGGCTGGAGTGGAAGAAAGCTTGTTCTTTGGTTGGTTGATATTATTATTCAAATTGAATATTTTTCATTTTGCTGTTGAAGATGACCCAGCACTACAAGAGGGTCATAAGAAAGTTGACCATGCATTAAAGTAATCAGCAGAGTATTAGCCGTGACATTTGGCTGCTGTATGTTGTTGTGGTTACACTGTGTTTATGGTACTACACATATTGTTGCAGAGATATGCTAGATAAAACAAAATTACCATGTGCTACATGGCATTAACAAATTCAAAGTAGAATCCTGGAACTCACTACCTAAATAGCAGTGTGGCCTACAATAATTCAAGATGGTCATTCACAGCCACGTAATTCTTAGGATCATTTTGGCAGTCATTAGAGTTAAATTTCTCTGTTTATCAATGTAATGCAGACAACAGGGCTGCAGTCATGTTTAATCCCTGTGATGTATATGGGCATCCTAGAGCAAACTGGAGGAGGCAGTAGGAGATCAGAGGCTGGCCATGACAGAAATTCTACAACAAGGCTATGAACTGGAATGCAAACAAGCTATATAACTTCAATACTTTAATATTTTAACCCATTTACAGGATGTGGTCGTTACTGACTAGGCCATATTTATTTCCCATCCCCAATTGCTCTGAAGAGTCAGTTAAGAGTCAGCCACATTGCTGTAGCTCTGGAGTCACATATAGGCCAGTCTGGGTAAAGATGGCAATTCTCTCCCCCAAATGACATTGGCATGTCATAGTCAGTTCTTTCCTGACATAACACAGTATATAATGGTTGGATTGACATGATATGCATGCAACCCAGAAGAGTCCAAGGGGATGCTCATTGTGATTGAATGGAGCTGGTGCAGTCTTTGTAATATTCTTACGGATGTATTTCCATTTGTGAGCAAGAGAAAGCATGAACTGAGCAATGTGTGGGGAAGCTGAAATAACCAAAATATAAATTATCAATGGAAGTACCTCTCGACAAACTTACCACCTGTGCCCCATGGCCCTGCGGTCTATCCCCTCGGTAGATGCTAAGTGATGGGTTTGTGTTGTTTGATTAGTGCCGCTCCTCCTCCAGTGATTCCATTCCTCATGCCATTCCTCACATGTTACTTCAGGCTGATAATGTTGGCAGGATCTACCATCTTGCAGGCACTCCTCTCTCTTTCTGTCTGCCCAGACATGCACACATTCAGGTGGAGTGAGGTCACCCTCAGTCAATGGTGGGAATTATGATTTGCTTCCCTACCTCAATCCGATTTTTGTCTGACACAAAACCAGTTCTACTCGCAGCTCACCAATTCCCTGTAGACAATAGGCAGTTGGACCTGCACCCTTCTGCATCCCTTTGTATCACACCAAGCAATGCTGTCACCACTTGCCAAATTTTGTTGGCTCTATCCATCTGCAAATTTATCTTGCAGCTGTCGAATTTGTAGGCTCCCTATAAAACTGCTGCACTATCCGTGTTGTCAGTAAATTGTGATCTTTTGAGGAGAAATAGATCGTAACCTCTGTCCTGAACCCTGATGTCAATCCAAATCCACATTTTCACACGCATCTCATGTCTTCTGCTGGCCAATCAGAGGCCAAAAGCTTCTGGGTCCTAGACACAATCGGTAGAGGCCTACTCCTCGGGGCCTTTAGCAGAGGCAGGTCATTTCCTTTGGTCATACGGAGTGGATGTTGCAGGCATAGGATGATCCAGAGGGGGCTGATGGCAAGGTCAGTGGCATGGGGAGGGGTGTGCTTCCAGAGGCAGCCCCTGATTACCCCAGATTCAGGTCATTGGAGAGACACCCCTAACCAAACAGACTGTTTGACCTGGTTTCCTCGGTGAGAAACCAGGCAGCTTTTCCATCTGCTTGGAAGGCAATTAACTGAAGGGGTTGTGATGTGAGGCCCTTAAGTAATCTTTAATTGACAATCAAAATCACCCAATTATTTTCCCTTCTCTTCACCTCTTGGGGAAAATTTGACCCTCGGAATTGTGTGTTTTTTTTAATGTAGTTGAATCACAATCTATTCTATCAATTTAAAATTACTTTCATTGATATTATGGTAACTTAGAAGAAGACTAGTATGTTAATGCCAAATTTGCCTTATTAGAGCCACAATGTCATGGAGGTCCACATTACGGAAAAAAACCTTTCAGCCTATCGAGCCTGCACTGGTCAAAACCAAGCGCCTAATTATTGTAAACCAATTTTCCGGTGCTTGGCTATACCATTTTGAGGGTTTCTGCTTCTACCACCCTGACAGGCATTGAGTTCCAGATTCAACCACCCTCTGGGTCTAAAAAAAAATGACTCCACTCCGTGAGGAATGGGGAAGCAAACTCGAAAACAGATTCCATCTTGAGTCGTGTCAGAAAACAATTGTGTACTCCCCTCTGCCTGGAAGTGAAAATGGGATGCAGTGTGTCCTTAAGAATCATCAAATCCCTACAGTGCAGAAAGAGGCCATTCAGTCCATTGAGTTAGCACTGACCCTCCAAAGAGCATCCCACCCAGAGCCAACCCCTCCACCCCATCCCTGTAATCCCATATGGGGTTTTTACCTGGAGTAATCCACCTGACTTGCATATCTTTGGACTGTGGGAGGAAACACGCAGACAGGGAGAATGTGCAAACTCCATATAGACAGTTATCCAAGGCTGGAGTCTGAGTCCATGGAGCTGTGAGGCAGCACTGCTAAGCACTAAGCCAACCAAGGAGTCTAAGGCTTCAAATTAATTTGTTTCTTATCATCTACCATTTCCTGTTATCAACGCCTTCCTTCCACATTGTGAAGTCATACATCATAAAGTTACACAGACTCTCTGCCATTTTGTGCTCTACTTTGAAGTACTTGTCACAGGACAATTCAGGGCATGGTCAGGCCAAGGCCACAGAGATTGACACATTAACAAAGTGTAAAATAAAAGATGAATACATTCTCTAATGTTTGCGTGCCTTTTAAAGCAACTGTGCTTTCCTTGCTAATTCTCTTTGGGATGACCAACAGTGTTAAATGAATACATATTGTTAGTCCAGAATTTCAGTCAGTTAACCAATACAAACCATATTTTTCTTTTGAAATGTGGTAATTAAGTTCTAATTCCAGAGCAACACATTGAACTAAATTAAACAACAAACCAAAGTGTGGGTATATTCCCAGAACAAATGGTTTTCCTTTGTTGAAACTTTACCAATAGACAGTGATTATGGACCTCGTTATTCAACATCTGGTTGAAGAAAAATGATATGTTGATTTGGCTTCCAAGAATTTTTGTACTTGAGGCTCAAGTCACCGCCTGAGTACTCTTTTGAAAATGTATTATGTCATTAAAACATGTGGCTGATGATCTGCTTTGAATCCTAGCAAAAGGAAGACATAATTACCCATGGGATGAATTGCTGGTTCCTGATCTATCTTGATACTGATTGTTATATAATGCGTGGTAATGGCAAGTTGACAGTCACATGTTGTTCTTCCCAGTATTTTTGTTTAAGGCAGAATAGGAATGAATGTTACATTAATGTTTCAGAGGTAGGGGTGTCAAACTGTTTAGAAATAACTTTTTGTTAACGTTTTCTTCCTCAGTGGTCTGACAGCTGTTTCTGTAAGGGGAAAGGTTTTTGGATTGTTGTGGTTGGCTGTTTTCAATTCTGTCATGCAATCTGTGCTTCACCTTTGCTGCGAGCTTTCTTTATTGTCAGGGGTCTGCTTAAAGGACTCTAGAACATGGAACATAGAACATAGAACATTACTGTGCAGTACAGGCCCTTCGGCCCTCGATGGTTTCACAGGTCGGTGCAACAATCTGAAGCCCATCTAACCGACACTATTCTATTATCATCCATATTTTTATCCAATGACCATTTAAATGCCCTTGAAGTTGGCGAGTCCACTACTATTGCAGGCCGGGAATTTCACGCCCTTACTACTGTAAGTAAAGAACCTACCTCTGACATCTCCTATATCTATCACCCCTCAGTTTAAAGCTATGTCCCCTTGTGCTAGCCATCTCATTCCGAGGAAAAAGGCTCTCACTGTCCACCCTATCTAATCCTTTGATCATCTTGATGTCTCTATTAAGTCACCTCTTAACCTTCTTCTCTCTAACAAAAACAGCCTCAAGTCCGTCAGCCTTTCCCCATAAGACATTACCTCCATACCACGCTACATCCTGGTAAATCTCCTCTGCACCCTTTCCAATGCTTCCACGTCCTTCCTATAATGCGGTGACCAGAACTCTACGTGATAATCCAGGTGCGGCCGCAACACAGAACAGTATAGCACTGTACAGGCCCTTTGGCCCACGATGTTGTACCAACTTATTAAGATCAAACTACCCTGCATACCCTACATCTTACTATCCTCCATGTGCCTATCCAAGAGTTGCTTAAAAGTCTCAAGTATCTGACTGCACTACCACAGCTGGCAGTGCATTCCACACACCCACCACTGTCTGTGTGAAGAACCTATCTCTGACATCTCCCCTATACCGTCCTCCAATCACCGTAAAATTATGCCCCCCTCATAACAGCCATTTCCGCCCTGGGGAAGAAGTCTCTGGCTATCCACTCCATCTATGCCACTCATCATCTTGTACACCTCTATCATGTCAAGTAGCCCTGTTTTGTGGCTTCACCAGTTTGACAGCTCATCTTCAGGGTATGCCTGGCGTTGCTCCTGGCATGCCCTTCTGCACTCTCTATTGAGCCAGGATTGATCTCCTGCTTGATGACGATCAGTGAGTAGGCGATATGCCGGGCCATGAGGTTACAGATTGTGCTGGAGTCCAATTTGGCAGCTGTTGTTGGCCCACAGTGCTTCATGGATGCCCAGTCTTGAGTTCTTAAATCTGTGTGAAGTTTGTCCCATTTAGCATAGAGATAATGCTCCACAACACGATGGTTATTTTCAGTGTGAAGGTGGGATCATTTCTCCACAAGGACTGTCATGGATAGATGCATCTACGGCAGGCAGATTGGTAAGGATGAAGTCAAGTATGTTTTTCCCTCTTGCTGGTATTTTCACTGGCTGCCACAGACCCAGTCTAGCCGCTATGCCCTTTGGACCCAACCACCTCGAATCAGTATTGCTACTGCCAAGCATCTCTTGGTAGTGGACTTGGAAATCCCCCACCCAGAGTATGTTTATGCCCTTACCATCCTCGGTGCTTTTCCCAAGTGCTGTTCAACCTGAAGGAATACTGATTGATCAACTGAGGGAGGATGGTACGTCCTAATCAGCAGGAAGTTTCTGAAGCTATGAGACTTCACAAAGTTTGGAGTCAATGTTGAGGACCGCCAGGGCAACTGCCTCCCGACTGTATACCACTGTGCCGCTCATCTCTCCTGGGTCTGTCCTGCCGGTGGTACAGGACATATGCAGGGATGATAATGGTGGAGTCTGGGATGTTGTATGATTCTACAAGTATGACTATGTCAGGCTATTGTTTGCCTATTCTGTGAGACAGCTCTCCCTATTTTGGAACGAGCCCCCAGATGTCAGTCAGGAGGATTTTGTGAAGTTGCTAGAGCTGGTTCTGCTGTTGCCTTTTCTGGTGCCTGAGTGGACCTGGTTTCATTTCTTTGTTGAAACGTCAAAGCAATTGATGGCTTGTTCGGCCATTTCAGAGAGCAACTGAGAGTCAGCCACGTCGTTGTGGGTCTGGAATTACATGTAGGCAAGATCAGGAATGGATGGCAGATTTCCTTCCCTGAAGGAAATTAGTGAATCAGACGGGTTTTCCGACAATTGGTTTCATTGCCGTCAGTATATGCTTAATTCCAGATTTTTTTTTATTGAATTCAAATTCCAGCATCTACTTTGGTAGGATTTGAATCCCCATTATTAGCTCAGTGATAATGCCACTAGGCCACTGGGGTATCCCGGTAATGGTGAGTTGTTCTGGCTACAGCATGTGGTAGAATGAGGCTCAAATCCGATGGAAAAGATGCCATGGGGCAGTGTTCGTGTTAACAAAGCAAGTTTGGTTAAATACAGCAAGAGAACTCACCAGGCCTCCCAGGGCGAAACCCTTCACGGAACGCCACAAACTGAAACTTAGCCAAAAAAGGCAAGATTTAACTCTACGCACCTTCTGAGGAAGGGTCACTGGACCCGAAACATTAACTCTGTTTTCTCCTCCAAAGATGCTGCCAGACCTGCTGAGCTTTTCCAGCAACTTTGTTTTTGTTCCTGATTTACAGCGCCCACAGTTCTTGTGGTTTTTTTCTTTGTTTTTATTAAGATTTAACGCTATAAGTCCATAAGGCAAATTCGCATCAGTAAATCAAACGGGTTTTCCAGCTAATTGGCTCAGTATGCTTTCAATAACTAACAAGTTTTCTGATGAGACAAGCTTCCCATTTAAATACCGCCTGCAACTGAAATCTAATTGAACATGAGAGAAGTTAGAACATTAAAGCTGATGAGACAAAGCTCTGTTGTAATAGCACAGAGTGCTGAAGAGTATAGTTGATGCTAATGTATTCTCTCCCATGTTGCTCAAATTGTTAACATGTACTTACACAATCATTAACTTTTAAGTGTGTTCTACAAAACAATATGTCTCCAGATCCGTGCTTCATTTCTGACCAGCTCTTCAGACCAAACAGAATACCTATCTTCTTTCACCCATTGCCATTAAAGACATGGGCCCACTGACTAGCCAATGAACATGGGGCAAGAAGATGTCTGCAGGGGACCACTGGCCTCAGGCTTCAGATCAATGGAGTCAACATCACAGTGAACATCCTAAATCACTGAGGAGAAAGTTACTTTGAACTTTTTAGAACATATTTCTTAATTTTAGATTGTTTTGGCCCATTGAACTATATTTGAATAGAATAAATTTAATGATGGCATAATTACTGGGGGTGGAAACATTGTACACCACCTGATTCCTGACAGTAGGGTTAAAGATGGCGAATAATAACGTTGACACTGGTATATATTACATTTTAATGTTTGGATGGTTTGTTCTTGGCTGTATTCCTGAATTGTAGAAAACTTGGCTGTGAACTGAACAGGTGGCTCTGAGATGTAGAGTTATTCTCATGTAATCTTGGGAAAGCATGTTCAGGAAAGTGCTCTTGTCTTCACTGTTGTAAGTGCAATTCTCAATTACAAAGTGGAACAAGTTGTTAATTGTATGTTTGGATCAGACATGAAGTGTATGTGTATGATCGAAATGCCCACAGGAAGTATCTTTCTCAGCGATACTTGCCTACAACGCAACAATCAGTTGGAGGTGAAACAATTTTTTTACTATTAATTCACATGATGAGGGCCAGTATTTATTGTTGATCTTTCATTGCCCAGAGGGTAGGTTGGTAGGACCCAACTGTATTGCTCTGGAGTCACATGTAGGCCAGACTAGGCAAGGACATTAGTGAATATTTGTTTCCCTAAAGGACATCATGAACCAGATGGGTATTTCCAGCAATTGGTCATCAATAGACTTCTAATTCCAGTTTTGTTTTTATTGAATGTGTGTACGATTCAAACCAGGATTCCCAGAACATTACGTGGGTATCTGGATTAACAATCCAGCAATTCATCCCTCCAGGCCATCACTTCCTAATGATCTGATAGGTTCAGCCTAATGATCTGCTTCTGTGTTGTAATGTGTTACTTTTCAATGCTGCAGGACTGTTGGTTTGTACTTTGAATTCTCTAGAAATTATATAGCGAATAAAATGAATAAAAACTCAGGGCTTCTGGTAAAGATGAGGGCAGTCGATCTAAGTTGTTTCTAAGTTACGATGTAGAGTGGAAGTAGTGCTCAATACCTGAAATCTTTATCTTAGCCTCGGGAAGAATTTACATTTGAAGCATAATTAATTTCCATTATATTGTTAATGGTGGAACTGTCAATATTGTGATGTCATTACATGTTAAGTGAAGAAAATGGATCAGAAGCAGAATAGCATCAGTTCACTGCCACAGATGTGCACCATTTACCATCCAGTTATATTTTTTAGGCTGAAGCTTGCAAGCTGACTCTATTTCCTGGGAAGCTTATAAGACAATGTTCAGTACAATTTTACCTCATTCGGTGTTGTGATACCATAGGTGAAGTTCTAATTATCTGGAATAGAGGCAATTAAAAAGACTTTTATTCATCATCCTCCTCAGGAACATAAATTAACTTTACATTGAAAAAACAACAGGAATCAAATGACTGCCTACCGAGACCAGATCAATACAGTGGAGGTGATGGCCTAGTGGTATTATCACTGGAATGTTAGCCCAGAGACTCAGGTAATGCTCTGGAGAATGGTTCGAATGCTGCCACAGCAGGTGGTGGAATTTGAGTTCAATAAAAATCTGGAATTAAGAATGTAATGATGACCATGAATCTTTTGCCAATTGTCAGGAAAAATCCATCTGGTTCCTTAGGGGAGGAAACTGCCATCCTTACCTGGTCTGGCCAACATGTGACTTCACACCCACAGCAATGTGGTTGACTGTGAACTGCCTTCTGAGCAATTAGGGATGGGCAATAAATGCAGACTCATCCCATGAATGAATAAAGGAAAAAAATATGTGCTCAGCTTATAGCACCTGCTGCTCGGAACCAGAAGGTCCTACACACAGGCTTCAGCTCAAAAATTAAAGTGGATACTCCAGTGAAGTGCTGTTCTCTTAGAGGTGCCCTATTTCAGGTGGGACATTAAACTGTGGACCCCCACCTATTTGCTCAGTCAGTGTAAATGACGCCATGACAATATGGTGAAATGCACACCTGATCGAATAACATGGTTTGCTGATATTGGAGAAGTGACACGCTTGTCACCATTTGAAGCTTTAATTACATTTATAAAAGTACAAAATGCCATTTTTTTTGTGAGAGGTGGGGACTATTTTAGTTTTGCATGGAATGGTAAACATGATAATGCAGCGAAATAAAATTTCCCAGGACAGGGCTGCTGGATGAATGGGTTCATTGCCTCTCTCTTGTTTAATTGGCTTGTCCATTTCAGGAAACTTCAACTGACATGTATTTACTAATGAGTATTTTACCAGCTAGCCAGCTTTACCTATTATGTAGATTCATGTTCCAGTAGATGTGATTGAGCTAGAGTACAATCTGCTTAAAAATAAATAACTTTGTGAGCGTCAGAAATGAGGTGAGCCGCAACCAAAGAAACAATTGATGCATGCTTCAAATCAAGGGCATCAGCTTATTAGCAGTGACTCCCGTCTCCCTTTTTTGATGCTGAGTGACTAAGTGAAACTGAACTGTTTTGTTTTCCTGCCATCTGTCTATGCATTTCCAATTCCATATCAAAGTCATGGTTTCAAAAGGGTCTCTAGGTATACTTGTCCTATTACTCAGCACAGCATTCTTTTGACAAGTTTCCATACCATAAATAACTGCCATACCCAGGATCTCTGCAAGAATAAAATGTGCTGGTCTTGCTACCAAGTGGACGAAGCTAGAATCTTGTAGAGGTCTGAGCGTCTGGAAGAAGTCCAAAGGC
Organism: Stegostoma tigrinum; assembly: GCF_030684315.1. Taxonomy (NCBI): domain Eukaryota; kingdom Metazoa; phylum Chordata; class Chondrichthyes; order Orectolobiformes; family Stegostomatidae; genus Stegostoma; species Stegostoma tigrinum. Next base: position 30,803,853 of record NC_081380.1, read on the forward strand.
TTGAAATAAACCAGCTGTGACATAGCCTAGTTAGCAATGCAACTAAGAAGCCTGGAACATACAGCCAGAGTTGGCACTGTAGGCCCTATGAGCAATGCTCACTGGAGATTGCTTCGAGAAAGTGGTCTCTATCAGAAGACTTGTTCCTTCACATAAATGTTAACAAGAAAAGAATGCAGCTTTATAAATCTTTATGACCATGCTGTTAATTGCAGCAACCACCTCCCACATTTTGCAGAGGAGTGTGAATTATTGTAGGGCCTTGAGTGAGCATGTCATGCTCTGTGGTCAAGGACAAATAGACTGGCTATTGGGTTTCATCGAACTCTCACATGGTGTTCAAGGCACAAGACACAGTTAGTTGCAGCACTGCCACCCACTCCTCTCTCTCACCCCATCCTTTTCCAGATAAGATACATTTATTTCAGTCGTCTTCTCGCAGTGTAAATATATCTGAACAAACTTGCTTTATGGTAGATAGAGCTGTGGTAGATAAACCCTGACTTTCTGCATTTTCTGAAGAACCGTCTTGGCCCAAAATATCAGCTTTCCTGCTCATCTGCTGCTGCTTGGCCTGCTGTGTTCGTCCAGCTCTACACCTTGTTATCTCTTGTTTCTGCTTACCTGGCTGTCATTACATTGGTTGCAGAGTTTGACCTTTTTTTTGCACAATCTAAGAAACCTGATGCTTGATTAGAAATTTTGCCATAATATAACCAGAAGTGCTTTTTAAGAGAGTTGAAATGTTTGAAATTTACGGTTGTTAGATCTGACTACCTATCACTGGACTGCAATTTACAAAATTAGAAAAGAACAGCTGAAACCACTCAGATTACACCATCATAATAAAATGTGAGGCTGGATGAACACAGCAGGCCCAGCAGCATCTCAGGAGCACAAAAGCTGACGTTTCGGGCCTAGACCCTTCATCAGAGAAGGGGGATGGGGAGAGGGTTCTGGAATAAATAGGGAGAGAGGGGGAGGCGGACCGAAGATGGAGAGAAAAGAAGATAGGTGGAGAGGAGAGTATAGGTGGGGAGGTAGGGAGGGGATAGGGCAGTCCAGGGAAGACGGACAGGTCAAGGAGGTGGGATGAGGTTAGTAGGTAGGAGATGGAGGTGCAGCTTGGGGTGGGAGGAAGGGATGGGTGAGAGGAAGAACAGGTTAGGGAGGCAGAGACAGGTTGGACCACCCTAGACATTTTTCCATCCCCACCCTTGTCTGCTTTCCGGAGAGACCACTCTCTCCGTGACTCCCTTGTTCGCTCCACACTCCCCTCCAACCCCACCACACCCGGCACCTTCCCCTGCAACCGCAGGAAATGCTACACTTGCCCCCACACCACCTCCCTCACCCCTATCCCAGGCCCCAAGATGACTTTCCATATTAAGCAGAGGTTCACCTGCACATCTGCCAATGTGGTATACTGCATCCATTGTACCCAGTGTGGCTACCTCTACATTGGGGAAACCAAGCGGAGGCTTGGAGACCACTTTGCAGAACACCTACACTTGGTTCACAATAAACAGCTACATCTCCCAGTCGCGAACCATTTTAACTCCTCCTCCCATTCCTCAGACGACACGTCCATCCTCTGCCTCCTGCAGTGCCAAAATGATGCTACCCGAAGGTTGCAGGAACAGCAACTCATATTCTGCTTGGGAACCCTGCAGCCTAATGGTATCAATGTGGACTTCACCAGCTTCAAAATCTCCCCTTGCCCCACCGCATCCCACAACCAGCCCAGTTCGTCCCCTCCCCCCACTGCATCCCCAAACCAGTCGAACCTGTCTCTGCCTCCCTAACCTGTTCTTCCTCTCACCCATCCCTTACTCCCACCCCAAGCCGCACCTCCATCTCCTATCTACTAACCTCATCCCACCTCCTTGACCTGTCCATCTTCCCTGGACTGACCTATCCCCTCCCTACCTCCCCACCTATACTCTCCTCTCCGCCTATCTTCTTTTCTCTCCATCTTCAGTCTGCCTCCCCCTCTCTCCCTATTTATTCCAGAACCCTCACCCCATCCCCTTCTCTGATGAAGGGTCTAGTCCCGAAATGTCAGCTTTTGTGCTCCTGAGATGCTGCTGGGTCTGCTGTGTTCATCCAGCCTCACATTTTATTATCTTGGATTCTCCAGCATCTGCAGTTCCCATTATCACAGATTACGCCATCAGACTTCTGCCATTAGCCATTGGATTTACACGTCTTCTTACAAATGCGCATCTCTTACGTTTTGAAACTTCTGTGAGCTTTTCGTTTCTTCACTAATTTGATTTTTACTACACAAGTCCATTAAGTGAGCTAATTTTCAATGTCCAGCTTGTGGGACTGATTTAAGAACACTTGGAGATAGCAAGAACTGCAGATGCTGATGTCTGTGTCAATAAATTGAGTCAATAAACTGGAGGAGCAACAGCAGGTCAGGTAACATCAGAGGAACAGGAGAGTCAACGTTTCAGGCATGGACCCTTCTTCAGGACTGGCTACTGAGACGGTTACCAGAGATGGAGACGAAAAGGTCCAGGAGGTGGAGGGAGGTATCGGGGATGGTCCAGGTGAATTTAAGGTTCAGATGAAAGGTGTTGGTAAGGTTGATGAACTGTTCAGGCTCCTCGTGGGAGCATGAGGCAGTGCCAATATCATCATCGAAGTCGCGGAGGAAGAGATGAGGGTAGTGCTGGTGTAACAGTGGAAGAGGAACAGTTCCACATATCCTACAAAGAGGCAAACATAGTTTGGACACATACAGGTTCCCATATCCATCCCTTTGGTTTGTAGAAAGTGGGAGGAATTAAAGGAAAAGATGTTGAGGCTGTCGGTGGAGGGGGACGGGTTGGACCCGCAGGAGAGGAGGAAGCGGAGGGCTTTTAGGCTACGTGTGCAGGGACTGATGTCTATGGTGAAGATGAGGCTTTGGGGGCCAGCAAATTGAAAGTCCTGGAGGAGTTGGAGGGCATTGGTGGTGCCCTGGACATAGGTGGGAGTTCCAGGACTCGGGGCAGGGAGGGTGGGGGAAAACAAAGTCAAGGTATGCGCAGATGAGTTCAGTGGGGCAGGAATAGGCAGAGATATAATGGATCAACCAGGGCTGTTGGGTTTGTGGATTTTGGGAAGGAGCTAGATCTTGGCAGTGTGGGATTGGGGAACGATGGGATTGGAGGCTGTGGATAAGAGGTCACCTGAGATGATAACGTTATTGGTGGTCTGAGAGATGATGGTTTGATGACCAGGGGTGGGGTCATGATCAAGGGGGTGGTAGGAGGGGGTGTCAGAGTTGGTGCCTGGTCTCTGCCATATAGAGGTCAGTGCACCATATCACTACTCTGCACCCTGTCCCACCCTCATCTGCGGGTTTGTTGGTGAGGTTAGGGTTGGAGTGGAGGGCTGCACATTCTGTGGGGAAGAGGTTGTAGTGAGTGAGAAGGGTGGAGAGGTTGACTGCCTCGATGTTGCGATGGCAGTTGACGATGAAGAGGTCACGGGAGGGTAGGAGGCCTTGGGGTGGTGTCCAGGAGGATAGGGTTGGAGGAGGCAGGAGAAAGGGTCTGTAGAGGGTGGGTTAGATTCCTTGTCAAAGGAATAGGCACAGAGGTGGAGGCAGCAGCAAAACAGTTCAACGTCCAGATGTGAACAGAATTCATTGATGTGTGGGGCACGGGGGAATGAAGTCTTAATGAAGGGTCTCATCCTGAAACATCAACGCTCCTGCTCCTCTGCTGCCTGCCCTGTGTTTCTCCAGCTCAACACTGTGTTGAGATTGATTTAAAAAATGTTATTTGCAGGAAGTACTGATTGCAAATATTGTGACTTCAAACAACGTTTATGTATATTTTTGCCAACAGATTTACTATAGACCGTTAATTGTACCCTATACTTCCTCTGCCAACTGATCTCTAATTTTCTTTGTAACATGCATGACTATTTTAAATAAAACTTCTTGATTACCACTTTCCCATTTTCCTTTATCCTGTTTCCATACTTTATAATAATTTTATCACAGGATGCCTGGTTGTACAAAATATGGTTTGTACTTGTATACAAATGTCCAATTCACCACGCCATTCTTGCAAGATGATTTTGTCAGTCAGTTGCTTGCCAGTTATTGTATGGCTTGTAGCCATTATAGTCTGCAAATGCTTGAGCTGAGAACCTAAGCAGATTCAGACCTGGTTAGTATTTGGATGGGAGACTGCCTGGGAGTATCAAGTGCCGTCAGCTTGAAGGCCTAGGTTCAAATCCCACCTGCTCCAGAGGGGTGTTGTAACATTATGCAAAGAGATTGATTCAAGATGTCTGCATCCTTCATACACTTGTGGGCTTGTGTTTCTGGAGGTGATGTCCTCAGAAGACCCAGATCTAAGCGCTTCCTGTGGTGTGTCTGACAGATTGTTGAAAAACATATGTATTGTAATAGCTATTTGCTGCATGTGAAATGCTTAGAGAGAAAGGAGGCTTCTGAGAAGTACTGCAGAAAGGAATATTTATCCCAGGGGTCTCCACCAATTATTCCTCTTTATTGTGTATGACCTGTTTATTTTAGTGTAATGTGCAATTATTAATGTTTGCGAGGCAGGCCATGTGCATTATCCTAAAGGGGACAACTCCTGAGTGCACCATCCTACTGATTACTGCTCGCATGCACACGGTCGGTGCTTCATGAGACATTGGTGAGCAATGTTGGTTTTGTTTCCAGTGAAAGCCTAAAGGGCTCCGTTATGAATCCCAAGCAGTTGTTCCACTTCTGCACTCCCAGGTGATGTTACTCAAGTCAACTCCAGTCTGCATTTACTTTATATTGTTGGTGTTGGTGGGATCAAACCATCCACAGCTCCATCACCACCACCAACTCCTTAACCACTATTTTATATTCACCAAATTATTCTTAGAGGAATAGTGATGCAAGCAAAAATCTGGGTAGAGACCTATGAATCAGAGCATTTCTTTGGGTCACCTAGTTTTTCTTTTAATTTTATATTGAACATAAAATTGTATACTGTTTCTTGGTGTAAGACTTAAGTCTATCAAAATGATTCTTTGATAATTACATGCCTATTTCTATCAATAGTTAACATGGGTTGTTGAGAAATGGTACTTGCTCTGTAGTCCTGTTCACCTCACTCCATACTCATGGACTTTATTCATTTAAACATTAACCACCCCTCCATAATGTTTCACACTGGTAATGATGAGACTTCTGACCTGCTTTTGTTTGTGCATTGTGGTAGTCATTTATTTTTTAGAAACTAAATATGGGGCAGCGCAGTATTCTGCAGTTATAATGAGAGTTAATTTAGGGAAGTCCATTGTGGTGTTTTGCTTCAAAATTGCAAAGGGGTGAACTGTAATAGTACCTCGTGAATGAGGAAAAGAAAATTGTAGTGAAGAAAATTGGACTTACTGCCTAGAAGTTGCCTGCTTTTCTGATAGATCCCTAAAGGAATCGCTTGCTGTTGTAATCCAAACAGGGTTCTTGAATTTGAAACAAAACAAAGTATTGTAAGTAGATAACAGGTCAGTGAGTATCTATGATGAGGGAGAAAAAAACGAGATCAGTGTTTGCTGCAGGATCCTTCCTTCCTTCCTGGTGCATCATCTGTTGCCTTTCTGGAAGGTTGGAACTTGTTTATCAGCCTGAACGATTGACGGAAGATCATGAATGAACCCTGTCTGATTGGCAGAGCCTACTGCAGGTTGAGGGATGTGAACAGCTGACAGCAGGTGAAGGATGACTGGGAATCCACTACGACAGCATCTACGCAGGAGAATGCAGCATTTTTGTGCAGGGATTGCTTTTCTTTCGTACACTGTGATGGACAGCCCCAGATGGGGCATGTGTGAGACAGGAATTGTTCAGCTTACAGCTGCAAGCAAATATTTGATGATCCAGGTCGTCAGGAACCTTGGCTGGACTGAAAACCAGGCAGAAGTCTAATGTACTCTGGAGCAAGGCTCAGGGAAGAAAAATAGCAAGAAATGTCTATGAATTGTTATTTTTTTTTCCCCAACTGATATGAAACTTAACTGTGGAATAACCTGAAAAAATAACCCAGCATAGAGAAGCTTTTGATGCCTGTGATTTCATTATTGATCATAACATAACTTTCTCACGATTTGAGATTTGTTGTGTCAAACATTACAGTTCATTGCAAAAGGTGCTAGAGTAAGTTGAATAGTGAGAGTTGGAATGGATCCTTTGTCTCTGGTGTTTTACTTCAGACACATTGCTGGCTGCAAGTGAAAAAGACCATAACAGAACCAATTATGGACTGCTGAGTATCAAGAGGTGTGCTTCTCGTCTGCTATAATGCATCTTGCATTACCTTTGGTACCTTTGAGCAGCTGTTTTGGTCTGAACCCACAATATTATTTAATGACAGTTTGTAATCATTTTTAAATAGCCGAGTGGGGAGCTATTTGAGGGAAACAAACAAATCAACAAAGACAATGAGATGTTTTTATTTCACAACAGTATGTCAGAAAACAACAGTAGAATATAGGAATAGTAGTCAACTATTTAGTTCCTTTAGTCTGTTCTTCACTCTTCAAGATCTGCAACCTGATTTAATAAACATATCTTTGCCTCGTATCCTTCAATACTTTTGGTATGACAAACCTATCAAATTCAGATTTAAGATTTACAATTGATCTAGTGTCAATTTCCACTTGTAGCTGAGTGTTCCAAATTTCTATCGCCCTGTCTTTTTTTTTTAAAAAAAGATTCTCAGTTTCTCTCTGGAAAGCTTGGGCACCAATTTTTACACATTTTGTCCCTTACCCAGATTCTCCAAACAGTGGATTTTCCAAATAGCTGATTTGAGCAGAATATTTCTTTGGAGACAAAGGTCAACTTAACTGAGCTGTATCTGAGTTCTCCCAAGTCTGTAATAAAGTAAGTCTGCACATAAAAGGAAATGGATTAATATTTATGGTTTCTTACATGGATTGATAATGATTACTTTGATTTAGTGGAGTTATGATGATTTGTTGCCACTGTCTGATACTCATAAGCTTATGGTTAAATATACAAGGATTGTTACAAAGACCCTTTATATTTAACATTTCTCGGTGGGTTTATGTTGTGGAGGATTGTGGATAAGATACACTTATTTCAAGTTTTTTTGGAAATACCTGGTATGATTTCTTTGAATTAGGTCACTGAAAGGCCATTGAAGAGAGTGTTGTGTTTTAACACTACTTTCTAGAAATCACATCACTGGCGATTGCTCCTTGTTCTTCTGTTAATTGTATGTACAGTGATTGGATGGAGAGAGCTTTAATGTCTGGAATTAGTTGGAGCCTATGAGGAAGAGCTACCCAACTGATCTCTCCTTTTTCTGAAGGTAGACCTCTTGTGAAGTTCAGAGTGAAACTTGGTTTCTCTGAAAGAATGAACGAAGGAACTGTTCAAAATTGCATTTCCTGAGCAAACTGTGACTGCCAAGACTCCAGAGGCAACCATATGTGATGAGTGACTTGACCACAAATACTGGAACATCAGAGCAACAGGCACGGAAACATCATGTGGTTTATCATTTTGGATTTCAAGAACAACTGTTTCAATCACAAAGCCTTTTTTCGTTGAAGTAATCTTTTGCGGAGGGAGAAATCCTCTTTCCTTCAAGAGAGAATGAGTGTATGTTTTAGGTTGTTCAACAAGATGAATACTTATGTTCCTTTAACACAAAGCCGTATGTTGAACAGTTACTGCATATCTGTTATCTTCAGAGGAAGGGTCACAGGACCTGAAAAGTAAACTCTGATTTTTCTTCACAGATGCTGCCAGACCTGCTGAGCTTTCCCAGCAACTTTTGTTTTTGTTACTGCATTTCTATTGGTTTCTTATCAAAACAAAACTTCTTGTTACATTTATTAAAGAAACCTGGCTGATAGATCTGTTTATTTAAAACCAGATGTATTTAATTGTGCATCTTTGTAACCTGGGGCTATATTTTTATTTAATACTGTGGCTCTGTGGAGTAGTGAAAATAGTCTGATAGTGCATTGCTGCACTCTCTGTCGTTACTATACATAAAAGATTTTCATTCTAATTAAAATGTCTGCATAATTTAATAAAATGGGTTATGAAGCTCTTCTGTCTCTCAGAAGAAATACCTCTACTATTTGTAGAAATAAAATTCAGTTCGTGAATATGATTTCATAATGCAGTTAGAAATATTGAATTTTCTTTGTTTTCATGATGAAACAAGGGTTGTAGCGTACATTTTTAGAGTGGAAGATACATATTCAGCCATTTCTGATTTTTGTTTCCATTTTTTGGATTATAGGCCTACTTCCAGGCTTCATGCTGATGATTCAGTCCTCAAAATTGTAGTTAACCCCATGTGGATTACCTTGTTCTGATATATAGCTCTTTATTTCTTTTCCCTCCTGCCCTACCTGATTGACTTGCTTCATTATAAGTTGCTCAATGATAAGGAAGACAGAGAAAGGACAACACAGCAAAACAACATGCTTAATATTTTAAGCGTTCAGTGGCCTTCATGAAGACTTAATCAAAGAACATAGGTGCTGTGAGCTCTCATTTCTAGTGAAACAGTGTCAATTTGTATTGTGAACTCTTTCTTTAAAAAAAAATACATTGGGAAATCCATACTACTTATGTAGAACTTCTGAGTATTGTGCTGTGCTTCATGTGGGTAACCCTGTTGGTTTTAAGAAGGAATTTAGCCAGTCATTGTGCACAAGCCACATCTTCGCTTCTTTTGATTTTCAGGATTGAACACTGGTATTGGAGAATACTTATGAGCGTAATTGATGAATAATTAAAACCTATAATGGTTCATTTCAAAGTATGGAGATTCCTTTGTGATCTGTTGTAGGAAATTGGTAAATAATCATCTGTAGGTTAGGAATTTTGTGGATTTTTAACTTTTGATGTTCCGGGTGGCACTGATGATCTTTGTGAACTAGGATCTCACTGTAATTGCAAATAGCGCATGCCGAATGTATTGGATACATTTTCTCAGGAATTAAGGGCCTAACTGTAGCATTTCAGATTTGGAATTAGGTTATAAATGCAGTTTGAATCTGGTTTATGGTCAATCTGATATGGTAAAGGGTGCAATGAGACAATTTGGAGGAGGCAGTCCCATTTGGTTTTACCTTAGGACCAGTTTGGAATTTCATTTCTAATTTGCAGTTCAAATAGACTTCTGTTGGCTTCACACTGACACGAAAAGTGCAGTCTATGAATGTGCCATAAAAATCTCAGTCAGTCTTATTTAAGGCCTCCTTTGGGAAATGTAACATCACCAGACTGAAATGACTGGCTAGATTTTCTCACTCAGAAATTGTGAAGAGATTTCCTATCAGCTTCAGCCAGATTTGCTGCCTGGATTAGCTCTGATTTGAAGGCTCAAAGGTTTTCAATCTGTAACCCATGTCTCAGTACATAATGTGGCAAATTTCAAGTTGATTATTTTACAGAATCTAAGTTTGCCTATTTGATTTTGGCCAATGCTTTATTGTTTTTGCATAGGACATGATTTGCGTATTGCATTTTGCTGTCTAGATATTGATTAAGAAGGACACATTCATGTCAAGATTTATGCTGTTTGGACGATAATTTACAACCTGTGCTTGCACTTCAGTGATCATTTAAGATGCAGAAAGCCTGTTCATGGTCCTTTGTATTACTATGATGTGTTCTTCTTGAAGCAAAGTATTTTCTGTTGAATTGTATGCAGTCACAGCTTGGCCATATAAAACAGAGGAACTATGGATGAATTTGTTTCTCTGTTTGAAATTGTACAAAGTGTCATGAGCATCCTGCCCAAGGCAAGGTGTCATTTTCCTTCTATCCTGAGCTTGTTTGCTGCAGGGGAACAGAAAAAGGTGACTTGCCAGCGTTTAGTTGGTGTAGTGATTCCATAACGTGCAGTGCAAACAGATGTCAGGAATGAAATTGGTTCATAAATCTTCCCGGGTGAAATGACCCAAGTGTCTCCTTCCTGTGAATGATACAATTTAATCTTATTCTTCCCCCTTTTGGTACCATGATAAAAACTTGCTGTTTCTCTTTTAATTTACAGACTGGACGTGTGGATAAAAACCACCCCTTGGTGTGTGGGCACACGGCCCCCGTGCTTGACATTGATTGGTGTCCACACAATGACAATGTGATTGCCAGCGGCTCTGAAGACTGTACAGTCATGGTAAGGATTGGTCAATTACTGCATGGATATCATATTCAGTAAGACTGTGATAGCTGGTTTTTTCCATTATTATGCGGTTACGATGCTTCTTACCTCCATGTCAGCGCAGAAAGCAGTGCTGCATAAATCCATGAGATTGGGGCACTTTTAAGGGGAATCTCATGAAATCCCGGCATCCGCCAACTGGAGCAGGGAGCACCACCCCATGCAAGTTCCTCTCTAAGCCACTCCCCATGCTGACCTAGACAACGCAGTGGTGTTTCTGCACCCGGCAAACCACAGCGATTCAAGAAGGTAGCTCACTGCCACCTTCTCCAGGGCAGTTAGGAATGGGCAACACGACTGACTTTACCTGCCCTGCCGATGTTTTAAGGAAAAGGAAAGAAAATTCCTTCTTTTATAACGGGAATTTATGCTTCAGAGGTTTTCAGTTGATAAAAAGACATGGACTCTGAAGTACAGCTAAGAACACGGAGAATTTTTCGACGGATGGGGAGAAGGATGGGGAGAAGGAAGTGAATTGTTTTACCTGAGGTGATTATTGAAACAGTAGTTGTCACATTTAAACTAAATATTTAAAAGGAAAACATGTACAAAGAGGCAGGCAGAGGGGAAAAGAACGTGGTTTGCGTAGGGCTGCTTTTGAGGAGCAAGCATCAAGAGAGATGGTGTCGGAGGGAGGGGTTCAGATTTTTGGGACATTGGAACCGGTTCTGGGGAAGATGGGACTATTACAAATTGGACGGTCTACACCTGAGCCGGACTGGAACCAATGTCCTTGGGGGTGTTTTTGCTAATGTTGTGGGGGAGGGTTTAAACTAATGTGGCAGGGGGATGGGAACCAAATATTGGACAGAAAAGAGGTAGAAACGAAAGCCTGTAGGGAACTAGATAATGGAGTCAGTGTGACTAAAGGGAATAGTAGTCGGGGAGCAGATGATGAACACAAAGGGACAGGTGGTCTGAGGTGCATTTGTTTTATTCCGAGAAGTGTAGTAGACAAGGCAGATGAGCTTAGGGCTTGGATCGGTACCTGGAGGTAAAATGTTATTGCTATTACTGAGACTTGGTTGGGGGAAGGGCCTGACTGGCAACTAGTTGTGCCAGGATATCGATGCTTCAGGCGGGATAGAGAGGGAGGTAAAAGGGGTGGAGGAGTTGCAGTAATGGTCAAAGACGATATCACAGCCGCACTGAAGGAGGGCCCCATGGAGGACTCAAGCAGTGAGGCAACATGGGTAGAATTCAGAAATAGGAAGGATGCAGTAACCATGCTGGGGCTGTACAACAGGCCTCCCAACAGCGAGCGTGAGACAGAGGTTCAAACATGTAAACAGATAATGGAAAGGTGTAGGAGAGACAGGGTGGTGGTGATGGGAGATTTTAATTTTCCCAACATTGACTGGGATTCACTGTGTTAGGGGTCAAGATGGAGCAGAATTTGTAAGTTGTGTCCAAGAGGGTTTTCTAGAGCAGTATGTATGTAGCCCAACTCGGGAAAGGGCCATACTGGACCTGGTGCTGGGGAATGAACCCGGCCAGGTGGTTGATATTACAGTAGGGGACTACTTTGGAAATAGCGACCACAATTCCGTAAGTTTTACAATACTCATGGACAAGGATAGGAGTGGTCCTAACGGAAGAGTACTAAACTGGGGGAAGGCTGACTATACCAAGATTCGGCAGGATCTGAGGAATGTAGATTGGGAGAAACTGTTTGAAGGTAAATCCACATTTGATATGTGCGAGGCTTTTAAGGAGAGGTTGATTAGCATGCAGGAGAGACATGTTCCTGTGAAAATGAGGGATAGAAAAGGCAAGATTAGGGAGCCATGGATGACAGGTGAAAATGTGAGACTAGCCAAGAGGCAAAAGGAAGCATACGTGAGGTCTAGGTGACTGAAGACAGACGAAGCTTTGCAAGAATATCAGGAATGTAGACCGAATCTGAAACGAGGGATTAAGAGGGCTAAGAGAGGACATGAGATATTGCTGGCAAGCATGGTTAAGGAAAATCCCAAAGCCTTTTATTCATATATAAAGAGAAAGAGGGTACCTAGAAAAAGGATTGGCCCACTTAAGGACAAAGATGGAAAGATATGCTCTGATTCAGAGAAAATGGGTGACATTCTTAATGAGTACTTTGCATCGGTATTCACCAAGGAGAGGGACATGACGGATGTTGAGGTTAGGGATAGATGTTTGCTTACTCTAGGTCAAGTTGACATAAGGAAGGAGGAAGTGTTAGGTATCCTAAAAGACATTATGGTGGACAAGTCCCCAGGTCTGGATGGGATCAATCCCAGGTTACTGAGGGAAGCGAGAGAGGAAATAGCCGGGGCCTTAACAGATATCTTTGCAGCGTCCTTAGACACGGGTGAGGTCCCAGAGGACCGGAGACTTGCTAATGTTGTCCCCTTGTTTAAGAAGGGCAGCAAGGATAATCCAGGTAATTATCGACCGGTGAGCCTGACGTCAGTGGTAGGGAAGCTATTGGAGAAGATGCTGAGGGATAGGATCTATTCCCATTTGGAAGAAAATGGGCTTATCATTGATAGGCAACATGGTTTTGTGCAGGGAAGGTCATGTCTTACCAACTTAATAGAATTCTTTGAGGATGTGACAAAGTTGATTGATGAGGGAAAGGCTGTAGATGTCATATACATGGACTTCAGTAAGGCGTTTGATAAGGTTCCCCATGGCAGGCTGATGGAGAAAGTGAAGTCACATGGGGTCCAGGGTGTGCTAGCTAGATGGATTAAAAAAACTGGCTGGGCATCAGGAGACAGAGGGTAGTAGTAGAAGGGAGTTTCTCAAATTGGAGACCCGTGACCAGTGGTGTTCCACTGTGATCTGTGCTGGGACCACAGTTGTTTGTGATATATGTAAATGATCTGGAGGAAGATGTAGGTGGTCTGATCAGCAAGTTTGTTGATGACACTAAGATTGGTGGAGTAGCTGATAGTGAAGGGAACTGTCAGAAATTACAGCAGAATATAGATAGACTGGAGAGTTGGGCAGATAAATGGCAGATGGAGTTCAATCCGGGCAAATGCGAGGTGATGCATTTTGGAGGATCAAATTCAAGGGCGAACTATACAGTAAATGGAAATGTCTTAGGGAAAATTGATGAACAGAGAGATCTGGGTGTTCAGGTCCATTGTTCCCTACAGGTGACAATGCAGGTCAATGGGGTGGTCAAAAAGGCATATGGCATGCTTTCCTTCATTGGGCGGGGTATTGAGTACAAGAGTTGGCAGGTCATGTTGCAGTTGTACAGGACTTTGGTTCGGCCACATTTGGAGTACTGTGTGCAGTTCTGGTCGCCACATTACCAAAAGGATGTGGATGCTTTGGAGAGGTTGCAGAGGAGGTTCACCAGGATGTTGCCTGGTATGGAGGGTGCTAGCTATGAAGAGAGGTTGAGTAGATTAGGATTATTTTCATCAGAAAGACGGCGATTGAGGGGGGACCTGAGTGAGGTTTACAAAATCATGAGGGGTATAGACAGGGTGGATAGCAAAAAGCTTTTTCCCAGAGTGGGGGACTCAATTACAAGGGGTCATGAGTTCAAAGTGAGAGGAGGAAAGTTTAAGGGAGATATGCGTGGAAAGTTCTTTACACAAAGGGTGGTGGGTGCCTGGAATACATTGCCAGCGGAGGTGGTAGACGCAGACACGTTAGCTTCTTTTAAGGTATATCTGGACAGGTACATGGATGGGCAGGGAGCAAATAGACATAGACCCTTAGAAAATAGATGACAGGTTAGACAGAGGATCTTGATCGGCGCAGGCTTGGAGGGCCGAAGGGCCTGTTCCTGTGCTGTAGGTTTCTTTGTTTCTTTAACTTGGGCACAAGAGGAAACACCTTTCTGTGTTCAGAACTTCATAAAGCGGAAATTCTGGGGTCCCAGAAAAATCTTGGGAAACATGGAAAAATCCGGAGCTTCTATGCTCACTGAGTAGACCCCATGCATCATGTACTTTGAACATGACGACAGCTCATTAGATGAGAGCTTTGAGCCTCATCGGGTTACAGCAGCCATTCCAGTGTAGTTTTGCTGACTAAATAATAAGCGCTGTGCTTTCAGTCATATTGCAGTGAAGCCAATGCTCCAGTTCTATTTATGGAGCTGTGCTGTGGAAGCTGACGTAAGCAAGACTGCGTCAAAAACAAAGTACAGAACATGAAACAAGACCAAACAGAGAATGACTTAGCACAGTGTGGAGCTGGAGGATTGCAGCAGGCCAGGCAGCATCAGAGGAGCAGGAAAGTGGACGTTTTGAGTCAGGACCCTTCTTCAGAAATAGGGAGGGGGAAGAGAGCTCCAAAATAAATAGAGGAGGAGTGAGGCTGGGGAAGGTAGGTGGGATGGTGATAGGTGAGTGCAGGTAGGGAGGGGTGGAGATTGGTTAGTGAGGTGGGAGGGCCGGATAGGTGGAAGAGAAGATGGACAGATTGTGTCAGGTCAAGGAGGTGGGGATTGGGAGGGTGGGGTTTGGACATGGATGAGGCCAGAGGTGAGAGTTAAAACTTGTGAAATCCATGTTTAGGCCACTGGGCTGTCGGTGGCCATCAAGGTATTGCTCCTCCAGTTTGCAGGTGGTGTCATTGTGACACTGGAGAAGGCCCAGGATGGGCCTCAGGAGCCTACAGCCTGATGGCCTAAACATGGAATTCACCAGTTTTAAAATCTCCCCACCCCGGCCACATCCCATCTCTAACCTACCTTCTCATCCCACCTCCTTGACCTGACACAATCTGTCCATCTTCTCTCCCACCTATCCACCCCTCCCACCTCACTGACCAATCTCCACCACTCTCTACCTGCACTCGCCTATCACCATGCCAACTACCTTCCCCAGCCCCAGCCCCCTCTGTCTTTATTTTGGAGGTCCCTTCCCCCTGAAGTTCTCGCAATCTCCTTACAGAGAGTGACATCACCATGGAACTTGAATACTCCAAATCTTTTAAATTTGTCGTATTTGATGGCTCTTGATCCTTTTGTGTTGGCTGTACTATGAACTTCACCCTTCCAGTCAATTGTTCTGCGTTCATATTCAGCACTTAACATGAATCCACTCTGACACTAAATATAATGTGAAGATCTAATCTTCCTTGGAAACTAATTGGGTGAGTTCACTGTCGTTTAACAGTGTTGATGAGGTTTATTCTGCTGTTAGGTTGGACTTGTGTTGGAGGTTTATGTGCAGCATAACTGAGAAGCAAGTACAGCAGATGTATTGTGAAACCACCTTCAAACCTTTTAGCCATGTTTTGAAATGATGTTCCCCTCTGTCCCTTTGCACTGCATAGCATTCCCCATTTGGGGCTGGGATGTGGCTCCTGAGCCATTACCAGCGTCATTTCTGAATTAAGCTCAAGGTATGCATGAGAAAGTTGGGCATATGCTTTGCTTTTTAATTTTTTTTCAACTATTAAATAAGATGGTGCCCAGTCTTTGCCTTCTTGTTCTGCCACCTTAGATACACGGGGCCGTTAACTAAACAATATCTGGCTTTCAAAGATTAAATCATGAGGAGAATCTACACAAATTAGGCTTTGAGAGTTTTCTGGAATTAAGATAGTTGAGGGGTCATTAAAGGTATTAAAGGGAGCAAATGGGATAGAGAGAAAAATGGATATGAGCAAGAAGTTTGCGATGAAATGCAATTTGGGACAGTTGTAACTAGTGGAGAGGATTGTTATAAACTGCAGGAAGGTATTGATGGAATGGTCAGCTTGGCAGAGCAGTGGCAAATGGACTTAAACCTAGAAAAGAATAAAGTAATGCGCTTGCTGAGGGCTAACATTACAAGGGGTTGCACTATAAATGGTAGGACCATAGAAAGCTATGAAGATCAAAGGGACCTGGATTTACATGTCCACAGATCCCTTAGGATAGCAGGTCAGATAGATAAGGTGGTTACAAAGGCATATGGCATATTTCCCTTTGTTTGCTGAGGTATAGAATACAGAAGTAGGGAGGTTATGCTGAGACTGTATAAAAAATGGTGAGGCAATAACTGGAATTTTGCATGCAGTTCTGGTCACCACATGACAGGAAGAATGTGAACACACTTGACAGTATGTAGTGGAGATTTACCAGGATACGGTCTCGGCTGGAGGGTCTAAACTATGAGGAAAATATGAGGAAAGCTAGGAAGGCCTGGGGTTGTTTTGCCTGGAGCAGTGAAGATTGAGAAGGTATCTGATAAAAGTGTATAGTTCTGAGGGACAGAGGGTGGATGGGAAGCCATTTTTTAAATTACTAGATGAATCAATGAACAGGGATTTATGGTTAAAAAGTAGAAGGCTAAGTGGGAGCCTGGAACACTCTGCCTAAAAGGGAGGTTGAGTCAGAAACACTCATACCATTTAAGCAGTGTTTAGATATTTACTTGTGTTGCCATAGCTTTGAGGCCTATGGGCCAAGAGCTGGAAAATGGATTAATGTAGCCATAACAGCATGGACATGGTGGGCTAAATGGCCTCTTGTGCTGTAAATGTGTGTGAGAAACTATATTTCCATTAGTTGGGGTATTTTCAATCAGGGAGCTGAGTCTTAAACATGTTTTTGAGGTATTCTATCATGGGGTGTGTGTGTGTGTGTGTGTGTGTGTGTGTGTGTGTGTGTGTGTGTGTGTGTGTGGCCCATCCCAAATCACCCTTGAAAGGGCAACTTGCTGGGCCACTTCAAAGGACAGTTAAGAGTTAACTAGATTTCTGGGTATCTGGAGTCACATGCATGCCAGAACAAGTGAGGATGGCTGATTTCAATCCCTAAAGGGACATCAGTGAACTGGATTTGTTTTCACAGCAATAATTACTGAAGCCAGCTTTCAATTCAAAACTGTATTGAATGCTAGAGTTGCTGTGTTGGGTTTTAAGCCTGAACCTGGGTTTCCTCATCCAGTAACATTACCATCATACCATGTTCTCCCACTAGAGCAATGAAACTGTGGAACACATCTATACAAAGGGTGGGAGAAATTTGGATCTCTTCTGCAAATGGCACATGTTAATTTTAAGATTGGCGGAGTTTTGTTAGCCAGTGTTATTAAGGGCTGTGGGACAAAGACATGTTTTTAGACTTCGGTTGCGAGTCAATCATAATCTTAGTGAATTGTGAAACAAGCTGGAGGGGCTAAGTGGTCTACTCCTATTCACATATCAGTTTGAATTTCTGACCTGCTGTACCATCACAGCCTAGGTGAAAATCTTTATTTAGAAAGATATGCCTCTCCCTTGACAAGTGAACTCTGAAATCTGGTGGTAGTTTATATGTGTATTACTTCGGCAGATGCACAAACTACACTCAAATTGTGACTCAGGGTTGAGGAGGGAATTTAGCTGAGGAACTGTAACAATTTCATAACTCACGGCTGTTCAATCTTGAAAAATGATGACTCCAAGGGGAACTTAGAATTGACCCTGAATGGGATGAGGAGTTTGATACTTTCAGATGCAGTGTTTGACATTGGAAGGAAGATAAGCTTGCAATAGTTTGAAGTTTTATTAAGATATACCAGGAAGTAGATCAAGAGTCAGAACGTGTTGCCAGAAAGATTGACTGAAGCCAGGAGACCTGTCTTCACTTATTTAACTGGGAGCTTCTAAATACTCTAATAGGAAGATGGGCTACTGTACTGGAAGAGTATTGACTAGATCAAATAGCCTTGATCCAAAACTTGTGTTGAGCATGTGAATGAATGTACTGTCATCTGCATCATATGATGAGAGGTAGCAAATAAGATTGGATTCATCTGCACCTCATATTTCCTGGCTTTTACAGATGCTAATTAAATTTGACTTGTATTACAAGTGAATTGCCAATACATAGCTTAAACCTTTTATGACTTGTAAAGTTTAATACATCTTTATTATGAAGAATAATAAATGTAAAATGCTCCTGGAGAATGTTGTGTTAAGGCTTGAGATATAGATCCTTAAGACAGTTCGGCTGCTGGCATTGTTACTGCCTTATCTTTTCTTGGGTATTTATTATTTCTTGTATTTTTATTTCGCATATCATTTATTATATTTGAGTTATGATCAGCACCCTTTAAGCAGGCTATCTTAATGGCATATCCATTTCATTAAGCTTCAAAGAAACTCCCAAGCTATAGAGAAAGTGAACTTATGGAAGAATTAGTGCATATATTGCCTGGAGACTCATTTGTTTGAGAGCTTTTGTTTATAATAAAAATTCATTGACACAGCAATCCCCTGTAGTACTGCAAACCGTGTGTCATGAAGATTGATGTGGCTGTCATGTGAATTCAGAGGTGTGAAAATAAACCCTTTCATTCACATATATTCTCTTCTGTAGAGGTGACCCACTCGTCTTAGTGTTCAGCGAAAGGTAATAAATAAAATTAGTCAAGGTTTTCCTCGCTGGAAGGGGGTAGCTAGTGACAATGAAATGCCTTTATTAATGCCTCTCCTACATGGGGCATGTTAAAGTCATTCATTTTGTTGCAGTTGAAGAATTTCACTCACCACTCCAGAATGAATGATCCAGTTAATAAATGTGACTTCTCCTCTTTATTTCATGTTGGTAGGTATTTTAGTGGTACTCTCCAACGACAATTATCACCACTTTGCCACCCCAAGCTTTAGCCAATAGATAGTATTCCTGCCTCTGAGCCAGAAGGTTGTGAGTTCAAATCCTGCTCAATTTGAACACAAAATCTAGCACAAATGAAATTTAATAACTGTTCATAGAGAAAACCAGCTTTCCAAGAGTGTAATTTAATAGTGGCACATTCAGGCATAGCAGAATGCAGCTTGATGTGGTCCATCCACGGCGTGAACAGATTCACTCAAGCCTATGTCCTTGCACTTGAAGTCATTCAGTCAGCTTCAGAACCCACTGAGCACAAGGGCATCAAAGGTGTGGTCAGGTGGGCAGTTGAGCAAATCAGCGGCTGCTGGGAAATTGTGCACGTGGAGGGCCAAGACTCAGAAGGTGAGAGTTACAGGCAATGTGAAGAAGTATTTCTTCCTGCAAGGTAAACACTGGAGAACAGAGGGTAGAGAGTTAGCAGAGGGTAGAGAGATACAGATAGTTGGTGACAGAGGAAATTGTTAGCAATGGCTTTGTCATTAATCAGACTAGAGATACTATGGGAGACAGTGAGCTTTGGGGATTTATTTGGAAGTATGGTATGATAATTTATGTGGGAATAGCCTAGAGTCAAGAGAAGAACAAGAAAGATCATTTTGCTGAAAATGAGAATTGGACAGCAGTTTTGTTTGGTTTCTGTTAGGGATGACATAGCAGTAGTCTCCATTGAAGACGATAACTTTCTTATAACGTGAGTGAGCTGTTGCCATTTGCAGTGATTAGTCTCGCAAGGGCTGCCACAGGTGTTGTAACTGAAGGTAGTGGGAATCTAGAATTTGATCTGCAAAGGGCTGATGTCACTAGAGATAATTGAAGCTTTCAGGACTGAGATTGGACAATTTTTATTACATACTGAGACTACGGAACTAAGACACATGTGGCATTCCATGATCTGCCATGATCTCACTGAACAGTGAAGCAGCCTTGAGGAGTGGAATGACCGCTTCTGTTTCTGATAAGTGGATGAGTGTATATGCTCAGCCAACATGTTGCTATATTCAGTGAATGAAAGGCCGTTGTTGCCTTTACCCTCTGTTGGATGTCAAAAACATAATACAACTAACTGATTGCTTTTGACGCATGATCACTCTTATTTCTTAGACAGTCTGTCTGCACACAGCATGATTCCACATCAGCAAATGAATGAGTGACCAGCTAATCTGCTTTGAATTCTGTTCAGGCAGAGATGGGATATTGGTCAGGATACTAGGTTCTGTTTAAAACAATGTCACAAAATGTTTTGCACCTGGACAGATCTTGGTTTAGCTGTTTAGATTGAAAGATGGTACCTTGCAATATCAGAACACCCTTACACTGCACTGAAGCATGTACTTGCTCTGACAGCATACCTCCTATTGACTCAAATGTACGAGTAGTACTGCTGTACCAAACTGCCACGATATTATATCAGTGCAAGTTATCATTGGAAAATGAAATGAATGTTTTTACTATTGCCTTTTTAGTACCTGGTGACTGTCACCAAAAATTCATTTCGACATGATTGTATTCTTTTGATTTTTTTTTTCAAATTAAAGACTTGAATGAAAATAAAATGTATATTAATTTTATTTGTGAAACCATAAACAAACATACATGTCCACCTGTGTACAGGCGTACCTGCCTGGGTAAGGGTTCCCACTGATACTCGAATTTGTAAGGATGCTATATAGCACAGAGCTCCCTTTTGCTCCCAGCAAGGTTATATGCACATGAAGCTTTTCTTGTTCATTTACAGTTTTCGAAGAGTTTGGAAAATGGTAACCATCAAGAAAATAATATCACAAGCACAAGCTTTGCTGAATCTTGCAAACCAAACACAAACACTGCAGAACATCCCAATTTTAATTCATTCATTTATAACAGGCTTTGCATGTGCCAACTGGCATTTTTACTACTAAGACCATATTAATAAGCTAAGTATTTTACATGGATTAAAGGAAAAGAGATAGGAGGACATGATTGTTATTATGAACAGGAAAGTATGTGGAGCTCAACCAGTCCTCTCTTCCTTCACCCAAAAGAGCCTGAATACGGAAATCAATTTAAATCACTAATTGTAAGTGGCGAATTTGGGATATTGTTCAATTCCATTCAACCGTCACTACCATCAAACTTTCATGGGTTTGAATTTATCTTTGATTTGGCTGATTAGCACTTGTTTAAATTCACTGAACTGAGGGATACAGTTATTTTGAGCCGAGTGCCATGTTATGGTTACTTTGATCTCTTCATTGGGATATTTTAGGTGCCTTGATATTTCCTTGGACCGGTTGAGTCCCATTTACATTTGGTACAACTCGCTGATTTTGAAAAAAAAATAATGAAAGCCTCTTGTTACGATGAATAAACTCAGTCTCATTCATTTTGATGGCATTTAACCTTTCCTCCCTGTTCATGCAGACAATGACCTAATTTTGGTTCCTGTACAGTGGAAAGGTAAGTTCGGAAAATCAGTTTCAGAAATAAAATATTGCTCTTTTGTAATGTACAAGGTGATCAAAGAGACCACTTCAAGAAATTTCCTACACTAAAGAAGCAAACTGGATTTTATATTTGCGTTGATGTTTCATGGTGTTTGGTGGCAGTACTGACTGACTGTACTCAGCTGGACAATTTTTATAGTACAAAATCCAGCAACAACTTATGTTTTGGTATTGATGCACAATGGGGAGGCGGTGGAATGGCGGTATTGTCACTGGTGTAGTTCTCCAGAGACCCAGGGGGAATGCTCTGGGGAGATGGGTTCAAATCCCTCCTTGGCAGCTGGTGAAATTTGAATCACTAAGAATCTGGAACTAAAACCTAGACAAATGATGTTAATTGTTCAAAAAATATCTGCTTCACTAAATGCTCTTTTGAGGATGGAAATCTGCCATACTTACTTGGTCTGGCCTACGTGCATATCCAGGCCGACAGCAATATGGTTGACTCTTGTCTGCTGGCCATTTCAGGCAGTTAAGTTAGTTCAGGTAGCAATTGGGGATTGGCAGTAAATGCTGGTCCAGCCAGGGATTTATGCAACCCATCAATGAATGTATTAGAAAGAAATTCTGTACATAAGTGCCCGTATGACGTTGAATCTTCTTGAAGTTGGCCATTACTTTCTCTGTTCCTTCAATCTGTCAAGCTTCAAACCAAAAATCACAATCTGAACAAATGAAATGCGATGGGAACATATTACTGCAGGTGCTGGAATCACAACAAATGCTGGAAATCACAGTGGGGGTCAAGCACCATCCGTGGAGAGAGAACAAGTTTATGTCTTGAGTCCAGATGACTCTTCAATAGAGCTGCCTAGACTTGAAATGTTAGCTTGCTCTCTCCACAGATGTTGTCTGACCCGCTGTGTTTTCCAACATTTTTTGTTTACAAGTGAAATGTGGTGCTTGCTGTGTTTTGGAGGCTGGGTACTGGGACTGTCACTCATTGAAACAGCTCCCTAGTCCCAATGTTACAGACTGTGTCTGGCATTGATTTAACTGGGTGTGTGAGAAGGGAGGGAGTGGGAGGCAGGTGAACTTCACGAAGAAAGTGAGGGCTTGCTGTTTTTTGTTTTGGTCAACCACACCTAACAACTGTCTGAACAGGTAATCAGTGCAATACCTTAGCCGTGGTGGGAACCCAGAGAAGCCCATGGCATAGTTTAAATAGTGAGGAGTGGGCTTCCCTACTCCATCCTTTTCCAGGAAGGAAGGAAGGAAGGGGAACAATTGGAGATGAGCTATGGTCATGTAGTGGTGATATCTCGCGACTCGTAATCCAGAGGCCAGGCTAAAGTCCTGGGAGAGTGAGTTCAAATCCCACTGTGACAGCTGGTGGAATTTAAATTGAACTAACAAAATCTGGAATTGAAAACTGAATTCAGACATGGTGCTAATGGAAATACCACTGATTGTGATTAAAACCCATTTGGATTGATAATGTCCTTTAGAGATGGAGATTTGTCATCCTTACCTAGTCATGTGAATCTAGACTCTCGGCAATGTGCTTTACCGTAAATTGCCTTTTTAAAATTGCTAACTAAGCCACACTGTTCAAGGCCAGTAAAGTGTGGGCTATAAATGGTGGCCCACATCTCATGGATGAATGTAAAAATGCACAAATATTCTGCATTGGATATGGAACCTCTTCTTCCTCCTAGTTTATAATGATTCTGCATTAAAACCAACTTCTTTGTTTAACTTCCCCTGGCCTTTTCTGGACACTTTGAGACAAGCTCTTGTCACCATAAAACTTCGGTTCCAAGCGATCTGATAATCCCAGGTGCAGGAAACCCTGCTCCATTGACATTCAATGGCTTGTGTATTCATGGAAACCCACAGATCTCCACTGCCTTGTCTAAGTGGCCATTTTATAATGCATGGATCTCGACAACTGGAAGGTAGATTACCTGGCTGCTGTGCCAAAATGAATTATTTCCCAAAATGAATCACATGGATAGTGACCAGAGACATTTATGCTGGCTCAATTAATCCTTGTCTTTGCACTGGGACCAATTGGAGCACCTCAGCTGCTTCACTTCTTAGGCAGTTCCTGGCAATCAGGAACAGTTTGCTTCCACTCCAATTCAATGAGTTCTGATATGACTGTTAAATCCAGTGTACCATCTGCAGATCCTACACCATGCAAGGCTGGTACACCTTTTGAGGTTCCGGTTGTGGGGTTACTTAGGGGTTTATGCATACCCTCCGACACTGCAGCTTCACTGCTGTGTGCTCCTGGTGAAGGATCTCAATGTGTTCAATGTCTTCTCAAATTGAGTCACAGGTCAGTCACAGATCAAGGTCTCCCATGAGTCCATAGGGATATCACTAGAGTGGTTTCATTGTCTGCCTGGGAGTTTTAGGCCATGACTGAGTTCCACGTAGAGAAGTTACTTTGGGAATCAGGTGTCAGGCGTCTGAATGATGTACTGTTTGGCAGAGTAGGTTGAGTGATTAGTGCCTCAATGCTAGGCACAGTGGCTTGTGACATCTGTCCCGAGCCAACTAACTGAGCATCAGAGTCCAAACATAAGGCAGAGTGATCTCATATTCAAGGTAATGCCTTCCCTCACGGTCACAGGCTGTTGTTTTTACAATAATGGCTCCCTTCAAATGGACCTGGCGTTTACGCCAAAACTACTGATGGTTTCGGTTAAATTAAAAATAATCTGTCAAATTTTTTCTACAAAAAATGACAGTTTCCAGAAAATGACTGAAGCCAATAATAATAATTACTTTCCCTTTGTCACTCCCAATTCGACTGGGATTTTCTTAAATATTTTCCAGATCTTCAGAAAATTCAGTTTACCATTTGTTATAGCAACAGGAATTTTAATCATTGTAAAGCAACCACAATTACTGGAATGGTGTAGGCTGGCTGACAGAGAAATTAATAGGAAAACTTTAAATGTTGTCTTCAAATCCACGTGACTTAAATGGATTTGTATTATTTGGCTAACAGTCACTGGGGTTTGGAAAAAATTAGATATTGAACCCACAAATGAGTTTATCTTGACTTTGAGGTTTGATAACCATGGTTGACAAGGGAACACTTTGCTAAAAGATTAGCTTGCTTTGCCAAAATTCATACCAAATTGTGCTTCTAAGTACATCATCTCAGAGGAACACTGGGCCAGGAGTTGATGTATGCCAAGTCTGGAATTCCAGTTATTTTTATTTGGATCTCTAAATGATTGAATAAAGCCTGAACTGGGGTAATTTAAGGTTCATCAAGCTGAGAACAGAATAATCTCAGCCAAAGTTCCTGCCTTTGACTCTTGATGGGAGCCAACATGCTATTGAGTACTGGGGAGTGGACCAGGCTGGAACTTACTTCCAGTTACTTCTATGAAACCGGTCTCAAAGAAATGAAAGCTTGAGTATTAAGAGGTTAAAATGGCTCGGTCAGTGATGATTGTCAGGTTGAATATCATGTCAGGCTGTAATTTAAGTTTTGATGTAGTGGTCAAGACTCCTGTTCTCTGTTCTTGGATCAATGGAGCCAGTCAAAGCGTGGCTATAATGAAGTGCACTTGTATGTGGAGATTGTATAAAAGCTTGCGTGGTGGGGTTTATATTTTCTTAATTGAGGGGCACTTGTAAAATAGATCTCAATGATTACTACAGGAAATAAAAATTAATGAACAAGTCACAAGTTTCTCTGCAATAATTTGTTTTGAGAGTTGCTTAGTCAATGGTGGTGCTACTTTTCAAATGTCTAATGCATTTCCTTGATGCAGTGTCATTGTTGTGCTGTGTTTACTCAGTGTATGTTCTTACTTTGCCCATCTAAAACAGTTAATACCTTGTGAGTTCCTTTCTAGCTGTAATACATTCATGGAAGAGTTTGATGCCCAGAATTGCAATTTTAGGTTTTGGGGAGAGAGTGCCTGCACTTTTAGACTATTTCATATTTTTCTTTTTAAAAGGAAAAGGCAATCTAATCAATATTTTTTTTTAACTCAGTTGAGTCGAATTTATTGTGACATAAACCTCACACGCCGTGAGATAGCTTCATCCCAGGGTCTTGAATTGTTTCAGAAATTCTAAAACAGCTGGTTAAATGAAACTAAACAAACCACTAGTTTTGGTTTCTAGATACTGAATGCTGAGAACCAGCAGGGTTCCGGACCTCTGATGGGATAGGTAGTATTTGCTTGGGTGAGTACGGCTACAACAACACTTGAGATGCTCTTTAGTCTTTCATGGGACATAGGCATCAGTGGCCAGGCCAGAGTTTGCTTCCATGCCTAATTGTCCATGAACCAGTTGATTTGCTAGGCCGTATAAGAGGGCAGATAAGAGTCAATCACATTGCTGTGGGCTGGAGCCACATGCCAGACCAGGTAAAGATGGCAACAAAAACAGAAATTGCTGGGAAAATCTCAGATGATTTGGCAGCATGTGTGGCAAGAAAGTAACAACGGTTTGGCTCCAGGGACCCTGCTTCAAACCCTGCGTCAGCGTAAGCTGGAAGAACAGCGTCCCACTTTCCCCTTGGGGACCCTGCAGCCCTCAGGACTCAATATCGAGTTCAATAATTTTAGGGCCACAGCACTTTCTCCTATGTTCTTATCGCAAATCCCTCTCACTAGGCCTTGTCATCACATGGGCTGCTCCCACAACCATTGCATTGTCAGCTATTGGGCATTAGCGGCTATTGTTTCGCCAGGCTGACCTTTAGCTATCCTTTTGTCTGCCCAACTGTTGTTCCCTCTCTCTAGGCTCTATCTTCACCTTTCATTTACACCTCCCCTCCTCCTCCCACACCATCTTCAGCGTATCTAACAACCTCCTTCAAGCCACAGTTAGTTCTAATGAGGAAAGGTCAACTAAAATGTTAACTCTGCTTTCCCTCCACAGATATTGCCAGATCTGCTGAGTTTTCCCAGCAAATTTTGTTTTTGTTTTTGTTTTTGTTTCTGATTTCTTACATTCACAGTCTTTATTTAATTTGGTTAGGTGAAGATGGCAGATTTCCTTTCCTTAAGGGCATCAGTGAATCAGATGGGATTTTACAACCATTGATAGTTTCATAGCCACCATCATTTGAGATTTTACATTCCAGGTTGGTTAACTTATTATTCAGATTCCGGCTGCTTTGGTGGTATTTAAATGCCTGGCCCTCTGAGCTATCAGTCCAGTCACATAACCACTACCCCATCATCTCAACACTGTGTAAAACAAGACAATAAACTTCATCAGTATTCCTGCACTCATAATTCCTTGACCATTTTGTTGCTGTAGTGTATATGGTCTACAGAACCCACATTGATGCTACCAACAATAAAGCACAACAATAACTTCCTGAGGAAGTATAGATAAGGAAATTTGGCAAGCCTGTAAAGACTCTTACCAATTTTTGTAGATGCACCATAGAAAGCATTCTATCCAGATGCATCATGGATTGGTATGGCAACTGCTCTGCCCAGGATTGTATGAAACTTTGGAGAGTAGTGAGCACAGCCCAGTCCATCACGAAAGCCAACCTCCATCCATTGACTTAATCTATACTTGCTGCTGCCTTGGGAAGGCAGCCAACATAAAGACCCCTCCTACCCGGTTATAATCTCTTCCTTTGCGCAGAGGATACAAAAGCATAAACACCTGTACTAACAGATTCATGAACAGCTTCTTCCCTGCTGTTATTAGACTGCTGAATAGACTTCTCAAACTTTAAATTTAAATGTCGAGCTCACTGTTGTGCGCCTTCTCTGCAGCCTTAACATTGTGTTCTTCACTCTGTTCCGTTACTCTCATGCACTTTGTGTGGCATAATCTGCCTGTACTGCATACAAAACTGAACTTTTCACTGTACCTAGGTACATGTGGCAATAATAAATCAAATTAATTTATTGAAGTTACATCAAGAGTGCCACTTAGGCTCGCAACCTTGTCCATTGTGACTACCGACTTTGTCTACTGCACTTCAACTCCAACATCTCCGTGTAATTAAACTTCAATACTGAGGAACAGGAATGGGCCAAGTTCACATATACAAAGTAAAGGTGCGATGATGACTTAGTGGTTAAACACAGTGAGCAAGTGTGTAATAATACAGAGTGCTATATCTATAATCAAGTCAGCTATGTATTGGTCAACACGATATCTAATACTCGGCATTTTTCATTTATTTCTCTCCAACCCTATACATGAAATAAAATAACAAAATGATTTTGACACAGAAGGAAGACATTTAACAAATCACATTTGTGCCAGCTTTCTACAAGAATGACTTGATTATTCCTATTCCTTTGCTTATTCCTTGTAGTCCTGCAAATGCTTTTCTCTTGGCGTGCTTGTCCCATTCCCTTTTGAAATCTACAACTGATTCTGCCCCAAACACACACTCAGGACCGTGCATTCCATAACCTGTCTAAAATGGCTTAATCCTCAGGCTAAATAAAAACTGAAAAAACTGCAGATGTTGCAAGTAAGGAACAAAAATGAACTCACTGGAAAAGCTCAACAGATCTGGCAGCATCTGCAAAGGAGAAAACCGAGTTAGTGTCTCGGGTCCAGTGACGCTTCCTCAGGTTGTCTGGCCAAAGTACCATCCAAACAGAGAAACAGTATAAATGCCATTGTTTTACTTGAGATCATATCATGTGCAAATTAGCTGATACTTCTGCTGTCAAATTCATCCCTGATTCCAGCAACTACAAAGCTGCCAGTTTCTCACTTGTCTCACAACAGCAGCTAGTGCAGGATGTGTAAAAGGATGAAAGTTTATCAGGGATATGCAGGACTGCAGAATTGAGATTAAAATCAAATCAACCATGATCTTATTAAATAGCAGACCAGGCTCGAAGGGCCGAGTGGCCTACTCTTGTTCCTTATTTGTATGCCTGTTGTATTTGAGTGTTTTTGTATATTGAATAGTGAAGTTGGAGCAAATAACTTTGTCTTTGTCCCAATAGCCCACACTTCAAAGAGTACATGTGACTAAAAGCCTCTGCTCAGCATTTTCAACTAGAAATGAAATCAAGAAGATTTTTAAAAAATTATGGTCCTCCAATGTTTCAAGAGTAATTTTAACTTTGCCTGGGTGCTTTGACTTATGTGGCTTCTCATTGGAATTCTCTAACTGAAGTCCCAGTTGCCACAAAGCATTTCACTGTAAATGTATCAGGAATTGGCTGATGAACATTCATGACAGTTTAAGGGGAGAAAGCAGCACGATCAATTACAGCAAACAATTCCTCTGGACATTCTTGATGTTGGTTCAAACCATGATTCATGAACTGACTGGCCCAAATAAGGAACTGAATTTACTGCATCTTCAGCTTGTGAATCCTGGCCCAGTTCTGCAAATATTTCATGACAAGGATTGTGGTCCAGGAACTATTAAACTGGGATGAAAACATTTTAAAATTGAATTAGGAGAGTTAGCTAGCACTCAGATATTTGCATGTTTGGTGATTACAGGCACTAATGACTAATGCTATGAAGCAAGGAATACCATTGTTCTGCAAAGTGAGAGCGGTGGATTAGATTTCTTTTAACCAAGGGTCATTTTGTTCAGCTGTATAGTTAGTGATATGAGAGTTTAGAATTTTCAATGCAGTTGGATTATTACAGCTCTCAAATTTACTGAAAAGCTGAAAGATTCCATGTTTCTTTGTTGCCTCCTATTGGGTTCCTGCCAAGCAGAGGTGAAATTGTATGTCAGGAGTCTGTGATCCCTGTCATTTGATCTTCATCCATTGCAATTTTTTCTCTTTCACATCTGATTTTGTACCATATTGTCTCATTGACTTATTGGGTCATTGAGTCATACAGCATGGAAATAGACTCTTCAATCCAACCAGCCCATTGCCAACCATAATCCCAAACTAAACTAGTCCCACCTGCTTGGCCCATATCCCTCCAACACATCTTATTCATGTACTTATCCAAATGTCTTTTGAATGTCATAAATAAACCCTCAACTAACTCTTGAAGTTATTCTATGAAGTTATTTCTGTGCAAAAAAGTTTCTCCTCATCTTTTTGAAATCTTTCACCTCTGATCTTAAAAATAAAACTCCAAGGCTTACAATCCCCAGCCGAGGAAAAAGACACCTTATCTATACCCCTCATGATCTTATAAACCCCGGTAAGGTCGCACCTCAACCTCCTGTGCACCAGTGAGAAAAGTCCCTGGCTATCCAGCCTGTCCTGATGAAATCTTCCATTCCCAGCAATATCCTGAACCCTCTTCAGAATAATAATATAACAGGGTGCCCAGGACTGGACACTGTACTCCAGAAAACTTACTGATGTCCTGTATAACTGCAACATGATGTCCCAATTCATCCAGTCTACATGTGACACAAACTTCAAAGAATTAGGTGTCTGAACCCCCAGGTCTCTCTGGTCTACAACACTACCCAAGGCCCTACTTTTAATTGGACAAGTCCTGCCCTTGTCTGTTTTATCAAAATGCAAAACCTCGCATTTATCTCAATTAAATACCATCTGCCACTCCTCAGCCCATTGACCCAATGATTAAAACATAAAATGGTGTGAAGCTGGATGAACACAGCAGGCCAAGCAGCATCAGAGGAGCAGGAAAGCTGATGTTTTGGGTTGAGACCCTTGTTCAGAAAAGTATGCATTCTGAAGAAGGGCCTGCTGTGTTCATCCAGCTTCACACCATTTTATCTCCGATTTTCCAGCATTGGCAGTTCCTGCTATCTCTGACCCAATGATTAAGATCTTTTTGTTAAAAAAAATGCATTGTTCTTTTAGTGTGAGTCTTGACCAAAGTTTAAAAAGGAAATTTCACACTTTGAATACACTTTTCATAAAATCATGAAGAGTAATAATTAAATGAGCCCTCTTTTGATGAATACTCGCTTAAAAATGAACAGTTTTGTCTATTTAATTTTCATGTTATAATGTTGGTTCTGTTTCATGATTGCCCGGACTGAACATCTTATTTGTTTAGCAGCCAGGTGGCAGATGTGTAGCCATACCTTCTGGTGGAGCTAGTGTGTCAGTCAGTATATTCGTCATGTAAAGATAACAATCTTTAGTTGTTAGTTGGATAGAGTTAGCTGCTGAGAAGCTATGTCATTGATATATTCATGACCTCATGACAGTGCTGAGACTCTGGAGAAGGAGCAACAGCTTTGACTTACGCTGAGTTGTAATGTGTATAGTCAGCCTGGTGAAAGTAAACATGTACTTTAAAAAGACCCAGGACTCTAGCCATCTCTCTACCTCACAGTAAGTCCTCAAAATTATCGTCTGAAACACACCCTGAATGCAACCGACAAAAATCTAACTTCCTTCTTCAGTTGGTGATCATTGCCATGTTAATTGAATTTATTTTCACACTGACCATTTTATCCCAGTGTATTGTTGACTTGCTTTATGCTATTTCCTGATTTTGCACTGATCTTCTAAAATTCAATCATTTTAATTCATATTTCCACTCCTTCATCAACTTTGCACGGTTCATCTCTGGCTCATCTGTTCTTTTCATTTCCTGATAGAGATTGAGATGTCTAGGAGCTTTCCACTGATTCCACCACAGACCCACTGACTCCAAAAAAGCCTGGATCATATTTCCTCCCGGCCTCATTCCAATACCAACTGCACGTCCTTTCCCCAGCTCTGCACTACTTTGATTAAGCCGCATTGTTCATCAGGACTTTCTAAATGTCATATTTTCACTTCAGACTGGGAAGGCCCTTGAGCAATTCTCACCAATTTCCTTTGCTTTTTTTTCCTGTAACGATTGGCACCAGATAGACCTTGTTGACTATGAGGGTCTTGCTTGACGTTGTTAACCTGGGCCAATCAGGAAAGACTTGGCTGACCAGTGTAACCAGGAGATTAGAATCTCCTCCGTTGAGGACAGACTCCAAGCTGGCTGGTCGCGGCCAGTGTACTGTGCACTGGTAAATAAACGGTGACTTGGTGAAGGGAAATTGGCCCCTGTGCAGTTATTTCACTTACTCTTTCCTCTTCTTTGGTATCATGAAATATTCACTTGTGTCCTTACTTTCCCCACCCTCGATCTCCGTATTTAACTGACGCTTTTTAGTCAATTCCACCAAGCCAACAAGATTTCACCACCAAGTGTATTCTCCTCTCTCTTTCCTCCATTCTATATGTTTGTTCTATAACTCGCTGGTTTACCCTTCAACCACCCTATGACTGGCTAAATGCATATATCATTAAAATAAACCCATATTTATTGATAAATTAATTTCAATCTCCACTCATTTGCATTAATTTTCAAATGTATGTTTTGTAATACATTCAAGAGCAGAACGGATACTTGAAAACAACCGTCAGCTGTAGATTTCTCTCTGATACGTTTTATTATTAGTAATTGTAAACTCTGCATCTTTTGTATCTAGCGTATTCCTAAAAGATAGAACATGTTGCTAGACGATTAGAAGCGCAAGTGATATTGAATTCTGTTACTTCGTGCCTCAGTAATACAAGCTAAAATGAGTTCATCATTTTAGTAGCCCTTGTCTAAGGTAATGGTTTCAAAGGAGTTAATGTTGAATTTGTATTATCTCTACCCAATCTGATGATGTCATCTATTCTTTCTTGCTTCAAGTCCTGAAGGACACGGCGTTTCTGGTTCCTGCCAGTTGTAATTATGTCTAACTAGTTAATGAATTGTACCTATTGTTATTATACAGTGTGTCATATCTTGTTAAAGCCAGTGCCTCTTCTTGTTCAGACTCTTTGTGATCTATCTTCAGTCACTGATAATTTGATGGGTTCCTTGTGCTGCACTGGAACTGTTCCAACCTTTGGGCCAGGAGGCCTGGCTTCAAGTCCTATCAGCTCAAGATATGTGTCATACCATACCACAGGCCACTGGTGTTTAGTAACCAGGAGACAACATGTTGTCAGTGATGGTAGCTGAATAATAGCAGCCTTATTCTCTGAAACATTAACATTCTAGATAGCTCCAAGTATGCAGCGAAATTGCGCATTTCCCAGTTGTTTAAGTGTGACACTGCTTCTCTCTCAAAGATGAATCTTCGCACTAACACTGCATTTGTTGGACAAACTGTGTTGTCAGCTCCATTTTTTAGATCCCCAGAAAGAGTTTTAGCATTATTGTGTTCCTGTTAAATAGTGAAAAGTGTGAAAATTATCCACAGTCTTCATATCAAAATAACTGCATTTGCAAGTTTGATTTTTCTTTGTCGAACACAGTGACGTAAATCCTCACCTGAGAGGTATCTTTGTATCTCTGTTGTAGCACAGCATGACTGTGATAAAACTGTCAGTGACTTCATTCTCAAAGTAAACAGCTCAGAAAAACATTTATTAACGAAGGAAGTGCTGTCTTTACAAAAAGTTTAGTTTTTGCCTTTTTAATGAAATGCATTTTTGTTCTTTTCTCAAATTTCGTAATAAGTGGTTTGTTGAACAAGTGTTTATGCAAGGATAAAGACCCTCAATGATTTTAGATAAGAGAAAACCTAACTAGAGTCTGCAGGTTCCTGTAGCTAATGCAATGAACTGCTTAAATCTCAGGCTCCAAGTAACAGTAACAGTGAGGCTTGGTTAGTAGCACTGTGTATATCATTCACAGTTATTTTTTCAGAAAACTCTGGCTCATAGGATAATTGCTTTGAGTCAGAGAATGATGGTTCAAGCTTCTCCAAATCAGCTCCATGGTCTGCCTCTTCCTCGCCACAATTTGCTTGTAGATTTGCTCATTTGAAGATGGACAGGTTGTGTCGGGTCAAGGAGGTGGGGATGGGAGGGAGAGTTGGACATGGGATGAGATCGGGGGTGGGGCGATTTTAAAATTGGTGAATTCATAGTGGAGCTGCCAACACAATTTGCCCAGCAAATGCAGTGTTAGGCCACTGGGCTGCAGGCCCCTGAGGTGGAATATGAGGTGTTGTTCCTCTAGTTTGCTTGTGGTGTCATTGTGGCACTTTAGGAGGCCCAGGATAGGTATGTCACCCAGGAAGTGGGAGGGGGAGTTAAAATGGTTCTCTGGATGTTCTGTAGGTAGCAGCTGTTATGGTTTGCGACAAATTGGGGTGGTCTGAATGTTGTTTGGAGTCCGTTGAAGATGATCCAGCTGTGTAGGCAGGTACTGAGAAAAGAGATGTGGCTGTAGTACCAGGTTTGTTTCAGTATGTGGTCTAGGAGCTTTAGGGCAGAGGAGATCACCAGAAGGTTGCAGAGGGAGAGAGAGCAACTGAGGTCTTTCTGGAGGGTGAAGGACAACTGCTTCAGGGTGGGCATCCTTGGAAGAGGCTTCGCAGTGGGGTTATAATTCACTGTGATAGTAAGAACTGTAGATAATTGAGTCAGAGTTGATACAGTGTGGAGCTGGAGGAGCACAGTAGGTCAGGAAGCGGTTATGAATTGTTTTAGATATTAAAGTGGTTAAATGTTAAGAAGTGACTTTATTTGCTACTTTTGCTGTCTGCCTCTTTCTGATACCAGTCTTAATTTCAGTGTCTTCATTTCTGTGAATATCTGAATATTGAATTCAAGCTCTCTGCTTCAACCCCCTTCTCAGTTCTTCCTGTCATTAGTTTGCTACACTGTGTACCAAATTCCTGGATGTCTTCACTGTACTTTTAGAGAGATCCTGTGACATAGTCAGTAGCTCTGCGTTCAGCAGCCCCTCTGGACTTGTCAGCCACAGACAGTGTGTTTGTGACATAGTTCAACAGGTTGATAATCAGCTTACTCCTCCTCCCACCAGTTCTCCACAGTCCTTCAACGAGAAATAAAAGTGTGATGTGAAGTTATCAAGCAAACTGTGCCATTAGTAGCCTACAGCTGCAGCAGCATTTTGTCGACACTTTTTAAAAATCTAAACATGGATCACCAAGTCTGAACAGTAGGGTAGATTGTGGATTGCGCATCTCACTGCTTCAGTGAAGTTGTGACGGTGTAGCAATGCTCTCACTTTTTTAATAGGTTATTTTGTCCTGGGTTTTCTTTTGTAGAGAAGTTGTAAAGGCAGAGGTGCTGAAGTATCTACTGAAGTCTGCCTGAGTTAATATTTCAAGAAGCTTTTAGGTTTTTTTCAAATACAAATGTAACATTGGAAGAAGAGTGGCCAGTTCTTCCAGATCAGGCTTTTTCATTTTTTTTAGCCGTTTTGCAGTAAGAAGCTGTTTGGGGTCCCAGAAGGGTTGGAGCTTCAGTAAATGATTCCTAGCTTTGACGTTCTCTGAAATGTCTCTTGATGTTGAACAGCTTGAAAGCATTTGTGTCAGACTTTATCTTTTTACCAAGGGATGCATTGATGGGATGTTACGAAATTGGAACAATCAATGAGTAATAGGTACTGTATCTATTATTCGGTTAGTCTTCCAATAGTTGAGTTATTCTAAATTCCTCTTGTTTGCATTGTATTTGTATAGTGATTAAATAAGTTGTGTTTTTCTTAATGTTGAGTGGATTGAGCAGTTTATCACATCTGGAACATACACTTCACATCAACCTTTAGAGTTTAGGCTACCTTCCTAAAATATTTTGTGGGGATCTGGTCTGGCCCATAACAAGGGTGGTTGAATTATTGGCAATGCAACCTTTTAATATGAAACATTTAAGCCTAAATGTCTTCAACCTTTTATTTAAAAAATGACAAAGCTTTCATGACAGCTTCAGAAGAAGAGCAGGGAATTTTGTCAGTATTAAATTCAATATTTGAACTTAAAGCAACAGCAGCGAAAGAAATTAACTTATTGCTCACATCATTGCTGTTGGTGTGTGCAGACTGGCTGCTGCACTTATCTCCAAAATAACAATATCAACCTTTTAGAAGTAATTTATTAAATTAAGGAATGATACAAGTTCTTTTTATCTCTCGCCCATCTCCCCCTGCCTCTATAACTGTTAGCTTGATTGCTTCTCTGAGATTACCAAGCTCTGTTGACTGTGGGCAATACTGTCAGTGTTGGCGAAGGGGACTCTTATCCCATTTGACTAGACTGAGCTTAATCTCAGATTCCAGGATTGAGGGGGGAATTGACTGATCTACTGTCCAACAGGCTCCCTATGGAAATCAAATAGAGCCTTTCTGCAGCCGGATGTTTTCCTTATTGTGGAGACAGAAATTCTTGGAAATACTCGGCAGGTTTGGCTGCATCCGTGGAGAGAGAGTAAACAAACAAAATTCTGTTATACGTTTGAGCTGATGAATAAGGGTGTTCTCCTTTGCTTTCTCTTAGGAAAGAATTGATCTAGTCCATCTTGTTTCCTTCTGCCTGATTTTTTTTTTTGTCCAATCCTATGGATGTATTTGAATGCTGAATTGACACTATTCAGATTCATTTCACTTTGGACCTTTTAGTCTAGTGTATGTGTAGTGTCGGTTAGATGGGCTTGAGATCGGTATGACAGGTCGGCACAACATCAAGGGCCGAAGGACCTGTACTGTGCTGTAATGTTATACGTTCTATGTTCTATTTTGATTACATTTTGAAATCTCCTGATCTTTTTGTCAGAGTCCTCTATGAATTATACCTTTCATTGAGCAGCTGAGACATCCTAGAAGATTTTATATTTACAGATGCGTGAGGAAGACATTTGACACACTAATCTGTTTTCCTTTGCTATTTTGTCCTGGAACAGGCCATTAGCCTGAAGACAGAGTTTTCCCCTTGAGGGGCACCACTCCCCATCAAGCATGGCTAACCTGAAGACTCTCCTTCCCTTACTACTTGCAATGGCATGTTAGAAGGATTAACATGTAGATGAACTTCTTTGGTCACACTATGACCACGCTGTCTGTAGCCACCAAGGCCTGAAATGGGACTTGAAACCAGAGTTCCTGGCTCAGGGGAAGGAATGCTATCCATTGCATCACAAGACCCACCCCCCCCCCAACCCCACCCCCTCCCCCGCCAAGACATTTCACCAGAATCATAGATAACAAGGTGTAGAGTTGGATGAACACAGCAGGCCGAGGAGCAGGAAGGCTGACGTTTCGGGCCTAGGCCCTTCTTCCTGCTCCTCTGATGCTGCTTGGCCTGCTGTGTTCATCCAGCTCTACACCTTGTCATCTCAGACTTTCCAGCATCTGCAGTTCCTACTATCCCTCACCAGGAATCATAATTGCTGAATTAATCTCAAAAGCCATTTAATAATGAATAAGGCTTTTTAATCTTAAAGTAAATTCACCATCACAAAATTAATTTTAATGAAACCGAATATCTTTTGAAGTTGCCATGCTTTTGACTTCAAACACAGGGTAGCTTAAGCATCAAAGTGGTCTTGAATCTGTCTTCAGTAATTGAATTATTTTTGTTCCCCTGCTGAATATTATTGACATATTATTGTGTTCCATTTAATAAATGTCTCACTTTGAACCTTACTTAAATGAGGGAGAGATTGATGTTCTGACTGATTACTATATCTACTAATGTTGATGCTGATGTTTTAATGAAAGTTAATTAGTTGGCAGCTCGTTCTCATGTGCTTTTAATGCAGCAAGTTCCCGGCTGCAATCTTCAAACCCTACTGTCCACAAGGGCTCCATATGTACTCCTTCACTTGCCGACTAGGAGGAATTAAATTGTGAGCACATAGTATTTGATTAATCAAATTCTAACACATTATCTAGGTGAGCACTGTTAAGTGCCATTCTTTAATGTGCATGCTCTGTCACTGTGTAACATACACTTTGGAGAAATAATTAAACTAAAGGGGATTTTCAAGTCTCCCAAATGCTATAAAGGCAGGAGCTCTTGAATATAGAGAGAAGCTGACATTCAAGAAAAATAGGAAACAAGGTAATGGTGGAGGAGTAGCACTCTTAATCAAGGATAGCATTGACACAACAGTTAGGAATGACCCTGATTCAGGAGATCAGGATGTAGAATTGGTCTGGGTAGAGACGTAAAATATTAGGGGCAAGCAGTCATTAATAGGGGTGGTTACAGGCCCCATAATTTAGGACTAAGTATGCAAGATAAAATATCGGTTGCTTTTGCTAAAGAGATGACTATAATCTTAGTGACTTTAATCTACATTTAAACTGGAATTATGATAATGACAGTAATAGCCTGGGTGACGAGTTTAAAGAAAGCTTTTGAGAGTGTTTCTTAGAGCAACATGTTCCTTAATAAACCAGAGAACATGTTGTTATATTAGAGATAACGAGCTGGAGGAACACCACAGGCCAGGCAGCATCAGAGGAGCAGGAAAGCTGATGTTTCAGATCAGGATAACAAAGTGTGGAGCTGGATGAACACAGCAGGCCAAGCAGCATTTCAGGAGCACAAAAGCTGACTTTTCAGGCCTGGACCCTTCATCAGAGAGGGGGTTGGGGAGAGGTAACTGGAATAAATAGGGAGAGAGGGGGAGGCGGACCGAAGATAGAGAGAAAAGAAGATAGGTGGAGAGGAGAGTATAGGTAGGGAGGGGATAGGTCAGTCCAGGGAAGACAGACAGGTCAAGGAGGTGGGATGAGGTTAGTAGGTAGGAGATGGAGGTGCAGCTTGGGGTGGGAGGAAGGGATGGGTGAGAGGATCAGATCAGGATCTTTGATAGCAGTTCTTGCTATCTGTGATTTATAATAGACTTGCTTTAGTTTAATGGAACAATAATCAATTATTATTATTAATAATCTCATAATTAAAGCACCTCTGGGTAGCAGCCACCACAATATAATTGAACTCTGTGTCCAGTTTGAAAGGGAGAAGGTTGGAGCTCAGACTAATGTTTTAAACCAGGTAAGGGCAAATGTGTAGGCATGAAATCTAAGCTGAGCATGCAGGATGCTGTAGAAATTCAGCAGGTCTGGTATCACATGTGGAGAGACAAACATAGTTAACGTTTCCAGTCCAAAGATTTTAGTTCTGAAGAAGAGTCATACTGCAGTCAACATTAATTCGGTTTCTATCTCTACAGATGCTACGAGACCTGCTGAGTTTCTACAGTATTCTCTGTGATTGTTTTACAGGGTCCGGTGTTTTGCTTTTATTTATGAAAGATGAGCTAGCTGAGGTGAACCACCACGCCAGGTTAGGGGAAAGATCAAAAGAGGCGCAGTGACAGGTATTTAAAGCGATTTTTCAGAAAACTCAAAATAAATATATTCCTAAAATAAAGAAAAAAGATCTAAAGGGAAGACCCACCTTCTGTGGTTAACAAAAGAAATTG
The DNA here is from genome assembly GCF_030684315.1 of Stegostoma tigrinum. Classification (NCBI taxonomy): domain Eukaryota; kingdom Metazoa; phylum Chordata; class Chondrichthyes; order Orectolobiformes; family Stegostomatidae; genus Stegostoma; species Stegostoma tigrinum. Next base: position 30,842,248 of record NC_081380.1, read on the forward strand.
GAGAAAACCTCAAACTGGAGGAAAAAGCAGCTATCTGCGTATAGGTGAGTGCCAGGTTAGATGACTTGTCAGAATGTAAAGAATGGCAGAGAATGATAAAAGGATGAGGATGTTAGATTACAAGAGAAAGCTAGCTAGAAATGTGGAAATGGTCAGCACGAGTGTCCAACAGGTACTTGAATAAGAAAATTGGAAGTAATGTGAATGTTGGCCCTCGAATGAGTAAACATTGGAGGTAAATAAGGAAATGGTGCATGAAATGAATCAATAGTTTGTTTTTGTCTTCACAATAAAGGATATACAAACATTCTTGTAACATACAAATAAATGAGGAGTCGGAGAGAGGAACTTAATGAAATTACAATTAACAGGGAAGCAGTACTAAGTGAACAGGAGGCTGAGGAGTGACCTTTTTAGAAGTTTATAAAATCATGAGGGGCATGGCTTGGGTGGATAGCCAAGGTCGAAATCCCAGGGTATGGGAATCCAAAGCTAGAGGCCACAGGTTTAAGGTGAGAGGGACAAGATTTAAAAAGGACCTGAGGGGCAATTATTTTTCATGCAGAAGGTTGTGTGTGTGTGTTTGTGTGTGTAACAAGCTGCCAGAGAAAGTGGTGGAGGCTGGTGCAATTGAAACGTTCAGAAGGGATCTGATTGAGTATATGAATAGAAAGGGTTTAGAGGGATATGGGGAAAATGGGACCAGATCAGTTTAGGATATCTATGCGACATGGACAAGTTGGATCAAAGGGCCTGCTTCTGTGCTGTATAACTCTATGACTCTATGAACTGATGAAGGTGCTGGCTAACATGTCTCTGGGTCCAGACGGGCTTCATCCTAAGATTTTAAGAGATGTCTAATGGGATGTAGATGCACCACTGCTGATTTTATAAAATTCTGTGGATTTGAGCAAGGTTCCATCAAGACTGGAAAGTAGCAAATACAAACCCTCTGGTCAGAAAAAGAAAGAGGTACAATAAAGGATCTTATAGGTCAATTAGCTTGACAATTGTCATGGGGAGGTGCTAGAATTGATCATTATAAAGGTTTTGGCTACACAGTCAAGGAAAACTAAGTGTAATCGAGAAAAGTGAGCCTGGTTTTGATGTGTAGTTTAGATGTATAGCCATTGGAATTCAGGGTCACAGGGATCGGGTTGGGAGAATAGGTCTGGTGGGATGTCGTTCAGAGGGTCGTTGTAGACTTGCTGGGCCAAATGGCCTGTTTTCCACACTCTTGGAATCCTACGGATTCTCAGCAAATCAAACGTTGGTGGGAAAGTGAAATTCAAAACACCAACTGATCAGGCATGATTTTATTGAATGGCACAGCAGGCTTGAGGTCCAAATGGTCTACTTATGCTCCTATTTTGTATGCTTGTATGCCTTGTGGTATGATGAGCAGTGTTCCTAGTCTTTTGAGCCAGAGATTCTAGGTTCAAGTCTCGCTTCAGGACTCAGTGGCTATGGAAGATGAGTTCGTGATGAGGTTAAACAGGTTATTATCGTGTAACCTTATAAAATGGCTAAGGCCAGGAGTGTCTTTTGGTTGGACATATTTAATGGAGCAGTGCCCCTCAAGCTATAGTTTTGGGTGACAATCTTGACCATGGAAATGGACGTTTTGTCTGCCTCATTCTTCCCTAGGTGTGACAAGCAAAGTAAAGAAGCAGAAGGAATTATATAAAGGTATGCAAAAATTTCAATAAACTTAATTTGCTTAAAGTTTTTCCATTATTGCTTTGAAACATTTTCAGCTCATCTATAGAAAAGCTGCTGCATCAGTGAACATGCCAAATTAAATTCAGTTTAATAAATGTATGGGAATAGCTGCAATGACAGAGCACAATTATTTTGTGGCCTGTCTATGTTTACAAAGATTGGTCAAGTCTTTTTTTTCCGCAAAAGTTGAAATCTCTTTAAAGTGTGGCCATCAGACTACACTAGAACTTAACAAGAAAGGGCTTAGCAAGTCAGTTTAATATTCCTTTGCAAAGCTACAGTATGATTAAATAAAAGCTAACTTGGATTTTTGTAGCATCTTTAACATACCATGGGATTTGGACTAAGAGCAGCATCCATTAACTGTGGTACATGCCTGGCTAGAGTAGCAGATCCTGTAATGGGATTTGAGCATCTTGGAATGGGTGAAATAAAATGGACTGAATAGCTTTCTTCAACGTAATGACCTTATGATCTTGTAATGCATATTCTTCAAATTGGTGTGATCGAAAAAAGCAATCGATAGTGTTTTGGCTGTAACATGGCTCTGGCCTGCCCTCTGCTGTCAGTCTTTTGCCTCTTTTTTTCTGTGCTTTTTATTTTCAGTCATACAGAGCCACTCAGAGCTCCTGAAGATTAAATGTTTGCTGCTCAGGCCCTGAAACTCTCCATTTCTATTTGAACAGAAAGTAATATAGCTCTGATTAAAACAAATATAAGTAGAAAACAAATCACACAGTGAAAAGCAACAATCGGAATACAAGATGAGTTCACAGAATCCCCCACAGTGTGGAAGCAGGCCATTTGGCCAATCAAGCCCACACCGACCCTCTGAAAAGCATCCCACCCAGACACACTCCAGCCCTGTAGCCCTACATTTCCCATGACCAATCCACCTAGCGTGCACATCCCTGGACACTATGGGAATTTGGCATGGCCAATCCACCCTAACCAGCACATCTTTGGATTGCGGCAGCAAAACCAAGCACTCGGTGGAAACCCACGCAGACATGGGGAGAATGTGCAAACTCCACATAGACAGTCGCCTGAAGGTGGAATCGAACCTGGATTCCTGGTGTTCTAAGGAAAAGTCACCAGACCCGAAATGTTAACTCTGATTTTTCTTCACAGATGCTGCCAGACCTGCTGAGCTTTTCCAGCAATTTCTGTTTTTGTTGTTGGGTCCCTGGTGCTTGGGAGCAGCAATGCTAACTGCTGAGCCTCTATATTCATGATTATGAGTATCAGTTAGCCACTCATAGTAGATAGTAAGAGGAATGCTGTAATTAGACTGAAATCTAGTGTCACTGGTCATTAAGGATCAGTCAATAGTCAATACAATTCCCATTTATATCATCTTCACATTGCTTTCAGTCATTTCAACTTGGTAATTTGATGTATTTATCCCTTGCAACATACTCTGCCTAAAAAAAACTGGCAGATGAGTTACAATATGGGAAAATGTGGCGTTGTTCATTTTGGTTGGAATAATACAAAAGCAAATTGTTACTTAAAGGAGATAAAGTGAGTAATTAAGATAACTGATAGAATGCTGTCCTTTATTATGAGAGGAATTGGACATGAAAGTAAGGATGTTATGCTTCTGTTACGCAGAGCATTTGTGAGACCACACCTTGAAAACTTTGTGCAATTTTCCTTTCCTTATTTAAGGAGAGATACAAATACATTGTAGATGATTCATAAATTACTACTTATAATGAATGGACTATCTAATGAGAAAATACTGGACCGACTGAGCTTCTTTTCACTGGAGTTTAATAGTGAGGAGGATTTGATTGAAGTATATAAGATTCTGAATGGTTTTAATAAGGTGGATGAGGTTAGGAACAGGAAGCACATGAGAAATTAGAGTCACCCTCTTGGGGCAGAGATGAAAAGCCTTTTCTCTGAGTCACGATTTTTCTCCATTTTCAAACAATCAGCCTTAAAGATCGGTTGAAGTAGGCTCAATGAATATTTTTAGGTGGAAGTTGGAAGTAGCTATATCCTTAATAGGCAAGGGAATTGAAGGATATCAAAGGTCAAGATGTTGAATTCAAAACACTTAGAGACCTGTCATGATCTGAATGATGGAGGAGGCTCCAAGGGCCTTTGTCCCTATCTCATAAATTCATATGCTTAAGCAAATTACCAGATAGTATTCCAACTGCGAGCTGCATTCCCTCCCCACTGCGCTCCTTCACAGCTAAGCCTTTGTACACTTAGCCCATGAATGAATGAATCATTTGGTAGCTATCTCTAATTTCTGCAGAGAAGGTAGTGATGAGCTGCCTTCTCTAATTGCAGTAGCTCACGTAGTGTCAGTTTATCCGCAATGCTACGAGGGAGTTCCTGGATTTGCACCCAGTGATAGTGACGGAATAATGGTATAGCTGTCAGTCAGGATGGTGTGGTCTCGGAGGGGAACGTGCAGAAGTGCCGTTCCTATACGTCTGTTTCCCTTGTGTCCTATTTGGTAGAGATCACAGGTTTAGAAAATGTTGTCAAAGGTTGCCTTGGCGAGACCTGTACACGCTCTGCTTCCACTGAACATCACTGGTAGAAGGAATGAATGTTTAATGAAAGCGTTGTAATTTTTTGTGAATAATGGCTGAAATTTTCAGGAGAAAGTCAAAGATTGCATAATTAAACTTCTGGCTGAAATTAGGCCTGAGTTAGTCTTATGCCTTTACAAGTTGGAGAAAACTATGGAAAGTGAAGGATGATTATCTTAATCCTGTGATTAAGTAGTGTGCAATACTGGATTACAGAGATTTACTGGTAATTTCTCCTTCAGAATGTCAAAAGAGGCAAATTAAGGTAAAATTAACTTTAGATGGAGGTTTAGGAAGTTCACTTATTCCTTGAAATGCTGAAGTCCAGATGAAAAAGAAGAACACTGGATCTCAGGGTACAAATACATCACCACTAACAGTACTGACACAGGTTCATCAGGCCAGACAGAAAACCATTCAGGCACTAGGCTTTATTTCCAGAGCAATAGAAAATAAAAATAGGGACGTCATGCTGAACATGTGTTGATGCTTGGTTTGACTACAATTAGCGTACTATATGCAGTTCTGCTCACTTCCTTGGGAAAATGATAGAGGCATTGAAGAGCGTGCAGAGGAGATTTATGAGCATGATACCAGAAATGCATGGGTAAAAGTATTAGGAAGAAGACTGATGGCTAACCTAAAAGAGGTCTTTATCGTGTTATGGCTCACTGGAGGAAACACACAGGAAATTGAGCCCTGCTACTTGTGGAATTGTCACAAAAGTTAACAATTTTGGAAAGTACGCAGAATTCCCCAATTTTCCAGTCTTTTACACCCAGTTTGACGAAAAGCACGGACTGGGCTTCTGCACTTAAGAAGCATTACTATTAATTTCAAGATAAATAGGTTCTAATTATGGGTTAAAACAATTTATGAATCATTGAAATGTGACTCGACTGGTTAAACCTCAACCCCCTAATAAGCTCCCCCTCTGCACACGCATACAGACACAAAAAGCATGAGTGTTATGGATGTAGGGAAAGATTGTGAAGGCAGTTCAATGGCCCCTGTCCACATGATTTTCTGCGATGATCCTTTTGCAGTTCAGAACGCAACTTTGGATGTTCCTTCTGCAGACATTATTGCATGTTTACTGGAGTTGCAGGGTGACAGGCTCATACTTATAAAAGGCTTCTGCCTTATTAACTAAAAGACACATCTTACAGCAACTGAAGTGGGAAAAATAAACAAGCTTTTTTTCAGGCTGCAGAGGGTAAAAAGAGGCAGCTCCTGGCCTTGCAGAGATTCAGTGACTTTTGCTACGTCATTCACAGCCCCAAGCTTTTCAGCTCTCTAAGAGCCAATCACATCATTGTTGGCGGGCTGAAAGCTTTTGTCATTGACACTGGTCATTGATCCACAGACCAATCAGCTACTTGTTGTGAGCTGAAGATTCGTTTGTAATTAACCATTGATTCTAGCTTGTCTGTGACGAACATTCACCACTGCTTGCAAAGCATCTGTGTAACTAGCAATTACAATGAGTTCCAGGTTACTTCTAAAAATTGCAGCAATCACTCAACAGTTCTTGGCCTTCAAAACTATACTTTTCTTATTTCAGTCCTCAATCAAAAATATAGAAAAATAAAACAGGTACAACCTTTTTCAATAAAAAGCATTCATAATTTTATGTTAGTGGTATAGAGATAATTGTTCTTCTTGTGAGGAAGAGTATAATTAGAGACCACAAATTTGACAGGCATGAAGAAATCCAATCGGAAATTCAGAAGCAACCTCTTTAGGGAAACGGTGGTGAGAATGTGGAACAGACAGTAATTTTGCAGATAGGGAGAAGATTTACAGTCATTTGAGGGAGAAAGGTTAAAGGGTTAAGATGGTGAATTTAGTTGAGGAAAGATGTACTGAGGTTGACATAGAGCAAAAACAACAAACCATCAGTCGGGCTGAATGGCCTGTTTGACTGATACGTATCCAAAGTAATCTTTGCCTTAGAGCTTCAGCAAGCAAAAGAGAGAAGTTTATCTAGGAAGTGCATCTTCCAGTAATTGACTGGACTGCTTTACAGACTTTTTTTTTAAATGTCAGAGTTGACAACTAGAATGTGCCTTTGTGGAATATTGAAGTAAACAGCTGGCTCTTCAGAAAATTACAACAACATAAAACTCTGAGGGAAAGTGAGGAAGTTCCTTTGAGAAAGGTTGCTGCAATCTGTTCTGAAGTTAGGAAACAAATTATTTGGTTGTTTTCTAGTGCTCACTGGATTCACAGGGAACAATGGTTCTTTAGGCCCAGCAGAGAAATTTTTCTGTGTAGTCTGATTATAATTCAGGAATAAATAAGTTCAGCAGCAGTTTAACTGGGATATATTTTTAAGGGTAGTGAGTGTTTTGTTGATAACCTTTCATAATGTGGACTTTGAAGTAAATATTCAGTAAAACATACTGGCCATCAAAGTGAAGATATGCAATTATTTGGGTTTGTCAGCAGAACTGTGGCAAGGTAGAGTCAAAGTAAATAAAACTATTAGCCATAACTGGTTAAAGGCAGGTCACTTTATACAAATTTTCCTTTGTTCTCACTTCATTTAAGTGATACTGCAGGGATTGTAAATCCTTCAAATTCTATTTCATTATCTCCTTCCTTTCATAGAGATTGTCTTATCACTTTGTACAGACTGATGCGCAGCATAATTGTCTCTAATGAACAAAGAAGCATTTTATTACAGCACACTGATCACGTGTTTGAAATTGCACATTTACTATTAGCAGTGACAGCATAATAACTAGTTAGCTGTGTTCAGTCATAAGATGCTGTTTTTTTTGAAATACTGAAGTCATTATGCCCTGTTCTTACCGATAAATGCTGAGAAGTTTGAAACATTCAATAATTTGAATTGAGCAAAGTTGGAGCGCATTGCATAGTTTGAAATTAATGTAGATGGTTGCAGTTGTATGTCGTCAGTCTTTTTGGCATTAGAATTAGGATTATTGTCATGTACTCAGGCACAGGGACACATGGGCACAGCAAAAAGTGTACAAAGTCACTACTTCCAGCGCTATCTTTGATACAAATATACCTAGGTACAAAATCTTAGAAAAATGAAGAATTGAAGCTCTGGAAAAGGATAGACCTGATCTAAAAGTTAATGTTCTAAATTGGAGTAAGGCCAAATTTGACTCTATTAGCAAGGTCTTTCAAAAGTTTATTGGGGGCCTTTAAAAATGAGATAACGAGAGTTCAGAGACAGTTTGTTCCTGTTAGTGTGAAGGGCAAAGCTGGTCGGTGTAGGCAATGCTGGATGACTGGAGAAATTGAGGCCCTACTCAAGAAAAATGGAGAGGTATACGTCCGATATAGACAGCTAGGATCAAGTGAATCCCTAAAGTAGCATAAAGGCAGTAGGAGTATACTTAAGAGGGAAATCAGGAGGGCAACAAAGGGACATGAGATAGCTTTGCCCACTAGGGTTAAGGAGAATCCAAAGAGATTCTACAAATAGGGGGACAAAAAGTAATTAGGGAGCGAATAGGGATCTGTAAGGAACAACAAGGTTGACTATGTGTGGAATCACAGGAGATGGGTGAGATATTGAATGAATATTTCGTGTGAGTATTTACTGTGAAGAAGGATAAGGAATCTAGAGGACTTGGGGAAATACTTAGAGATATCTTGAAAAGTGTCCATTCCAGACAAGAGGAGGTGTTGAATGTCTTAAAGCACATAATGGTAAATAAATCCCTGCAGCCTGATGAGGTGTAACCCAGAACTCTGGGAAGCTGGGGAAGTGTTGCTGGGCCCCTTGCTGAGATATTTGCATCATCAACAGCCACCGGTGAGGCAGTGGATGACTGGAGGTTGGCTAATCTGGTGCCATTATTTATGAAAATTGATAAGGAAAAGCCCTGAAACTATAGATTGGTGAGCCTGACATTGGTGGTGGGTACGTTGTTGGAGGGGAATCTGATGGACAGGATTTATATATATTTGGAAAGGCAGGGACTGATTAGGGAGAGTGAACACGGCTTTGTGAGTAGGAAATCATGTCTCGCTGACTTGACTGAGTTTCTTTGAAGAAGTGATAAAGAAGATTTGGAAGGCAGATAAAGATGGATAAAGAAGGCAGAGTTGTAAACGTTGCCTATATGGACTTGAGCAAGGCATTTGACAAGATTCCCCAGGTAGACTGATAAACAAAGTTAAATGACATGGAATACAGGGGAACTAGCCAATTGGATATAAAATTGGCTTGAAGGTAGGTGACGGGATGGTGCCATTAGAGGAGAAAGTAGTAGTGGATGATTGTTTTTCACACTGGAGGCCTGGAAACAATGGTGTGTGGCAAGGATCGGTGCTGGGTCAACTGCTTTAGTCATTTATATAAATGATTTGGATGCGAACACAGGAGTATGGTTAGTAAGTTTGCAGATGACCCCAAAATTGGTGGTATAGTGGACAGTGAAGGTTATCCCAGGGTACAACAGGGCCTTGATCAGGTGGGCCAATGGGTCAAGGAGTAGCAGATGGAGTTTAATTTAGATAAATTAAATAGGTGTTGCGTTTTTGTAAGGCAAATCAGGACAGGATGCATAGAGTTAATGGGAGGGCCCTGGGGACTGTTGCTGAACAAAGGGACCTAACGATACAAGTGCATAGTACGTTAAAGGTGGAGTCGCAGGTAGACAGGATGATTGAGGTGTTTGGCACACTAGCCTTTGTTGGTCAGTGCATTGAGTATAGCAGTTAGGAGGTCATGTGGCTGAATAGGGCATTGGTTAGGCCTCTTTTTTGGAATATTGTGTTCAATTCTTGTCTCCCTGCCAAACAAAAAGACATTGGCTGAGTTAAAGGGTGCAAACAATATTTACAAGGGTGTCGCCAGGGCTGGAGGGTTTGAGCTATAGGGAGAGGTTGAATAGGCTGGGAATTTTTTTACTCTGGAGCATTGGAAGCTGAGTGGTGACGTTTGTAGAGGCGCTTAAAATCATGAGGGGCATGGACAGGGTATATGGCCAAGGCCTTTTTTCCAGAGTAGGGGAGTCCAAAACCAGAGGGCATAGGTTTAAGGTGAGAAACAAAAGATTTAAAATGAACTGGAGGGGCAACATTTAAATGCAGAGGGTGGTGTGTGTATGGAATGAGCTGCCAGAGGAAGTGGAGGAGGCTGGTACAATTACAATGTTTAAAAGGCACCTGAATGGGTATATGAATAGGAAGGGTATGGAGGGATATGGGCCGAAGGGCCAGTTTCCATGCTGTACAGCTATGACTGTAGTGTCTCAGCAGAGCATGGGCCTAATGCTGTAGCTGCAGTGTAAATCAGGATTCTGGAGTTTGAGAGTCTTTGTGAGATGAACTGGGGGATACAGTCCTGCCTGGACTTTAACACTAAATGAAGTGCAGCTCTGGTATGGGTGTAGAACTGTTATTTTCTACGAATGTTTGCAAAAAATGTAGAAGTCATAAGAAAGGCTTTGCCATATAAATTTACAACTGATGTAGAAGGTGATTAAACATTACTGCACCTATAATAAACAGCACCTAAGAACTATTTAGTTGAGCTAAAAGAAACAAAGATGAGGCTTTTCTGGTGTGGCGGTAGTGCCCCTACCTCTTAGCCATGAGGCCTGGCCTCAAGTCCCATCTGCAGAGGCGTGAATTAACATCACTAGGCAGATTTTATTAAAATAACAAGTTGAAGATATGTCCATCCAACCTGTTCCCATATGCCCAAATGGAATGAACTGAAATGTGATCAGTAGCTGATCTTCTATAATGGAAATATGTCCACTGTCAATGGACATATTCAGATTCACTAATTCATATAATTTACTGGATTTTCAGAAGGTTGTTTGACAAAGTTGCACATGAGAGTCTTTCAGGAAGGAAACCAATGGACTGCAAACTTTTTCAGCAGTAAAAAGAGTAAAGTGATCATGGAAATCAAACAGATCATTGCTGTACTGGTATGCCACTAAGCTGGTAATCCGAGATAATGGACAGGGGTCGATTAGCTCAGTAGGCTGGACAGTTGGTTTATAATGCAGAATAATGCCAATGGCGCAGGTTCAATTTACCATGAATGTCCCAATTTCTCAACCTCTCCCTTCATTTGAGACATGGTGACCCTCAGGTTAAACCATCACCAGTAACCTCCCTCTCTAATGAGAGCAGCGCTACGGTCTAGGAGGGCTATGATGAGACTTTACTCTTGCCTTAGTAATCCAGAGGCCCAGGTTAATGCTGTAGGAGATATGTGTTTGAATCTCATGGTTGGTGGAATTTAAATTCAATTAAAATGTGGAATTAAAAAAATCTTCAGTCATAATGATTGTGAGCACATCATCAATTGTTGTAACCCCCATCTGGTTTACAACTGTCTTTTAAGGAAGGAGGGTTGTTGTCTTTTTTCAGACTGACCACTCTGTGACTCCAGCGCTGTGCTTAACTCTTAACTGTCCATGCAAAACTTTCAGTTCACTAACAGTTGTCTTGTTAGTGATAACTATTCACAATCATCAGGCAAAAAATGTGGGAAAAGTTCAAGAATTTATTCTGCTATTCCAATTATTCAGAAATTGCTTTTAATTACAAAAGCATCTTTTGCACACAGCGTAAAATTAGCTGATAGCCTCATGTATCAGGGAAATAACAGGGCTGGAAGGATCTGGATCAGTGAAACAGTTAGCTTTGTAAATCCATCTGCTATTCCATAGTTTAAATATAATATAATGACCGGTTCGACAGAAAGCAGATAACATGCCCAATAAAATGATGTGTAATAGTGAGGGGAGGAAAACATTTGGATGTAATTATTGAGCATTTGCTGAAAGCTTACAGTCAATGCATCATCAAAAAAAGCCAGCCCAATAATATGGCATTAACGTATAGATCAAAGTTATTCCTTACTTGTGTACATCAACGCTGAGACAACAGTTGTCATATTGTACACACCCTTTTGGGTAACAATTTTTGATACACAGGAGTGAGTTCAGGAAAATCAAAGAAATTTGCAGGTAACACAGCTGGAGGAACGCTGCAGGCCAAGCAGCATCAGAGGAGCGAGAAAGTCGACATTTCGGGTCGTGACCCTTCAGGGTCCTGCTCCTCTGGTGCTGCCTGGCCTGCTGTGTTCCTCCAGCTCCACACCGTTATCTCTGACTCCAGCATCTGCAGTTCTTACTATCGCAAAGAAACTTGCAGGACTAGTTTTCAATAAGGAAAAGATGATCAGTGATCCAGATACAAGATATTGAAAGGCAAAGCTTCTGTCGACTTAATTTGATGCTCTCTGACAGTACTGAACAGGAACTGATGGGCTTAAAATGAAAAAAAGCCTGATTTTTGGAAGAAACCGTAGTGTAACTGTAATATCACTGAGCAAGTAATCCAGTGGGCCAGACTAATAGCCCAGGGAAATGGGTTAAAATCCCACCACAGCAGTTGGTGTAAATTATCTCACAAAAAAGTTAGACTCTATTAATAGTGTCACGAAGTCACTGAACATCAAATTGTTTGTTTAAGTTGACAGCAGCTCTACCTTCCAGCATCTTGCCATCAAATGTTGTAAAAATAAAACGTCTGGTTCACCAATGTCCTGTGAGGAAGGAGGAGATTAGAATCCCTACAGTGTGGAAACAGGCCCTTTGGCCCAACAAGTCCACACCGCCCCTTGAAGCATCCCAACCCAGACCCATCCCCCGTAACCCACACACCCCTGGACACTACGGGCAATTTAGCATGGCCAATCCACCTAGCCTGCACATCTTTGGACTGTGGGAGGAAACCAGAGCACCCGGAGGAAACCCACGCAGACACAGGGAGAATGTGCAAACTCCACACAGACAGTCGCCCGAGGCTGGAATCGAATCTGGGTCCCCGGTGCTGTGAGGCTGCAGTGCTAACCACCGAGCCATCTGCTGTCCTTAGCTGGTCTCAGCTACGTGACCCAGACCCACAGAAAAGTGATCGCTTCATAATTGCCAGGGTAAGGATAGTTAAGGGTGGGCAATGAATGCTGGCTTCCCTGTGACTCCCACATCCCAGGAAAGAACAAAAGAAATTGAAATTAGATTTCTGTGAAAACTGTTATTCTACAAACTCTGGTACATGTAGAGCAGACTATAAAGAGAAATGTTAGTGCTGTCTCACTTAACACTTCAAAAAAGGAATTGCCTGAGATTTGGCCTGGAATGGGATTAAAATGTTCCAGCTTGGTTTTAGATGGGTTACTCTGAATATCAGAGACTGTAGAAGATGCTTGTTTCTGTACAATTGAGGTCAGGAGGCAGTATTACCTATCGGCAGTTTGCTTGAAGCCGATGGGTAGAGATGAAAGATGGATCAATGTTGTAGAATTCTGGTTGAATATTTTGGTGATCTGATAATATTTTAACACAGCTTTCATTCAGGAGTTTAATTTGCTCAGATGAACCAAAGGTCAAGTAAGTTGTACCTGGATTGTGCTTCATTATGGACTTGGGTAGTCAGATTGTGAATGTCCTTTCTGTCAGTTTTATGGCAGCAGGTAATTGATCACAGAAAGTTGGAAAAATGATAAATTTAAGAGTCATTTTGGGACATCCACGACGTTCTGAATTATCAATATAGAATGAACTTCAGAGTAAGTTTGGGAGGCAAAATCCTTGTCATTTGCCTGACTTTACATTTGTAATATTGGTGTGAAGCAGTTTCCCTTAACATCAACTTGGAAGATTTGGTATAAATCCTGGGTTTTGCCCCAACTTTATTCTAGTGAAGGAAGCCTTTTCAGTTTGTTTGTCAAATCAGGCCCCATCTATGGATTTCCATCACAAATTAGTACGAGCAATGCAGGTCAAACCTTTGCATTCAGTTGGCTGGACAGTCAGTTAGTAATGAAGGCTGATGCCAACAGCGTGGGCTTAATACCCATACCAGCTGAATTTACCATGAAGTACTTTCCTTCTCACTCTCTCTGCTCATCTAAGACGTGGTGACTCGCAGGTTAAATCACCACCAGTTGTCTCTCACCAATGAGAGCAGCCTATGGCCTGGTAGGACTGTACTGACGTCACTCATGCTTGAACTTTAAATACAACCGAAGGCTAGATGCAGGGAGAAGGGCATTGTTGTTGAGTTGTCCGTGTTGTTTTCGAGATAAATGAGCTCGTTTTGGCCAGATCATTACCTATATTAATTAAACTGATTGGTGACCCCACAGAAATAACTGTTGTCGCTTACTGTACATGATTGTTGAATGCTTCAGCTGCATTTCACCAAGGTTTGTTACTTCGATGTTGCAGAGGCCAAATTTCTGAAACTCCCTCCCTCATCACACTGGGTATACTTATACCAAATGGATTGCAGTGGATACAAGTGGGCAACTTATCACCACCTTCTCAAGGACAACTGGAGATGGGCAGTTAGCAAAGACACCATCCCCTGAAAGAATACAAATAAAATCGCAAAATTTATTGCAAAATGTTACAATTTGCAAAGTGCACTCTGAATATAACTGGTAGAAACAACAATTTTGTGTACATTTTGCATTACTTAAGGTGAGATAAGTTGCTGGTTTGTTGTTTGATGACCGAAAGTAAGTACTAAACTCAAAAGTTGTTTGATTATCTGCTTAGTCATAGACTAAGCACCGAGATTGAGTCAAGTTCAACAAGTTACCCAGCTCCTCAGAAAAAGTCAGTGAACTATTTCTAATCAGTCTTGTTTTGCATTCACCTCCACACAGGTTTGGCAGATCCCAGATCATGTAGCACTCCGGTCTATAACGGACCCCATTGTTGTCTTGGAGGGCCATTCGAAGAGGGTCGGGATTATCACATGGCATCCAACTGCCCGGAATATTTTACTAAGTGCAGGTAATATCATCACTGTGGACTGTGTTGTTCAAGCTATGATATGTTGAAATCACCAGCGGACAGTATAGGTGATTGTTAGCTTAAAGTTGTGTTGATCCATTTTTATATGACACCTGAAAGAATGTGGGAAGTTTACAGCATTTGAAATTATCCAAGACAGAGAGTTTTTTATAGCAAGACTGCCTAGTGGATATGTTTTACATAATGCCTGTTCTCATCCCATATGGGAGGAAATGAAGATTGCTATATATAGATCACATTATGTGCACAAACAGCTTCTCTAAGTAAATGCTGCTTCATAGACAGTATTAACTATCAGATTTACCCTGAACTCCAGGAGGGTGGGAAGTGGTTTTTCAGACAGAAGAAGCCTATTTGCAATGACAGTCCTTCAGAGCTGCTATTGTGTGCCTGCTATCAGTCAGTCACACAATGACAGGAAAGTTGACATCCCAGGGGCTTGAACCAAAGCATGCTGATTCATTGTGGGCAATTTCAACCCACAACAAGAGCACCAGGCAGGTTTGGCTCAGATTTTGTTCGATTTTATCTGATTCCCAACCTAACCCAAACTTCCACTTCTGGTTTGTAACAGAGTGGGTGCATTGGAGTTGGCAGATAAACTGCTTGTTTGGGGTGTGTTGCCAACTTAATTATTATAAAGCTTTCATATATTCAGCTCATTGGCCTGTCTGTCTGTGTCTTGTGCTCTTTTTAAAGACAGTTGATGGATTTATCAACTTTTTCAATATTTCTCCAGTTTCTAATCATTCTTTTAAAATGCCAATATGGACTTTATTAGTATCATGAGTGTTGTTTTTGAATCTCCATATTGAGGTTCCCCTGGACTTTTTTTTTGGTCTGCCTTTAATCTTCCTTAGTGGCCATCTTAAATGAAATTTCTATTTCCTTTCATATTTATTGATTCCTCTCACCCCAGTTGCACCAAAGAAACATTACTTGCAAGTTGCTTGTAAAGTTTAATGAGTGTTCAGTGGTTAATTAAGGACAGAAATAAGCAAAGTGACTCATTGCAGCTGTTCAGTTAAGTAGGTGCATCATTATAGGAAGCAAGTGTCATTTCAGAGAACAGAAGAGTTGTCAATTCAAATGTGCTCTAAGAAGACTTGCTTTGAATTTAGCATGCCTGATTAATTCAGGGATACTGTCATTTATAAGGATTCTATTTCTCTGCATTTTTCCAGGAACTGTTTTCCTTTCCTTTGAAAATATTATAAAACTTCTGTTTTGAACTGTCCTGATCAGCAGCTGATTCTGATGTGCATTGAGATATAGGACATGCTGAGATGCAATTGCTTGCATTCTCATACAAATATGAGGCACATACAAGCTGTTTACTTTTGGTGGTTAGCACGGATTTAGAAAGACTTGCATTGGGCGCCGATGTATTCATTAAGCAGTGTGATATATCGATATGACTTCTGCGATGTTTGAACAATCCTATTTTAAAACATGAAAACATTGGAATGCTGCCATGTTTAATCCCTGCTTGTTCCTGGTTCAGACTGCACCAAAATTGTCCTACTGGGTCTGTTATACATTGTGATTCTCAGGTGAAGGTGTGAAGTGCTCCTTAACAAAACACCTACATACACATACTTCAGTTGCCAACATGGAGTATCTCTGCCTGTCATTATAAAAGCTTGCAGCATGCCAGGTTAGCAAATGTAGACATAACTGAGCTGCATTGCATTTTGCCTCCTCATGGATGATTACCCGAGGAAAAGTAACACAGCAGATTTTTCTATAATTGTTTCAAGTAAGTTGAGCCACAACATTGTTTTGTTTTTACCCACAGTTCACCACCATGAAATACCCATGTAGTCAATTATGGGCAATACAAACTATCAAGGAAGAAATGGGTGGTAGGGAGAGCAGGAAGGGTCTCAAACTGGAGGGGAAAATAAAACACCGTATTCCCTGTGGTGTCGACCTCTGTCACAAGGTATTGAGAGATCACGGTATCATGCAATCAAATTAACAATTACTTCCAGTGATCAACAATTATGATCTCCTCTTACTTATGAATTAACTTGCTAGACAAATTTAGTAAATGAAGCACAGTGATCTCCTTGAGGAAGCAGTGTGGATGCTTATTAGATCACCTCCTCAAAATGGCTTTGTATTACAAATGAGAAATGAGAATTTTCTTGACAAACGCGCTGAAAGCTGGGGTCAAATTTCACAAAGCAGCAACAAAAAATGGAGTCCCCATAGAATCCTGGAATTTGCAAGAAGATAGCGTAGTTGGATGTTCATCACTCTGCTTGTTTCTGGCATTGCTGTGAAATGAGCCTGTCACCATGACAACGCATAATGGCAACAACAGCAGCCACTTGCATTTGTATATTAAACAATAGCCACAGCAACGGAACCAGTCCATCAGCCCAACAGATCCCAGTGATTGTTCATACTCCTCCAAACCTCCTCCCATCCTGTCCAACTATCCCCATCAAGTTTTTCTTTTGCACCTTTCTCCCTCTTGTGTTATCCAGATTCAGTTTAATTGCACCAATACGAGTTGTCCCAATTACTGTGTGTGAGCTCCACATTGTAACCAGTATCTTCAATTCCTGGCTTCCATTTCTAGCTTCCTCTTCACTGCCTCTGTGTTCTGAAGCGTTTTTTTACAATTTTAACTCTCCTAATCAGGCTATCCCTCCGTCGTCTCACTTCTAGGGAGCCCCATCATGTTTAATTTATCGCACAGTGCCTTTAACATAGATTGGTCATCACAAGATGTGTGACAGAAGTGTAATGAAGTCAATGAAATCAATGCCCAAGACAAAGCAGGAGATATTAGGGGATTATAAATGTGGTGAAAGAAGTGAGTTTTGAGGAAGGATCTTCAAGAAGGACAACTTCTTATTTTGTCCATAAAAGGGCTGTAGGCTCTTTTCTGCGCTCCTGAACAGGCCCATCTGGTCATTTTTTAACATCTTATTTGAAGCATTGTACATTTAACAATAGAACACTCTCTTTGTACCAGAGTGGGCCAGCTTAGTCAGCTTGAGTGTGGCACAGAATGATGTTAATAGAGAGGGTTCACTCCCTGCACTGCTACGGGAAGTATGTAGAGGCCCTGCCTTATTGACACGCACCACACTTTGGTTACAGTGCACTACTCCACAACCATCTCTCTACAATGAGAGAGATGCCCAAGCTTCTTTGTGGAATATGGCTAATTGCCTTTCTGTGCCTCTTCTACATAGCATTGCATTGTCAGTTTGAATTACATGTTCAAATCCTGGAGAAGTCAAACCCATAACTTTTCATTGCTCATATGGGAATGCTTTAATGCTAGGCTGTACTAGCTCTCGTTACTGACAGTTACAAATGATTTAAAAATAACTTTCAAACTGGACTGTCAATCTTGATTTGGGAACAGGGTGTGAGTGAAGGAGGCTAGCGAGAATCATTCTCACTTAAAAGTGAAGTAAATTGACCATCAATAAAATTTACAGGATATGAACGCAATATAATTGTTTGACTTTAATGTCATTGAAAGAAATAGAAACTAAAAACCTGCTAAAATTTGTTACTTATTTTCCATGAAGAGACTGACACTAACATAAGTGTAAAGTCCACAGTTTTATTCTAAAAGTAATGAGTAGAGAAATGTTTGTCATTCATTTAAGTTTCTATACTTCCACTTTATAATGTCCAAAATATTTTTCAAGCCTTTGGAAAGTACAATTCTTGAAAGCTGTATTGGAATCGAGAATGTGTTGTTGACTTTATAATCTTGAAATTATTAAAAACTGAATGGAAAACCATGCAACTTCATTAAACTGACAAATATTCAAGTTCTAACTCTGCATCATTCACAAGATTTTTTAAAATTTTGAAAAAAAGTTAAATTTTTACCCTATTTCCTAAAGTGATTAAATTGCAGATTTTAATGTAAGCTATATCATATTTTTTAAATTAAAGGGTGAACCTCACATGCCTCTAGATGTTCCATGACAGCTGTGAGAAATATATTTCAAGAGACAAGTGACTGGTAGACTGTGCTTTTGTAACTGTACTACATAAATGGTTTCTGAATGAAGGGAATGAGAAGAATGCAGCCACATGCACATATAATGCTCATGTACAGACCTGCAAACTTATTCATGTTTATTAAAACCTTCTCTGTATCAAATCCTTCTGAGTTGGCTAATGAATTTTCATCTCATTTTGCATATGCAAGTAAATAAATAATTATTCTTAGCTCGACGGTCAGTCTACCTGTTAGGGGAAGCTATTCTCTTCAGCGGCAATATGTTGACCATAAAGTCACAGAGGTCGCCGATCTCCTGCTGTCATGGATTAGGCCATTCAACTGACTGGTCCGATTCTGCCATTCAGCAGGACCCAGTTCAAGTCCCACCTACTGCAGAGGTTTGTTATTACATATTCGAGCAGGTTGATTATCATAACGACACAACATCCCTTAGATCACCTTTGGGTTTAGTACATTGTATAGACAACTGTCAGATAGACATCTGTTTCAATAATTTTTAAGGATATATATTTCTTCTGTGATTATACCACAGTCCACTTTGCCAATTTTAACTACAAGAATAAAAATGCTCCTCTTTAAAGCAGGGTGCAGCTTTCCTTCTCACGTTCGCAGGGTTGGTTCTGTGGGTGAGTAGAAGTGAGAAAGGTGATGGGAACACTCCCCCTTTCCTTTGAACTTTAAATGTTTCCCCAACAGTGACATGACCATGCTCATTAAAACTGAGCTAACATTGGCAAAATGATTTTCAGCAAGTTTCTCCATGATTTTTTTATATATAAAACTGGCCTTAATTGCTAGACCTAGGTTCATTATTCACAAACAAAAGCAAAATTGCTGGAAAAGCTCAGCAGGTCTGGCAGCATGCAACAGGCCTCGTAACTTTCTCTTCCCTGACTCAATGCCTCCATTCCACAGTCCCCTAGTTTTCTCACTGTTCTATTCCACAAAAGACAGTGGAAATACTGCCAGCAGCTCACTAACACCATGTTGTTGAATCGTAAGACCAGTCAGGGCCATGACTGAAAGAGACAGGTGGCAACAAAATGGCGAGCAGCTTCCACGACTTGCAATGATTTGTTCAACCTATACCCCAATTAACTATCTCTTTGTCTGCCTAAATGCAGCCACATGCACATATAATGCTCATGTACCACCCTTTTCAGTTCTGAGGAAGGGTCACTGAACTCGAAATATTAACTCTGCTTTCTCTCCGCAGATACTGCTACACCTGCTGAGTTTCTCCAGCCGTTTCTGTTTATGATCCAAATTAATGAAACCAGGCTGCACTATTTTTATCTGTGCTCTTAGCTCAACGTGCATAAAAGCCTGGAAACTAGTTTGTTTTGCTTGTTGCTCGGGACAAAGCAGCGTGTGATAGTTGCGTCATACATTCTGCAAGTCATAGGACCAAATTGCAAAGGCATGTGTTCACGTGTGGATGTTGGCGAGACTGGGAGCAGATTTGCGGCTGAGATGTTTTCTGTGCTGGAATAAAGTGTCAGCATCTGCTTCCTCAGTTTCCCGACACACACATACCACCTGGGAAGAGATTCGGTGGGATTTAGGACAATGAGTTTACTGCCACTGAAGAGTTTCACTCCTTCAAGTACAAAAAACAGTCAGCAGAAAAGTAGAAGGGAAATGAAGTATGAACCATTACAGTACACATTCCCTTGGGCTTTGCTTAAGCTCTGTCAGATGTGTGATTGTGGGTTGAACTATGACGAGAGAGAGATCCAGAAGAAGGAAATGCTTTGCCGATGCCAGTAGTCAGGAATAAGTGGCAGTTCTGACACAGCCCTGATTTAAGTTGGACACAGTGTTGTTTTTATAACACCTTTAATGGTCGTGCTCCTTTGAGACCACTGCTGTTTGTGAAGGCCACCTGTTGCACACAGCAGCTGGCATCCAAACAGAATGAGGTAAGGAGCTTCGTGTTTTATTCTGCTGCCCTGACAGCAGCTGGGACACTTTAGGCTGCTTTCAAATCCAAGAGAAAATAAAAGTACCCACAACGTTGATGGACATTCAAATCCTACATTTACAACAGAATCCCTTTTACAGATTCAAAGACCTGTTCAGTCTAGTTTTGGTGATAAACTGAACAATCTATCAAGCTAAGAATTGCTGTTAGACCTTTCAGAATTGATATTAGTAATCACTTAAGTGATGAATGAATCTAGAAGTTTAAAACCCTTCTGCAAAATGCAGTTGATGCTGGATTTTGTCAACCAGAAATATTAAGGGATTTGGGGAAAGAGCAGAAATTTAGAGTTGGGTCAAATATGAATGATGATCTCATTGAATGGCAGAATAAGCTCAAGAGATGCGATGCCTATTCATGTCTTTTTATATTCCTACATGAGGGACAACTTTTTCATACAGAGGGTGATGCATATATGGAATGAGCTGCTAGAGAACTGGTGGAGGCAAGTACAATTAAAACATTTAAAAGATATTTGGACAGGTACGTGGATTGGAAAGGTTTAGAAGGATAAACCTTGTAAATGACAGAACTATGTTAATCATGTTGCTAACACAAATAGATGAAGGGTGTTGCTTAATTAAATATCTAGGGCAATTAAATAACAAGTCTAGGAATGAGATGACAGACAGAAAACAGATACATATAATGCTGGATTCTGGATATAAACCATATCAATAGCAAGAAAAGTAGTTCACTAGTTGGTTGAGGATTGAATTAACAAGCAAAGTTACAACACAGTGTGTATTTACACCCTGGCATTTGAAAGTGTTCCTTGTCCACAGCTTATAAGAAATCAGCTGAAATATGATTCTAAGGAAAATTACAGTTGATTTTTCCTCTTCCGTGCTGGCATGTGCCGCCTTGCCTCCTTTATCTTGAGTTGGCACGTCAAATCGTAATCAGCGACCATGGCACTATACACACAAACCTGGTCTTGATTGCTGTGAAAGTTAAATGTACAGTTACTGATAACTGAGTCTGCTGCTGTGTGAATTGAGACAGATCTTTGCAAGAAGGAGAAGAATTCATCTGACACACTCACACCGCAGCACCTGTTGTGGGAAAAACAATATTAACATTCTGGGTCTGATATGACTCTTGCAGAATGAGAGGTATTTTAGTCTTTTGTTTTCGCTTGCTGAATTCATATTTGAAATACACTGCCATTTCACTGACCACCTTCATGCACTCCCACATTTATTCCAGCTCCATCAAATTCTGTTAAAAATTTTACTGTCATTGTGTATTGACTCTTACATTGTGAGTGCTGTTCCCAACCATTATCTCAATGGGTGCAGCTCCCTTTAACTGTATCTATTTTTCTTAACATTTTGGTGCTGCCCCACACTAAATCTATAGGCCCTGACTGTTGTTTGTAATCAATAACTGGACTCTGACGTTCTTTTGGAATAAAAGGGATCAGAATACGAGTGGTGTTGCAGTACCTTAAAAGTTCCTAACGTGGAGGGTGTCAGTTTGTTTAAGAACTGAGAGGATACAGTAGATAAACTAACGCTCAAGCAATTTATTCCTTTAAAGGTCTGGCCTTCACAAGCTGATACTGAGTACTGACCTTTTACACTATCTGGTTGTGTCTGTTGCAGGCAGTGATAATATGATAATTATTTGGAATGTGGGGACAGGGGAGCCCTTGATAACTCTCGATGAGCTGCACAGTGACCTGATTTACAACGTCTGCTGGAACCGCAATGGCAGCCTCATCTGCACCACCTGCAAGGACAAGAAAGTGCGTGTCATTGAT
The DNA here is from genome assembly GCF_030684315.1 of Stegostoma tigrinum. Taxonomy (NCBI): domain Eukaryota; kingdom Metazoa; phylum Chordata; class Chondrichthyes; order Orectolobiformes; family Stegostomatidae; genus Stegostoma; species Stegostoma tigrinum. The sequence goes on from NC_081380.1 coordinate 30,864,119, forward strand.
CCGAGGGAGCAGCGCATCGTTGCTGTAAGGTTTTCCACTGGCTAGAGACATGTGTGTGCTGCATGGAGTTTTTGAAGTTCCAGTATTTGATTGCATCTATTGAGCTTTTAATCAAATCCGAATTAAAATGCAGCATTTGGCAAGCCCGCAATAGCTATAATGAACTGTGATGTTCTAACTGGAAAAGGCACTGTCACTATGAAATAGAGGCCCTGCAGCTTTCCGATAACCATTTGAAGATAGAACAGGACATTGCATTAAGACTGGGAAATTGATGCAATGACAAAACTGATTAAACAAAGGCAGATAAGAATTAAGAGATTGAACTGGCCGATTTTTTTTCTTTATTTTCCCCAGTGGAGAATCTCACACAGACATCTATGTCAAACTTCAGGTCACCTGAGTTATGCAAAGTAAGGCTGGACTGTAATACTATGTCAGAGCAATGGATTTGATTACTCTCTCTTTTAATCCTGGTTTGAAAGGTACTGCTGGAGAGGAATGCTAGTCAAGGGCTGTAGAGTAGCCCACATGAGATGCAGGGTCAATCCAGTTTGGTATGAGCGTGTAAAACTCTGTCAGTGTATCCTACAGCCCAGGGAAAAGGAGAGAACTTAGAAGCTCACATAGCTATATGGGCCTGTTGAAGATCATACCTTACGCAGTGAACAATCTACGAGTTTGAGGTCAAGTTTGCTTCGCTATTAGGCAGATTGGAAAAACCCAGTTACTTACCAGGCTCCTGTATCTGAGGTTATGGTGTTGGTTAAGGGGAATTGAATAGTTCCTGCAATTTGACCTGCAGGTTTTGATTTTTTGATGTAGTGCAATGTGCATCACATTGACATCCCTCAGAATTCTACAACTTGGCAACATCATTGACACCATTATGATGAGGCTGACCTCCATGTCTTGGTGTCTGGGTATTGATAGCAGATTAAATAAATGACATGCGTTATTTAAGTTTTAAATTTTAATGTTTATAAACAAATCTGTGGAGAGTGGGGTTAAATTATTTCAGACAATGGAAGAAAAATCTTGCATTAACTTAATGACTTACCTTACCCCCAGCACAGTCTAAATCACTTCCAACACAATTTCTAATATTTGGAATGCAGTCGCTGTTGATCATGGAGCAAACATGGCACATTATGTGCCAAAAGATGCTGGTTGAGGTATTAAATGACAATCAAAATGGGAACATTCCATATTCTTCATTGAACAGTGCCAGGGTGAATGGGGTTGAGAAATAGATCACCCGTGAATGAATGGCAGAGCAGACTCACTGGGCCAAATGGCCTAATTCTGCTCCTCCTTCTTCTGCTGTAAGCAGCACAGGATATTTTACGTCCACATGGGCAGATGAAAGGCCTTCCTTTAACATTTTATCCAGATAAAAACATCTGACAATGCAGCACCCCAAAATTATTGTACTGTATCAAACTAAATTAAATGTTCACATTGTAGAGCACGGCTTGAGCCCTCAACTTTCTGAAGGAGATAGTGGAGGCGTTAGTGGTGATCTTTCAGGAATCACTGGAGAGTCCCAGAGGGCTAGAAAATTGCTAATGTAACCCCTCTGTTTAAGGGAGTGAGGTAAAAAACAGGAAATTACAGGCCGATTAACCTGACCTCAGTCATTGGTAAGATTTTAGATCCATTGCGAGGGATGGGATTTCTGAATATTGGGAAGTGCATGATAAAATTGGGAAAAGCCAGCATGGCTTCATCAAGGGGGAGGTCATGCCTGACAATTCTGCAAGCGTTCTTTGAGGAAGTAACGAGCAGGGTAGACCAAGGAGAGCCAACAGATGTTATCTACCTGGACTTTAAGAAGGCCTTTGACAAGGTGCCGCATAGGAGGCTGCTGAGTAAGATACGGGTCCATGGTGTTAGAGGCAAGGTACTGGCATGGATAGAAGATTGACTGTCTGGCAGAAAGCAGAGAGTGTGGTTAAAAGGGTCTTTTGGCAGCCGGTGAGAGTCAGTGTTGGGACCACAGCATTTCACTTTATACATTAATGATCTAGATGAAGGAACTGAGGGCTTTGGCTAAGTTTGCAGATGATACAAAGATAGGTGGAGCAACAGGTAGCATTGAGTAGGTGGGGAGGCTGCAGAAGGATTTGGACAGGTTAGGAGAGAGAAAAAAGTGCCAAATGGAATACAACATGGGAAACTGTGAGGTCGTGCACTTTGGTAGGAAGGATAGAGGCATAGATTATTTTCTAAATGGGGAGAAAATTCAGCAGCCTGAAGTGCAAAGAGACTTGGGAGTCCTAGTCCAAGATTCTGTTAAGGTTAACTTGTAGGTTGAGTCAGTAGGAGTAAAAGGAAGACACTTTTTAGAACAGAGATGAGAAGAAACTTCTTCAGCCAGAGAGTGGTAAATCCATGGAATTCATTGCAACAGAAGGCTGTACAGGTCAGGCCTTTGAGTAGATTTAAGACAAAGATAGATAAGTTCTTGATTGTTAAGGGGATCAAAGGTCACATGGAGAGGACGGCAGAATGGGATTGAGAAACTTATCAGCCATGCTTGAATGGTGAGGCAGACTCAATGGGCCGAATGGCCTATTTTCTACTCCTATGCCTCATGGTCTCACCTGGCATTTCAGACATTGAGCAAGCTGAGACCTGAGAGGGACAAAAGACAACTATACAAAGAAACCATGTATGCAACAGTCCTTCAGTGATGATGCTCTTAGGTAATATCAAATACTGGTACCTCATTGTTTGAATGCAGGATGAGCTACTAATGAGATAACAGAGAGAGTATGCATGGGTGTACATTTACTCTTCTAGGTATGAATGCTCACATCTGAAATATGTCATTTGGAATTAAAAATGGATTTGTTTTGTAACTTTAGTTCAGAAGCTGATTATTTTTTCCAGTAGGTACAGATTAGTTTAATCAGCTGTGAAATATAAGAACTCTTGATTAAGAACTCTTCCAGTTGCTGTGGGCAGTGGACCTTGGAAGTACATTATCATTTCCTCTGGTATTTTCAGTGAAATTGTGGATTTTTATGAATGGAATGTGTTGGCAATGTCCGCATGTTGTGACTGGAGGTATTCTTACCAACCACCCCCTCTTATATTTGGAATCAGAGAAAAGAGAAGGAATCATTTCTGTGGAGTCAGGGTACTTGTCTGAGAACATGAGGCACACCCTGAGTGGACTTAAACACATGTGGATTTTTGTTCTCAAAATCCTATTCCTGCTGTTCTCAATACTAGGGATACAAATTTATCTTCAGAGATGGTGCCAATTTTCAGTAATTAGCTTACTAGTGAAAATTAGATCATAATTGTGCCAGGAGTTCTGCTAGTTCCATGTAATTGGCACCCTGGGAAAGGTTGCAAATTTGAAGATTAGGCATATTCCTGACACAAGCAGAGTTGTCAGATTTGTAACTGGATTTAAGGGAGAAAGGAGTTGAAGGATACCACTACAGTGAAAGAAAGAAATTAGAGTGGGGTGAAGCTTACGTCATATGTAAGTCAGGCTGAGTATGTGTTGTAAGTAACTCCTGTGGCTGTACAGGACACTGGTTCAGTCACTTTTGGAATACTGCATTCAATTCTGGTCTCCCTTCTAAAGGAGAGATATTGGTAGACTTGAAAGAGTGCAGAAACGATTTACCAGGATGTTGCTGGGGCTGGAGAGTTTGAGCTATAGGGAGAGGTTGAATAGGCTCGGGCTATTTTCCCTGGAGTGTCAGAAGCTGAGGAACCTTTTTTGAAATTTATAAAATCAAGAGGGTCACAGATAAGGTGAACGGTCAGGCTTGGTGAGTCCAAAAACTAGAGGGCATAGGTTTAAGGTGAGAGGGATAAGATTTAAAAGGGACATAAGGGGTAACTTTTTCATGCAGAGGGTGGGGTGTGCATGGAATGAACTCCCAGAGGAAGTGGCACAGGCAAATACAAAAACAGCTTTTAAAAGGCACCTAGATGATGAATTTGAAAGGTTTAAAGGGATATGGGCCAAATTCTGACAAATGAGACTGGATCAATTCAGGATGTCTGGTTGGCTTGGAAGAGTTGGAAAGAAGGGTCTGTTTCTGTGTTGTACAACCCAATGACTGTATGACTTTTTATGATGTCTGAAATCACTACCCATCTCTTGTTGTGTAACAAGAAAAAAAACAGCCAATTTGCACACAGCCAACTCTGATAAACAGCAAAATGATCACTGAATAATCTGTTTGTGAGATGTTGTTTGGGGGATAACTTTTGGCCAGGATAATCCCCTGCACTTGTTGGAAAATAATACCTTTGGCTTTTTAATGTTAACCTGTAAGGAGTGAAAGATGTTCTGTTAAAAACTCCTCTGAAAGATTGCAGTTTTGACAGTGCAGTGCTCCTTCAGTGCTGTAATCCTAGAGTGGGACTTAAACTTGAAACCCTGAACCATGACTGAACAAAATGACAAGATTTAAAGAAAAGCGCCACTCAAACCATTCAAATTTGTAGCAATAGGCAATCAGTATTGGACTAATCCGTGACATGAAATTGCTGATACAGAGAATAAATGGTTTCCATAATAACTACAAAACCAGTCGCTTCACGCAATTCATGTCCCTCTAAATGTTTCCATCTGTGTCAGGTTTTATTTTGTTGCTCATAAAGGTCTCACAGAAAAGTTCTCTCTTTGTTCGATAGCCTGCCAATGCTGTCAGGGCATACACAGGGAAAAAGACAATGAATGCTGTTTCATCATTTATATTGATGAAATAAGGCCAATAAAATGTAAAAACATGATCTTTATTGAGCAATTATGAAGTGACACTGTCAAGTGACCTGCTCAGAAGTACATGATAGCAGCTTGCCAACCATTCTCCTTGTGAGCTCTGTGATTTCTTTGAGGTTGCACCTGTATACTTCATGATGCCTAATTTCCCTTATCGAAAACCATTTTGTAAATTGTCTCTGTTGGTCTATCTGTCTTACTCTTTAACACATACCAGACAGAACACTTGAACTCTCCCTCTCTCTCTCTCTCTCTCTTTCTCTCTCTCTCTCTCTCTCTCTCTCTCTCTCTCTCTCTCTCTCATACACACACTCATATACACACACACACACACTCATACACACACACATACAACACGCACACTCATAAGCTGAGGTCTTGTCACTGCCAAACTTCTTAAACTCACTGGATTGTAAAGTAACTTTAGCATCCTTAACAAATAAGGTAAAGCTCATAAAGTACTGAATCTTACTCTGAATGAATGTTTCAGTAGTGTTAATTTCCACCCATTTCCGTCTGACCCTTTCTTCAGGGATTATACGATATGGCAACTGAGACCTGACTTGATTTCTCCTTAAGTAGATACTTTCCATGAATTCAAGGGCCCATTGTTTCTCTTGTTAAGAATTTATGAAACGGGTGTCTTGCCTATATTAGTATTTGTTCAAACCTTTGAAGTGTCTCTCAGCATTAGCTGCCAATTTAATTCTGTAAATTTTGGTCCCATTAGTATTTACTTTTGATCATCCATTCTTCAAATGTAAGCATTGCATGACGTTATCCCTTGCACCTCATTTGGTGATCTGAATTCGTAGGGAATACTGCTGGGTATTCCTCGGGTTTGTAACTTGGGAAAAAATGTCCTCCAGGATGTGTCCGTCCAGGCCAGTGTATGTTGTCTTCAGCTGTGAGCCTTTTGCAGTGCGCCTTCCTTTGTACAGTTCCCATTGTTGATTGTAGGGACTACTGTACTATTTATTGTAAATCCATGGGCAATTTAATACATAGTTTTATAGTAACTTATGAGAACATTTCTGATTGCAGATTTCTTAAGTCCTACTTACACAGGCATCAGAAGAACAGCAATGAAAAGTAGCTACCATTCACAGACACCATTTTGTTCCCATGTAGTAAACCCAGAGGAAGCTAATTATTATTTTTCAGGTATGTTACCCCTTTATCCACCCCCCCCCCCCATAATTTTAATCCCATTTCTATTGTAGGTGGGAAGGGGGAGAATGGACAGGCTTTAATTCTTCCCACATGACTGCCTGCTAGTGAAAAACTATTAGAGGAAACACAATTGCAACCTGGTTAAGACCTCTTCCTTCCACTTTGACTGATCCAGCAGAAAACACTGCGGCATTTGCTCAGCTGGTGTCCTATTTCTGCTGGGTGTAATGCCCTGCCACTCCAGTGTAATTCTGCTGGTAGAGGCAGGTACAGTTCCAACATTTAAAAGACATTTAAATCGGGACATGAATAGGCAAGGTTTAGAGGGTTAATGGCCAAATGCAGGCAAATGGGACTATTAGGAACCTGGTTGGCATGGGTAAATTGGGCCGAAGGGTCTCTTTCCATGCTGTATGACTGTATGATTCCTCCTTAAGAGATCGCTAATGTCAAAGCCACATGTCAGACCTTTGTGCAATCCCTGATCAAGTTATTTGTTTTGTTTCTTTAATCATTTTTGAGAAATCATTTAATAGGTTATTGAAACAACGTCCTTTCGATAATGATAGGGAAATAGAAATGTTGCTCAGGATTCCCTACCACTGGGACTGTGAGGTAGAATAGATGTGCTCTGTCTTCGTAAAAGTTGCAAGTAGTGTACGATGTACTTAACCAGGCAACTAATACAGCGTGAGTTGAGCTGTGTCCCAGTCTTTTAATTGACACGGCTTGGAATACTCTACAAAGCTCTAGAGTTCAGATTCTAAGAACCAAAAACCCAAGTCGAGGCCATCTTTAGCAGCTGGTGTGGCTCCTTCTGCGTCACTTTGAAGCCTTACTGTGGGTGCTATTGGTTAGTCAGACATATTTTGTAAAAGGTTAATCTGGGTGAGGGGTTGATGAGATGTTCTGTAAAATGGATGCCTATAGGATTAACATTTGTGCATGTTGTGTTGCTGTGACTGCATGTTTATTTCTGTTTCCTCCAAAATGCATCTTGCCCGGGTGCTCCTCGTGCTGCTCTCTACTAACCAACAAACTAAGGAAAAGAACAAAGCACATGAAGGCGCTCGCCCAATGAGGGCCATCTTTATGTCCAATGGTAAAATCTTCACCACAGGATTCAGCAAGATGAGCGAACGGCAACTGGCCCTCTGGGACCCGGTAGGAGCTGTTTCATCACTGGCTGGTTGGTGCTGGGGAGGGAGGGGCCTGTGACATCAGCCTGGTACACGACACGAGCAACAGACAAAGCCAAACACATGCAAACAACCAACGGGCAATAAATGGAGCCGAATATGATCAAACTTCTGAGTAGAATCCCTCATTTGCTTTTAATTTCACTTCTGGCACTGCGCAGTTTCTTTGCATTTATTGGTGAAATAGCACAAACATTCTGGTTACTGGCAGATCAGTTGTGACTTTGTTTGGTTTAATCCTTGCTATTTGTGCTTTTGCCGATCCACTATGAGATCTTTGCAGAATTCCTGATCCCTTTTCTCCACTCGTCCCTCACCCAACTGTTAGCTCACCTCCCTGTCTTTGGTGCAGATTGGCCAACATGATAATTGGATCAATCTCTTGAAAACAATAAATACTGACTAAAGTGAGTACTCATTCCAGACCTGTCCTGTAGCTCATGCTTCTTATCAGTGGAATTATTACTGAGAATGTTTTTCCTTCGCCTTGACCTGTGACTCCTGATACGAGTTTGATCATATTCAGCATTTATTTTGACAGGTTCCTTGGAACTGGGCTGTGCCGTTAAAGAAGCAAATTGAGTAATTTGTTATCAAACCAGATAGTTTGGCGCACAATGCTGTAAAAGTTCTGTGTTCTGTCCCAGCTGGACACCATGCTAAGAGAAAGTGGGAAGAACTGTTTCTATCTCAACCAGAATTCCTCTTCACAGGCCAACTAATCCATTTTGTTAAAATGATAACATTGACGGCAAGCAGATTTCTTTACAGAGAAACATATGCATGGGGTTCTGTGCACCACATATACTCCCGGAACAAATTGGACTTGTATCAGCTGGTATTCTTATTGCTGGCCAGGAGGAGGAGTTCTAGGGCTTTCTCTCTCACAATGGGAATATTTGCTTCAGACCTCCTGGAGGTTTCAGGATTGAAAATGAATCCTTTGACTTCAGTCTGAAGCGAAGCTTCCCCAAATGCTTATACAGTTGTTCTGTTGTTGTGTTAATTATTGCTTTCTTCTTCAGGAGAAACTGGCCCCCCATGAAGGCATGAGGCCGATGAGGGCCGTTTTTACACGGGAGGGAAACATCTTTACCACAGGATTTACCCGAATGAGTCAGAGGGAGCTGGGGCTGTGGGACCCGGTAGTATTCAATGACTACAAAGGGTCTAGGCCAATGTGCATCATCCATTAGCAACATCTTTGAATAGGACTATTTTTCTGAATATACAATCTTTAAGCCAAACAGCAAAATTTAAAAAAAGGACGGAAGTGGGCATGTATGATGGAAAATAATGATATTGAAAAAACATCTATAGCTATGCATTGGTTTTGTTGTTTCAACCAAACCTTGATTTGATATAAAAACCACAAGAACTGCAGATGCTGAAAATCAGAAACAAAAACAGGAATTGCTGGAAAAGCTCAGCAGGTTTGTCAGCATCTGTGGAGAGAAATCAGAGTTAACGTTTCGGGTTGAGTGACCTTTCCTCAGAACTGATGGTAGCTAGGAATATTTGAGTTTACCCGATTGGTTGAGATAGTATGGCGTGGATACAACAAAACTAAGAACTGGAAGGGACCATGAGATAAGTGATGTATCTCGCTCTGGCGCTCTTTCTAGTATGTTCAGGAATACTATGATTTGTTGCAGGATATTCATGAAAAGAAAAGAGACACAAATTTGGAAAGCTGTGCCAGCTGTAAAAACAGCTGACTGGTGCTCATATGCTAGTGTGATGTACCTTTTTCCTGAAAAATTTGATGACTAGCTATTTTTGTTAAGTTGTCACCTTGAGGCTTAAACCTGACCACGCAGAACCCGCAGGTCTGTGAATTCAGGCATAGATGTTTTCTAATTGAACTGTTCATAGATGTTATTACACAGGTCTCAACTTGAACCCAGGCCTCCTGGCTCAGAGGTAGGAACAGTACCACCACACTTAAAGGGCACCAGAAGGACACGACACTGGAGAGTGTCTGTCAAATTAACATAACTTAGTGTTAAATTGGGATGATTTTTGTGTCATCAAATTAAATGGAAGGCTTGCATGCAACACATTTTAACATTACGAGGGAAAGCTGGGACTGAAATAGTGTTAAAACTATTCTAGCTCAGTGCTCTGTCCTATGGTCACTGCTTCCTGCAGTTTGACTGGCATTGTTTCATAGAAAGTAGGTCCCATAGGCTTCAAGACCAAAAGTACTACTTTGTCTCTTTCCCCCAGTGTACACAGTCATTCATCAGTGTGGGGTTCTCATAACCTCACTATTTGATATTATTTCTGTAAGACAATCTTTAATAAAATTAAGTAGAAGAAATACTGTTTGATCAAGAGCACACATTCCTTTTTGCTTCTAACTATTTGAACAAAAAATAAATTACTTCTGATCTGGATGATGATCAGGTATTGTTAATGGTGAATCGCTGCCACATGGATGATGCATCGGCCTGGCCTCTGGAGTGAAGTGTGGATTGCATGTGTGTGCCTTTCTCAAAAAAGGGAAACAAGCACACGGGCATGGTAATAAAGTGACGCATTGTCACCTCTAACAAGAATATCAAAAGAGCCATTGTTTCAACTGAACCAAGTGCGACTGCAGTAGCTGCAAACTAAAGAAAGCAGCCAGATTATTCACATAGAGATAACAAGGTGTAGAGCTGGATGAACCCAGCAGGCCAAGCTACATCAGAGGAGCAGGAAAGCTGAAGAAGGGTCTAGGCCCGAAATGTCAGCCTTCCTGCTCCTCTGCTGCTTGGCCTGCTGTGTTCATCCAGCTCCACACCTTGCTATCTCAGATTCTCCAGCATCTCTTGTTCTTACTATCTCTGAAACAGGTTATTCACATCTTTTGTTGAAAAAGAAACACCTTTGTGATTCAGTAGGTTGCCTGCCGTGCTGCAGAATTGGACCTTTGACCTTCTCTAGTTGCTGAATTGCTAATCACCTTGAGAGAGGGAGTGAACATTCACAACCTCCCCCACCCCCGTCACTGAGATGGAGTGCAATCTGAGCTCCAACCTTCAATCCCTTGCACCTTCTAGCTGATGGTGTCAAATGTAAGGTGCTTTCTGACTTTCTGACGTTTGTCTATCACTTGAACAATAAGAAATTATGTTCAAAGCTCCTATATGTAGGGTTTAGGAGGCATTCATCCAACTGATGAGGCAACCAGTTTGATCAGATTGAAATTTAGATTTCAGTTTTATTGTGATGTGTACTCAAGTATGGGGTACAAGATTACAGTGAAAAGTGTTCAATGTTGCCAGACATCTTGGGTACAAAGTACCTAGGTAAAAAAAATCTTCGTTACGGAAGTAGGAAGATGAAAAAAAGTTTAAAAAGTTCAGCACTACGGACTACTTAGTATAAAAGTAGAATAAAAAGGAAATAAAGTTTTAAAAGTCAAACATTACAGTACTTTCTTAAGCCATCCATCTGCCGACTCTCCAAGTTGGGCCTTTCCCAAGAGAGCTCGCTCTCCCCTGCACTATGTGGCCAGCCATGTGGTTTCCTGTCGAGCTACCCAGCCCTTTGCCATCATGAACACCATTCTTTGAAAGACTATTCACTTTTTAAGAAATGAAAACACTTGGCATGCAAGAGCTCAGAACAAAATATAATGTAAAAAATGATATTGCCACTGTCGATATGGCACAAATGCTAAATGCCATTGCCAAAGGACGTCCATTCAAATCTTGCTCCGTTTTGAACCATAAGGAGGCACTGAGCCGAGAACCTCTTAGCAGGAGGGGAAGCAAAGTGGGAAGTATGTGTCATGGATGGATAAAAGCTGCCACAATCTAGTTATGAGTACAGAGGAATTGGGTGTTCATGGCGGTCTAGGAGAAGAGGCTAGAAAGCCATCTGCCAGGTACAGATACTGTCTCGGGAAGCTGAAGAAAATGGGAGAATGACACTGAAATAAAGGAGGTGATTAAGCCCAAGTAATCAATGGAGCGAACCGTCCCAGCTCGAAACTAGCCTGCTGGCTGCCTGAGTTCAATAGAATTCCCTGTTCTTGACTGTACCTGTTAGTGAATGTGCCCAACACAATAAAGTGACAGGGTTTTCAGGTCCTGCAGCTGAGTTTCTCAATGTGTAAGCACCGAATTTCCTGGTGTAGCATCTCACTGCCAAGACTGTCCCACGTTTTCCCATCGGTTTACTTTAATGAATGAGAAAGTCACTGGGAGTACATACTTTTTGATTGAAATTGTGTTCCTGATGGGTGAAACTCATGTCCTTCAGGAAAAGAAATCTGTCCTTATCTGGTCTGGCCTACATGTGACTCCAGACACACAGCAATGTGGTTGAATCTCAACTGCCCTCTGGGAAGTTAGGGTGGTCAATAAATGCTGGCTTAGCCGGTGACATGTGCATCCTGTGAACAAATAATTTGAAAACACTCTGCACCAGGAATATGCATGGCATAACTCCAGCTAAATCTGCAGCCATGTCCAGCTCCAATTCCAACAATTCCCTACACCAGATTGTTATAGGTGAAGAGGAGAAGCTGCTTACAAGCAAGACCATAATTATAATGAACCCTCATGATGGCAATCTTCTAACTGGCCTTTACTGACGTAATGTGTGAAAGACATGGCAATTTATTTCTCTATATAAGATGTAGAAGAGGTTGTTGTATCCACTGAGGAGCACACAAGTGTTGACCATACTTACCCGCCCAATCCCCATTGCCTATCTTGTTGTGAATAGTTTATCTTATTAACTTGTTGCATGCAGTAATGTGCAATCAGCTTGGACTGATTTTAAGATTTATTACATTTCCACCACTTCCTGCAGAAGAGCTTTGACGAACCAATAGCACTGCAGGAGATGGACACCAGTAATGGAGTGCTTCTGCCATTTTATGATCCAGATTCCAATATAGTCTACCTCTGTGGAAAGGTGAGAGTCCATTGATATGTTTGTAATTCATTTTAACAGTTTGATATAAACAATCCATTGAACATTAGATGATCATCCCTTTCGTGGCTGTTCATGAAATCTTGCCATGTGTGAAAATGTTGCTATGACAATAGAAAGATTTACATTTATACAGTACCTGTTGATGACCATGGGACATACCAAAGCGTTTTACTGCCAATGATGTTCTTTTGTATTTGCCTCAAGATCCTGCAGGTCATTAACATTAACACTGACATGTTTCAAGGAGAGCTTTAGATTGTCTTTCGAGAACTTTTTTCAGTCCTCGTCTGAAATGTTGATCATTTAGAATTGGAGAAAGCAGGACCCTGAGGGAGGGGATGGATATTTTTCAGCCATTCAAACACATATTGAATATCCAATAGCAACAACGTGTCCACCTGTCACTATGCATTAATGGTGAGGCAGGGAATTGGCAGAGATGGAAGCAACTCCCACTACCTTGTGGAATGATTGCCTCGTGTGCCCAAAGGTGACAGTTGTGAATTGGCCTGTTCAATCGGATGAAGACCTATGGCAAAAACACACTGAAAGAAATGATCATCAAATCGGGGGTCGGCCGAGGACAATGTTTTTTTTTAAGTCACTGTTGCCGTAAAGAAAAGATGAATATGTGTAAGTAAGAACAGCCATTGGATTTCAAACTGATCGGATGTATAAAAAGCATTTGGGTCCTTTCTAAAGATGTGCTACATCCTGCAGATTACTGCTGTTTGAAAGTGGATTTCTCCCTATAATCTAGCAAAAGTACTTCTTTTCAAAAAGCAGTTGCCTTTGTAGTAAACTTTAGTTGATATTTTTGAGTTAGCCTAATGACTTGCAGTCCATTAACACATCACAGGTGTAGGATAGTTCCATGATGGAAAAGGCCCTCAAACAAGTTAGTTTTGTAAATCTACTATGAGTGGAGTTATCTCCTTTTAATCCCACTCCATTATTCGGATGGGCATGCTGATGGGTCTTTAAAACCATGTTAAGTTATTATTCTGTAGATGTGTATTTATTTTTGTTGTCTAAATAATATCATCTTAATTGTATGGTTCCTTTCACCATACGTATTGTTTAATATATCAGAATAAATTCATTGTATTCTATAGCAAGATGTTCCATAAATATAAATGAAGACGACTGATCTTGCCTCATCCATTTCGAAGAAGCTAGTTTCTTCATCACAGCAAGCAACTATGTTTTAAATTGGTCTCAAAATTTGTGATCCCACATTCCTGCTTACAAAATACAAATCAATTCCACGTTATTTTCATTTTCTTCCTCACCTCGCATTTTAACTAACATCTTTTGTACTTTCTTACATTGATATGAAGTGCTCTACAATTTAATGTTATGGTGTCATTGTAATAGATACACTCTACTGTTAACAAGGGAAAACATCCACTAAAGTTTTAACTGAACTATAACAGTTCTTGTTGCTTCCAGTCTGAGATCCTCATGCTTTCAAGTGGAAAAATTAGCAATGTGTTTTTCTATCATGCTGTCATTCTGCACTAGATCTTGGCTCAAAGTCTTGGGATATTCATCCTGAAATCTACTTAAAGGATGACGTTTGCTATAATAAAAGCACGAGACATATTTTGTTTTCTAGCTTCCTTTTTGAAGACTGATTTCTTTTTGTGCACAGGGTGATAGCAGTATTCGATATTTTGAAATCACAGATGAAGCTCCATATGTTCATTACATCAGCACATTCAGCAGTAAGGAGCCACAGAGAGGAATGGGCTTCATGACAAAGAGAGGCCTGGATGTCAGTAGATGTGAAATTGCAAGGTGAGTGGTCAGATTTTGCTTTAATAATGGACTTAGAGGCAAGTTAGCCAGATTATAACTGACTGATTGCATTGTCTTCAGTGGTCTCCAATCAGTGGTGTAGCACGCTACTTTTTATGAATGATGAGAGTGTGAATTGTGCTTATTTATGATCCGTGCAAAATACATATCGTGCATCACTGTTCATGTTGTCTTGAGTTGTTGTGGCATTTTTCATTAATTGTAACCTATAAAACTCTCTCATAATGAGCTAAAAGAGAGCCAGTGATTATCTGCTGAGGAAAGGCAATGTAAACAAATCACACTTCAAGTGAAATTAGATATTATTAAACATTCCAGAACAGGTCAATGAGCAACAGGTATTGCTCAACACCTTGACTGATCAGTGAGTAATTATTAACAACATTGATAAGCCGAAATAGTTTGTTAAGTTAATAACTCCTTGGTCTGCAGCTTAATTATGTAAAATAAGGATGATTTATGATAGATGTGGAAAGACTGCTAACCAATTGGATTGAAACCAAATTTGACCAGATGCGTCTCTAAGGAAATACTTATTCAAGATGAGGCTAGAACTCGGTATGATGATCTTAAGGTAAGCCATGGCCAACATAGAATCTTCTAATGTTAGTGGTGGCTGACTAGGAGGGTATAAACTGAAGTGCTAACGTGCATAAAATTGGATCAAACATGGACAAAAGACCTAAATCCAGAGGTGAGACAAGAGTGACCTTGACATTAAGGCTGCATTCGACTGACTATGGCATCAAGAAGCCCTAGGAAAACTGGAGTCAATGAGTATTGGGGGCAAACTCCCCACTAGTTGGAATCATACCTGGCACAAAGGAAGATGGCTGTGGTTGGCGGTCAATCATCTCAGTTCCAGGACATCTCTGCAGGAGTTCCTCAGGCTAGTGTCTGAGGCTCAACCATCTTCAGTTGTTTAATCAATGACCTTCCCTCCATTATTAGGTTAGAAGTGGGGATGTTTGCTGATGTTGAGCACCATTCACAACTCCTCAGATACTGAAGCAGTCCACGTTCAAATGCAACAAGATCTCAACAATATCCAGGTTGTAGCATTGGTGCCATACAATGCCAGGCTATGAACATCACTAATTAGAGACAAACCTGACATTCAATGGCGTTGCCATCACTGTATCGCACACTAT
Source organism: Stegostoma tigrinum (assembly GCF_030684315.1). Taxonomy (NCBI): domain Eukaryota; kingdom Metazoa; phylum Chordata; class Chondrichthyes; order Orectolobiformes; family Stegostomatidae; genus Stegostoma; species Stegostoma tigrinum. The sequence goes on from NC_081380.1 coordinate 30,879,154, forward strand.
CAACATCCTGGGGTTACCATTGACCAGAAACTCAACTAGACTCACCACATAAACACAATGGTTTTGAGAACAGGTCAGAGGCTAGGAACACTGCGGTAACTAACTCACCTCCTGACTTCCTAAAGCCTGTCCATCATTTGCAAGGCACAAGCCAGGAGTGTGATGGAATTCTCCCTACCTGCCTGGATGGGTGCAGCCCCAAAAATGCTCAAGAAGCTTGACACCATCTGGGACAAAACAGCCTACTTGGCACTACATCCACAAATATCCACTCCTTCTACCACTGCTGTTCAGTTGCAACAATGTGTACTATCCACAAAACCTGCCAAATACCAAAGGTATATACAGCACCTTCCAAACCCATGACCACTTACCTCTAGAAGGACAGGCAACAGATACATGGGGACAACACCACTTTCACATTCCTCTCCCAGCCACTCACCGTCCTGACTTGGAGGTGTATTGCTATTCTTTCAGTGTCGCTGGGTCCAAATCCTGGAATTCCTTCCCTAAGGGCATATGGGTCAACCCACAGCAGTGGACTGCATTTGTTCAAGTAGGCAAATCACCACCTTCTCAAGCGCAACTAGGGACAGGCAATAAATGCTGACTAGCCAGCGACACCCAAATCCCACAAATGAATAAAAGAAATTGTTATAAGTAGGAAAATTCCGACTGTAATGTTAATCTAAATATTTGTGTGGAAAAGTATATTCCAAAAACCACCTTCAAGAATGTAGCCATATTTTATATAATTTCTGTGGTTTGCAAAATGTCACGTTTTCTAGGAACCAATTAATTACACTGTACAAGGACTTCTGTGCTTTGGAAAGTTTGAGGTATGACAAATACTATGCTTATTATAGTTCTATTATGGTTTAAATTCCAAATTGGATAGACCTCCCTCTTTAAGGCAGCTACATGACATCATGAGATGTAATGTTCCAGTATAAGGGTACACCAGACTTGCCTTCAGCTACTGTCTGTGTGTAATGCTCACTTTGGCATTTCAAAGTGTGAAAAGATGGAATACACTCACTTAACTATGGACTGGCACACCTTTGATATTCAAACAGAAATTGATGATTCTTACATTGAATAATCGTTACTTTAAGGATAAGCAGACAATCATCAAAAAAATTACAGACTTCAAAAAGGATGTCAGTCAAATTTTTTTAAAAATGTTGGGCAGTGAAAGGTTATGAGGAGCAATATCCTCTGGCATTTCTGACAAGGGTCACAAAATTCCTGACCATTTTGGTTTAGGTTTAAGAATATTTTGGTTTTGGTTTTAGAGGGCGGCATGGTGGCTCAGTGGTTAGCACTGCAGCCTCACAGCGCCAGGGACCCGTGTTCGATTCCCGCCTCAGGCGACTGTCTGTGTGGAGTTTGCACATTCTTCCTGTGTCTGCGTGGGTTTCCTCCAGGTGCTCCGGTTTCCTCCCACAGCCCAAAGATGTGCAGGCTAGGTGGATCGGTCATGCAAAATTGCCGGAGCTGGGCTGGTTTAGGGATGCAGTGGGGGAAGGGGAGATTTTGAAGCTTGTGAAGTCCACATTGATACCAATGGGCTGCAGGATTCCCAAGTGGAATATGAGTTGATGTTCTTGCAACCTTCGGGTGGCATCATTGTGGCACTGCAGGAGGCCCATGATGGACATGTCGTCCTGCAGTGCCACCATGAAGCCACCCGAAGGTTGCAAGAACATCAACTCATATTCTGCTTGGGAACCCTGCAGCCCAATGGTATCAGTGTGGACTTCACAAGCTTCAAAATCTCCCCTTCCCCCCCAATGCATCCCTAAACCAGCCCAGCTCGTGCCCCTCCCCCCACTGCATCCCAAAACCAGCCCAGTTCTTCCCCTCTCCCCCACTGCATCCCAAAACCATCCCAGCCTATCTCCTCTTCCTTAACCTGTTCTTCCTCTCACCCATCCCTTCCTCCCACCTCAAGCCACACCTCCATTTCCTACCTACCACCTCATCCCACCTCCTTGACCTGTCTGTCTTCCCTGGACTGACCTATCCCCTCCCTACCTCCTCACCTATACTCTCCTCTCTACCTATCTTCTTTTCTCTCCATCTTCGGTCCACCTCCCCCCCTCTCTCCCTATTTATTTCAGTTCCCTCTCCCCATCCCCCTCTCTGATGAAGTGTCTAGGCCCGAAACGTCAGCTTTTGTGCTCCTGAGATGCTGCTTGGCCTGCTGTGTTCATCCAGCTCCACACTTTGTTATCACAAGTTAGAAGCAATTGTGACAGGGCATCAACATTGGCAGCTGTTTGTTTGAGATGCATTTTCCCACTGTTTCTGGTGCTATTCACAAGAATATCCCTGCAGCATAAGAATACAGCTCTCTTTCCAATTCTGCCTATTTGAAAATTGTGTGGACATGATAGGAAAAATGTAGGCTTTGATATTTTGGAAAACTATAGACATTTTGAACAGTCATGAGTTATAAAAGGTTGCAAGTTCAGCATTGTAGTTTCTGCACTCAACTGAACTTTTTCCTTGAATCAAATTCACTTTACATCTCCCAGTTATTCATGATCTCCTCTTAATGGAAAAAAAAATGCAATTGTTACAAAACCCATCTTGTATTGCAGCTTCTTTGTCTGCGAATAGTATTTGATTTATTAAACTTGTTTATTTTTAGGTTTTTCAAGTTACATGAACGGAAATGTGAACCGATTACAATGACAGTGCCTCGCAAGGTCAGTGCAGTAGAAGAGCCCATTATGCAAGTAATCACCCATGACAATGTGAAAAATGAAAAAGATGCATCCAATTTTTGAAAATTACCATCTTTTTGATTTTTAGGATAATAATTTTTTAGGTATTTTGAAGCTAGGTCCATGCTTACTGAAAGAAAATCCTCACTGTTTTCATATAAGTCATTATTAAAGGTAAGGGTAAAGTCACCACAATTTTATCAGAGGCTACTCTCTCTTCGAGAGACACAACTGGTGGTGTTTTACTATGCGTGTCACTACACCTCATGCAAGGAGAGGATGGTGTGGGGACAGTTTGCGAAGGGAAGTCCTTCATAACAACCCCCAACAGTACCGAAATTGAAGCCATTCTATTGGCATCACTGCATTGCAAATTGGCACCTCTGCTCGGGTCGCAATAAATAACTGCACCTCCCAGTTGCAAACCATTTTAACTCCCCCTCCCGTTCTTTAGACGACATGGGCCTCCTACAGTGTCACAATGATGCCACCCGAAGGTTGCAGGAACAGCAACTCATATTCCGCTTGGGAACCCTGCAGCCCAATGGTATCAATGTGGACTTCACAAGCTTCAAAATCTCCCCTTCCCCCACCGCATCCCGAAACCAGCCCAGTTCATCCCCTCCCCCCACTACATCACACAACCAGCCCAGCCTGTCTCTGCCTCCCTAACCTGTTCTTCCTCTCATCCATCCCCTCCTCCCACCTCAAGCCGCACTCCATTTCCTACCTACTAACCTCATCCCATCTCCTTGACCTGTCCATCTTCCCTGGACTGACCTATCCCCTCCCTACCTCCTCACCTATACTCTCCTCTCCACCTATCTTCTTTTCTCTCCATCTTCGGTCCGCCTCCCCCTCTCTCCCTATTTATCCCAGAAACCTCACCCCCCCTCTTGTTGAAGTGTCTAGGCCTGAAACGTCAGCTTTTGTGCTCCTGAGATGCTGCTTGGCCTGCTGTGTTCATCCAGCTCCACACTTTGTTATCTTAGCCCAGCTAACTGAGCTAACCAATCCCCAGAAGCTGTTTACTCTGTAAAGGTGGATTCATGTTCAGGAATAAGCTCAGATTTGACTCAGAGGGTGATACACTGGAAGCTTAGCAATATTTTGACAAGATTGAAAGTGATGACATCTTGCCCACATACGACCTCTTCCATCAAATGAAATAGAAGCTCCTGCAAATACATGGCACAGCAATCCATTTTCAACACAGAAAGAACAGGTTGCAATTTGACTTTGGAACCCTTCATTAGACGCAACCCTGTTAATCTGGAAAAAATATTTTGAACAAAGGCAAAAGATCAGAAGGCAGAACAACTAATTCCTAAAAGAGCAGTTTTTATTTTACATTTATTCTTACCTATATGTAAGCAGCTATCAATGTCTGGATGCAGGGGAATGAATTGGTGGCAACAAATTTATTTTAGATGAGGACTGTTCACCTTTGAAGCACTGGAAAGAGAATTCCATGATTTTTTTTTTAAAAATGTTCTGCTCAGTTTGTCTATTTCACTGTTGAGGTGCCAAGTGTAAGACTGATCCCTGAGCAATGCTTTCTAAGTTGGTTAATAGAACCAAACTCTGCAGTATTCGCAATTTCTGAAGAAGGGTCTAGGCCCGAAACATCAGCTTTCCTGCTCCTATGATGCTGCTTGGCCTGCTGTGTTCATCCAGCTCTACACCTTGTTATCTCTGTATTCTCATTGCAGTGCCTCTTTAGGTAAAGCATGATCTCAGAGGTAGATGGGGACTTTCTTTTAAGCTGTAAATTCCAGAGCAGAAATGTAAAGAACTACATCATAGTTTTATGAAGTCATGCACCTTGTATGGAAGCTTCTACAACTTAGGAATTTGAGCATGTACAACCCACTAGTTCCCACTCATTAATCCAAATGCACTCGACTGAGGTGTGCAGGCTACAGATTCCTGATTTTCGTGCTCCCAGTGTAACAGGTCACACTTAGGGAGTGTGGATTTTTTTTCCATTCAATCATGGGACGTGGCTGTTGTTGGCCAAGCCAGCATTTATTTCCCATCCCTGATTGCCCCAAGGGCATTTAAAATAAATCACATAACCTGTGTAGGCAGTTTCCTCCCTTAAAGGAAGACTTTAGTGAACCAGAGATAATGGGAACTGCAGATGCTGGAGATTCCAAGATAATAAAATGTGAGGCTGGATGAACACAGCAGGCCAAGCAGCATCTCAGGAGCACAAAAGCTGTGCTCCTGAGATGCTGCTTGGCCTGCTGTGTTCATCCAGCCTCACATTTTATTACTTTAGTGAACCAGATGGGTTTTTCCAACAATCAACAATGGTCATCATTAGACTCTTAATTCCAGACATTTATTGAATTCAGAGTCCACCATCTGCCATGGCAGGATTCAAACCTGGGTCCCCGCAACATTCCTTGGGTCTCTGGATTAAGAGTGGAGCGGTAATACCACCAGGCCATCGCCTCCCCACGTACATCACCTGTGCTCTGAGCAAGAAATCAATGTGCTTACTCGGACACATTGTGTATCCTGTGATCTATTTCACAGACATGATGGACGAAATGACCTCCTTCAAGTCTTAAAATTTCAATGTTTTTGGTGTGGAAAGAAGCTAAACACTATTGGATGATTGGATCATAACAAGATAAAGTTATTTGAGAATATTTATTCTGAACATGAAGGACATAAAAGGGCAGGAAAGGATAAAAACATTATCTTCTTCAAAGAAAATACATTACTTTAAAGCAATTTATTATTGGCCATTTAGGACATAGACATGATGATTGCACTGATCTACAACGATGAAATCTGATTATCTATCTATTTATCAAAATGAAGGCCTCCAAAACAGCCAGTTCTCTTCTCTGACAATAACTAACAGCTCAGTCGGTAAATTGTTTGGTCCAGATTACTAAAGATTTCAAAACTGTGTAAGTTGAATGAGAAGCATTTTACTATCCGTGTCCAATTTACATCTCAGATATGAATGGCTCATGGTCTGTCCAACTAAAACGAAGTTTTCTTTATTCCTGTGAATTTTATAGTCAGATCTTTTCCAAGATGACTTGTACCCAGATACACAAGGCCCTGAACCAGCATTAGAAGCTGAGGAGTGGATGGCTGGCAAGAACGCTGATCCCATTCTTATCTCATTGAGAGATGGGTACATTCCACCGAAAAACAGAGAACTGAAATTTGCCAAGAAGAACATTCTGGATAACAAGCCACCTCTTGGACCTCGACGAAGCTACTCCACATGCGAACCAAATTTCTCTGTACGTTTTCCTAAAGCATCATGGGATTTTCAGCTATATTTTTGGATATACGTCTGTCCATTATGACCCTGCTCCCCTCCCTCGTCACAGGCTACTGCTGAAGTTGTGTAAATTAAGTCCGTGTTTACGGTTTCCCCATTTAACATTGTTCCACATTAATACTGAAGGGGCTTGTAGTCTCATTTAGCATTGCAAAATTCATTTTAAGGTCATTTCTGGCACAACTCAGTTGGTGCCCCCACCACTGTCTACCTTGACCTACTGCCCAGTTGTGGGCTCTTTTCCCTCCCCAATCTTGCATTCCCATTCACGATCCAGATTGAATCCAGCCACACCTCTGTTGTGGAAGTGCAGGCCCTCACGGTTCTCAAGTGACAATCACTTTTGTTGTAAAATGACTTTGAAAGATGCTTCTGCCCCTTTGATGTTCTCTCAGGAGAGACAGATGCACAAGTGGGGAACTTTCAATCTAAAATACAGATTGTAATACTTTAGCATTTCTGATATACCACATTTTCACAACATCGGAGTTCTAGCCACTGATTGATTGGGAAAGCAGTGCTGGAGAAGTCGCAGTAATGAGTGAGTCAGTGGATGGGGTTAGACCACAACTGAAGATTGGGAGATTGAGGTGAGGCTGTAAATGGAGAGTCAGAGGAATGAAGAAAGGCCAGAAATAGGGTTGGAAGTAGTAGGGGATTGGGAAGTCGGAAGGGTTGGCAATGACCAGGAGATCAGGAAACACAATAGCCAGTGAGAAAGATGCGCTGTAAGCAGCAAATATTATTTTTCTTTCATATTTTTAAACTCATTTACCAATGTAGGAATTTAGCAATGTAGAAATTTCAGCCGAGAAGCTATTTTGGGTGAAATGTCCTAGCAATCTGCGTGACATGTGCTAAGGCACTTTTCACAAGCACCCTGGGTGAGATTCTAATCAGGTAGTACTGAGCTGTGATTAATCCTTGTTAAGCTCACTCAGTAAACCAGATAAACCTGACATGGAAACCAGAGCAGGCACCGAGGTGGGGTGCTGGAGCTCTCCACTTCCTCCCAGTGGTCTCCATGTTGCCTACGTCCAAACAGCAGCCTAAGGCGGGGTCCGTGTACATCAGCCACACACAACTTTTCCCCATGGACATTGGTATCTAACATTCAGTGAAGCTGTGCCATCCACCTGGCACACCTCTGATGCACTGGCTATGGGCTCTGGAAGCGCAGATGTTCATAGCAGGGCACGCCAGAAAGCAGCAGTGCCCAGCTGCTTTCGGTACCACACTTGCTCTGGGACCCAGCCGTTTGCTTTCTTGCTGTCAGAGTCCATTCACCTGATGCCTACCAGCCTACGTGCAGCATGCATACCTTGCTGTGACAATTTGCACAGTCACACAACCGGACAGATGGCCGTGGCTCTCAGAACCCCTCAGACAGGGGGGCATAACACATTGCCATATGGCAGTGTACCACATCAGTGTAGCACTTGTACCAATGAAGTAACAGCATTCATGTCAAACACGCTGCATTTGCAGTGAACTGTCAGCCGTGCCTTAGTGGAGTAGTCTGCCGTGAAGAGCCTGGGGACACCGGTCAGTCAGGGTCCTCATCACTGTTAGTCAGGGGCAGCTCAGGTATCTGGTTGGGGTGGTTTTACACTTGGGCTGTGTACCTCTGTGCTTCACGCTTCACTCTTTTTTTTTTATCTTGGTAAGGCCCAATCCAGATTTGCGGGTAGACCTCAGAGTTATGGACGTGTGCAGCCACCAGTTAGGGGTCTGCGCATGTCAGGGACAGGGGGTGGACCCTGTTTGTTCTATTGGGTCCGTCATGGGGACTCCGGGGATAGAGGTAAGCAATGTTGGTGTGCGTACACACCTGAAAGACAGTCACAATTTTAGGTAAGTACATACCGTATTAAACAAGTTAGGTTGTGAAATGCAGTAGGCTGATAGTCCATTTGAAATGGACACAAACAGTGTAAGTTATCTCAGCCCAAACCTGTTCTGGTCAGGGTTGCTGCATTCACTTTGCAAATAGCAATAGTTGTGGCCTTTAAACTTGACTCTCAAGAGGGAGGAAAGGTGTCTCGATCTTTGTCAGAACCACTGTGTGCAGGATTTAGTGGGGTGGTGGAGGGGGGAGAAACATTGAATAGGATAACAGAATGAATGAAAATCAGCTGGACAGGAGAATATTTCGTCAGCTTATTAAACAAGAAAGGCCAAGCTGCAGGATTGGAGGTGGAGCCAAAATGCAGCAAGTCAAACTTTTGCAGTAAGCATTTGCGTAGGAAGCAAGCACGAGTGGGAAAAAAACATTACCTCCAACAAGAATTGGGTACATCGTTTATTTATTTTCACATTTTCCAAGCAAAGAAGTGATTTTGAGCCATGCAAGTAGAGTTTGTTTTGACTGTGTGTTTTTAACAAGAGGTGAGTTTCAGCCTGCTGTTGCCACGTTATGATTACTTCCATCTTCAGAGAGTTTAGAGAAGCACATATCTCAATACTTGTGAAAGTTACAGTATTCACGTCCCAAGGAAATTCTTTGTGTAAACTCCCGGGATAAGCTGATCTATGATTAGATATTGTGCATGTCAGGCCTGCTGTGGAATATGAAGTGGAATCGTCAGCACTGTGCTAAGACAAATAAACTCACAATCAGTCACTACTCCCTCTGATTTTTAGAATAAATGTTGTTTTGCCATTTGTATATTAAATCAAATCCTGTTGATCCAGCAATAGCTGTAAAGTCTGAAGGAGCTTAGAAGGGTAATACAAATTCTGCAAAGAGGTAGAAAGAGCAATTCTGACATTGAATTAACTTCTCCAAATAATTCCATCAAAGTCAAAGTATCCACTATATCAAATAAATCAATTACAATTGTCCACCTCTGTCATGATTATATAATGTTGGCTATACAGCAAGGTTGACATTCACTCTGTGTGCCCATTGTCCCTTATATAAGCAGTTTGCACTTTAAATTATTCCTGGAATAAATGGGTTGTCTTATGAGGGATGGGCTGTTGTTGTTTTCATGAGAGTTTGGAAGAACAAGCGGTAATTTTATTTAAGCTTATAAGATCCTGAATGACCTTGAAAAGGTGAACATAGAAAAGATGTTTACTCTTGTTGAATCTCGAACATTATGTTAAAGTTGGGGGTCACCTTTTAGGATCAAAATGAAGGGATTACTTTTCTCTGGGTTGTGTGAATTTGGAACACTCTGGATCATAATGTGGTTGAGGCGGGGCTATTGAATACTTTAAAGCCAGAGGTAGATGGATTCTTGTTAGACAGGGGAATCGAAGGTTATAGCAGTGGGATGAGAAACATCCATAATCTTATTGAATAGCAGAGAAGGTTTGAAGCAGATTCCTTCTCCTCTTTCTTTAGTTTGTTATTGATTTTCTTCTCTTTCTTGCCCTCAGCGTGTAACCGTGGAAGAACTAATGGATGAAATTAAATCACTGAAGGTGATAGTCCAGTCCCAGGAGAGACGCATTACTGAGTTAGAGAACAAGCTCTCAAAGTTCACCAATGGCACAGCTTAATTTTATCTTCAGCTCAAGCATGCACTCCAAGGTATCAGTGCTTCCTGCCAAGTCAACTCAACACATCATTGCCCACCTTGAGAATTCTGGTGGCAAATGACAGTAGCATTTATAAAAATCTACATAAAAGTATGCACATTCTTAACTCCAGTCAGACAAGACCACATGGAAGTATTTAATATTTTGTTCTGGAGGTTAATTGAAGGATTAAGCGATGTTTGGGAACTACAGTGAACTAAAATGTCAAGCCACACCTGATCAGTGTTCCTACATGTGGTTATGGACTACTATTGTTAGTGAGCATTAAAATCTCCATGAGCAGATATCCTGAACAGAAATGCCAGGACTTCTCTTTGGACTGAGGGAGGGGGAGGGGAAAGGAATAACCTCAAGATACAGACCAGTAGGTCAAGTCAAGGGCATCGGCTGGATGGTGAGATAGTCTGGATCACAATGTTTTCATGTAAATGATTCATAAAACAAATTAACTTTGAAACAATCTCCAGGCTAATATTCTTACAAAGTTCCTCAGCTTGTGGCTGCATTACTTCTGGCAAATAAAGTAACTGTCTTCAAGTTCTGCTCAGGTATATTCAAACAATATTTAGTGATTCTAATTTTATGTTCATGATTTGCACTGTATAAGATTGTGGCAGTATTTGGCACTTGGCAAAATTGATATTTTGTAGCATTCGTGTGTAGACACAGGCTAAAATGAGTGAATGATGTAGTTTCTATGGTTCATTGCAAAGCCAGTGTAATTATTTTATGAGTCAGTTCCAAAATTGTGACATACAATGCTAGCAAATCCATAGGGAATTCTCTGCTAATTTCTTTACTTTTATGAATAAAATGGTTTTGTTCCAAAAACTTTCACCTTCAGGAATGGAAATATTTTAAAATGGCAATTTGTACATGTGTTATTTGGTGTATGCGTTGTGCGTTATGGCAAAAAGAAGTTTTTTTTTGTGGTGGGTTTACACTATTGTTTTCTATGTCCATGCTCTAAATTGCAGTTGTTGCCCAGTGCTAAGCTTCCTGTCATTAATTTTCTTTTTCTGTTTTATCACTGCTGCCAATTATGTGCATAATAGTCTTGTACAAAGAGTATTGACTTTGCAGTTTCTATCGGCACTTCTTTTAGATGACAGTGCAATTGATAGCGAATGTGCACTTCCCCCATCATAGGCTGCTCTAGATAATGTATTCATTTTATATTTCCACGATTCAATATCAGAAAAGATCTATTTCCCCCGATGCAGCTCATTGCCTGCTTCTATTTGGCCTTTGGTGAATTGGGGTGGGAAGGAGAGGAAGCACAGGTATAAAAGGCTGAAATACTAACACTATTTCTGGCACAGCATCATCAATGCTCCTAACATTCAGTGCATAGTTCTTTGCATATAAAGAGAAAGAGAATAGGGACTGATAGATCTCATGTTTCTTCAGAACTCACCAATCGAACCAACTAACTGATTTTTCTCAGTACCTTTTATGTTTTCTTTTCCTAAATAAAAATGAGATAAATAAATAAAAACAGGAAGGTGTATACAACACATACCTAAGAGGGAAACGACATGTTTGCAGTGATGGTCAGCCCTCCTCTAAGGAGATCCTGTGCTCAATGGTTGACTAACAGTAGTAGTCTACCCAATGTTTCCAATTCCCGTGTCCTTTCCACATTAAGCAGAATTCACTGCCTGAATTGGTGAGGGTGTATGCCAAATCTCAGCATTACTTGTTCTGTCAACTTGTTGTTTGTGCTATGTTCTGTACTCACTCGTGCTGTTTTGAAGTTTTTTTTTCTGTACACAGCAACTCCATTTGTAGAAATATTAGCGTATCGTAATCCAGAAGTAACTTGGGGCTTTTTTTTCTTTTTAATGCAGTGTTGCTGTGTTAAAGTAAGGTAACCACCTAGAAGTTTTTTTTTAAAAAAGTTTCTAAATGCAATATGTTCAAAGAACTCAATGTTAATCTGCTTCTTGTTTGTTTTATTGGAGCCACTTTAAGCAAAAATCAAAATGTCACACAGCAGCCTTTTGAAGAACAGTAGTGCATGTTTTTTTTTGCACTTGAATCATTGCTTTGCCATATGTTGTACCAAACATTACACAGAGTTGAAGACTAGAGATGATGCTGGGTTTTTTCTTAAACACCTTTTACGAAAAGATATGTTTCTAACGGAAGCAAGTTACAATTTTCTTCAATTTCTGTACAGGCTGGTTCTCAAATAGTTGTCAACAACTTCGGATGACTTGCTCAGAGATTTGTAGCACAGCCTATCAAATCTCTTAAAATGTCTCAAAATAATGTGACCTTGTTTAAATAGCAGCAGATCTCTGCATGCAGACATGCGTTGAAAGGACAGGAGGCTTAATCTAAACATAAATAATGCAGTAATACAGGGCAATGTTTACTTAATGGACTAATCAGCTGTGCCTTTTAGTCTAAATGATAGATTAAAATCAGTATCAACAGACGTTATCTTTACAGAGCTGTGAAGTACACAACAACTGTCCAAGAATGTGAACGCATTTTGTCCTCAGGTAAAATGTATGAGAATGGTTGACAATATCTTTGTGACTTGTTTGTAAAAGGCAGTTGAAGATTAGAAATTTGTATTTATTAGATTAGATTGCGTTTTCACCTTAATACAATCAGCAAACACGTGATTCAGCTGATGCTCAAAGATCTCGCATTTATGTTTTGTTGTGTCATCTTTGGTATTAGTCTCGCACATGGGGCCATTGTAAGAAATAGCCAAAAGAAAGGTAAAACAATAGGTAGGCTGTTGAACATGTCATGTTTTGCCGCTTTGTCTACAGCCATGACATGTTCAGTAGCTTTTACTGCAAAATATTTTATGCATTTTCCTGATCAATTATTGTACATATAATCCATGCACTCAACATTAGTCAAACTTGGAAACTCTTTCTGTATGTACCAGGATGGATAGAATCCAACTCCCCAGGAAGAATCTATGATTAACCCTTTTGAGATAATCTGGGGTCTCTAATCCCCTTGCTACTTTTGGTTTTCATTTTAAGAGCTAGTTTAGATCACTTAAGTAACAATGTTAATATTGTTTGCTATAAAAATGTTTGCTTCTAAGAATTAGTTTTTATGGCCATAAGAAAGATATAGAGGACTAACTGGTTGACTTCTTTTACAACCAATGTGATACAAATAGAATTTATGATTTTTGCCTTTTTATGACTTAGTAAAAAGAGGTTCTACCAATTTAAAGCTTTTATTCAGGTAAGTGTTTCCCTTCTTTGAAGACATTCATCTTTTATCCAAGTGCAGCTTTCATTTCTTTTATCTGTTGTTTATAATGCCGGGCGAGCATTTGTGTTGCACGATATTCAGACATATTTGAGCAGTCTTTTTGAATATAAGATAAATATTGGAATGTCTGATATTTGCTACACATGTTCTGTTGCAAACACATTATTAATCACAACCAAATATTGCTCAAAACTTCAAAGTGCTGAATGATACACAGATAGAGTCGCAGTTATGTTATGCAAAATAATGAAGCAAGACGGGAGAAAATCTACAACACAATAAAATGGAGCAACGTGGAATGAGAATGTAAGCCCCAGGCAGAAAAATGGAAGAAGTGTGAGTGTCCAAATAATCAGATGTGAGTTTGTTAGATTGAGTCACTTCTATTGAAGTGAATCAAATAAGCAAAATTGAGATTGTTAGTTGCATTTTAAATTGATAGATAAATAGGAGAGTTACTGTTCTGACAGATGAAATCAAGTAAGACTAAAATAAACAGAACCAAACTGCAATTCTTCTGTAATCCACTTAAAGACTGGGAAGTATCATAAAATGATGATGGCTCGAAAAATTTCAACTTGGAAAATACTTTTCATTTTTTGACACAACCTGGCCATATTAGTTGATTGGAAAATAACTTTGGTATCTCAATACAAACAAGAACAGGAGTGCCTGTACAGAATTATTCATTTAATTATAGATTTGGCCATCATGCAAGCCAAATTATTTTAAATACAGCCCTTTCTGCTATTACGTATATTTTTGACACGAATTGACTGCAATGCAATTGGTGAATAGGTGAACACTGATTGTAAAATGCGACCATTTGCATTCATTTGTTGGCCATTACGTGATTCCATCCCACCACCATCAGTTATCTTCAAATTTTTTTCAAGGTAAAATGTTAAATTTCTGTATTATTTCATTAATGGATGTGAATTTGACATTTATTTAAAGTGTGCTATCCTTTATATTAGACTATATAACTACTATATTTGTTTTGATTTTGAGTGATAATTTTAGTGGTCTGCCCCAGCCCTACTTTTTCCATAAGCCCTGTTATTCTTATTGTGTGGCTTACTATAGCGCGAGTTTGCACAAGCACACAATTACCACATTATAGCAGAAAGGACAGTATTGACTTGTGTTTTACTGTTAAACTATTTATGTCATTTAATGTTGCATATTAGAAGTACGTCTTATTTTTGTTGAAATTTCCAACCATTTTCTTTAACAACGGGTTAGTTGTTTGAAGTTCATTATCACCAGGAATTAATGAGAGGCTTCTGATTTCACCTACAGTTTAGGTCAATCTATACCAAATAATATCAACTGTTTTATGAAACAAGAAGATGGAATTTCTTTTTACACATTGCCTTTTCAGCAACTTGTCAATGATTATAACTAGTAGTAAGTGTGTTGACAAAAGATGTTTGACATACTCTTTGCCAAGACTCCTCTAAGTCCCTTCTTCTGATACAAAGCTTTGGCAGCTTTTTACTTGGTAGAAGAGTTTTGGATGCTGGGTTGTTATAATTGGTTGTTTTCAGAGTGAACCTTCCAATAGCTGATAACTTGCGAACACATTTAGTTAGTTTTACAGGATGCTTAATAGCTATCAATGTACCAATAATGTAAGATATCAAATTCTTCTTTCACTGCAGCAGCCAAAGATAAGTGTCTTATCTTTATTGAACTCAGTGGCATTGTAAGTGGACATATGGCGCAATTGGAGCTGCATGCCTGTGGGAATAGCATTTTCCAAGTCATGGGAGTGTCTTAGCTAAAAATCTCTTTATTGAAACTATGAGCTAACACAGACTGGTTGTTCAGTTACATATATACATGAACAAATATCTGCAAAAGGAATCAGTACATGTATCTCAAAGATTAGCGCCAATGATCTGGAATTACTCTGCGTAATGTAAAGGCTTTACGAGCATTTTACAATCACTATGATCTATGTAATAATTACTATCATAAGCAACAGCATCCCAAATGGGAACTAACTTTGGACTCGGGAAGGGATGTAATGCTCAGACGCATCACCCCCAAGCAAATAAATGTTAGAAAATGTGAGATATTTATTCTTTGAGCAATAAAACAACTTTAAGCCAATAACTTTCATCATATTTTCCTAAAATGATAAAGCAAATTCATGTATTAAAAATCAGTGGTACAGTACAGATGTATTAATCAGAATTCCTTACATCCAGGATATAGTCTTGCAAAAGTAAAAACTCTAAAGGCCTCTTGCTGCAATGATACCAAATCTTCAAAAGGTGCTGTGTTTTATTTTCGGAAATGGTGGAACCTATAAAAATAAATCTGCGTGAGTTTGTGTGCATTTTTATAACTAATTTCTCTGTAATTGAAAAGAATGACTTCTTATCCATACTGGACAGTAAATACCTGTGTTCTTTTTTAAAACTTACTACTCTTTAGCACAAAGTATGGCCCAAGTCCATCATAATAGTATTGTGTAGACGTTTGATGTAATACAGTAATCTTTTGCATGAGATACATCGCAAATGTAATCCGCTGTCACTGTAAACAATCTGTAACAAATGTGATATGTAAAGTGCCCTATCATGTATTATATTATAAAAGTAATATAAATGCTGCCAAGCAATTGAATGTCACCTTATTTTGTAATGTTAACGGTGACACGTACACATTTTGTGAGCCAAGATGAGACTCATCAACATTCAATCACCAAGCGTGCAATATGCATAATATCTCTCTTCTCAGTCGGCCTGTGGTCAGTCAATTCAACCATTGGAGTTCAATTCAACGGATTTGTAAAGTAAAAAATCTATGTCAATTCTGGTTTTTGTTTCAAAGAAAGCTATGCCAATTTTTTTTTGGACGAATTAATTCTTGCCGAGAGATTTACAATATCATGTGACGTATTCCTCATGAAGCCAATTCTGGTTTATCAGAGGATTAAATGCAATGAGCAGATTTTAAGACATTAATCTAGATCAAAGTTCACATTGCACTGATTTTCTGGCTGTAGGTGTTGATAAAGGTTTTATAAGTATTAATTAAAAGTTATGAAACCGTGCATACTAGAGGCACCTCTGGTATTCAGTAGGTTTTGCAAGAGAGCAGATACAGAAGACTTCACAGCTTCTGCATACTGAGGATAGCAGAAATTAACCTTGTACATGGAAATGAAAAATTAAAATCCAAGCCTTGATTTTGGATATGATTTGATGGTTGTGTGTTACAGCAAAGGAACAATCTTCTGCCTCACTAAGTAGTGCTTGATCATAACAGAATGGCTCTTAAGAGGGTTCCATTGTATGGCCGGTATAGATTAACAAACAGGATTACTCCCTTATCTTTCAGTTACTTAAGAATGTAAGTGGAATGAATGATAATGTAATGCTTTACTAATCTTTTAATTAATTTTCCATTTGAGTTTTTTTTGGCAGTATCACTTTCCAGCATCCTTTCCAACAAATGGATTGTCTCTTAACAATGTATGTATGTCATACTTGACAGACAACTCAACATACCAATCATATGGATCATTGACACTGACATTTTAAGAGAGCAAGAGAAACAGGCAAAAATAACACAGATGTGTGAGTTTATTTTTAGTTCAGAGGTCTGATTCTAAACTATCGTGAACGGTTTGGCAAACCTAGCTTACAAGGCTAGTATGTTGCCATTCAATTTAAATATGCTTAATGCGAAAGAGGGTAAATAGATGCAGGATGTGTGCTAGGAGATAAAGCGTGTGAACACATAAACTAGTATACTTGAGCTAAAAAGAGGGTAAGTTAGATACTGTTACATGGCCTTCCTGTCTAGCCTTTCTAAAGATACTAATGTGGGCAATTGGAAGTAAATCTATTCTCTAGTTTGCAGAAGTGAATCTAGTGGGTTAATGAAAAGAAAATACAGAAAAAAAGAGGCTGGTAGTTTCAAACATTCTCTGTATTGCTCTGGAGACGTTTTGTTGTTAACTGGATATATGGCGTTCCAATGTGAACTTTGTGGGTATCGGGCATCTGCATTGATCACAATTTGTTAAAGTTTATTTTTAAATAAATAATAACTGAGTAATGCAGTGATCAAAAGTTCAAATTTGTTACATTATTGCATTCTGGCGTGAGGAAATTCAAATTACAGTTTGAGAATAAGAATATTTGGTGTCATTAAGTTTTTCATAAACACCAAAGTTATTGCCGTGTCCATTTGCTTTAGTCAGGAGAGTGCCTCCTGCACTTGCCCTGTACCTGTATGAGATGCATTTAGATTCTGCAAGGAAGAAAAATTCCATCCCGTCTTTCAGTAAGATGGGCAAGAGAGAGTGAGGTTTGATGGAAATAGTAGGTGAGGTTCAATCTCAAACAAGAATCTCCAGAGTTGTGAAGCTCTAGCTGCTGTGTAAGTGTCTTAAATGGTTCTCAAATTCCACATCAGCATGACACTCTGTAGTATTTAAAGACTGCATGTTTTTAAAAACAAGGCCTTTATAGGGTCATTCTTACATAATAATTAATAAAAAGAATGAAGAATTACAAGGCACTCTGTTCAAGAAATAACAACTTCATGAGTCAAACATTGAATTGAAGTTGGACATTTAAAGTAGAAGCTGTTCCACCCTGTGTATTTTAAACAATTTATTTGACTATGTTTGCAGTATATTCATTAACATAAAGCACCTGACTGCTGTAACTAATACTGTGTCTTTTTAAATCTATTATTATTCACAAAGGATACTGATATGCTCCTTCACATGAAGATGTGATACCTACACCTAACTTACTCCGTTTCAATACTACTTCAATATCTCCATGAAAATTAAGACAAGTCATTGGAGTGGGTTGTAGTGGAGATTCTAATCGCAGCTGCAGTCCCTCCCCGCCCCAATAGTTACTGTGCTGCACTGTCCTTTGTTCTAATATCAACATAGTTTGATCAAAATGGAAGTTTTTAGATTAAATATGGCACTTCTGGAAGTTGGTTGATTTGGAAGAGTGAACATGATTGGATAAAAACCGAAAGAAATGTGGATGCTCAGAAACAAAAACAGAAGTTGCTGGAAGAGCCTCAGGAGGTCTGGCAGCATCTGCGAAGAGAAGTCAGGGTCAATGTTCGAATCTGATAACTCGGGATTCTGAGGAAGGGTCACCAGACCTGAACATTAACCCTGTTTTCTCTTCACAGATGCCGCCAGACCTGCTGAGCTTTTCCAACAACTTCTGTTTTTGAACATGATTGGACGATGTGTTGCAACAGTTTCCTAATCAGTGATCCCACTGAGTGCATCTCTCTGCACCCTCCACACCAAACCTACCAAGTATTGTACCACCAGGTGAAAAAGACCCATTCAACACCTGAGATAGTAGGAACTGCCGATGCTGGTGAATTTGAGATAACAAGGTGTAGAGCTAGATGAACACAGCAGGCCGAGGAGCAGGAAAGCTGACGTTTCGGGTCTAGACCCTTCTTCTGAAGAAGGATCTAGGTCCGAAACGTCAACTTTCTTGCTCCTCTGATGCTGCTTGGCCTGCTGTGTTCATCCAGCTCTACACCTTGTTATCTCTCGTTAAACACCTGATATTTTCTGTCACTTCTGAACAGCATACCTGAAGAGTTTTGTAACAAATATTGCTCAACTATAGGACACGACACTACATTATTTACAGGCATGCACAATCCATCCTGAAGAATATTGAACTGGTTCCCATTGTGCTTTTAGTTTGCAAAGATAATTTGCAAGTGATCGCACTCCTACAAAAGTGGGATTAGTAGTGCGAAGGGTTCGCCACATGGCATTCCTTGGAAATGACTGACCGAACAAAGTTGTTTTCAATATATGGAAAGTGATAATGCCAATCATATGACACATTGAAATTTTAAGCTTGCATTTCTTTGTAAATTGTAAGTAAGTTGGTCTGGTGGTTGTTTTGTAAGAGCATAATAGATTAGGCAGTTGTTTATACATTGCCATACATGAATCAGTTTTTTCTGTTCTATGAAAGTGTATAATTTGAGAATAAAATATTTCAAAATTTAAATGGCTTAATACATTTCTTCATAGATACGGCGGACCACGTTCCTGTTCCTGTTTGGTGGTTGGAGCTCCAGTGCTCAATGTCCATATCATTTTTTACATTAACCAACATACTTAAACTTTCTTTTTATGTTGTCATTATTGCTGGGTGCAAGTAGCACTTACCTAAATGGAATTGCACACTAATTAAACCTAGCTTATGATTCAAGTCACACACAAAAAAAAACAGATGCAAATGTATACTATATCGAGTTCCAGCAACAACTGCAGGGTTTGTTGAAATTAAAGCTTGACACCTCTTCTGTCTTTCTGGCTATCTCAGGATTGTTATTCCTCACTGTTGTTTAAACTATTCATAGCTGAAGAGACCATCTGGACTCTGATACTTCACCTGAGATAATGCAGTTGGTTCTTGGAGTCCCTGTAGGGCTTTCTGAAATTAAAATGGTTGGGCATACAGTGCTGACAAGCAAACTCCTTGCGTACAAAGTAAATGCCAAGTTTCAATTATTTGCAATCTAAATTAATTCAAGGAGGGTGGCATTCTTGACTATAATTCGTTTTTTTTCTAATTGAGGATCAGACTTCTTTTTTTGCAGCACCTTCTCTCAATATCTGGGCATCCAAGAGCATTTTATAGCCAAGTACTTACTTCGAAAGACACTGGTTGCCTGAAGATATCACTTCAGATCCACCGGCAGTTCAATTTCACACAAGTGATAGTGGCAACTTAGGTGATAATGAATTGACAGCTCAGGCAGCACCTCTTCTGATATATAGTCAAAGACTGGGGTCCTGGGCTGCCTATTTGATATCACTGGTTCCACGCTATGATGCAATGTCAAAATAGTCTCATTATGCCTTAAATGTTCTAATTTCCTGGTGATGGGATAACAGGGGTTAGGTTTCTCAAACATGTTGAATCGTTTGAAGAAATGCAGTGAGCAATCCGTTGTTGTGTGTCCAGCGCTGAGGAAGACCCCTTTTGTAATTCAAATTGAAAATGTGACTATTGAACGCACATCCATGTAAACTCCAGTGAAACCCTCTCAAATCTGAGAATGATAGCCTTAAGGAGTAGGAGGCAATATGTTAAGTATAAGATACGACACAATTGACTAGCTGGCTGATTAATGTACCAACAGCTCTTTTATTATTCTTGCAATGGGGTAGCGAAATTGGTAAATTTTGCTGCTTAGTTAAGGATGGGTGTGCACATTGTTGGGGTTTTATATGTCCTTTCTTTCACATATTCACTTAATAAATCCCTTCTGTAAAAACCTGGTGTCACTTGCGAATGGACTCAACTATTATAAGATAATTGCTAAATTTAGCCACTCGATGATGGACCCTCCCAGTGACCTACTGAGCAGGATTTTCCAGGGGGTTGTGCCAGCATTATTCCTACAGAACACTGCAAGATATTCTTCATGGTGTCACTCCATCCACTGACCTCTCTCATTTCCAAGATTTTGTGAGGGATGTGACGAGGGACACACAACACTCAAAGATGTGGATAGTTGAAATTAGCATGTAAATGATGTATGGCATGCGATGCATCGCTTGCCATGTGCATCTTTTCCAGGGTGACTGTAGTAGCAGTGGGATTGAATAGCTAACTTAGTTTGAAACATCAATTTTGACTAAAGGTGCTAAATCCCTCCTAGAATTTCGCTTTAATCATCAGATTTACAATGGTTCTTGAAAAACATTTCTAGCAGTGACATAGATTATAGGAACTGCAGATGCTGGAGAATCCGAGATAACAAGGTGTGGAACTGGATGAACACAGCAGGCCAAGCAGCATCTTAGGAACAGGAAAGCTGATGTTTCAGGCATGGACCCTTCATCAGAAAAACCTGATGAAGGGTCTAGGCTCCAAACATCCGCTTTTTTGCTCCTGAGATGCTGTTTGGCCTGCTGTGTTCATCCAGCTCCATACCTTGTTATCCCAGTAGTGACTTAGCCTCATTTAAACTGCTCCTGTGGTGCTATTTGTACAAGTTGGAAAGGAAGGGATTGAGCCACAGCACTGACAACATCCCACCTACCAACTTTTCTCAAAATGGCTACGATTTAATGCTCGGTATATTTGCATTATCAGTGGCAAGTGCCTAACTGCTGGAATAATTGGAAGCATGATACCAGCAGACAACTGGGGAAGTTAAAATGCATTACAACGCGCCCAACAGAGATCCAGGTGTAAGTAGTCAGAACATTTATGTAACCTTTGAATGAAATGTACAACTGCAGGAAAATGGATTGTGTTGGAGAATCAAAACTGCTACAACAACAACAGTAGTTACTAAATCAACCTGGAAAACAGACCAAGTTGTCAGTTAATGGCAGAAAATGATGTAAATTATGTCAAAATACAAATACATGACTGCATAAGATACCTTAAAAAAAGAGAAGTAATGCATCTTTTGAAGGAAATTTTACAAACTGATGTCACACGGCTGTCAGCAGGGCACTTTTAAAAATAATGTCTGTGCACGCAATGTTGTTTTTTAATTTAGTGGCGTCCAACTCCGCACAGAACTAAAGTAAAATCCATATCCTTCAGAATAAATGTATTTCAGTTCCATTACTCTAGCTTCAGACCTTAAAGACCTTTCCCATTTAATAAGGCAAGCATTTTGGCTGACTTCTATTTTGGGAATAATTGCTCTGGATAATTCTGCTGATGGTTTAGTGGTAAATGTGTTTACTCTGTGGAAGAAAGTTGGCAAAATTTTTTGCCGCCTTTTCAATTCTTTCTTCATTTCAGTCGCAAATGATGATTAACTAATTCTCAGTCATGCCATTTCCTGCATTATAGCTCCCAGTATAGCACAGCATGCACAATGACAAAACTCCAGTTGTAACTATACATTGAGAGCAAGAATTATTATCGAAAAATAATGAGTGCACTGTAGACTAAGTTTCATGTTGGACTAGGATGTTGTTTCAATAGGTGACATTTTTGAAAATGAGCCACATCACGAGTGCAATGGGACTTGTACTGTCAAATTATGAAGCAAGCTGACTTAGAAGAATCTATTTTTGCCACGGGCCTCAAAAGAAGATGGAATTAATTCCCACCCTAAAGACATGCTTGATGGAATTTTTGTTCTTTGACGCCGAGTGGAGGCAAGCATAACTAGAGAAATTTTAGTGATTTTAGCTCGGGATAGATTGGCTTTTCCTGCATGGTTGAATTAATCTCATCTTTGTATTGGGGTACAGCTTCAAATTTTATAGGCATGAAGTTCTGGAGCCTACCAGGACGCTCTGATCTCCAACATAGGAAGAGATATTAAAAGGCAACTAGAGCGCATTTAATTTTCCATAACACAGGCCTGTCACTCAACTTCTACTCCTCTTACCCACCCACCCCTGGTGCTATCAGAAACCAAGCTCAAAGTCACACTTTAGTGATGCTTCCCCTTAGGTTTTCCTGAAGGTTATCTGGGCGAGAAGGGAGGTTCTTGTCCCTGGGGATAACCACAAAACGCCAGCCAGCCTGGCAAAGATTGCCTGGGCAGAGGTGGCCATGGAGGTAAATAATTGTGGGTGGCTGAAGCGAAACGTGGCTTCAAAGCTGCAAGATGGTTGATGAGGGTGGAAAAGTAGACATTGTTTGGATTTTAGTAAAACCTTTGACAACGTTCCACATGGTAACCTAATAAGTAAAGTTAGGTCACATGGGATTCAGGGTGGGCTTGACATTTGGATACATAGTTGGCTTAACGGCAAGAGACAGATAGTAATGGTGGAGGAATAGTAGGAACTGCAGATGCTGGAGAGTCTGAGATAACAAGGTGTAGAGTTGTATGAACACAGCAGGCCAAGCAGCATCAGAAGAGCAGGAAGGCTGATGTTTCGGGCAGAGACCCTTCTTCAGAAAATCTGAAATTTTCTGAAGAAGGGTCTAGGCCCAAAAATCAGCTTTCCTGCTCCTCTGATGCTGCTTGGCCTGCTGTGTTCATCCAGCTCTACACCTTGTTATCTCAGTAATGGTGAGGGTTGCTTTTTGGACTGAAGGCCTGCGACCAACACTGTTCCACAGGGATTGGTTCTGGGCCCTCTTTTGTCATTTATATAAATGGTTTGGATGAGAATATAGAAGTCATGGTTAATAATCTTGTGGATGAAACCAAAATAGGTGGCATTGTAGACAGCGAAAAAGATTTTCTAAGATTACAAAGGAGCCTCGATCAAATGGGTTAATGGGCTGAAAAATGGCAGATGGTGTTCAATCTGGATAAAAGTGAGGTATTGCATTTTGGCACAAGAAACAAGGGTAGGGCTTATACAGTTAGTGGTAGGGCTTTGGATAGTGATGTAAAACAGACAAATGTAGGAGCGCAGGTACATAATTCTTTGAAGTATTCATCACATTTGGACAAGGTGGTTAAAACGGAATTTGGCACACTTGTCTTCATTACTCAGTCGTTTGTGTGTAGGAGTTGGGAAGTCATGTTTAGGTTGCAAATGACATGGTGAGGCCTCTTCTGGAATACTGTGTGCAGTTCTGGTTGCCCAGTTATTGGAAGGATGTTATCAAACTGGAGTGGATTCAGAAGAGATTTGCCAGGATGTTTGCTGCGTATGGAACATTTGAGTCAGAAATGCTGAATCGGCTGGAGAGATAGTAAGAAGGGTCCTGACCTGAAACACCGACTTTCCTGTTCCTCTGCTGCCTGACCTGCTGTGCTCTTCCAGCTCCACGCTGTGTTATCTCTGAATAGGGTGAAACTTTTCTCGCTGGAGTGTAGGAAGTTGAGAGGTGACCTGACAGAAATTTATAGAATAATGACAGGCACAGATAGAGTTAATGTCGTTTTCTTTTCCCTAGGATCAGGAATTTCAAGATTAGGAGATACCTTTTTTAAGGTGAGAGGAGGGAGATTTAAAAAAGTTTGAGGCTTTTTTTTGTACACAGAGTGGAGTGACCTTTCTGAGGAAGTGGTGGATGTGGGTAGCCTTAGAACGTTTAAAAGACATTTGGATAGATACATGAATGGGAAAGGTTTGGAGGGACATGGGCCAGGAGCAGGCAGATGGGACTAGTTTAGTTTGGGATTGTGTTTGGTATGCACTCGTTGGACCAAAGGGTCTGTTCCTGCGCATAAGGCTCCATGATGTTTCTCCAGCTCCACACTTTTTTGACGGTATGACTCTATGACTTGATGACTCTAAGAGTTGTTCTGGGAGTCTTTGACGTTAACTCTGGACCTCATGAAGTCTAATGGTATAGGTCAAACATGGGCAAGGAAAGTTCCTGCTGATTACCGGGCACTGACCCCATCCTCTCCACTCAGCAAATAAATCAGGGCTCCTCTATGTTGGTCACCACTTCAAGGAAGTAACGGTGCAGAATGTACTTTGGATGGATTACTTCAACATTCATCACCAAAACTCACTCAGCCACACCAATACTGACCATACTAGTTGAGTGATAAAGGAAATAACTGCTGGACTGGGTCTGTAGCATGTGAGGAGGGAACCTTCAAGACGATAAAACATATTTGAACTCCTCTTCACCAACTTGCCTGTTACAGATGCATCTATCCATGACAGTATTGATAAGAGTGACCAGCACACACCTTGTGGAGACAACATCCTGTCTTCACAATTGAGGATGACCAGAGAAAAGGAAGGATTGTAAAGGGAATTTGTGCACAGAGCCTAAAGAGATAGGAGAGGTCCTTAATGAATGCTTTTCTTCAGCATTCACAACTGAGAGGGACCTAGTTGTAGAGGAGGGCATTATGAAACGGGCAGGTAGGCTAGAGATGGTTGATGTTAGTAAAGAAGATATGCTAGGAATTCTGAGGAAGTTGAAGATAGATAAGTCCCCCGTGCCAGATGGGATTTATCCAAGGATTCTATGGGAAGCGAGGGACGAGATCGCAGGACCTTTGGCGATGATCTTTTCATCCTCACTGTCCACGGGTGTAGTGCTGGAAGATTGGAAAGAAGCAAATGTCATTCCCATGTTCAAACAAGGGAACAGGGATAACCCCAGAAATTACAGACCAGTCAGTCTTACGTCAGTGGTGGGCAAATTATTGGAAAGAGCTCTGAGAGACAGGATTTATGATCACTTGGAAAGGCACAGTTTGATTCATTATAGTCAGCGTGGATTTGTGAGGGGTCGATCATGCCTCACAAACCTTATTGATTTCTTTGAAGAGGTGACCAAACACATGGATGAAGGTGGAGCAGTGAATGTGGTATACTTGGATTTAAGTAAGGCGTTTGATAAGGTTCCCCATGGTAGGCTCATGCAGAAGGTAAGGAGGCATGGAATAGGGGGAAATGTGACAGATTGGTTCAGAATTGGCTGACCCTTAGAAGACAAAGGGTGGTAGTGGACAGAAAATATTCAACATGGTGCTCAGTTACGAGTGGGGTCCCACAAGGATCTGTTCTGGGTCCTCTTTTTGTGATTTTTGTAAATGATTTGGATGAAGGAGTGGAAGGGTGTGTTAGCAAGTTCGCGGACGATACGAAAGTGGGTCATGTTATGGACAGTGTGGAGGGCTGTTCTAGGTTACAAAGGGACATTGATAGGGTGCAGAGCTGGGCTGAGGAATGGCAGGTGGAGTTTAACCCTGAAAAGTGTGAGGTGATTCATTTTGGAAGGACATACTTGAAAGCAGAATACAGGGTTAATGGAAAGATTCTTGGCAATGTGGAGGAGCAGAGGGATCTTGGGGTTCATGTCCACAGTTCCCTGAGAGCTGACACCCAGGTGGATAGAGTTGTTAAGAAGGCATATGGTGTGTTAACTTTCATTAATAGAAGGATTGCGTTCAAGAACCATGAAGTTATACTTCAGCTATACAAAAGCCTGGTTCAGCCACGTCTGGAGTATTGTGTCCAGTTTTGGTCAGGAAAGATGTGGAAGCGTTGGAAAAGGTGCAGAGGAGATTTACCAGGATGTTGACTGGAATGGAGGGAAGGTCTTACGAGGAAAGGTTGAGAGAGCTAGGGCTTTTCTCTTTAGAACGACTAAGGATGAGACATGATTTGATAGAGGTGTGCAAAATAATCAGAGGTGTAGATAGTGTATGCAGCCAGAGACATTTTCCTAGGATGGAGGTAGCGTTTATGAGGGGGCACAGTTTTAAAGTGAGTGGAGATAGATATCGGGGAGACATCAGAGGTAGGTTCTTTACTCAGTGGTGGGGGTGTGGAATGCATTGCTGGAGAGGGTAGTGGAGTCGGCCTCATTAGGGGCATTTAAGTGGCTATTAGATAGGCATATGGATGATCGTATAAGGTAGTGGTGGAGCTTGTGGGCCAGGCCAGATGAGGAAGTCATAATTGCCATTAAATTAGCTTTTTATTCCAGATTGATTTCAAATTTCACCATCTGCCCGGCTGGAATCTGAAACTGTCTCACCAGAGCATTTGCTTGGGTTTCTAAGTCATTCGGATTACAATGATCATACCGTTACACTACAAGGTCCACAATTACTGCATTGATTTCAGTGCTGTCAATGAGGCCTGCTACTGCACACCATACCTCTGACAGCAGCACTCTGATTGCGTTGTTTAACTCTGTGTATGTGGAGACAGGGGTTGCTGTCCACTGACTCCACATTCACCTCACCTTTAGTATTAATACAAGAGCTAGGCCAAAGCATTTTCAGGTGAAGTCACCACGAAAGAGGAAGACGCCAAACAAAGTTCCTTGAAAGACTCTGGATATCCCAGTACTGAAGTGGGAAGGCAAAACACCACAAGAGATGGAAAAGGTGCAGACACTTCCATCCAGAAGGACAATGGAGGAGAGGCATTTTGTAGGGGGTGTTTTTTCTGCAATCATACTAAAGGCTGTATGAAAGGTCAAAAAAGGTGGAGTGGAGGCGATAGTTTGCAATCATGGGAGTCATGTGCATGTCAGTTGTGATATTGATAGGGGCAATTTCTGTGTTACAGGTGGAGCACAAAGTTGATTGCAAGTGTTTGAACAAGGGTTGAAGGGAGCAATTCAAGGACTTTGGAGAGACGATGGAAGTGAGGCTAGGAGGTTACTTACTAGGATTCCATGTAATCGCACCAACTAGGAACTTGCTCTCTATAACTCGAAAGTACTTCTCCCTCAGAAATCTAGCAAATTCTCTTTGTGGAATTACCAAAATATTTTAATCAGTATCTCAGCAGTTTTTCTTTCCCAAACGGGGCAATGTGATTTTGTCAGTGAAATATGTCCTAACATCCAAACTGATTCAATTAATGCATATCTCATTAGCTTGACCTCACTCCCCACCCCATCCACCCATATCTAACTGGAACAAATCCAATGCATTCATGTTTATGTAAATCATAACGCATTTGCTTTCCTCGTAGAAAGCACTTTAGATTTCTTTATTATCTTCCTGGTTGTTTTTCCTTTTATCTGCTCCAGCACATGCATACCTTTCACACAGTGCCGAAGCACTGACACTGTAACTGATCTATAGTAGTCATTGTTTGGAAATAAATGACTCTTGCCCCATTATGGATGAAGAGAAAATGTAATTGTCCATTAGCTTAAAGGAAAGTGGAAGATTTCTAAATCATTGAGAAATCAAATAAAATAGACCAAAAGATATTAATTTAAATGAATTTTTGATTTTTATGAAATAATCTGAACCGTTTGGTGTTAAAATAGCACAAAGGAGAATTTAACATCTTAATAAAGAATTCCACTCTAGGATTATGCGCAGTCACGTCCAGAGTCATGACATTCCTTAAACCAGGGGATCGTGAAATTCATAGCACTTAGCTCTGCATCAGACAGTGATTTAGACCAGAGCTGTAAGAAATAGGATCCCTATCAAACTCAAGTTGGATTGTAACTCAGCTGGTATGTTGGTTTAGTGTGAGAGACTGCTTTGAATTGTCACTGTGATTGCACAATGGATTTCAAATGCCTTTAATGATAAATCAGAACAGCCCTAGAGTTCGTTGAGAGCAGAGTATAGTAATTAGACTTTGCATTTAAGATCTATGTTCTTCCCCTGTGAACCAGATAGCTTCTGGACAGGGAAAGGATCCAGTGGGAAAGGTGGAAACTTGTGTTTGTACTAAACCATGGATTTACAATAAACATATGAAGATACAAGTTAGAAGCAGAAGGCAGCTGTTCAGCCTCTCAGGTCTGTCCCACCATTAAATAAGATCATGGTTGATCTGATTATAACTTCAAATCCACATTTCCACTAGCTTTGAAAACTTTTCAATCCCATTCTTGAAAGGAATCTTATCTACCTCTGCCAAAAAATATTTAGGTACTCTGCTTCCATTGTCTTTTCGAAGGCAAAGTTCCAACCACTCTCAACACAGAAAAAATAAATCGCCTAATCTCCATTTTAAGTGAGTGACCACTGATTTTTAAATAGTAACCTTCTAGTTTTAGTTTCTCCCATGAAAGGACACATCTTCCCCTTTATCCACACTGCCAAGTCACTTCACGGCTTCATATTTTTCAATAAATGTTACCTTTTACTCTTCTAGATACAAGCCTAGCTTGTCCAAATGTTCACCATGAGACAACCCATCCATTCCAGGTTTAATTTATTAAGCTGTCTCTGAACTATTTCCAAAACACTTGGATCCTTCTTTAAATAAGACAACCAGTACAGCGGACAGTATTTCAGAGAGACCTTACCAGGGCCCTGTGTAATTAAAATATAATCTCCCCATTTTGTGTTCAATTCCCATTACCATAAATGATAACATTCTGTCAGGTTTCTGACATAGTAACTTTTTTAGATTCATGCACAAGGGCTTTGAGATCCCTCTGCAATCTCTAAATCCTTTGTAAATTATTAGCAGTTGAGGCCCTAGCACTAATCCCTGTGGCATATAACTCATTACATTTTGCCAACCTGAAAAAGACCCATTTACACCTATTCTCTAACTGGCTAACAGGAAGCAACACTCTGTCCATGGCCAGTCTGCTATCCCATGAGCTTTTATTTCCCATAATAACATTGGATGCAACACCTTACGAGCTGCCTCCTGGAAATCTAAGTATTCATAATATCCACGGGTTCCCCTTTATTCAGAGCATGTGTTATCTCATCAAAGTGACCTGTTATAACATCTTAAATAATACCTTCTAAAATCTTCCTTATGACATGTGTTAAGCTGGTCCTTAATCTCCTGCTTAGTGATAGCAAAAACTGCAGATGCTGGAGTCAGAAATAACACAGTGTGGAGCTGGAGGAAGACAGCAGGCCAGGCAGCATCAAAAGAGCAGGAAAGCTGACGTTTCAGGTCGGGACCCTTCTTTCCCCCTCCCCCATTTCTGAAGGAGCTCCAAAATAAATGGAGAGGAGGTGTGGGGCTGGGGAAGATAGGTGGGATGGTGTTAGGTGAGTGCAGGTAGGCAGTGGTGGGGATTGGTTAGTGAGGTGGGGGGGGGGGCAGATAGCGGGGAGAGAAGATTGACAGGTTGTGTCAGTTCAAGGAGGCAGGATGAGAGGGTGGGTTGGTCATGGGATGTTACCGGGGGTGGGGAAATTTTGAAACAGGTAAAGTTCACATTTAGACCATCAGTCTGTAGGCTCCCAAAGTGGAATATGAGGTGCTGTTCCTCCAGTTTGAGAGTGGTGTCATTGAGACACTGTAGGAGGCCCAGGATGGACATGTCACCCAGGGAGTGGGAGGGGTAGTTAAAATGGTTGGCAACCAGAAGGTGGTGTTGTTTGTCACATACAGAGCGCAGGTGCTCCACAAAGCAATCTCTGAGCCTCCACTTAGTCTCACCAATGTTAAGGAGGCTACATTGCGAGCAGCGGATGCAATAGACCACATTGGCAGATGTGCAGGAGAACCTCTGTCTGATGTGAAAGGCTTTTTTGGTTCATTGAATGGAGGTGAGGGACAAGGTCTAGAGGCAGATGTAGCACTTCCTGTGGTTCCACTTCTGAACATCCCAGACGTCCTCTTATTTCAAGGGCCGTAACATCACCCCCCCCCACCCCGTTCAGTGGTCAAAAATGCTCACAACTGCATCTCCCGCATTTCCTGCACCTCTGCCCTCACACTCCTTCCCCGCAACATAAACAAAGACAGAATCCCCCTTGTCCTCACCTATTACCCCACTAACCTTTGGATTCAATGTATCATTCTCTGCCACTTCTGCCACCTGCAATCAGACCCCACAACCAAAGATATATTACCCTCCCCACCCCTTTCTGCCCTCCGAAGGGACCGCTCTCACCACGACTCCCTTGTCCGCTCAACACTCCCCACTAGCCCCACCATCCCGGGCACCTTTCCATGCAACCGCAGGAAGTGCTACAACTTTCCTGCTCCTCTGATGCTGTCTGGCCTGCTGTGCTTCTCCAGCTCCACATGGTGTTTTCCATAATCTCTTGCTTTATGCTTCCCTTCTTTTTTGAATAAAGGAGTTACATTTGCTATCTCCCAATCTAACAGGATAGTTCATGAATCAAGAGAGCTTTGGAAAATTAGAACTCACGCAGCATCTATCTCACTAACCATTTCTCTTGGGATGAAGTCTAACAGAACCTGGACTCTTGTCAGCTCACAGCCCCAACAATTTTAAGTGAAGGGTCTAAGCCTGAAACGTCAGCTTTTGTGCTCCTGAGATGCTGCTTGGCCTGCTGTGTTCATCCAGCTCCACACTTTGTTATCTTACCATTTCTCTAGTGATTGTGTTTTCTAAGTTCCTCCCTCCCTTCCATTTCTTGATTTATCACTACTCCCCTGGGATGGGATGCTGTTATTATCTTCTGTACTGAAGACTGATGTAAAATACCTGTCATTGCTGCTTCCCTTATACCACCATTAATTCTGCAGCCTCACATTCTATTGGATGAAATTAACTCAATATCAAATCTTTTCTTCAAATATTTACAGAAACGCTATCCATGTTTATATTTCTGTGTTAAATATGGACTGGATTCTATTTAATTCAGTAACAAGCATTACGCTCTGCTCAGAATTTAATAGAATGAGAGCTATCATAATTGGGCCCAATACTTTGCTCACCTTGAGGATAGCAGAGAACGAAAATGGCACACACTTTGTTTTGCCTTATGCTCTGTTGCACACAGCAGCTCATTGTGTGTGTCCTTTAAAGTATCAGCTTCAGCTTTTAAGAGCTATTTTCCCAACAAACTCTGTCAATAATTTCCCAGCTATCTGTGAGAATGGCTGTTGGGCATTGTTAACAACAGTGTAACTTAGTTGGGGGAGTTGCCTTTGCTTTCATTTGGACTTGTTCCTCACTTCTCAATCAGGCAACCATTGTTTTTTTACAATAATCATTTATTTCAAGTGAACAATTCAACAATTAACGAGAAGTGGAGGTTCCAAAGTAATCCCAACATCAAAAATGATGGAGCCCAGCAATTTCAGAGCAAAAGGCAAGGTTGAAGCAGAGATCTTTAGCCAAAAGTGAAGTTTCAATGATCCCTTTCACTCCCTCCTAAGGCCTCCAGCGTCACAAATGGAAGGGAGGTCAAAAGTGCTATCAAGCAACACTCGTAAAGCAATAACATCATTACCACTCAGTTTGGGTTGTGCCAGTGACACTCAACTTCTGACTTTATTACACCCTTGTTCAAACATGGAAAAAAGAGTTGAATTCCAGAAGTAAGGTGTGAATAACTGCTGTAGATATGTAATGGGAAAGAATCAGGAGAGTGGTACTGAGTTTATAATGCTCATTAAGAGAGTCAGTACGGACTCAATAGTCTCCTGTCTGCCAATTCTGTGATTTTTGGGCCTCATGATACCACAAACTGTATCCTTGGTGCTCAGACAACAAGAGGAATGTCTGCTCCTCTGCCAAGGAAACACTTTTTGTTAGCATTTCTCTTTGTGTATTCAAACTGCATTACAAATTGGAACATAACCACATAGGCCATTATGCAGGCTTGAGCCCATAACTGCCACCCCCCCACAATATTTGCTGCAGAAAACACTAGCATTTTCTCTTCCTTTTGTGCACCCATTTCTGAACAGCACTGTCCTCCATTTCAGATTGAGGTTTTGCAAACATCGCGTAAGCAGGTAGAAATGTATCTTAGGCAGTAGTTCTCAACAATTGGTATCGAATCAACCACTCATTATGCACAATGTCCGATATTTAATTCCATTACTCAAATGGCACTGAATGTCAGGTTCCACTAACTGCTCTGATATCACCTATTCTGCACCACCATCCAAGACAGATTTCTGTCACTGCGAGTCCCTGTGTCCTCCACACTATGGCCTTGTACACTTAGAAGGCTGAGTGGAAACTCTTGTGTAGGTCTAGAAAACACTAGAAAATGTTCAAATCCCAAAGGGGTTTGCAGCAGATTCCCACTAAGCATCCATCAGAAACAGATGGCAGTTTGATGTTACGTTAATGTTGGCGTCCAACAGACTGCATGTGTATCTTGGAAATTTGTTACATGGAATGATTCAGAAATAGTTGCAAGTTTAAGACTTTGTAACTATTGTTAAATATTTGGAAAATGACAAGGAATATGCTTTGACTCTATCTTAAGTCTAGTGCGTGTGTGTGTGAATTTAACCATACATTAAGCATTCACATAAATTCAAACTGTACACAAATATAAAATTGTATTTCAAATTTTATTCAACAGCACCATAGAGATTACACTAAAACCTTAGTTAATTGGTCTCCTCAGCCTGAAACATTGGTTATCAAATAATAACTCAACTCAACAAATCATGTAAACATCTCCATTTGAAAATTTGCATGTTAAAATCAAATTGATTGTAAAGGACATGAGCAGAAATGTCACACACCATAAATGGGCAGTTTTGTTTCCTCAACATTGGATTCAAGTAAATCTATCTCCACATTCACCAAACATTTTAAAAATTGCATTCTTTAGTAAGCAGGCTGTAACTACAAACACCCCTAGCTAAGAGTTGAGAGTGTATTGCTTCGGTATTGAGCAGTTTCCACCAAGCTGTTGACATTCTATTGAGATGTATTTATTTATGATCTCGAGTCATGTTGCAGATAAAAATTGTGTGAAGTGTAGTCCATACTATGTACTGCAGTTGTACAGTGTCTATTAGTGTTTTGTACTTAGGATGCTAGACAAATGGATGCTCAGTCTTTCTCAAATGGCTGTACCACTGCCTGTGGGTATATAATGTATTTGGTTTACAATGCAAAGGAACAAGAGACAAAATTAGGACATACTTAAGCCTTTCAGTATCAATTAGTATTACCTTGACAGAATTGATCTGTCTTATGCCAGCTCTTAACTGTAGCAGTCTTGAGATACTGATCATCATGAATACAGTATTGACTGTTTATGGCTGCCTTCCTAATAAAGAAATGCCCCTTCTTGAAGGCCCAGTGGTTATAGAGGTAGAATACTGGATTCGCATGCAGGGACACTGAGCATTGAACTCTTAAGTTCCAGTGACAATCAAGACTGACTCAGAACCGTGTGTGTTCCATAATAAGGGGAAGCAGACACATCACTTGAATGTTAACAGGCTCCATAAAGCACAACTGGGATTGTGTCATGTTGGATAGCAACCAATGAAAATCTATGGTAAGGAGTATTATAGAGGCAGGGCAGCACCAGAGATGAGCTCTGAGTGTTATTGATTTTCATAAGAAACTTCTTCAACACAGCCGATTACAATATCACACTGTTTGTACTGCTGCTCTGTGTTTTAAGAAACACGTGTTATTTTGCCACTAGTCTAATATAAACAATGAGTGGCGCTGGAGATGACTGACCTTTTATCAGCAGCCTTTCAGCTGTTGCATAAACTTAAAATTCTTCACAAAATGAGTTCAATTTATAAAAGAAATAAAGCAGCTTCCAAATCAAACTCCAAGCTCAATCCTCAGAGCCGGATGGGCTTATCCATTGATAACATTGAAACACAAAATGGGAAGGCCAGGATATTTTCAAGAGAGATGTTGGCAGGTGATCAAAGAATATCTGGAGATGATCTCAGGCCATTTGGATCATCTTTAGTTTATGCCTTTAAAAAGAACCCTCTAGTGAGCCACAGCTGTTGCACTTTAAGGATTCAGAATTTATGCCTCCACTGTCCCACTTAATGTTGGATAACGTTGGCACTTGTGAGAAAGTAAAATCAATTTTTAAGGTTCCCATCTTTGAATTAAGCCCAGACACTAAAGCAATTAAATCAGACTTCCATCTTTCATAGGAAGTAGAGAGAAAATCTCTGTAAAAACTAAGGTTGTCTTACATAAAGTGCCATAAATCTCTTTATTACAAACTCACAGCTGTAAACAATCTAGTTGATGTGTTGTCTTATGGAGATCAATGCACACCTCAGGTATAGCTGATCTTTTTCTGGGATCAGGAGAAAGAGGAGTTATACAACCAGAATCTTGTAATAACAGATTGTTCTGTGGAATCAAGTGTTTATTTTCTCAACAGGTTTACGATTTCTACTTGTTAAACTGTTGTCAAATGCATTTATAAGTCAGACTCTCAAGATAGTATTTATTGGTATCAGATCAGACCTAATCTTTTGAGAAGGTTATGTTAAGAACATTATTAATCAATAGCATAACAATTGTATTTGCATAAAACAGCTGTTTGGGATGCTTGTGACACAGAGATAATGTCCCTATCTCTGAGGCAGGAGATCTAGGTTCAAATTCCACCTGATTCAGAGGTGTGCAATAGCATCTTTGAGCGGGTTAAACAGAAATTTTCTAATGGAGTTACTTGGAAAATTTAGACCAAATCACAACTTTTATCATGGCATACTCTTACACTTCCTGTTAAGTAGTTAGGAACAACCAATCTAATTCAAATTGTTACTGTTAGCAAAATAATTTATGAAAACAATTTGAGGAAAATTTGAATTTTTATCACATTAGTTTTCTTGCTAACTTAAACAGTAGATAATATGCCTACAAGTAATTGGATTTGAAACGGGAAATTTAGGTTGTGCATAAAAGATGCAGCTGTTCACATTTCTTGTGTGCTAATAGAAACAAATTTCTATTGCTTTGGTTTAAACATTATGTTTACACAAAGACACTTTGGGAAAGTTAACCCGAGTAAATTTGACAACAATTTTCTCACAATATAAATGATTAGGTACAGAAAATACTTTTTGCTTGAAATTAATGTGAAAATGTCATCTCACGGTTGCAATTTCAGGATGGTGATTATTAATCCAATCATTCCTTTTGAGTTTGTCATTTAACAAACAGAATGTCAAATGGTGCAACCCTACCATAGATAATTAGCTATGTTCAACCTAAAATGTTACATTTCTAGATGTGAATGGGAAATGTTCCTCGATGTATTTGCTTGCCACCATAAATTATCCTAACCTTTGTGAGGTATGTAAGAAAATAATCGATGGGATGATACATGAAGTCTATAACCTTCATCCCCAGTTGGATGAACAGGAATGTTCTCTTGTATGTCCACATTGACTCAGTTGGTTGAACTGTTGCCTCTGGGTCATAGGGTTTTAAGTTCAAAGCCCATTTCAAAGTTTGAACACAAAGTTTGAACACATTGGCAATCTAATACAGCACTGAGGGAGCTGTGCATTGTCAGTAGGGTTGTCTTTCAGATCAGATGCCAAGCCAACTCTCCATTTGACTTCATAGGTGGACGTAAAAGATCCCATGCACCTTTTTTAATAGAACAGCAGAGGTGTTGTCCTTCAATCAACATTACAATAACAAATTATTTGGAAATGATTTCATTGCTGTTTGTGGGAGATTGCTGTCTGCAAATTGGTTGCCACATTTCCAACATGCCAAAGTGAGTATGCATCAAAAAAAGCACTTCATTGGCTAAAAAACACTTTGAGGCATACAGTATGGTGAAAAATACTACAAAATAGATATTTTTTACAGGCCAATGCTCCTAAGAGGACAATGGGTCATATTGAGCAGCAAAGGTGGGGAGAAGGGTGTTAGTCAAACATGTCTTATGCTACATCATGTGCATCTAATGATAGTTTGCTTTCTGGAACCTCATATTAATTTCTAGCAGTTAGCACTACTCATAAGTGGCTGGGCGTGTAAGATTTCATGCCCTAAAATCACCAACAAGTGTTTTGTCTTTTTTTTTGTATTCAGAAATGAAATATGGCCTCCTCTTTAATATTAATTTGAGGATGTAAAAATCCTACATTATTTGTCTCCGTTTTGGTGAATGATTACAGAAAGTATTACTTCAAATTGTTCTGAAAGTGATGGCAGGTGAGATCATTAAATCCCTACAGTGTGGG
This sequence comes from Stegostoma tigrinum, assembly GCF_030684315.1. NCBI lineage: Eukaryota > Metazoa > Chordata > Chondrichthyes > Orectolobiformes > Stegostomatidae > Stegostoma > Stegostoma tigrinum. The sequence continues at coordinate 30,915,269 of NC_081380.1, forward strand.
AGTAGGTCATTCAGCCCTTGGACTCACCCCATCCTATCCCTGTAATCCTGCATTTTCCACAGCAAATCAACTTAACCTCTGCAATCTGGGCACTATGAGCAACTTTGCATGGCCTATCCACCTAACCTTGCATCTATGGACTGTGGGGGGGAAACCAGAGCTCCTGGAGGGTATCCACAAAGGCATAGAAAGAATTTGCAAACCACCTCACCCCCTGCACACACAGTCACCCAAGGCTGAAATTGAACCCAGGTCCCTGGTGGTATGAGGCAGCAGTACTAACCATTGAGCCACTGTGCCTAGGTTTTATAGACCTTTACTTGAGATTTAAAAGATTTTCTGGTGAGTAGGTGTGTAGATTGCAAACATTTCTTAAGGTAAAAACAGATGTACTTGGAAATAACAATGTATGAAATGGACAAAAATATACAGGAAAACTTAGAATTTGTGCTACCAACTCAACAGATCAACAAATGCAATTCCAAACATTTGTGAATTGCACAGCTCAGATAATCTTTCTAAAGTTACCAGCAGAGAAAGATAACGTGAATCATTTTGGGGATTCTTCTTTTTATATTTAATTTCAATAACTGTAATGAATCATTTTGCACACACATACATTCAGAACTGGAGTTAAAGAAACATGGAAACATTTTGCATTTTGCTTTGCACTGGGAATGTTTCTCTCTGATTTACAGAGGCAGGAGGATATTTTGGGGAGAAAAAGGTTTGGCTGATTAATTACTAACCTGGGCCAGAGTTGCTTAATAAGCACCAAGTTTTTAACCAGTGATTCCTATTTTTGACTTGATCCAGAATGTGGTATATTGTCCAAGCTTAACCTGAACACAGACACACACACACACACACACACACACACACACACACACACACACACACACACACACACACACACACACACACACACACACACACACAGTTATAAAGCAGAAGTCAATTTTCTTTCCTTTTTTTGTGTCATATGACTGGAGTGGACCAAGTTTTCAATAGATTCCGATCAAATGCTTGGAATGTAAATTCTTATCTCGAAACCTGTCCAAAGCATATCAATCTGTCTAACAGATTTTGAAGCTGACAACTGGTCAATATTGAAGTCTTTTTATACTCTTACTCTGTTATTTTGAACACAGTCATTTATTCTACAGTGTAATTTCAGGTCTACCTCAAGATTTTAGTTATCACTTGTTTATACATTTAATAAGTATGTATTTTCACTTTTATTTGTGCCTTAGACTTCTGTTAGATTGTCCCGCTCTCAGAAGTACATTGATGAGCCAGTAAGAGGTGAGTGACTTTATTTTGCGGATGACTGTGTCTGATTGCTGGGTGCTTGTTGAGAATGGCCTAGGGTAACTTAACACATTTGCTTCCATGTCTGAGGGGGTAGGGTTGAGAGGGGACATACAGTGGAGGGAAGTTCTGTCAATTCATTTGAAGAGGGCTGATGGAAACTGGTGCAAAAAAGGAGATGGAGACATTGTTCTCTCACCCTCTGTCAATCCCTGTGTCTTTTGGACGGTGTGGCTCCATTATGCACGTTGCCTTGGGAGAATTGTCTGAGATAAGATCTATTCCCTCACTCTGTGTTGAATTTCATGAAACTACGATATTCAGAATCAAGTTCACTTGGTGCAGGCAGTTAAAGGTGTTTCCATGACCTTCAATGATTTCAATAAATTTGGCCTTTAACGACAAATATTTAATTTAAACTCCAATTTAAAACTGCCTATATTAATTTTCTAGCATTAATTTATTTTAGTATGTCACACTAAACCACCCACAGCTCGATGAAATTAATGAAAACTTAATGTTTGGTTGACAAATCTGAAATCATAGAAAACAATTTTCCTAATGCCTACTCCATTTTCTTGAAAAATACGTTCTAAGAGATAAAACATCAAGCTCATAAATAATAATATACCAGCACTTGGTAAATTGTGAAACACATCCTTTCATAACCTAAAGCACCATAGGCATTGGATTTCCCTCTCATGTAATAAGCTCCTGCATCAAAAAAATTGACACCTAGGGATTATTTTAAAGCATCCTACTGTTAGCTGCATCACTTAGACTAGTAATTGTTTGAGTTTTAGCTCCCTATGGATATAAAGAGCCAAACAACAGACTCCACATTAACTCGGTAATCCAAGTGCAGTCATCTGTGGGCAGGATTCCCTCATTTGTAGAATTAATGCTCGACATGTTGATTCACATTTAAGTGCTTGGTTGATAAGACTATTACTTAGAGCACTCTACTCAACAACCATGTCCTTGTCCCTTGACTTCTCAGAAATATGTATATAAAATTGCTCTCTTGCACTTGTGTGGGTTTGTTCATTTTATTTTTGCAAAATGAGTTTATTTTCTGGAAAGAAGTTGATAAAATCACTCATGAAGACAATGGCCCTTTAAAGTTCTAACTGTACTGAAATAGCTCCATACAGGCCAGTATCCTATCACCAAATCACTTTTTGTTTACTTGTGAACAGTCCTTGAGCTTAGTACTGCCTCTTCAGAGTCAGCTCTCAGAGTGCCAGTATCTCGGACACTCCCCTTTTATCTGTCAGCCAAGGTTCCCTAACGGGACCAGATTAACAGGCCCAATCATGAACTCCTAGTCTATAAGGTTCATCTGGCTGAACCCAATATAGTCACTACATGTGCATTTAAAAGGTTGCTGCTGCACACGCCATGGTGTGAAATGTTAAGGTCAGTCAGGTTTCATCCAAGATTCTTTATGAATGGAAATAACCACGTATTAATCGAGTCATCACATAAGATTGTACATTAATTCAAAAATACTGCATTTACAACGTCATTATGCATACCAAACAAACTGATTAATTCCTCCCTCCCCCGCATAACAAAACTATTGATCACAACTATACTATTTAATAGGGCAAGAAGATACTGCACTAAGAGTGATGGAGCCAGAAGGCTTTTTGGATCCCTTGTGAGAAACCTATAACTGCAAACAGGAAATTGTTTAAACTGCACTTGCTATAACTCAAGGTAGCCTAAAACACTTCATTTATATTTTTAATGTGACAGTTCCGCCAAACCGCAATTGCACTATAACTGTCTTAGACTTCATGCCACTTCCATTATGTATAGATCAAATTGTGGTCTCAAAATGCTCGTGAACGTCATCTATCAGCATCCATCATTATGCAGATATCTATCAAGCCCAATTGCTCACGTTGACATGTTCAATTGGAAAATGACAGCTTGAAACATATGAATAAGATTACCTTTGGAAAGAGTTGCAAGGTTTTCTTTGGAGCCTATGCTGAGGAATAATCACACACTTACTGTACTTTGCATCCATTGTGGAAGTTGAAGAGGTTTTGTTTCTTTTATTAAGAGTGGTTGCTCATGAAATTGGACTGCAGAAAACTGATGACGCTAGTCGGCTGGTATTATCCTTGTGAGACTGGTAGATCAATCTGCAGTAGTTCTACAGCCATCACATTGGTTTGAAAGAATACATCCCAATTCAGCCGTAATCCAATCCCTGGGTCATTCTCTTCAAATTTCCAGTAAGTTAAGATCATGTGAACTCAGCCTGTCGTTTAGTTACAGAATTAGAAACATATAGACCCAAATGGTAAAGAGACAGTATGAATGCAGATTTTTAAAATAAATCAGATGCAAACCTTTAAGTACTCATTGTCTATTGTGGCCTTCAGAATGTGTTTTGTAGCCTACGGTCTCTGTAGAAATGAGTTTCTGTAATTTCTGATCCTTTCTTAAAGAAGGTTTATCACTATATCTCTCCATGAGGCTGCTCCAATTGCCTGAATCAATGAAAATGCCACATTGCTATGATGCAGCTGTCAAATGGATGTGAAAAGAAGCTGCAAATGGAGATAGTCCCCAGATTATCAAACGGCTTTTTGAAGAGGTGGAAGCACGCATCAGTTAAATCAGCACAACTCAAAAACTGTATATAGCCACATAATTAGTATTTAACTTTATTCCACTGTCTTATTTCAAGATGAAATTTAAATCAGTCTTAAATTTATTTCAGGCATTTCAGAAGAAAGTTTTAGTTCCAACTAACCTGCACTTTTCTAGTATATCCTTAACCCAACTATTTAATTTCTCACCAGATTACTTCTCTAGAAACTATCTTACAATCTTCATAAATTCTTTTTTTCAATGTTATTCCACCGGTGTAAAACATTGTACCTTCCTTTCTTACTGCTAACTAACATGTTTTTCACTTATGTTTCCTGTCGTGTATAGCATAAAAGTTTATCACCATTATTAACTGGATGTTGAGATGCAAGAACAGCCTTCAAAGCATCTCCATTAAATTTTATTCTGAATGGATCATTATCTTTCTTTGCAGATATTGCACAGATGTTGATGGGCAGTGCACCCAGCGTCCCTGAAAAACTGTTGACATCTTTGCTAATTATCATTATGGTAAGTAATTAGAAGTTTACTATGGGGAGATGCCAGTTATTTCATATCACTGTGAAAATACCAGTGGTTGATTAAACTCTTTGCTAGAGATGTTATGATTCATTTATGTTTTCATGGAATATTTTATCATGCATTAATGACTGAATATTCTGAGTCACCTTTGGCAACCATTGCTGAAAAATAACATGCCCCCATAGCAACTGTGTACAGAACATCTTAATCTTTATCAAAACACTGCAATAAATGCCCTATAAAATAATAGTACATGGTGACTTCAGATGTCAAAGTAATTCATAATGCTTATTCTTTATGGCTTATGTTATCTGACCCCTTTGATGAAACATTCATCCGTTGTTCTCTACTTGTTGGTGACGTGCTCCAGACTTGTACAATGATATTCAAAGATACATAGGAGCAGGGGGAGGGAACTTATTAATGAGATCACAATGATCTTCAACCTAACTCCACCTTTGCCCTATCCTTTAATATCTTCTGCTAACAAAAATCTAACAACCTTTATTTTAAAATTCACAATTGATCTGGCACAAGGTCAATGGCATTGTTGCCATTTGCAAAAGAGATTTTCAAACTTTGAGCTCCCTTGCTTACAGAGGAGCTTCTTAATTTCACTTCTGAAACGCCTGGCTTAGTGTTTTAAATTCTCCTTATTCTTGGATGTTCAAGACTATAGAAAGAAAGTCTTTTTTTCACAATCTGTTTTATCTATCCCTACCTATTAACATCTTGAAAACTTGAATTAAATCAGCCCAAATCTTCCAAATTATATGCAATAAAATGCTAGTTTGTGTAACCTCTCCTGCAATTTAATCCTTAGAGACCAGGTATCATCCTGTTAAATGTATGTTCCACTCTCATCCCTTTGGCGTAGTGCAAAACTGCACCAGGGCTTTGGGTGGCAGTGGTTTAGCTTTTATCCTTTGTGTTCTATTCTTCTAGATATAGAAGCCAGCATACCAAAAGCCTTTTGGATTATTATCTGTTCCTGTCCATGATATTCTGAGACTCCCAAATCTCTTTGCACCCTTTACTGCTTGTAACATTTTAACACCCAGAAAGTGCATTTGGTTCCTAAGTGGATGACGTTACATTTGTTTTCATTGACATCTATTTGCCATGGCTTTTGCCAAATTACTCAATCTATTTTCTCATTTTGTAATTTGACTTCTATATTTACACTGTTTACAACGCAGCCGAGCTTTGTGTCATCTGTGAAATACACTGATTCAAAAAATCTCTGACAGTCAAGCCAAAATAAGCTTCTTTTCAGTCCTCTTATACTTTTTTGTTGCCGTATATTAATTACCTATATTCTCTCAGTCTGGAGAACTGACATTTCAACTCTCAGCTAAACACTGAACATTGATTTTTAGCAAACATACATTTTTCACAATCTTATAATGTTCTACAGCTGTTAACAAAGTCATTTGATGATGTTGCCAAGAACTGCAACATTTATCTGCTCTGGTCAAGGTATCAGTCAAAGTCAGCTCAATTGCTTGGTGGCCTTGTGAGTTGCAAATAAATTCATCAATGTGAAAGCAAAAGGGTCACCATTACACTGTGTCTTTACGACTGATCAACAATAGCTATGTTAGATCTGATGATTCACTTGATCAGTTTTAGTGTAAAAGTTAGTGTCTATGTCTGCAATACCAATGCCAGAACAGGGAACAAGTTCCAAAATTAGGAAAACCAAGATTAACCAATAATCTGGTCATTTTGCAAAATACCCAATGGAGGTTTCAATATTTCAAGAATTACATTTATAAACTTAGAATTAAAGAGTGAGATTTTAAAACATTTTATTCACATTGTTCTGAAAATTGATACTTGCAGTTTTGGAGCCGAGTTATTTTGATATTTCAATAATTTTCTCATAATTGACATTTGAGAATGAACATTCCACTGTAGCAAAGGTTCAGAAAATGACCATGACCGTGCGTTAAGTCATCCAAGCAAAATGATTACTTTCTGGCTTGGCATTGCTAGAAAGTTCAAACTATTTTGCACTGAATCAAGGCTTGGCTAACATGATGTCATAAGAGGTGGACACTCCTCTTCCGTTTGCTTTAAATCTAGCTTTTAGAAGGTGCATTGGTCCAATTGTCGTCTTAGGACCTTGAGCTCAACGCTGTTGTGTCAATATAAATTGAGATTTGGTCCACTTTGTAATGAACAGTTGCATAGAGCTGTTATCAATCAGGTTTCCCAGTATGATGTGTAGGACACAGAAACTATACTGCCCTGATAATGAGCATGGATTCTAACCACACACAGTGTCTTCCTGTACTGCACCACTGTGGCATTTCTCATCAGGTCTGTACGTTTCCTCATTAGAAGTTGTACTAACAAGTTTTATGTGCAGTTTGGAGTGGAATTAGGTATCCATTGTTTTATAAGAGATCTTTATAAAACAAGGGAGATGGGGCAGGGGAGACTCCTTAAAGCATTTTGTATGAACTCGGTTCAGTTCTAAACCCTAGAGGTTAGAGAACAATGTTCCAACACAAAAGACCAGTTGCATGTAATGGCTCCAATTCAGATAGCCAATAGTCTAATAGCATTTTTTCCACTGACGTAAAATGTCGCCATGACCTAAAGTAATCAATATTGGAAACAAATAAACCTCTGGTTATTGTTGTTCTTGAACCAAGTACAAAGAATTATGTGAAAGACAGTAGAATAAAATATGGGCTATTCAGGCATTTTTCAATGGTGCGCTTTCAATGCACAATTGTGTGGCTGTAAACCAGCCTTGCGTTTTGCTTTACTGTGACACTCTTTTGTGCCCAAAAGTAATGCATGGACTGGTGACCTTACATATTGTCTTTTTACCTTTAATTTTTATATCTTTAAAAAATTCTGTTACGAAAGCACAATCGAGTGGCGATACTATTTCTCAGTGAGTGAAAGTTGAATAATGCGTTCCAATTCTTCCTCCTCCTGCCGTTTACGTTTCTCTACTTCCTCTTGCTCCTTTGTAGAGAGTTCCATAGCCAGTCGCAGCTGCTCATCATAGTTGGGGTATAGTTGGTTGCTGGGTATGTGCTGGGTGCTGGGCTGACTGAGAATATTGTGTTGTGGTGTTCTGAAACAATCATTGTACACAAAATTAGTAAGAAATGATAAATAATTGCTTGTGAATTTTCTTCTGGAACATCCTGCCTGAAGATCAACCACTCAGACTCAGAACAACGCAATATTGATAGTATAAGTTAAACTTTCAGGAACCAGACAGTATTATGAGAACTACTTAAAAATGCCATGACATCACAAATTAAGCCATTATTTCTTTTAGTAATTTTAGGGCTGGTAATTCAAAACTGCCTTGTAATCCTTTTCACAGTGACAGAAAATCCAAAACAAGGTCAGTTAAATGCATCTAAAAGCTGACTAGTTCTTTCAACTTAAGGGATCAGCCATTTTAAAAGTGCTGCAACCACTGAATTGTTTGTCCAAGCACGATAACATTGACAATAGGATATTGTTTAAAGTACAATGTTGACAATTTTGGAGTCTCAATCTGTTTATAAGTAATATTTCACCCAGAGAATAATGTGAAGTAACATGGAATGCAATACTAAGCAAGAGAGTGTATTTTGGAAGAAATACCCATGCACAAAATATTTATTTTTATATATAAACAAAACTTGAAGCCAAGTATGATAACAGTACTAGGTAATGGAATTTTCTTCCAGTCATCATCCATGACCATATCAAATAATCACAGCCTTACAGTGAAGTCTAAAACTTCTGCAATCCTTAAACAATCTATTGTTAAAGAAAAATTAAGTATTATACCAGTTTAAATTTCAAGCATTTTCTCTAAGCTGATACAATGGACTAACATATTTATTGTATTGAAACTACTGAAATTTAACCGATTGAGGTTTAACAGCTTTATGGAAAAAAATACCAATAGTGAGAAGAATAGTATCAAGTCATGTAACCAAATTATTGGTTGACTTTACCAGATACCTAAACCTGGTCATTAAATCAGCCACAGTCATTAATTATACCATTGGTTCAAAGTGTATCAATTGTTTTAGAAACAGTTTGGACAACCACTTCATCTAAAACCCAATGTACACAAGACTCCACTATGCCACATTAGCAGAAAGGCATGGAAGACTTAAAAGATGCTAACAAAGTACAGGTTCAAAGCCACCTCAACCCATCATGACAAAGCACCCACAAAGCATAGAAAATCAGAACTACAGTGCTGTGTTTGATAATATTAGTAATAACACCAGTCAGATTTGGCAATATACTTATTACAGGTTTAGGTGATCCCATTTATCATTCTTTATTTTGGTTGGGCTGCCAATGAGTGTCATCAAGCCTGTAAAGACCATACTGCCAGAGAAAATTGTGATATTACTGCATCTGGCCTAAGGTTCAACACCAGTGAATGAAAGCAAAGGAATCACTTCACAGTGAAAGAAATCCAGTGGCCCCCAATCTCTGTCCTTACCTTTAACCCTTTGAGCACTGAAGGACTTTATTTTATCTTCTGAAAAACAAACATGTTTGCCATCATACACACAGCCATCCTAACAATGATATTGCAAAAATGAGAATGTTGGCAAAAGAAATACACCCAAAAAATTTGAAGCAAAAGTACAGCAAGTGTCAAACAGATCTCTCTTCACAGGACAGGAAACAAAAGTTAACATTTTGTACTTTTTTGGGAATCTTGCAGTCCAGGCTCCCACAGTCCTGAATGATTGAATGTCTACACACAGTTCAGAAGCTGGGGCTATTATATCATAATCTTTGGAAATCTGTTACCAGAAAAACTGAACTTAGATTGAGATTCCATTGCCAAGCTCATGTTATTGTTTATCTTTCGGGTTATGAGTCACCAAAAACTTTATAGTTATTTTAATCCTGCTCACTCTTTTCTTTGCTGAAAAGAATGAAGAAATTCCCTTATTGATTTAAAAAGAAAATCACGCACACTGTTTGATGTAAAAATGAGCAAATTTCTGACACTGTTTAAATTGAGCAGCTTTTATGTTTTACTTACAACAATAACGATGCAATGCCTAATTCAATTGTTGCCTGTACTTCACTGTTGGATATCTAGTAAGTGCTTTATCTGACAGACTCAGCATAGACTGCAATCAGTCTGGAGCACATTGCATCTGTACGAGGTTAACTGCACTGTATATTAGCTCACACACTCAGCAGAATGCATGGCAAGAGAGGTGCAGCTTTTTTTTTTGCCTGAACCAGTAAGCAGAAGTCCCATTAACTAAACTGATACCACACTGAATACAATTCCTCATTCAGGCCATAGCAGTAAAATTCTGCCTGAACTGAAGCTGAAGAACAAAGCACAGCTAATGATCAAAAAGCATCTAAATTAATTACTGAACCAGCACTAGTTCCAAAAGACAGCATTTATATCTCAACAGCTGTCAACTAAATGGCCACTCTGCTTCTGCTAAAAACACCATAGAAAAGTTGCACTGACCTGAATTGTAAGGAAGACAAGGCCACTGGATAGTGTTTCTTTCTGGCCCTGAATCGTTGCAAGAAGTGACATGATAAGTTATCACTGTCTACTATGGCATAATCCAAATCTGGGATCAAACAACTGCTACAAACTTTGCAGCATCCTAGTTTTTGATATTCAAGTCAATGCTCCCTGCACGTCAATTTTAGCCTCGCTACCTTGTGAGCTTTTGATCCGTTTAATCTGATTTAAGACTTTATCGCACATATATTTCATTTATATTTATCCACCTGAGAAATGACGCACACTTTCGGCTAACTCTTCATGTGAAATCCCTATTTTCCCATGAATTATTTCAAAGTAATGTTTGGATTTTACATTAAGGGGGGGTGACAAGAAATTTAAAACTGTTTCCAAGGTGTGGCTATTTAGGACAAGCTTTATGGATTCTGGCATCTTTGGCCAACTTGAATAAGACAACATACGTCTTTTTAAATTGGAATCAAGCTGCTTTGGGGATGGAAAAAGCCAAAAGAAAAATTACAGGGGAATAGTTGATATATTTGTGACACATTACTATTTTACAAGTGTTGCTTTCTTAAACAACCACCACTATACACAGAACACAAGAAATTGGTGCAGCAGTGGACTATTTGGCTCCTCGATTCTTCTTCACTGTTCAACATGATCCTTGCTGATCTTGAGTTTCAACTTCATTTTCCTGCCCATTCCTCGTATCCCCTGATACCCTGAGAGACCAAAGTCTGTCTATTCCAGCCTTAAATGTATTCAATGTGTAGACTCCAAACCCCCCCGGGACAGAGAATTTCAAAGATTGGTAACCATTTGAGTGAAGTAATTTCTCTTCACCTCAATCCTGAATGACCAGCCCTTTATTTTGACATTGTCCCCTGCCTTTTAAATTCTCTGATTAGTGAGAACAGTCCGTCAGGGTCCACCCTGTCAAGCTGCTTCAGAATCTGGAATGTTTCAAGGAGATCGCTTCTCATTCTTCTAAAACCTGGAGAATATTTCAGCCAATCCGGATATCCCTTTTGCCCAGGAACTAACTTAATGAAACTTTGCTGTATTACCTCCAATGCACTTCCATAAATGTGGAGATCTGAAGAACTGTGTGAGTTTTGATGTGACCTCACCAAAACCCTGTATAATTTTAACAAGGGGTAGTAGGAACTGCCGATGCTGCAGAATCTGAGTTAACAAGGTGCAGAGCTGGATGAACACAACAGGGTCCGAAAGGCCCAGACCCGAAACGTCAGCTTTCCGGCTCCTCTGATGCTGCTTGGCCTGCTGTGTTCCTCCAGCTCTACACCCTGTCATCTTATAATTTTAACAAGATTTCTTTATTCTGTACTCAAACTCCCTTGCAATAAAGTGAATTTACTATGTTGTGGGCTGGCAGAGTCGCTCAATGGCAAGCAATTCCACCCTTGGGTAACTGTCTGCGTAGAGTTTGCACATTCTCCCCTTGTCTGCATGGGTTTCCTCTGGGTGGTCTTGTTTTCTCCCACGGTCCAAAGATGTCAGGTTAGGTGGATTGGCCATGGGAAATGCAGGGTTACAGGGATAGGGTAGGGGTGGGTCTGGGTAGAATGGTCTTTTCAGGGTTGGTGTCAACTCAATGGACCAATTAGCCTGCTTCCACACTGTAGGGATTCCATGGTTAATCTTTAACTTCCTCTGTGAGCCACAGATGTCTTTTTTTTGCTGAGGTTTTGTTTCTCCATGGAACATAATTTGGTTGAGCTGTTTCAATTGTTTCTTTAAATGTTTCCCATTTTTCCTTTACAGCTATATATTTCAGTCTATTTACCCAAATAATCTCAGTTGGGTCTCCTCTCATACCTATGTAATTAGCATTGTTTAAGTTTCATGTTTGTCTATGGAGTACATTACTTGCAGCCTTAAAATAGAATTTAATGGAATTGTGATCACTATTTGCCAGAGGATATTTTACTGTTTCATTACAGGTTAACCCCGTTTCACTGCACAATATGAGATCTAAGATGGCTGTATCCCCAGTTGGTTCCATAATGTACTGCTCCAAGAAATTGTCATGAAAACACTCAACACTGCCGAAGATCAGTTTGTAGTTGCCAATTTGATTATCCAAATCTATATTTAGATTGAAGACCCCAACAATTGTTATACTGCCACTTTTACAAGTCAGGATTGTCTTGTTTAATGCTCTGTCCAATCTTGTATTACTGTAGGATGCCCCCGAAAAAAACTGCTCCCAACAGGACTTTCTGACTCTTTTCTGTTCATTATTTTCAGCCATACAAATCCACTTCATGATTTTCATAGCCCAGATCCTTTTTCACTCAAGGCCCTGTATCATCTTTCGCTACCAGGGCTGCTTCTCCTCGTTGGCCATTCTCTCTGTTTCTCTGAAATATTGTGCACCCTGGAATGTTTATTTCTCATGTCTGTAATGTCAATTAGGTCTAAATAAATTATCCCTAATTGTGTCATTAATCTGTCTATCTTGTTGCAGATGCTTCTTTCACTCAAAAAAACAGCCTTCAATCTCATCTTTTTAAACAAAATTGTATATTTCCTGTAATGATTTTACTCATTGAAAAGTTGACCAGCTAATTTCCAGCAACAAAAGACATCTCTTTAAAAGCAGAAAGAAACTGCTGAGGATTTAGAGAATCTGAAATAAAGAGAAAACACAAAATGTTGGAAATATTCAGCAGGTTAAAGACAGAGAAAGTAAGTTTTCAGATCGATGACCTTTTAAACCATTGAAAATGTTAATTTTATTTTGCTCTCTGTGAGTGCTGCTCGACGTGAGTGTTTCCAGAATTTTCTGTTCTCATTACTTTGAAGAATTCATATCCGATACAGAAAATGTGACATTTTAATGATACTTTCGGACTAAAATTTTGCACACTAAAGGGATCAATCAATATTGAAATAGAGAAGGGGCATTGGGTTGAGGCAGAAATTCAGCCATGATTTTATTCAATAGTACAATGGGTTCAATGGACTTTATGGCGTATTCATGCTCGCACTTTTTTGAGCTTTCTTAGCATTGATGGAACACAGTCTGAACATCAAAATAATTCCAAAGTGAATAGAGTGTTATTTCTTCTTCCTCTTAAGTCTGAGAGCTGAATCCTGGAGGAGATGAGGTAGGAGGCATGGAGCACATTTAAACAGACGGGGAGGAGGCACATCCAGTTCCCATTGTCTCTTACCTCCACACAAATTATTTTTGGGATTGAAAGGTCCATTCCCACTTTTTCCAACACAGATTGAGGCCTTAACTGGATAATTATAGACCACTTTAAGGGCCTCAGCTTGTCACTGCTGGAGTTAATGCAGGTGTACGTTACCCAGTCAACAAATGTATCCCCAACCTCTTCCCCAATTCCTGGGCGAGAAAGAGTGTGATCATTTTTTACCCATTGGTTTGGGGTGGGCTCTCAGTGAAAGGCACCCTGTGTTGACCATCTCTGAGATAATAACACTCTGCTCCAGCTGTGAGCCTGACCAGTGAAAACAAACACCATTCTTCTGCCCTGACATATCACCTACTTTTGGCCATAGCCTTAATCTCCAAGGTTACGTTACCAGCATTAGCTAAGCACAGTAGAGGGGCTTTCACGCCCTGAGACCCGAGTATAGATAAAAACCCACTTGCTGGCCCCTTAAGTCCCTGATGTTCTGAAGATACAGCAGTCCTTCCTCTTGCTTTCTTGGTAATGTGCAAGACACCTGCCCTGAGTTTCTCTCATTGTTTGAAGGTGTTATAACCATTTTCCATTATATCATTAGGTTTAGGACAACCATAGAAATGAACAATTTACAGAAGGAGTCATTAATTGAGAGATAGCCAACTTCAATGGAGCAAGAATGGAACAGGATCAAATAAATTGGAGTCAAAAGTTGGTAGGAAGAACTGTAGCTAAACAATGGGCAACATTCATAGAAGAGATGGTTTGGATATGGTTGTGGTATATTTCCTCAGAGAAAACACATCCAGAGCTAACTATATAAGAAAAGACATAGAAATTATGATAAGAAAGAAAAGCTGTACTAATGAGAGGTGTTGGATGGAAATTGCAATTCAGAATCAGGCAGAACATCAACGTTTTCTGAGGAATGGTGGAAAAGCAAATGGGTTAAGCGAAGCAAAGAGCAAGGATGAAAAGAAGTTGGCAGCTAATGTAACAGATTTATCTGAAATCACCAGCTTTCAGAGTGCTGCTCCTTTGTCAGGTGAAGTCGTGGATGCAGGGGGCATAGCTGCGATATTGAATGAAAGCTTTTCAGCTGTCTTTACTGAGGAGAAAGATGTTACCCAGGCCATGTTTGTGAAACAGATGGGTTTATAATTGACAAGAACTAGGTATTGGGTCCATACTTAAAGTTGACAAAGCACTGGAACAGATGAGATGCACCCAAGCATATGTGGGAAATGAGAAGGAGAACGGGAATTGCAGAGCCTTTGACTATCTTTCAATCTGTTTCAACTCCAAGGTGGTGTCATGGTGCTGCAGAATAGTAACTGTTTCACCCTTGTTTTAAAAAAGGATGCAATATAAACAAATTCAGATTAAATTTCATTAAAAGAGAAATAGAGTACATGAGCAAGGAGTTTCTGTTGCATTTATGTGAGACATTAATTTGGCCTCAGTTGGAATGCTATGTCTAGTTCTGGACTCCACACTTTGGAAAGATGGGACGGCATTGAAGAGAGTGCAGAAGAGATTCCTGAGAACATTCAGGGATGAAGAATTTCAGTTATGAAGACAGGTTGGAGAAGCTGATACTGTTTTCTTTGGAGGGGAGAAGGTTAAAAGGAAATCTGATTAAAGTATGCAAAATCATGACAAGTTTGGACAGAGCAAACAGGGATAAAATATTCCCACTCGTGGTAGGATCAAGAATGAAAGGGTACAGAACAGTCAAACGGTCTACTCTGGCTCCCATAGCTTATTGCTTCATTTGTTGGATATTACAGAAGTTGTTTTGAGAGTTCTCCAATATGTAATCAAAAGAATAATTTGAATTTGTGACAGTGAGATGAATAATTTATTTTGTCACTGCCTTTAATAGATTTTACAATGTAAGTAATTTGGATTTGAGCTCGGTAGAAAAATACTTTTTCTTTTTAAAAAAAAGCCCTCCAGTCATGTAATGAATGTTTTAAATTAAAACCTATTTAGTTATGAATAATATAACAACATACTAAAATATTCATATGAAAGGATAAATTCAGCAAGTAAAATCTGTTAACTCTTTGCGGACTGCTGGCACTTTCCTGCACTATGTCCAAAAATAGCCCAAAATTCTCTGCTTCTGCTCAGAGTGAACTGCAACTTGCCAATATATTTAACATCAGGTTGAAGAAATGTCATTTTGGAGTAGACACGTGACTAAAAGGACGCCTGTTTATCTGAAACATTGAACATAAAGGAGAATAAAGTGTGTCCTTCAGCCCTCTAAGGATTAATTATAAGGGGGCCAGTTGGAAACAGCATTTGTTTATATAGCACTGAGAGCCCTGGCTGCATGTTCTCTGCTTTTATGAAATCCACTGGATCTTGATAACATAAATCGAGATTGACATTGTTTTGTATAAAACACTCATCCAGATTTACAAAGCCAACCCAGTGCATGATAATTGAAAACCTTATGTCAAATTCAGCAGGTGAACTGTTATATTTAATTCAAACAACCCTTGCAGTTAGGTGCAATACAATACAAATGACCTCTTTGGCATGTCCATAATTAATGCTTGTTGATCATTGGTGATACCTGGATCTTACCATTTCCTTCTAACCTAGGTGGCTCAGTGGACGGCACTGCTGCCTCACAGTGCCAGGGACCCAGGTTCAATTCCACCCATGGGTAACTGTCTGTGTGGAGATTGCAAGTTCTCCCTGTATCTGTGTGGGTTTCCTCCGGATGCTGTGGTTTCCTCCCACAGTCCAAAGAAGTGCAGGCTAGGTGGATTGGCCATGCTAAATTGCCCATAGTGTCCAGGGATGTGTAGATTAGATGGGTAATAGGTGGATCAGTCTGGGTGGGATGCTCTTAGAGTCAGGGTGGACTTGTGGGGCCGAAGGACCTGTTTCCACACTGTGGGGATTCTATGAGTTCTAAGATTAATATGTGGCACATGTAAAACACCCAAGCTTGGCCAAAGTAGAAACAATGTGATCCAAACTCACAGTCAGTAGCATCAAAGCAACTTGTGCATTACCTATGAGCTACAGAGGAACAAAATGCACAGTCATTGCTGTATTTGGAAGCTTGGGTGAATGTCTACTTTGGTGGTTTGAGCTTGTAATGTGCCACAACCAACAATCACGATGTGTAAATATTAGAGGAATTAATGTTATTAAAGTATTATTATGTGTGCCTATACTTTAATTATGAGTGATATTTACTTTATGCTTACAGTAGAGTTCTGCAATTCATGTACTCTAAAGGCTTTTCTGGGTGCCACTCACACAGAGAATAAGTATGTTTTCAGAGTATCCATAATTCTTTTAATTCTTGACATCTCAAGTTAACTCAAAGTAGATGTTGGGTACTCAAGATCACCTTCTGAGGTAGGCAGTCCTTAAATCCTCACCAAACACAGGATCAATGAGATATTAATTATCATTTATAACAAGTTTGTAAACCTGTCAAACAGATCCTGGAACAACTGTCCTTGTTCATATTGTTGTCTTTAGGGTCCTGGCAGGAAATGCGGTGTTTTCCGGTTTATTACCACTCCTTTCCAGACAGCTTTCCAAGAATTCGCCAGCGGCAATGTGGACATTGACCAAACATCAGCTCAAATCGCCAAGGCCCATTGCAAGGTTAATGCTATTGACATGTGGATTATTGTGTTTTTATTTAGGTAGACTCTCCTGAAACAATTATATGTTCATCTTTTCTGCGAACCTAAGGTGATAAGGGAGATTTTATTATGCTCCGAGCCCCCTAGTGGATTTTATACCTGTCACCTCCTTCCACAAAGTCACGGAATTCAACAATTCTGTGGAATCCTGAGCTGGTGCAAGCTCACATAAAGCAAGACTAAAGGTTATAGAAGAGGTATGATGTCATGGCCTTTCATCTGAGGGATAAACATGAGACTACTGTAGCACAAAGTTTGAGAGCTAATCACCTGGCTGAGCTCAGTAAATGTAACGTGAAATGGCGTTGTGTTGTCCACGGGAACAATGTAACTTTCTTCAATATTTAACTGTAAATTTTACTGTGCAAGTCCAAAATATAGGCCTTCATGGCATCAGCTGATAAGTGGACTGTCATTTCTGGAATGTCAGCTAAGTCAACTACCATTATTCATATTCTTTGTCCAAAAGTTATTCTTTGACCAGCTCAAGAAAACCTGGGTAAGCAAAACACCATTATGCATTCATTTACGTACTGTACTGTCCAATGTCATCTAACCATTAGGTGATCAGATGAGCAATGTACCAGGAATATGTCACACCCTTTGCCCTGTCTAGGTAAGTTGCTACCAATAACCATGTGGGACCATTTAAATTTGAAAAACAAAAGGCACTTCTCAGCTCTTCTTTTCTTTTCGTAGTCATTCTCGTATTCCTGCTTGATGTCAAAATGAACTGAGTATGACTTACTAGAAGTTATTTATAACTTTTTATTCTGAGCCTTTTCTCTGCCATTGATCAACAAAATGATGCTTTGTGATAATCACATTGAGAGATGAATAATAATGGTGTGATTTTCTCACAAGTTTGTTTCTGCCTAACGAATATGTTACACTACAAATGCATATACATTCATAAGCAATGAAATGCCTTTAATCCAAATAGTATCTAAGATTCTGAGAGTAAATGATTGTCTCTGAATCTGCACTACCTTTCTCCTTTTCTATCCTCACACATCATCGGGCGTGTTCCTGGCTTGCTGTTGGTCAGTGCTTCCCAGATGGTCACCTAGAAAATAAAATAAATAAAAAATTAGGTGAATAAAGTTGGAAGCATGATACCTGTCCAAAATGTTAGTGAGTTAGAGTTCTTGTGATTAATTGATACAAAGCTAAGCTCTAAACTTAGTTCTCGATCTGAACTAGCCTAAAGCTGCAGGTGTCTCTTTTATCCAAAACATGTTTAGTAACCAGAGTTGTAACAGACACCTCAATCCAGTTGTAAAATTAGTCAAACTCCTTTTAGAAAGTGATCAACATGTGAGATGGTCTTTTAAATCACATTATGGAGACAAAGCTTTGTAAGCATTTAAGAGGTAGTTGGATGGTGTGATGAGAGGCCTGCTTTAGGCTTTGTCTAGACGATGTACTGGAATGGTTGAATCATCATTTTCTCATTAGTACCAATCTTGTAAGTAAGTAAACTGATTGTCTTGGGCTTGGACAAATGAAAAAACGCAGTTGAAAAATCAAAGATCAAGTTTGTAAATGTCCAAATATGATGAGACTGTGCTGCAACTTGACATACTGTGTAATCTGAAGTGGAAATTGATTCAGGATTTCATTCATTGCTCTGCATCTTGAACAAACCATCTGTCCCTCTGTTTTAAAAGTTATATTACAAAATGCTACGACTCATTGTCATAAGAAAAATTCTCATCCGAAGTTGGGGTGATATTGATGGAGAATATGCTATAAAACATAGAGACCTACGGGTGAATGTACACATTTCTTTGAAGTTTGCATTTAGGTAGATAGGATGGTTAAGAAAGCATTTAGCACTTTTGTCTTCATTGCTCAGACCTTTTAGTATAGGCGTTACACTGTCGTGTTAAGGTTGGATAGAATGTTGGTGAGGCCTCTTCTGGAATACTGTGTGCAATTCTAATCAGCCTGCTACAGGAAGGATGTTATGAAAGGATTCATAAAAGATTTACCAGCATGTTGCTGGCAATGGAGGGTTTGAGTTATAAGGAGAGGCTCGGTAGGTTAGGAGTCTTTTCACTGGAGCATAAGAAGTTGAGGGGTAAGTTTACAGAGGTTTAAAAAATCATGAGGGACATAGATAAGGTGAAAAGCAGGGGTCTTTTCCCTAGGGTGTGGGAGTTCAAATCTGGGGCTGTTATTTTAAGGTGAGAGGAGATAGTTCTAGGACTTGAGGGACAACTTTTTACACAGTGAGTGGTTCCTGTGTGGAATGAACTACCAGAGGGAAATGACTGATGCAAGTACAATTACAACGGTTAAAAGACATTTGGAAAAGTACATGAATAGGAAAGGTTTGGAGGGTTATGGGCCAGGAGCAGGCAAGTGGGACCAGTTTAGTTTGGGAACATGGTCAGTGTGGACTAGTTAGACTGAAGGGTCTGCTTCCATGCTGTACGACTCAATGACTCCAATACGTCACTTGTGTATATAAAAATGTCATAGCAAGTGTTTATTCTGAGAGTTCATTGCTGAATCAGATATTAGAACATTGGCAGAATTGTTGTTTTCTTCCAAACACATAAGATAAATATTTCTTCTGGGCAATACTTAATTAAGTATTTAAAGATGATATGGTAAGATACTTTAAGCTAACTCAGAGAAGGTATGGTTATTCCACATCTAAAATTACCATTACACAACTGGTAGTAATAGCATTTTAATACATCAAGAGCTTTGAGCTACAACACAAATTTTCAAAGGACAAGGCTAATGAAATGTTTCTGATGTTTCTACATCTTTCTTTTATAGCTGATGATCGATACAAGCAATCCCTCCTTAAGATAATAACACTCCATTGGGAGTATGGTGCGGTGTCATACTTTAGTGCAGTATTGTCTGACAATCACACCTGCAGGATCGGGATTTATTGGGATCAAACATGGAAGCAGCAGCATGCTACATTTCTGGTGTGGTATAGTATTTTAGATCAAGAGAAACATTTCATATTCTTTGTTCAAACAGGCAGTGTCCATGATGGTCACACTTTCATTCCCTTTTCCTCATTTACAGGAGACAGAACATGGTGGATGCAGTGCTCAGGGTACAGCTAACGATGTAATGAGCTTCTTTTAATGTTGTACATGGAGAGGCTAAGTGAGTGTATTTATTTATTTGGGGTTGATGGAAAGAAAGCAGCTCTTGAGGAAATTCTTGGACTCAAGTATGTTAGGTTTCTTTCAAAATTGTCATACCTGCTTATTACAAATGTTTTGTCAAAAGGTAAGTTCAAATTGAATCGTGTTTGATCTGGATTCAGGAAGAAATTAACTTAAGATTTAGAAGGATAAATTTCCATTGTGCTCTGGACAAAATTCAAAATATAATGCTTTACAATATCTTCAGGTTACCGTGGATGTAAAATTACATTAAGTAATCGATTCAAATAATTATGTAGCAACAAGATCCCAGCTCTGAATCTCCTTGTATGAATGTCATTGCATATCAAGAAAACTTTGCCCCCGAGAAAATTATCATTGCAATGACGCAAGCTGTCAGCACAGGAATTAACCAGATGCAGGATAGACTCTTGTCTAGAATTGACATAATAGACAATACTAGTTTTTTCAGTCACAGGAAGTGATTTCAAAACTATACCCTCATTTTAGGGATTTAAATAACAGTTGCTAACTACTCAAACTTCGATCTTATGACATTATTTAAATTGCTCAATTACATTACTATTCAGATAATCACATCCAAGTTTTCATTATCCCTTACATGATTTATTATTATTGCACAACTAAAGGTTCAACTGTTAATTTCAGATGATGTATGAATATTCTCATTCTTTTTGATATTCAGTCCTTGACTTATTTTAAAAATTGTGTGAATTTAAGATGTAGTTCTTATTTCTGAAATCAGAGGTAACCATTTTCCTGCCCTACCTGGTCATATTCAGTGCCTGCTTCCAGCAGACTCTGCTGAATAGCGAACTGTAAGAGATCATCATCTTCTTCCCTCAGAGAATCCCGGTTGCTGCCAACCACAGTGTAGCCTCTGGGTACTTCAAAGAGCGCTGGGTCCATATCACAGCCACGACACGAAGCTGCCAAGAAATACTTGCAAACTTAACTAATGTTACAGTGTTAAATAGATTCCATCTGCCATGTTATCATCTTAGACAAACACTTTGTCAATAGCTATGGAAGAAGCCTGCTGATGAATTAATAGACAATAGATAATAGGTGCTGGAGTAGGCCCTTCGGCCCTTCGAGCCAGCACCACCATTCATTACGATCACGGCTGATCATCCACAATCAGTATCCTGTTCCTGCCTTATCCCCATAACCCTTGATTCCACTATCTTTAAGAGCTCTGTCTATCTCTTTCTTGAAAGCATCCAGAGAGTTGGCCTCCACTGCCTTCTGGGGCAGAGCATTCCATATATCCACCACTCTCTGGGTGAAGAAGTTTTTCCTCAACTCTGTTCTAAATGGCCTACCCCTTATTTTTAAACTGTGTCCTCTGGTTCTGGACTCACCCATCAGCAGAAACATGCTTCCTGCCTCCACAGTGTCCAATCCCTTAATAATCTTATACGTCTCAATCAGATCCCCTCTCATCCTTCTAAACTCAAGAGTATACAAGCCCAGTCGCTCCAATCTTTCAACATATGATAGTCCTACCATTCTGGGAATTGACCTTGTGAACCTACGCTGCACTCCTTCAATAGCAAGAATGTCCTTCCTCAAATTGGGAGACCAAAACTGCACACAATACTCCAGGTGCGGCCTCACCAGGGCCCTGTACAGCTGCAGAAGGGCCTCTTTGCTCCTATACTCAATTCCTCTTGTGATGAAGGCCAGCATGCTATTAGCTTTCTTCACTACCTGCTGTACCTGCATGCTTGCTTTCATTGACTGATGTACAAGAACACCTAGATCTCGTTGTACTTCCCCTTTATCTAACTTGACTCAGTTTAGATAGTAATCTGCCTTCCTGTTCTTGCCACCAAAGTGGATAACCACACATTTATTCACATTAAACTGCATCTGCCATGCATCTGTCCACTCACCTAGCCTGTCCAAGTCACCCTGTTTTCTAATAACATCCTCCTCACATTTCACACTGCCACCCAACTTTGTGTCACCAGCAAATTTGCTAATATTACTTCTAATGCCTTCATCTATATCATTAATATATATCGTAAACAGCTGCAGTCCCAGCACCGAGCCTTGTGGTACCCCACTGGTCACTGCCTGCCATTCTGAAAGTGATCCGTTTATCACTACTCTTTGCTTCCTGTCTGTCAGCCAGCCAATTTTCAATCCAACTCAGTATTTTGCCCCCAATACCACGTGCCCTATTTTTGTTCACCAATCTCCTACGCGGGACTTTATCAAAGGCTTTCTGAAAGTCCAGGTACACTACGTCCACTGGCTCTCCCTTATCCATCTTCATAGATACATCCTCAAAAAATTCCAGAACATTAGTCAAGCACGATTTCCCCTTCGTAAATCCATGCTGACTCTGACATATTCTGTTACTGCTATCCAAATGAGTCGTAATTTCATCTTTTATAATTGACTCCAGCATCTTTCCCACCACTGACGTCAGACTAACCAGTCTGTAATTTCCTGTTTTCTCTCTCCCTCCTTTCTTGAAAAGTGGGACAACATTTGCCACCCTCCAATCTGCAGGAACTGATCCTGAATCTATAGAACCTTGGAAAATAATTACCAACGCGTCCACAATTTTTAGAGCCACCTCCTTAAGTACCCTGGGATGCAGACCATCAGGTCCTGAGGACTTATCAGCCTTCACTCCTAACAGTCTATCCAACACCATTTCCTGCCTAATATAAATACCCTTCAGTTCGTCCATTACCCTCGGTCCTTCAGCCACTACTGCATCTGGGAGATTGCTTGTGTCTTCCCTAGAGAAGACAGATCCAAAGTACCTAGTCAACTCATCTGCCATTTCCTTATTTCCCATAATAAATTCACCCGTTTCTGGCTTCAAGGGCCCAATTTTAGTCTTAACCATTTTTTTCTTTTCACATACATAAAAAAGCTTTTACTATCCTCCTTTATATTTTTGGCAAGTTTGCCTTCATAGCTCATTTTTTTCTCTGTGTACTGCCTTTTTAGTTATCCGCTGTTGCTCTTTAAAAGCTTCCCAGTCCTCCGGCTTCCCACTCATCTTTGCAATGTTATACTTCTCTTTTATTTTTATACAGTCCTTAACTTCCCTGGTCAGCCACGGCCGCCCCTGCCTCCCCGTAGGATCTTTCTTCCTCTTTGGTATGAACTGATCCTGCACCTTCTGCATTATATCCAGAAATACCTGCCATTGTTGTTCCACTGCCATCCCTGCTAGGGTATTGTACCATTGAACTTCGGCCAGCTCCTCCCTCATAGCTCCATCGTTCCCTCTATTTAACTGCAATACTGACACTTCCGATTCTCCCTTCTCCCTCCCAAACTGCAGATTAAAACTTATCATATTATGGTCACTACCTCCTAATGGCTCCTTTACTTTGAGGTCCCTGATCAAATCTGGTTCATTGCACAACACCAGATCCAGAATTGCCTCCTCCCTGGTAGGTTCCAGTACAAGCTGTCCTAAGAATCCATCTCGGAGGCACTCCACAAACTCCCTTTCTTGGGCTCCAGTACCATCCTGATTCTCCCAGTCTACCGCATGTTGAAATCTCCCATAACAACTGTAGTGATACCTTTGTGACAGGCCAATTTCAACTCTTGATTCAACCTGCACCCTACCTCCTGACTACTGTTTGGGGGCCTGTAGATAACTCCCATTAGGGTCTTTCTACCCTTAGAATTCTCAGCTCTATCCATACTGACTCTACACCTCCTGACTCTATGTCCCCCCTTGCAAGGGACGGAATATCATTCCTCACCAACAGGGCTACCCCGCCCCCTCTGCCCACCAGTCTGTCCTCTCGATAGCACGTATAGCCTTGAATAATCATTTCCTAGGCCCTGTCCACTTGAAGCCACGTCTCAGTTATCCCCACAACATCTTACTTGCCAACTTCCAACTGAGCCTCAAGCTCATCCACCTTATTTCTTATGCTTCGTGCATTCATATATAATATTTTTAATTTGTTTCTCCCGTTACCCTTCCTATCAATCCCCATTTCACTTGGCCATACTGTACGATCCCTTCTTGAGTTTTCTGCTCTGTTGATTCTGTTGTCCTTCTTAACCTCTCTTATTCTCACTTTCCCTTTAACTTCATTCTTAAATTTCCAGTTTGACCCCTCCCCCCCCATTACTTAGTTTAAACACACCTGTGTTGCAGTAGCAAACCTGCCTGCCAGAATGCTGGTCCCCCGATTATTAAGATGCACACCGCCGCTCCTGTACAATTTATTCTTACCCCAAAAAATACCCCAGTGATCCAAGAACTTAAATCCTTGCTTCCGGCACCAGTCCCTCAGCCACACGTTCAGGTCCATTATCTCTCTGTTCTTGCCCTCTCCAGCCTGAGGAACTGGAAGCAAACCAGAGATAACCACCCTGGAAGTCCTGCTTTTCAGCCTTCTTCCGAGTTCTCTGAAGTCCCGCTGTAGAATGCTCCTCCTTTTCTTCCCGACATCATTAGTGCCGACATGGACCACCACCTCTGGGTCTTCACCTTTACCCTTGAGGATTCTCTGCACTCTACCAGTGACGTCCTTGATCCTGGCACCAGGAAGGCAACACACCATCCTCAAATCTCACCTGTTGCCACAGAAACCCCTGTCAGTCCCTCTCACTATGGAGTCCCCTATTACCACAGCTCTCCGTGATGTCTGACTTCTTGGCTCTGCCTCGCCACCAATTTTTGACTCGCAGACCTGTCCACCTCTCAGACTGGCAGTGTCATCTGTCTCGGCAGTTTCCAAGACAGTTAGCCTGTTTACAATAGGTGCTTCCCCGGTGTCTCTTGTACTTCATTCATGTCTTCCTTTGTCATCGACATCCCCCTTCTCTCTTCAGGTATCCTCGGTGTAGTGACCTTGCTGAAGGTCCTGTCCAGAAAATTCTCATTCTCTCAGATAAGCCTGAGGTCGTCTAGTTCTTTCTTCAGGGCTGCAACACCCTCCTTCAGAAGCTGAATGTGTACACACTTACCACAGCTATAGGAGCCAGAAACATCAGTGTCCCTGACCTCCCACATCATGCATGCAGCACACTGAATCAGCTTGGCAGTCATGTCTTCACCCTCTTCAACAGTGGTGCAATCTCCTCACTGAGCCTCTTCACCGAAAACTCGCACTTTACTCACCAGGCACTTCCCTCAGCCCTTGTGTGTTTGCTGTGAGTCTGTGGACTCTTAATTAGGTTAGAGGAGGAGGGTGGGAGGGAGGCCCTACTGTGTAGGGCCTGGGGCTAAGAACAAGCCTACTTAAACAGCACTCCACTGCAAAAAGGACCCGCTGGCTTCGAGGTAAGTACTTAAATAGCACTCACTTACCTTCCCAACTGCCTCACTGCCCTGACCTCACGTCCGCCTGGCTCGCGCCACTCTCCGCTGCAAAATGGACCCGCTGGCTTCGAGGTAAGTACTTAAATAGCACTCACTTACCTTCCCAACTGCCTCTCTGCCCTGACCTCACGTCCGCCTGGCTCGCGCCGCTCTCCGCTGCAAAAAGGACCCGCTGGCTTCGAGGTAAGTACTTAAATAGCACTCACTTACCTTCCCAACTGCCTCTCTGCCCTGACCTCACGTCCGCCCGGCTCGCGCCGCTCTCCGCTGCAAAAAGGGACATTGCGTTTGTATTGGCAAAGTTAGAAATTTATGAATTCAAAGATATGACACAGTCAAATGCCAAACTGCTGTCCTGTTTGATTGTGTGATTCTAAGTTAATTGGAAACCCTGTGTCTACTGTTCCAAGGATTGAGTTAAAGTTCCATTGCGTAACCTCAACATTCTTTGCAAATTTAATTGAAATAGGAAAGTCCCTGTGGACAGTTAGGACTAGCGATGACACCATTTCATACATTTTAGCCAGCAGATTGAAGAAAAGCATTTTGTAAGGACAAATTCATTAATTGCAGAGTTGGAATCATACAGCACAGGAGTTGATTCAGTTCATCCTACCCCTGACAGTTCTTTGAAAGAACTATCCATTTGTCATATTTCCCTTCACTTTCTCCATAGGCTTGCTTTTTCATTTACCCTTTTTAACTGTAATCCATTTTTTGAAAGTTACCATTAAATCCACTTGCACCACCATTTCAGAGAGTGGAATCCCAACTACCAAAAAAATTATTTTATACACTCCAGTCTTTGTGCCAAATACTTCCTCAAAGGTGTGTTTCTGGGTACCAATCCTTTTGCGAGTTTAGACAGTTCCTTCTTATTTACTCTGAAAGATCCAATTTTAAACTGTTTAAAACCTCTTCTGCTTTCAAGGGATTGCTCCTAGAGGACAATTCTACACATAGCAGCTCTCTGGTATTGCACATTGATCGTGTAGTGAAACTAGTACAGCATTCAACTGCTGTCATGTCTCAAACCTGTTGCTAAACGATGTCTACACATTTGCTTTCAAGAATGGGAAGATTATCTGATTTCCCTATTTTCTGGAACACTGTGCTAACTACAGTAGACTAATAACTGTTAGCAGCTAACTTAGTGCAGATCATGCATGCCACTTTATTGCATTTATAAATCCTGCAGTGTTTACTTAATGGAAAAATGTGTATTTCCCTTAAGTGATTTTTTTTTCCTGTTAACAAGGGCCATCTAATTTGGTGCTTTTCTTTTGCTCTGGTACTGTGTTAGTGGTGCTCGCTCCTGATAATGTCAATCTAGCTTAGCTGGTGGCAAAGCAAGAGTGAAGTGGCCAGGTTTGTGATGGTTAATGATCAGAAAGGTCCAGTTAATTAAACAATACATATCCCCCCCACCATCAGCCTCCGGGTCTAACAGTAGACTTACTTACTGAAGCCTACTGCACCAGAGAAATATAAGAGCAGCCACTATGTATCACCACATGCTGAAGCCAGTATAGTTAGACTGTTAATAGTTAATGGGTTTACCTTACTGAAATGGTTACTAAATACTTCTGAAAATTTGTAAATTGATGACTTCATATAAAAGTTACTTAATTAGTTTTAACAAAAATTCACCAGTGACACCATGCATAGCACTGCCACTATCTGAACATCGTGGGCTTAAGTCCCACTCTGGATTTAAAGATTGAAATGTTGGCTGATGCTCCGGTCCATGGCTGAGAGGGTAATACTCTGTCAGCAGTGCAGTCTTCCAGATGAGGCCGGAATTCCAAGGCCCTGTCTGCTCCCCTCAGATCCCAGCGTATTATTCCAGAAAACGGCAGAGGAGTTAACCTCAAGTACTGACCAATCTGCTACCTGCCAGTCTGCATCATCAAACCAGATTGGTTGATCATTATCACATTGTAATTTGTGAGAGCTGACTGTGTTTCTAACATTGCAACAGCGATGACAACTTTGAAAATACTTCACTGCCTGGACAACCCTTTGGATCAATACAAATGTTTATTCTCCTTCATGAATCACCTCTAATTATAACAAAAATTGCATTTGGAGAACAAAATAAAAACTTAGACCTCAACTCATACACTTCCTCTGACTAAACCCTCATGTTTCAATAAGACAATGGAGTGCAATTAGGATGGTCTGTAAGTAGAATAAAAAGATAGCATTAGTGTTTTTTTTTGGGTTTAACATGTAGTGATAAATCATCATCACTTACATGACTGCTGTCATTCAGAGATCTCTTAGATGCATGTGATTCTGAGCTGTCTGCTATTTTGCTACTGCCACTGGAGGTGCAAACATGGAGAGCAGGAGGATGTGGAACAATATGAAAACTATGTGCTTGCCCCCTGTTAATAGTGAACTTGTATTTGAACGTGCTTTGTACTCACTGTGGGTTTTCTCTGAAAAACATTGCTTCGGGCTGAATCTTAGGCTTTTTTTTTGGCTAAGATTGAGTTACGTCAAGGTTTTTGGAGGGTTTTTTTGCGATGAGGTCTAGGGCAATAATAAGCCCTTGACCTTTCCTTGCTTGCTATTGGTCTGTCAAACACCTGATCATTTCTCTCAAGTGAGTTAAAATAATTTCTTAATCGGAATTTGTCTGATTCTCAACAAGTTGTGTTTTCATTAGTCTCCAAGCCAGTATTGAAGAATGACATTGATGACTGTCTCACACATTTTAGCACGATTTAGACTATCAACCATGCTTTCAACTGCAGACAAATTTACTTGTGGAATGCTCAAGCCTATTGTGCCTCATTAGTCCACTGTTTTCTCCTATTATACACTATGTCATGTTAATGATAATGGACTAATAATCATTCACTTATTTGGGATTGATTAACTCCATAGTTTAGTTTACTTAAAAACAGTAAAACACATTTTAAGTTATGAAGCAGACATTTCAACAGAAGTAAATTAACTGACAGGGTGAGTTGCAACATTGTGTACACTCAGTATGTACAGTCCTGAAAGGTGAAATCTCTTAAAGACAAAGTACACATACAAAACCCCAAACAGCACAGATAGTTCTCCTATAACACAATAATTGTGTTCTTGTGTGACCTTATGCTATAGAAAATCACCACAGAAAATCACATTACAGGGAAATAGCTACAGAAAATTGCTATACCTGTACAGCAGAAAGTTTGCTTATCCAACAGCGTCCACTATTCATCAATTGCATTACAGCCAATTCATGTTAATGAAACATATGTTATAGCAGAATTACCTGTACATACCTTTTTCATAGGCGACCCCTCAGCCTGGAAGTGCAGGGTTGGTGTCCTGGCAGTAGCTATAGCCTCTGCATGGACCTGCTGAGTTCTGGAGCTGCTGGCCTCTGAGTGGCTGACAACTCCAGGCAGTCATGGCAGCCTCATCCCAAGTCCTAAATCCAGTAGAATGCTGCCTGTTTACCAGAATTTCCATTGGGTTTTCTCACTTTAGTAGGGTGAGAGTTTCCCTCCTGGTAACACTCATGCTTTCAGATTTAATCCAAAAACAAGAAAATCCTAGCCTTTGTTTCTGTTTCTAACCATCTGCCAGCATTTTCAACTCTGTCTCTCTTAATTCAGCCTTCCATTTCTGAATGAGCTTTAATGGTATTGGTTTTATTAATAAACTTCACAAAGCTTATACTCAAAAACATTAATCTACCGAATGGAATAAGGGCAAAAAGATAAACTAATTCAATCTGTTTCAACTGGATCAAGAGTTACAAGAAATCATAACGATAAATATTCATCTCCAGCAATCCAGTAAAGATTTTAGTGACATGGCACAACACAATGAAGGTTTCAAGATTAGTTCATGAGTTTTGACCTGATTTACATCACTAACATAGAATACATTGAAGCAAAAGTTGCCAGAAAGAAGATGGTAGTGAACTGCTGTTTGAACCACTGTGGTCCTTGGGACATAAGTGCACAGATTTTTCTGTTAGGAAGGGGAATTCCCAGGATTTTGACCCTGCGACCTTCAGGGAATGGCAAAATAGTTACAAGTTAAGATGGTATGTGGCTTGTAGAACTTGCAAGTGGAAGTGTTCCCGTGCATCTGATGCCCTTGTCCTTCTAGGTGCTAGATGTCACATTTGGAAGGCGCTGTCAAAGCAGTCTCGGTGAGTCTCTGCAGTGTGTATTATAAATGGGAACTACATTATTAGTGTTTATGAATGCTTCATATGGAGTAAGCTACAGTGATTATTTTAGTGGATGAAGTGCAATTATGTCATATCAGTAATTGATACACTACAGAACTGTTTGACTTGCAATTACTTGCTCCATCTTTAACTAGAAAGGAGCTTAGTACATACACGCCAGAGGCTGGAACTAAAGAGAGAGATAAAGTAATTGGAAAGCTAACACCGCTTCTGCCCATGGACCCATGCACATAGTTACTGGCATTGTCAGTTAAAAATACAAACTGGAGACTGTATTTTCATTCATTCTTTTGGATTTTTGAATTTTGTTTAAAAGATGAGAATTTTTGCTTCTAAAAGATTGATGGCAGACCATGTTTTGGTATGAATGATATCTGTGATATCCGTTACAGCAAATTTTGGGAGTTTGCGAGGATTTTGACGACTCGCTCTCATAGCCCCTCACCATGAGCAATGGTGCATTGAGTAATTCAAGATATAAAGAGTTAATGGAGAGTGTGAAGGGGAAAATCGATCATCACATCAAGGCTGCGAAAGTTGCTTTCAAGAAGCATGACGACTTTGCTAACCATAAGGTATGCTAGTTATAAAATGCTGGAGCATAACCAGAAGTAACTTATTATAGTCTAACCATTGATGTCCACATCTCTTGAATGAATAAGAAGAACCTTACTTATAGTATAAATTTATATTAAAAGAAAAGCTTTAATCCCTCCTCCTCTTGTGATGTCTTTGGATATGGTTTGACTGCTGCCAACAAGTCTTAGCCCAAAGGCAAATGCCCATGTCTTATGATTTTAACTGGAAGCATGGACAGGGAGGGGCCACAATTTCCTTCTGTTCTCATTGAGCCTTGAGGCACTCAATGCATTCTCTGTTCAGTTCGAGCAAAGGGCCAGTGACACGATGACACCAGCCCCTGATTTTCTTAAGCAGCTGTCTTCCTCATTCAAATCCAAATGAAAGCACTTCGTACAGGTCTGTTTCGTACCACATACTTATCCCTTTCTTGCTGGTTCTCCTGCCAGATTATGTTCCAAGGAATGATGTCTCAGGTGTTTATGCAATATTGACAGACAGGGAGAATGCATTTGTACTTCGAATTTTCTCTCCCTTGCTTTGCTAGACGGAGAGGTGATGTTCTGTTTGTGCCGTGTCCTATCTAGCAGACAAACACGGCATTTGTTCTGCATAACATATGAATTGCTTTTTACTTAAATAATGTAAGTCGCCATTTGCTTCAGACTAGTATTTCAGTAAAAGGGAAAGCCACACAATTAAAAATAATCATTACTTTCAATGCTGTCCTGTGCCCCACATCCACTTGAAAATTCTTATGCTCCAACATATTGCTTTTTCCAGTGATGTTGAACTTGTGATTCATTCTCAATTCCGATTCCTCATCATGCTTTATCTGATGTGTTGGCTCTGTTATGCAGGAGGTTCTCAGTCCCCGGTTGAGTTCACTTAATTAGTGCACTCAATTAGAAAATATAGCTGCATAAAACTGTTCTTAATCTTCTGACAGAGAATAATATTATAAAGTAGCTTCTAGCACAACACAACTGCACCTGCTAAAGACAGCTATCACACGGCTTGCATCAAGTAGACGGTAATTTGTTAGAATTGTCAAAGTTCCTTAAAATAAATACTTCCAGCTTGTGGAAAGCCCAGACCCTGTTTTTGTCTTCTGAATGCCAAACTGTTTCTAGTATTTTTCCTCTTGGTTCAGCATCCTTCTGTTTCACCCACAGACAGCTGAGTAATGTCAATGCTGGTCATGTGTTCCTGGCATTTTATAATGTGCTAGTATGCAAGTCTCTTGATAAACATGGAAGTTATGACTTTAAATACCACACTGACATTTATATTGCACTTCACCTGCCAACAAATGCATTAATGTTTCCATGTTATGGAAATGCAGCCAACAAGGGACACATGGACTCCAATAATATCTGATATTTCAGAGCCCACAATCCATGCCTGGTATTTTGTATATTATGTTAGTTTTATTGGTTGTGGGTATGGGATCCTCTATGTTTGTCAGTAGCTGTCACAGGGTGGTTGTTGGTTCGTGGGCTATCTAGGGGTCTGAGTAGTTTTGTGGTCATCTCTGATATGTCTGTGCTGTATGTGACTAGTGTGTCTGGCTGTGTTGTGGATTCTTGTTGTGGTCCACCATAGAACTGTGTAAAACATTACATAGTCCAAGCTGGAAGAAAACTGACAATAGGGATATACAATCACCAACTAACCACCAAGAGACAGGACCAATTCTCACTGGTCTCAATGTACACCGGACAAAGAAGGACACAAATTTGACTGGAATAACACATCCATAATAGCACAAGCCAAGCAGAGACATGCTAGGGAATTCCTAGAGGCTTGGTATTCCAACCGGAACTCCATTCACAAACACATTAAACTGACCCAATATACAAACCACTGAAAAAAACAGAACTGGAAGTGATGCCAACCACCCCAGCAAACCAAGGCATATAAATAACAAGCTGGACAGGACACAAACGCTTCACTGGAGGCGCACCGATGATGTTACCTACCAGAGTGACAAAACGCCTGCAATCAAACACACCAGCTCAGCAAGCAAGTCTACAACCTCACCCACAACCAGAGCCAAGGATCTTCTCAAAAACTTTGAAGTGCAGAAACACTTTGAAACCTGGATCCATATACTTACTACATCAAGCTTGTGGTTAGCTATTTTCCTTCATGTTAAATTGTATAGAAAACGTTAATGTTCTAACACAATGGCATAAGTTTCACTTCACACAATGGTGTAAAATGGGCAGAGGGAAATTGGTTATCTGTTTCATACCTCCTGACTTTTGTTTGAATATCCTTTTAAAAGGAATGGAAATTGGGCATTATGTAAAATGGTTTCACAGTTGCCCATTTTGTGCACAGAATCTAAATGAGTACAATGTGAGTTTGTGGGCAGGGTTTAACACTGGAATGTTAAGATGTGTTTATCTGCAGTTGACCATACTCATTACTGATAATTGATCACAGACTGAGACTCTTAAACACATACTCATGGAGCTGGAGCTGCTCACACTGGACGTATCACTGCTGGGAGATGGAGCCTCACTGGTAGGACTGTTCCTGATGGAGGTTACAGGTTCATCGCTGCCATTCAGGTTCCCAAAGGTGATACGAGCATTCAAGATGTGAAAAATTGGAATTTCTGCAAAGAAGGTTTAAAAATTGTTGAGCTCTCTGTATAAAGCTAAAATATTGTAAGTTCAAAATCATCATTGAAATTTAAAAGATCCCTTCTCCCATTAGAGTATGTTAGAAAACAGTTGAAAGATTGGATACAAAGAGAAATATTTGCATTTATCCAACACCCTGTCATACTCTCAAAGGATATCAAAGCAGCAATTATTGTTGGATTTGTGATTAGGGAAGACATTATGAGTATGCGAACTAGGAGCAGAAGTAGCCACTTGACCCCTCAATCTGACTCAACCATTCAATAAGATCACGCTAATCTGATTACACCATGATCACCTCTACTCCCCACTAACTACTTGGTTATCAAAAATCCATTGTTCCTGCACTTAAATATTCAAAGGGTCTTCTTCCACTGCCTTTTGAGGAAGGAGATTGCAAAGACTCACAACTATCTGTGAGTAAAAAATTCTTTTTATTTCAGACTTAAAAGTGTGATCTCCATCTTCTTAAACAGGGACTTCTAAAAAAATCTCGATTCTCCCACAAGAAAAAGAACTTCCTTTCCACATGCAACCTGTCAAGACCCCTCAAGTTCTTTTATGTTTCAATTAAGTTGCCTCCTTACTCTTTTAAACTCCAGCAAATACAAGCCTCATCTGGCCAATCTTCCTCCCGAGACAACCCTCTCAATTCCAGGTGAGAGTCTGGTAAAACTTTCCTGGACTGATTCCAATACTGTACATTTCCACCATTCCTTAAATAAGGAGGACAGCAATACTGTAAACAGTACTCCTGATGTGGGCTTACCAATGCCCTCTTAGACTTAGGCATAACTTTCTTAGTTTTATATTCAATTGCTTGTTGTACTTGCATCTTAGGCTGTTGTCATTCATGTCCTGGAAGACCCAGAGACCTCTGTATCTCAGAATTTTGCAATCTCTCACCACTTAGATAATATATTCCATTTTTATTCTTCCTGCCACATTGTATTCCGTTTGCTAGATTTTTGCCCACTCAATTACCCTACCTATATCCATTTGTAGTTTCATAATGTCCCCTTCACACCTGCCTTGCATTATCTTCCCACATTTCCAAGATTTTCAGGTTAGGTGGACTGGCCATGCTAAATTGCCCTACATCGTCCAGGGATGTGCAGGCTTGGTGGGTTAGTCATGGAAAATGGGGGCTTACAGGGATGGGGTGGGTTGCTTTTTGGATGGTCAGTGTGAACTCACTTCCACTCTGTAGGGATTTTATGAACATGTTACCCTTACACCATGAGCTTTTATTTTCCACAATAAATTTTGATGTGGTACTTCATCAAGTATCTTCTAGAAATCCCAAGATAATAGATCAGCTGGTTAGCCTTCATGCGTAGTACATGTTGCTTTCTTGAAGAGTTCAAATAAATTGGCGGACATGCTTTCCCTTGCATAAAATGTGTTGACTCTGCCTGATTAGCTTCAACTTGTTTAGTTCTCTGTTATAAGAAAATAATAGCTTCTAAGATCTTTCTTATGGTAATTGTTGTTAACTGACCTGTAGGTTCCTACTCTGTCTCCCTTCCTTTTTGAATAAAGGAGTTACATTCACTCTTCTCCATTCTATTGGAATCTTTCATGAATGTACAGAAATTTGGAAAATTCTAATCAATACATCAACCGCCTCACTAGCTACTTCACTTTAGAACCCAGCCCACAGATCCAATAATTTTCTCAGTACCACTTCCCTGATGATTGTAATTGTCTTCCATTTTCTGTTTATAGTTTTTTTTTTGGAATGTTACTTGCGTCCTCTTTGCTGAAGGCTGAAACAAAAAACCTATTCAATTCATCTCTACATCCTTTTTTCCATTATTAATTCCCCAGTCTCACTTTCTGTAGGACCGAAGTTCACTTCGTTAACTCATCTCCTTTTTAAATATATATAGAAACTCTGACTATCGTGTAAAATATATTTCTCACTACCTTTCTCTCAGAGTCTAATATTTCCCTCCTTGTTAATCTCTTATTTTTAATTTTCTATGCAATATTGTAGTGGATGGCTTAAAAAAAATCTTCAAACATGACCATTACAGTTTAATCACTAACGGTTGATGGGATGTAACAATGCGCAATTGAAATAAAGTGAAAAGCCCTGGAAAACAGGCCAAATGCAAAAACGGCCCATTTTGACTGAAATGTACAAACTTATCTACAGGAACTGTCTTGAAGAGCCGTTCGACGGGGCCACCTGGACATGTTGTTTCAGCATAATGGAATTCTGGAAAAGTACTGAAAGTACCGTGGAATGGCGATACAACACCAGCTCAGATTCAGAATAGTATTAATATCGGCAACTTTGCCCCATTTGTCTTGGACCAAGATTGCGAATAGTGGCAGGAACCCTGAGTTCTCCAGACCAGCCATTGTAAAGTGGGTTCCCCGATAGGCAGGAGGCAGTGAGACTCATTGGTGAACATGTGTTTCAGCACTCATTAACTTGCATGTGTTTCTAATATAGCTGAAGTAGATCACTGCTTAATGTAATAGTTATTGCTTAATGTACATACAAATATTTATCACAATATATTAAATTAATATTAACTTAAATTAATATCTAATAAATTAATATATCCATCGCAATTTTGGTGACCACCAATAAGCATGTTAATTAGTATCACTTAACTCGTAGAGTGATATCCTACTAAACTCCCATTGAACCTTAACAGTAATCTTGATCTGCAACACATCCTCATACAATTGAAAAAATTTTCTTTAAGCTTAATACTACAGCATGTTTAACTTGTTTAGTTAACCACGGATTAGGAGTCGTCCCTTCGGAATTTTTCTTTCTTATTGAAATATAGCTGAATCAGAAAAATCCAAGTTAATCAGGTATATTTTGCCAGTATGAGTTAATCAAGATAATTTCCTTCTTTATTTTGTTGGTGTGGATCTCTTTTGGAGTT
This sequence comes from Stegostoma tigrinum, assembly GCF_030684315.1. Taxonomy (NCBI): domain Eukaryota; kingdom Metazoa; phylum Chordata; class Chondrichthyes; order Orectolobiformes; family Stegostomatidae; genus Stegostoma; species Stegostoma tigrinum. The sequence goes on from NC_081380.1 coordinate 30,950,925, forward strand.
TTGCACCAACATACAGCAACAACATGCATCTGCTATGATTTAAGGTTTTGCTGGAACTGTTTGGCCAAAGGAGAAATTAAAACAGTGACAAGCTCTTTTCTTTGGGAGTCAGTCAGCAGTCATTGAAGCTGGTGTTCATGGTATACAGCGGATGTGCTGTCATTAGTCAGAAACTATTTGTCAAAGGCCAAATATTAAACAGTTGGCCGCATTCCCAGCAAACATGTTACACTGTTGATGTTTGCACAAAGCCATTGAAATGAAGAGGATTTGGTTGTTGCTGGGCAATTCTGGGAGAGAAAGGAAGGGATCCTGAATAAAGGCTTCAGCTTCCTGTTGGACAGAGGACAAGAAAAACAACACTCCTGTTGCCTCCCACTTGGTTCATCTTACCGAATTATTTTTGAGTAAGACCCAAAGCAGTTTGTTTGAAGAATGTAACTGACCAAACCCAAAATTAAGCTTCAGTCTGATGCAATCTGAGCAATATCAGATCCATTTGGACAGCCCCAACATAAGGTGGTATGACTTATCATTGTTCTTACTTACAAAGAGGTTCTCTTCTGAAATGTTTGTGCCAAGCTATTGCTAACTATATATTCATCAGCAGGAGCAAACTCCTGAGTATAAAAGAATAAGGTCAACCGGTGTTGCTGAACCCAAACTATTGGGGACTGCCTCAGAGCTTGCAATTTACCATTTCCTCGAACAGCCAAAAAGAATCCCAATTAATATGCCACAAAGGTCCATTAATTCTAACTGAGCAGCATTCTTTCAGAATTGCAGCCAAATATCAGCCTAGGTTGATCATTGGAGTGAAGGGGACTCAAACTGATTAACTGAAGCAAGAATAATGGCCGAATTACACCGTCGCAACTTCGCATGGTTGTATATTATAGGTTTCCATAATGCTTGAAGTCTAAAGCCATTAGAAAATGCCAGTGACTTGATCTGTTAGCACAAGCTGAGGTCAGATCAAGGCTAGGAAAGCGACTGCAGGTAACGCCCTGTATAACCACCTGCACCATGGCCCAGGAAAGACTTTGGAATTGGGTGGTGGTGGGGGGTGGGGGGGGCGGTGAAGTGATCAAGAGTAACACTTCACATTTTAGATGTCAAATAGATTTTCCTTTAAAAAGGGAATGGAATTCAAACATTTTCTGCTGGGTTTTTTTGACCTTGAAACTCTGAGCTATCCTAAGGGTAAAGAAAAATTGGATATTGAAAGTATCTGCTGATCTACTGGACTTTTCCAAGCAAACAACCACTAACAGATCTCAGGGTATGTCTGGTTTGAACAATTTCCCACACGAAATGCCTGAACAGTAGCTCTGAAGAAACAGGCTACGTTAAACGCAGATCCATCCTAGCAGCTGTGTTGCAGGTCCCAGGCTACTCCAAGCAATAACACAGGAAAGTTTCATTTTCAGGATGGCAATAATAAGTTCTTAAGAATTTATAATTCATTATTCTCTTTGATATGAATGAGTTTAGTTGATTTTCTGGCAGAACATTCAGAAAGAAAGATGCACATGAAAATGCAGAATTTATATTCAGTTACTCACCTATTTTGACTGGAAATCCTGGGGGGAGCCGAAGAGTGATGAAGTCCCTAAGTTTAGCAAAAAGTGCATTGCTTATTGCCATTAGATCGATGATGGGAGCTACCTGCTCAGAGAGGGAAAGTGGGTGATCCTCACACAGCCAGAGTTTTGCTTTGAACCTTGACAGAGAGATAAGGACAGACAAAATTAGTGTTTGAACATTGTTTCTCTTCATGTGCTCTATGTACACAGTTTAATGAGAAGACCCTTGCGAAAAGGGAAATGTTGCTTTCATTGAACCAGTCTTAATAAACAAATTCCTGGAATGGTTAACATTCATACGTGTTAATAAAGTGTTTATTTTTTGGAATTGAAGGAGTCACACTGTTTATGTTACTAATGCACCATGTTCCATTGCAATGTTACACCTGAAGTAGAAATGGCACAGTAAGCATTAAATTGAATAGCCACATTTGTATAATTTTAGTTGTATTGAATGATTTGAGTTATCTGCTTATATTCTACCACTGCACAACATCTACTGGTGCGGTCATGGAAGTTAACATTATATCATCTACACTTTAAGAGTTTTAATATTTCATTTTTCTAATTCTGATGACTTTTAAAATTTTCATCAACATCCCAGCAACGAGCAACTTCTGGTCCATTTCAAGTTCCCTCAAGTTAAAAGCACTGCTCCAACAAGTACCAACACCCCTTGAAACTGAACATCTGAAGCTACATGTGAGAGGCTAGCAGTCTCTGTCATTTCCCTCAGCATCTTGCCAATGCCTCAACTTCCCTTGAGCTAGGAATATTTTCCCTTTGGTACATGGAACCTCAGTACAGTTTTTCCCCCCTAATATATTCCCCTGTTTGGGAGCTCTGTCTGTGCAGATGAGTATAATGGTAGGATTATTCATTTGCTGTCAGTAGAAATGTTCTTCACAGCTTGTACTTCAGTAATGAATTACTTGGCGTGCAGTTACTGTTACGTAGGCATAACATGCAGTGCCAGTATAGATGTGATGGCTAATGGCCGCCTTCAACAATGCAAGTAGTATGATTCTGTGATGTTGAAAATGTTAAAATGGACCTGAAGGTACTTATAAGAACATCATTCCAAACAGCTAATTTTAACTGCTAGTTGTTAGAAAATATATCAGGGTTTCAAATAACTAATGAATATGTACTTAATAAAGACTATGACATGGGTAATGCTAACTTGCTAATGTTGTGACATGAATTTTTAGATATTCATAGTTGTAGAATTCAACATACCAGTTGAATTTCCATTTGCCTGATGTTAGTTCTTTGTGAATTTATTTATGCAGATGCCAGGAAACAGACAAGCTTTCCCTGTTGTTCAATAAATATTCTCTATTAATTGAATCCAGTAAGCATGGTTTAAGGAAGCAATTAATCATTTGCCAAAACTGACTGAAATTACTCAACTGCTGGTATAATTCAGCGACTTTGCTCATTGTTCAATATTCAGGTTAAGGAAAAAAAAATGGTCTGAATGCCACAAAAGATTGTGTTCACAAATAGCAGCTATACAAATGCCCAGTTAATTTTGTTTTTAAAGTGGATTAATTTAGTAAGAAATATCAACCAAGCCATCATTAGAATTTCCTGCCCCTTATGAAATGGCATAAGTAACTTCATGCTGCAGTTAAGTATCTTTGTCGGGTTTAATCTGTTACCTTTTGGACCAGAGCTACAACTGATCATTTTCCGATAATAATCTTGGATACTGTGATAGAATCCAGGGTAGGAAACATGTAAGCCGTTTCCCAAACACGTGACCAGGTGAACATTCCAATGACTCACAGACCCTAGTTTCAAAGTTTGTTTTGTTTTCTGTTTTCAAAAGTCCTGACTGAAGTGGAAATTGAAACGTCAGGTTTTGAGGAATGGATGGCTCTCTGAAGAAACTGAATCTAGTTTCAATCAAACAAAGGCAAATGTTGTCCATATCATTCATTTATTGGAATTGCTTGGTATGTTTGTGAATATCCTGGTTCCAGTGGGATTACAACAATATTGCTCTACATAAGGTGGTTGTTAGATTGACCTACATACCAACAGTCACTGGCTTTATAGACAACAGGTGAAGGAGTAGGCCATTCAGCCCTTCGAGCCAGCACCACTATTCATTATGATCATGGCTGATCATCCACAATCAGTATCCTGTTCCTGCCTTATCCCCATAACCCTTGATTCCACTATCTTTAAGAGCTCTGTCTATCTCTTTCTTGAAAGTATCCAGAGAGATGGCCTCAACTGCCTTCTGGGGCAGAGCATTCCATATATCCACCACTCTCTGGGTGAAGAAGTTTTTCCTCAACTGTTCTAAATGGCCTACCTCTTATTTTTAAACTGTGTCCTCTGGTTCTGGACTCACCCATCAGCGGAAACATGCTTCCTGCTTCCATAGTGTCCAATCCCTTAATGATCTTAAACGTCTCAATCAGTTCCCCTCTCATCCTTCTAAACTCAAGTGTTTACAAGTCCAGTCGCTCCAATCTTTCAACATATGATAGTCCTGCCATTCTGGGAATTGACCTCGTCAACCTACGCTGCACTCCCTCAATAGCAAGAATGTCCTTCCTCAAATTGGGGGACTAAAACTGCACACAATACTCCAGGTGCGGTCTCACCAGGGCCCTGTACAGCTGCAGAAGGACCTCTTTGCTCCTATATTCAATTCCTCTTGTTATGAAGGCCAGCATGCCATTAACTTTCTTCACTGCCTGCTGTACCTGCATGCTTGCTTTCATTGACTGATGTAAGCTTTCTAAGTAATTGCATGTGAAATAATATAAGATGTTTCTCATATAGCACAGCATGCATGCAAATATTTGAAGTCTTTCAAATTATGCATTTAGCCAGCATGCATTACATTTGGAAAATTGACCAATTTGCATCATAATAAATAAATAATGAGTGTATAAAAAAAACAATTTTGTCCCATCTGCCTTCAGCAGTCTGACATAAATATTGAAAGAAATCCTGAAAGATGTTGATTGCTCATTAGTAAACCCACAGCATAACAGCAGTTTATTGCAAACAATGACTGACTGCAGTTAGAAATCATAATTGTCAATAATCTATTGATTGTGAAAACACATCAAAATTCCTACGATTGCATTACTGCTGAACCAACATACCTCCATTAAGAAACCAGCAAATCATAAATGCGCTGGATGCCGCCCTGGAAAGTGCCCTTACAAGAAAATACACTATAAGTATGGCTTATCTGAATGGCTGCAAATATAGATTCTGCTCACTACATCTTTGTTCTTGCCTCTAATCTCTGTCCCATCCTGGTCACTCTACCTACCATTGCCAGTTTGGAATTTGCCAGCAGACTAACAATCCTTAGATCACACAGTATGGAGCTGGAGAAACACAGAAGGCCGGGCAACATCAAAGGAGCAGAAAAGTTTATTACAGAATCCACACAGTGTGGAAACAGGCCCTTCAGCCCAACAAGCCCACACCAACTATCAGAGCGTCCCATCCAGGCCCATTCCCTAAATGCACTTAATGTATACATTATGGGTGATTTAGCATGGCCAATCCACATAGCTGGCACAACTTTAGGCTGTGAGAGGAAACCCACGCAGACACGGGGAGAATGTGCAAACTCCACACAGTAGGTTGCCCAAGGGGAATCAAATCTGGATCCCTGGTGCTGTGAGGCAGCCGTGCTAACTGCCACGCTGGTTTTTGGGGCCACCTTCTGACCTCATCCCAAAACCAGCCCAGCTCGTCCCCACCTTCTTGACCTGTCTGTATTTTCCCCCCACCCATCCACTCCGCTCATCTCAACTCCCACCCCACCTCCCACCTACCAGCCTCATCCTCGCCTCCTTGACCTGTCCATCTTCCCTTGCCTGACCAACCAGCCATCCTAACTCCCCACCTACACTCACCTTTACTGGCACCATCCCCGTCCTCTTGACCTGTTCATCTCCTCTCCACCTATCTGCTCCTTTTTCCACTTTCCATCTGCCTCCCCCCTGTCTCTATTTATTTCAGAATCCCCTCCCCTCCCCCAATTCTGAAGAAGGATCCAGACACGAAATGTCAGCTTTCCTGCTCCTCTGATGCTGCTTGGCCTGCTGTGTTCATCCAGCTGCACATCTTGTTATCTCAGATTCTCTAGCATCGGCAGTTCTGACTATCTTCCTAACTTTGTTTCACAAGAGCACATTATGCTTGATGACATTCTGCAGAATCTCATCTAAACTCTATGCTCTGGCTAATTGTTCTGTGATGCACCCTTTCCATTTGAAAATTGTCAATCTTTGGAGTAGATTTCAGTGTGCTGCACTTCAGAGTATAGCAATCTATGAAACGTGTGCAACTGTTCTGTTTGACAGAAAAATACATTCCCAAATGAGATAACATGAGCAAAACGAAATACCTTACTTATTTCTTGTCAAAGTGATGATTTTATAAATGACTCCATTGTCTACCACTTGCTTTGCTTTACGCTCTGTTTCCTACCTCAATTTTGCATGCACTTCACCGATAGGTGCTGTTTTTATTGTTGTTAAATTTACCCTAAATTACAACCATGATTACACACCAAAAATACTTAATTGTCTGTAAAATACTTCAGGACATCCTAAGGGCATGGAAGGTTTTAAATAAATGTTAAGTTGTCTTTATTAACCAGTGCAGTATTGTATTCTATCCAGTCCAGTTCTATCCAGATAGTAATTGTGATATATAGAAAGTATGACAAACACGGGTAACTGGACAAGTGGATGGAAGAAGTCCTCATTTTAGAAGAATAGCAACATAATTAATGAGAAAGACTGGGACAAAAAATAATATGAGAAAACTAAGATACTTCCATTGTAATAAGACTGGACATCACAAAGCCAACCAGTGGAAGTTAAATGGGAGATCAATTGCAGTAGCATGAAAGTCTAAAGAATCTTCAGAAAAGGGGGCAGCAGGACAAGATATACGCTACTAAAACTGTAGTAGTCGTAAAAGAAAACATAGATAATAAAATGTGAGGCTGGACGAACACAGCAGGCCAAGCACCATCTCAGGAGCACAAAAGCTGACGTTTCGGGCCTAGACCCTTCATCAGAGAGGTTAACATGTTTCCTTGGAATGTACAAGAAGGGAGAGATGGCTCAGAAAGTTATGAAGATTATTTTGAATATTGAGAAGGAGATTCAGACCTTTGAAGGTTCTGAGTATTTTATCTCAAAAGGAGAAATATTTCCTTTTGCTTCCAATCAAGGAGGAAAGTTACTAAAGATATTGAGAGCTGCTGGAGCAAGTCAATCAGTGGCATTGGCTGGTGACACTATTTGTCTGTCAGAGGGATTAATGAAGGAGAATATATTAACTAGAGATATACAAGGAGATTAAACTTCCAGTCTCATTTTACAGTGTTGGATTAAAGAGTAACTTTAAAATGGAGCCATTGTATTGGCGGGAGTAAATTAAAATCCTACAGAAGGATTTGACTTTATTTTGGAAGATGATCTGATGGTTACAAGAATATAGACCTCACCAGTGGAGTAATCAGTGGAGGTAAAAGAAACTGAAATGATACAGGAGGAACATCCTAGATTTATTTCCTGTGTGAGACTAGATCTCAGGTTCACAGAATCAGACAGGAAGAAAATTGAAACTGAGGAAAAAAATTATAAACCTAAAATTGTTAAATAAAATTTTCAAAAATGTAACTGTAAAGAACGATGGTAAGGAGAATAAAGCTGATTTCTTTAGCCCATCTTCTTTCTTGGAAATGCAACAAATGGACTTGGAATTATATACAGTTATATCAAATAGCTTACAGAGAAGGTGAAACAGAAACAATACTTGACTGTTAGTATTTGAAAGAAAAGAACAAATGAGGAATTGGAGACCACCTCAAATATCAGCTAATGGAGAATGGTCAGTGGTCCAACAGGTGGTAATTCCACCTGAGTATTGTAATGGAATTTGGCAAGTTGCTAGTGGAATTTCATTGATAGGTCACTTTGGTATTAGGAAAACATTAACTAAAACATTAAAAACAAGGAAAAGGAATCAATATCCTTTAATGATTATAGATGTTTCCACAAGATTTCCAAAAACAATGCCTTTAGTGCAGACATGATCGTGGAAGTGTTAGTCCAATTTCTTTAAAAGATTTGTAATACAAAAAGATTAAGGCTCAAACTTTATGTCCCAACTATTCAAAGAAATGAAGAATGGTTTGGGAATAAAACAATTTACATCTTACTCTTATCACCTGTAATCTCAAGGTGTATCAAAAAGACCATGGTTAAAGCTTATTGTCAATAATGTCCTAATGATTAGGATATAGGAATTTCTTTGTCACTGTTTACCATTATGAATGCACCCAATGACTCCACATGGTTCTTTTGAATAAATATGTGAACATGAGTTTAAAAAGACCATTTAAATTAATTAAAGAAAATTTGATATACCAAAGCTCAGAGACTATGCTTGTATTCTAGGTTTTGAATTTCAGAGAGAAACTGACCAAAGCATGTGAACTGGCTAAAATAAATTGAACAGAGCCCAACAAACATATAAAATTAGATCTGATAAAATGACCAAAGTTTGAAATGTTGTTGCTGAGACAATGTGTTAATGTCATCACCTCTCTCTGGGAAATGCGTAAAACGAAAGTTTACTGGACTTGTTGGTTCAAAAAGAAACTCAATAATATGACCTATGCGGCGAATATTCCATACAATAAAAAAATTGTGTGTCACATTAACATGTTAAGGTTTTGTTTGATTTTGCTGTTAATCTTGAGGATGGATTGTCCATAAAACATTGTCCTTACAAACTCAATCCAGAAAGATGAGCTCATGTAAGGGGAAGAGATGAAGTTCATAGTGGAAAATGAGATTACTGAACTGAGTCATAGTAGCTGGAGCTCACCAAGCATGGTGGTGTTGAAAGTGGATTTGTCAGAAAGACACTGTGTTGATTATTACAAAAATCAATGTGGTAACAAAAGTAACTTCATATCCTATTTCATATTGGAGGACTATATCGAATGAAATGAAAAAGATTCACTTATGACCAGGATATTGGCAAGTTCTGTAGATTGATACAGCTACAGAAATATCAGCTTTTGTAACATAGATGAACGTTATCAATGCAAAGTCATGCCATTTGGAATGAAATATCCAGCAATAAGGAACATTGGAAATTTGGTTGCTTGTAGCCAAACCAAGGAGGAACATTTACATTTACATTTACAGTTACATTTAGAAGAGTCTCATTGGACTGCACTTGTTAACTATGCTTCTTTCTCTAAAGGTGCTGTTAGACCTGTTAGCTTTCTCCAGCAGTTATATTAGAACATTTATATCGCTTGACTGAACATTTTAAATTTTCACAAAAAGCCAATTTGTGTAGAAATCTGGCTAAGAGTGAATTTGCCCAAGCAAAAGTGGCTTATGTGGTCCATCCTTGGGTCAAAGCTGGATGCACCTAAAGAGGTAAAAGTAAAGGTTATTTTGAAATTCCCATGCCTCGGACATGATATGACATTTTGCATTATGTTGGCATGAATGAATTGTATAGTAAGTTTGTCCTGAATTTTAGTACTGTTGTTGCACCTGTAAAGAATTTGCTGATGAAAGTCAGAAAATTTGATTTGGAAGCAAGACTGTTAAAGTGCCTTGAAAAACCTGAGAGCTGGCCTACCAACTGTAGAGTTAGAGACTATTTCACTGCCAAATGGCAAGAGAGGGATCAAATGACCTGTTAGGCATTGTTCAAAGAAACTGACCACATGCAAAAAATAGTCAATGATTTAGAAAGAGAAAATGAATCATGTACTGCGGTGTTGTTTTGAAATAAACATTAGGAACAATGTGAAAAATACTATTATTTATTTGGCTCATACCTTTAGATTTACTTGGAAAGATTTTGGGACAAAAGTTTACAATTGTTTCAATACAGCTTAATTCTCCAATCATATAATTTGAAAGATGTTCATGAATTGGAAAAGAAACTGTATGTTATAGCAGACAATTTATTGACAGCACATATGCAGGACACTGAATGCAGTGGCGCCCATGAACTGATATAAAATACAGTTGCTGGGTAATTCATTGCCTGTTTAATAACAAAAGTTTGCTACTGTTTAGGTGACATAGAAATAGTACCACAATTGTGATTTTTGGTCATGAAAATATCTCTTAAAAATACTTCATCTTCAGTTTTTTGGGGGGTACAGTTGTGATATGAAGTGTGTAATTTATATGTATGAATATAACTTATTTTAGCATTTGGATTTCAATCTTGTAGTATGTAGATTTTGTTGTGTGTGTATAAGCGGGTTTAATTATTAATTTGTCAGTATTTCTGAAGCCATGATTTTCTTTCAACCAGCATGAAAGAGAGATTCCTTGTGTGATAATAGGGATTTGTATGCCTTGTGACAGTTTTATATGCCTTGTGATAATTTTATGAGTGGACAGAGTAAACAGTGAGGAGTATTGGCTTGCTTTCAGCTCAGAGAGATCAGGATTTTTTTTGCTTTGGTGAAAACACATTGTTTGGAAATTTTTATTTCATTTTGCAGAGGTCCTGATGGAAGTTAGAAGTTTAAACGGTTTCTCCAAGTGAAAACAATTCATTTTGGAAAAATTAGGGGACAGGTTATGTCAGTGTAAAGATTTTAATTTGAAAGTTCCAGACTAGAAGTGTTTGTTTTAGCTTTAACCCTCAGTTGTAGCATTTTCAAACTCCTTTATTGAGTTACTTGTTTCTAAATCCAAAATATTGATGCAAATTACGTGTGATATTGGTCCCAGCAAATTGTTTGTGGAGTAGGGTTCTCTACATTCCTCCAGGCTGAATAACTACCCTTTACCCCAACTTTCTGCATTTATTTTTTAAACTGGTTTGCTCTCTATTAAGCTATTTGTACTCTGATTCCACATATTCCTAAATTCTGTCCTGGGCTTGCCGAGTGCTAACTTATTGAAAACTTTTTGCACACAAGTTACTGTGAAGCAACTGTGTCAAAGGCACTACATAAATGCAAGTCATTGTTCCTGAGTTGCACAGAGCTAACCACAATCCTCAGGTTAGATTTAACTCCCCTGTCTTTGATCATGACTTTGGGTTTGTGTCATGGTAAGAAGAGCACAGGATTTCAGTGTAGAATGCTGCGATGTTTACTAAAAGGAATCAGAGACTCGAAGGATTTTGTCATATTACACCAGGGTGAGTAACAGGAAATTGCATTGTATTTATTAGTGATCACAGGCAATGAAAGAGGCTTTTGGCTTACTTCTGTGTTTTAGTGGTGAGCTCCATAGAACGTCCAATATCTCGACTTCCCAGGTCAAAGCTCAAGTTGAAGTATTCCTCTGCAGTAATGGATGTTGGGTTGGTATTGCTGAATGTCTGAGTAATGAATGCCTGGATCACAAAATGATAACAAACAACATTGCACCAGATCAACCACATGTGATAAAGGATTGGATTCAACAATGAACCATTAACCCAGCATTATTGAATCAACCTGCAAAACAATTCGATTGATGCATGGGGTTATTGATTTGCAGTTTTCACTGAAAAGTGAGAGAACGAGGGATGTAACCATAGAATTTCCAAGGAAAATTCCAAAATAAAACCCCCATGACTAATTCAGTTACTGTAAACACAGACAGAAAACCAGATTTTGACTCTCAATGCTTTGGTGAACATCCGTGCAACTCCTAATGTAGAAGTTAAAGGAATCACTATGGGGCTAATGGGCCTTCTAGAATATGCTGAAGTGCAGGCAAACTATTGCGAGAGTGAGAGTTTGATTCACAGACATTGTTGGTTGACTGGTTACTGCTTTCTACGAATTTTAACAATTTGCTGAATTAGGCCTGTAATCAGGTTTATCAATAAAATTTTCACAGGGGTTTTCCTACCCTCTTGGCACAGATGCGGTGACTGGCCAACAGACACCTTGCAGAAACCAGATACTTGGCTGTTGATGCTGACAGCATGACCATGAGAACCTGCACAGGAACCCTTTATTTTTCAGGTATCCTTGTCCTGGCTATAGACTCAGAGTCATGGAGACAACCAATCCATGCCGACCATAACCCCAAACTGAACTGGTCCTACCTTCTTGCACTTGTCCCATATCCCTCCAAATGTTTCTTATTCATGTACTTATCCAAATGTTTTTTAAATGTTGTTACTGTCTCCGCATCCACCACTTCCTCTAGAAGTTCATTTCACTCACAAACCACTCCTTGTGTAAAAACAAAAATTGCCTTCATGTCTTTTTTAAATCTTTCTCCTCTCACCTTAAAAATATGCCTCACCTTAGGGAAAAAGCATGTACCATTTACCTTTTCTATATCCCTCATGACCTTATAAGGTCACCCCTCAACCTCCTACATGCCAGTGGAAATGTCCCAGCCTATCTAGACTCTCCTTATAACTCAAATCCTCCAAACTGACAACATCCTGGTAAATGTCTTCTAAGCCCTGTCCAGTTTGATAATATCTTTCCTATAACAGGGGCACCAGAAATAAACAGATATAAGTTGGTTAATTTATAAATTTATATACTGGTAATTGGTACAGTCTTTTAATGCAATGCATTGAAAAATGCAAACTCAACCTCAGCATCTATGAAACACCATTGATTTCCAAATGTCTCCTCTCTGCTCTTTCAAACGTGGTCAGCATCCTACGCTATCCGCAGTCATTGGCATTTCTTATTATAAAAATGGCATCTTTGCAGCATTCAAGTTTTCTGTGCATGACAAATGAAGCAGTGCTTCTACCAAGAACATATTCCTGAAATACTGTAGCTTGAAAGTAATCAGCATTATAATATGCCATGTCAGCATGGAGATTGAGTCAAAGTTAATACCGTGAGATCTATAAGCCATAATAAAAACTTTTGCTGAGGCAACAGAACAAAATTTCCAATACAAACCCCATTGTGTGGTCCAACATGTTGTTCTGCAATGCCCAGGAAAGACTGAAGAGGTGTTTTACTGCCTGCAAAAGACAAGAGGTGTTTTTTAGTACAGTATTTGTTCCATGACAGATATGTTTATAATGATTAATCTCTGCATTCAGCATGCAAACCTGCTACGTACCAACCATTTGAATTTATTGCATCATTTTGAGAGGCAAGGCTTTTGAATGAGATTTTATTCTTAAAGAAAACATAAAAATGATCAATGAGGAATTCTGTTTCCACTTCATTCTGAACGAAGCTGTCATGGAGAAATGTGTGTTGAATGTTTTGATTCCTTGTCTTAAATCTGTGGTTTTTGGTTGCCTATTAATTCAGCTATCATAGTCAAGTGGTGTTTCTGGACATAAGCTATTTATTTTATAATTATCTCCATTTTAAATGGTTTGTCACCACTTGGGACACTAAGTTCAATGGCTTGAACTGCACATGAATGTAGGGCTGAATCTTACATCTTTTAGGCTAATTACAAGCTGTGTTGAGTGTTTTTCAAAGGGTTTATCGCTGCAAGGTCCAATGAACTTTCCCACTGTATCTTACCAAACTCATTAACTTTCTCCCCCACCCCAACAGAAATCCTCATGTTAGATTTCAGCCACAGGTTACTATGTGCCATTCCAGGAACAGCTCACCACTGCTGGGATATCCCGGAATTAATCGCATCCCTTACGCTTTCACCATATTTAGCAGGCAGTTGGACACATGGACAGGTACTGTCAGTCTGGAACTGCCCTGCATAGTTTCTGACATTTGCCCTCGATACAGCAGACAGGGGTAAATTGGCACCCTGCTTTGCAGGTAGGGATCCTACTGGACAGAGTTGTGCAGGAGGAGGCTGTCCTTGACCTGACTGTGCCAGGACCCCCTGAGTGAAGGCTATTTTCCTTTGACTTGACTGTGACAAGTGTGAGCAAAGAGCTCAGAGGTGCAGCCTGGTCCAGCCACGAGTTGCATGTGGGTCCTTGCTGCAGCATTACTATGAGAGTTACTGACCGAGGTGCAGCATTGAAGTCCAGAAGTGCCCTGTAAATTGAACAGAGATGCACCATGAGGGCTATTACATGCTGGCCCATATCAGATGCCAATACCCATAGATATAGGGTATGTGTGGCAAGTAACTGTGTAGCATGCCTGAAATGTTGGTGCCCAGTGTCCAACATGGAGGTCAGTCAGAGCAAACAGCAAAGTGAATCTGCCAGGTACCCATGCTGAGTGCTCTCAATATCCAGCTTTCTTGGTGTGTTTGATAAGATAGGGAGCTGAATATTACTGAGGCGTTTTGGTCCTTTAATGGGGATTTTAACAACTAATAACCCCCCTCTTTAATTTGTAATTCAGTGCTTCCTACAGAGAAACTCTCAATGTGTTAAAAGCATAAAAAAAAGAGGTGAAATGCTCATGACGTTGAGATGGCCTATCCTAGACTTCTTGTGTGATTCTGCCACAAATCTCATAATAGCCCACGTTGCTCAGACCCCCATAAGATTGTACCCATAGTTCCCAATAATTAATAGGCAGCTTATTAATGATGAGTTTCAAGGTCAATCCAACTGAGTAATCATTAAATATGAAACTGTGTTGATTTAGAGTGATTTCCCCATGGAATTATCAAGTGTCAAAACAGCTTCATTTTTACATCATTAATATGCTTTCAGAAGTAGTGTTAATTTTATATGGTCCCCTTTCACTTAGTTTATGGATGTAAGCTTGTTTACCTTGACTGAGCTTAACTGATAGAAGCCATCACCCTCCAAATATTACATTTGGTGAGAAATGACAATAGAGGAGACCTTTTCAATCTCAGAGACCTGTAAATATTTACATTTGTAAGTATAGCAAAGTGCAGACCCAAACTGTGCACAGTCACATTCAAAGTGAGTACTGAGATTTTGCAAACTTGTCAATAACTAACTGCACCAGAAAGCATTGCTGTGGAAAAAGCATTCAGTTGAGGATTAAATGTGTGAAAAGGGAGTGATAATAATTTCAGCTGCCATAAATATGAACTGTAATTTTTAATAATTAGTTGAACCACTGAGCCACCACACATAAGGAGTCAGGATTTGTTGATGTGATGACCAAGGTGGGCCAATCTAATTTATACAATCCCTACAGTGTGGAAAGAGGGCCTCTGGCCCAACAAGTCCACACTGACCCTCAGAGCATCCCACCCAAACCCATCCCCCTACAACACACCCAATCTACACATCCCTGGACACTATGGGTAATTTAGCATGGCCAATCCACCTAGCCTGCACATCTTTGGACTGTGGCAGGAATTTGGAGCAGCTGGAGGAAACCCATGGAGAGAATGCACAAACTCCACACAGCCAGTTGCCCAAGAGTGGAATTGAACCTGGGTCCATGGCACTGTGAGGCAGCAGTGGTAACTGCTGAGCCACTGAGGCTCCTAGTCCCAGTTTTAAAAATCATACATTCTGTCCCTAGGAAAGGTATGTTAATTTTATTGT